>NC_062556.1:54096059-54742059 GCF_016906955.1 Phacochoerus africanus | reverse complement strand
CAAGGCAGGCCTGGGATCATGAACATGATTAGAAACACAGAGATATTAACTCACCAGTCTACACGGCTGGTCCACCCCCCCCCCTTACTCCAGCCTGCACCAATACCATTAGTAATAATTATATCAGTGCAGAATGGCAGTTTTGCTGGATAAATGAGATGAAGAGCAAAAGGCCAGAATGATTTAAGTGTTAATCCGTGCATAGAAAAGGAAGGGAAAATAAGAAGGGAGATACGGAAAACAAGGTAGAAGAGGGATCAAAAGAACAAAGTCAAACTGAGATAAAATAAGAAACATGTTAAAGACAACAGAGTCCCAATGTTGGAAGTTTGTGATCAAATGCTATAAAAACCAGTTGATTATTTTAGAGATAAAGGGATTCCAAAGACTGTTGAGCTCCACTGATGTCAGTCCAAGTATTTGAGATCAACCTGATGGGAAATTTCCTTTTGGCTTAGACCCGCAGATGATTTTCACTTGTGTCTCTAGATCTCCTCCATACTGAACACTTCACACCACTCTTAACTGACCACATGATAGCATAGAAGGTGAAGAAATCTGGACTCTTGTTACTGCTGGAGTCTGCTAAGAAATCTAAATCATACCCAAAGCAAATTTGGTATAAAGATAACTCTGACACCATCCTATGTTAACTACCCTGAATATCATTTGCATAGTAGTAGAAGGCTTATATTCTTACATTTATGAAACTATACATGGAGAAAGTACAGTATGATTGAAATTCAGACATGAGGAAAATATTGGTTTCCTTTGCGTTATCCATGGCTATGCTTTTGTGATACTGTCCATCCAACAATTAAGGCCTCTAAGGAATTCTAGGTTTCAGAATAATACCGTTCCGAGTTGGCAAGTAAACAGCATGAATGCTACCTAATTGATAACTGCATTTTCCCAGCTGTGTAGAGAATTAACGGAAGAATTCTTCTTGACATACTGTCTCAAGCAGTCACTATCAATTCGTCAGGATTTGTACTTCAGAAGCAAGCTATTTGACATTTCTAGTCTTTTCCTTAGAAAACCCAGAAGGATTCTACATAATTGCCTTTGGTTCTAGTAACATAGGCAAATGCTCAAGGACAAGTACATCTAAAGGGACAGGGATGATTTGGTTTGATGACATTCACAGGCACACTAGGCCTCCTGAAATCCAGTCCATTTAAGACAGGTTCCCAAAGAGACTTCTAAAGCCAGAGGTGAACCCACACGATCTTATTCGCCACAAAGGGCCTTTGTGTTCTTGATTTCATCTTGCTAAAAGTGCACTGAATCTGCTCTCTCTCATGGCTATGTCTCTTCCCCCCATATTTGATATAAAACAGCATATGTTCATCATATCTTGGTTGGCTAGTTGTCTTAAGAAATATGAAAGCATTCTACAAATATATGTAAGAAGTCTATATGTGCTTTCTTATATTCTCATGTGCTTTCTTATATTCTCAAAATAAATACAATTAGTGTTATTCCTGTATGTTAATTTCAACATGTAAAGTTGAGGAATTTCTAATACACAAAGAAGAAAATCAGGGTTCCCATCATGGTTCAGTGGTAACAAAGCTGACTAATATCCATGAGGACATGACTTTGATCCCTGGCCCCACTCAGTAGGTTAAGGATCCTGTGTTGCCATGAGCTGTGGTGTAGGTCACAGTTGTGGCTCAGATCTGGCATTGCTGTGGCTGTGGCATAGGCTGGCAGCAGCAGCTCTGATTTGACCCCTAGCCTGGGAACTTCCATGTGCTGCAGGTGTGGCCTTAAAAAGACCAAAAAAAAAAAAAAAGAAAGAAAAGAAAAAGAAAATCAGCTCCATTTTATAAACTATAATAAATTGAAAATAGTTCATATTTTAATAATATTAATTATTACTATTGGAAGTATATTTTCTGATAAGGAGATTTTGTTTTATGCCAATAAAACATTTTATATTTCAGTAACTTTCCATGTAAATATGGGAATATATATTACACATGGGTCTGTCTGGGTTCTCTGTCTCAGTGCACTATAATATTTGGCTGTACTTACATTACTACAACATTACTTGAATTATCCTGATGGTTTATGTTAAGAAATATATTGTTTACATTGAGAATCCAGTTTTTTAGAGCTCAGTTTTCAGGGAGCATATGTCCTCCTTTTTTGTTTTGCATTTAAAGCATATCCTCCATTCTTGCAAATTCAACATTCCTACATTTTGAGGATTTGTTTCCAAGGGGCAATATTAGTTAAGCATTTCTTAGTGAAGTGTTGTTTTACTTCATATTTTGCCAGTTATGTGGGCTACTACACCCTTTTCTGTTTATTTGCATTTTCACAATTAAAATAAAAGAAGACAAAACCCCCAAACTCCCTGCTACCGTAACTTCAAGCCACATCTCAGAACGTGAGCTTTTGGTTTAACAAGTATAACAGGTAACAACATTTATGTGTCATATTGCCACTCCAGTATGACTACTGTGACTGCTTTATAGCTCTTTGGTTTATTTATTGTTTACCAAAATCCCTTAAAACAAAAGCCATAGCAAGTAGCATACTCATTTTAGGAAATCTATGTGTTCTACTCCTAATTCTCATGTTTGGCTTTTGTGTCACATTGATTCGGCTTATGTGTCACAATCATTCAGCTTCTGTGACTGCTCATGCACTTCCAAATGTAGAACAATTATTAATATACTGAAGCAATACTACTTTCCTAAACAAAATTTGCATACATGACATATAAAATCTTGTGATCATTTTCATTTTAGAAAGCCTCAACTTTTCTTAAACAAGAAATTATTTATTCATTTAGAATCTACAAAGTGGTTTTCTTCTGTTAAAATATAGGTTGTGGTTAATTACTTGTTTGACCACAACCTTGCTGTCATGGTATTTGACATCATAGCCTCAGAGATCTTGAGAGTATTATTTAACTTCAGCAAGCTTCCCTCTCCTAATTAAAAAAAAAGTGAGATTAATATCAGTAGGAAAATAATATTTTAGATTTGTGGTTTGGATTATGGGAAACAAACTGGGGAAACTACATTGTAAGCTGATATTATGCAAACTGTGAAAATTTATTATGACATACGTATGCCACATTCAGCTCCAATTTCCTACAAGACTGTCAAATTTTATATTTTATTCTCTCATTTGTTTTCATTGCCATGTCGTGTAAGCAATTGCATGGGTGGCAGAAGTCAGTAACAGATTTCAACAGTTTATTTCCAGTGAGATTTCTAATGAGCTTTTTTTTTTTTTCTCCAAGACCTATTTAAAAGGCAAAGTAACAAACACTTGAATCTGTTACTTTTAATCAAATGTGTTATAAAAGCTGAAAAATTTAACGTAACATTTTATGTTTTCAGTTTTTTATCAGGTAGTGAATTAGACCCTGGAGGGAATGTTGCTATTTACAAATAAAAATAGTATAAAGTAAGAAATAAGGAGTTTAAGAACATATAGATATCCTTGTAAAAGGATTTTTATAGTATTTTATCTTTCTTTGCAAATTTGATTGGAATAAAACAACAATATTATTCCATTTTCACTCCCCAATCCACTCTCACTTAAATTTCTCAGAGATAAACATGGAGTTTTCCACTTCCACCTCTGCATCTTTGTCCACTGAGAAATTCTCTTTCCATTTCCCTTTTATTCCCAACATTAACCCTCCACCTACCATTCCACAAAGGGCACATCCTGGCAAGTTCATGAGAGATTTGCCCAAATACAAAGAGTCAGTTAGATTTGGTGCAAGAAAAACTTGGGCAAACATTCAGTTGGCTCTTCCTTTAACCAACAGGCAAACCAAAGCCTGCCTCTGATCAAGCTGGGAGCCTAATTATAATGTCTTAGAGAATTTCATTTATTCTTGAATACTGCCTTATCAGAGCTTAAAAACAGACCATTTCATTCTATTTCTGATGACCTATCATATGATATTAACCAGAATAAAAAATCTACCAGAGAATGCATTATTTAATTCTATCTGGAATCTTTTCCCAATAAGAATGTCCTATCTTCATTTTCTCCAAAACAAATTAATTAAAAAATAAAGTTATTCACTTTATTTTTAATCCATTTTTATTGTGTCAAAACATTATGTTACTGAAAACATATAATACTATAATGCTTATTTAAAAATGGCAGTCAGTTGCCTACCCATTTCCACTGCAGGCCTATTATTTACTTTGTATTTTATACATTCACATTTTTATCACTCCAAATGTACCCTATTCTTTCCTTTTTAATTTTTTTAAAAATTTATTATGGTTAATTTACAGTGTTCTGTCAATTTCTGCTGTACAGCAAAGAGACCCAGTTATACATATACATATACATTCTTTGCTCATATTATCTTCCCTCATTTTCCATCACAAGTGACTGGATATAATTCCCCAAGCTATATAGCAGGACCTCATTGCTTATCCATTCCAAATGCAATAATTTGCATCTACTCACCTCAGACTCCAAATCCATCTCACTCCATTCCCCTCCCCCTTGGCAACTTCAAGTCTGTTCTCTATGTCCATGAGTTTGTTCCCATTCTGTAGATAGATTCATCTGCGCCGTATTTTAGATTCCACGTGTAAGTGATATAATACAGTATTTGTCTTTCCCTTTCTGACTTACTTCACTTAGCATGAAAGTCTCTACTTCCATCCATGTTGCTGCAAATGGCATTTTTTTTTAATGGTTGATTGATATTCCATTGTGTACAAGTACCACATCCTCTTTATCCATTCAACTGTTAATGGACATTTTGGTTGTTTCCATGTCTTGGCTATTGTGAATAGTGCTTCAGTGAACATAGGGGTGCACGTATCTTTTTCAATTAAACTTTTGTCTGTATACATGCCCAGGAATGGGATTGCTGAATCATATGGTAGTTCTATATTTAGTTTCCTGAGGTACCTCCATACTGTTTTCCATAGTGGTTGAACCGATTGACATTCCCAATAATGGGTTCCCTTTTCTCCACACACTCTCCAGCATTTATTTGCTGACTTGTTAATGATGGCCATTCTGACTTGTGTGAGGTGGTACCTCATTATAGTTTTGATGTGCATTTCTCTAATAATTAGTTATGTTGAGCATTTTTTCATGTGCCTGTTAGCCATACCTATGTCTTCTTTGGAGAAATGTCTGTTTAGGTCTTCTGCCCATTTTTCATTTGGGTCATTTGTTTTTTTCATTGTTGAGTTGTTTGAGTTGTTTGTATATTTTGGGGATTAATCCCTGTTGATTGCATTATTTGCAACTACTTTCTCCCATTCTTTAGGTTGTCTTTTTTTATGGTTTCCTTTGCTGTGCAAAAGCTTGTAAGTTTAATTAAGTCTCATTGGATTATTTTTGTTTTTATTTCTATTGCCTTGGGAGACTGATCTAAGAAAACATTTGCACTGTTGATGCAAATGTCAAAGGATGTTTTGCCTATGTTCTTTTCTAGGAGTTTGATGATGTATTATGTACTTTGTGAGTATATTTTTATGCATGCTGTAAGAGGGTGTGTTCAAGGTTCATTGGTTTACAGTGCAGCTGTCCAGTTTTCCCAGCACCATTTGCTGAAGAGACTGTCTTTTTCCCATTTTATATTCTTGCCTCTTTTGTTGAAGATTAACTGACCATAGGTTTCTGGGTTCTCTATTCTGTTCCATTGGTCTGCGTGTCTGTTTTTGTACCAGTATTACCCTGTCTTGATTACTATAGTTTTTTTTTCAGTTTGTAATTTTGTTTTTTGATTTTTGATTTTTATTATTATTAAAGTATAGTTGATTTATAGTGTTTCATCAAGTTCTGTTGTACAAAAAAGTGACACAATCACACATACTTCACACATATTTCCCTGTACTGTACAGTAGGATCCATTGCCCATCCATTCCTAATATAACAGTTTGCCTCCCCCAAGCCCCCAAAATGCCCGTCCATCCTACTCCTTCCTTTTCCCTCCCCTCCCCATATGTTTTTAATATTGTCTAAAGTCTGGGAGAGTTATTCCTCCTGCTTGGTTTTTGTTCCTCAGGATTGCATTGGCAATTCTGGGTCTTTAATGGTTCCATATAAACTTTTGGATTATTTGTTCTGTTTCTGTGAAAAATGTCATGGGTAATTTGACAGGGATCTCATTGAATCTGTAGATTGCTTTCAGTAGCATGGACATTTTTATGATATTAATTCTTCCAGTCTAGGAGCATGGAATATCTTTCCATTTCTTTGAATCCTCTTTAATTTCCTTGACTAATATTTTATAGTTCTCAGCATATAAGTGTTTCACCTCCTTTGTCAGGTTTATTCCTAGGTATTTAGTTTTTTTGTGTGCAATTTTAAAAGGTGTTTTTTTATATTCCTTTTTTAATATTTCATTGTTGTAAACAGAAATGCGACTGATTTCTGAATGTTAATCTTATATCCTGCTATTTTGCTGAATTCATTGATCAGTTCAAGTAGTTTTTGCATGGAGTCCTTAGGGTTTTCTATACATAGTATCATGTCATCTGAATAGAGTGAACATTTTACTTCTTCTCTAATTTGGATCCCTTATATTTCTTTTGTTTGTCTGGTTGCTGTGGCTAAGACTTCCAATACTATGTTGAATAAAAGTGGTGAGAGTGGGCAACCTTGTTTCAGATTTTAGTGGAAAGTCTTTCAGCTTTTCTTAGATTCAACCCCTAGCCTGGCAACTCAACCCCCAGCCTGGCAACTTCCATAAGCTGCAGGTGTGGAAGGAAAGGGAGCGAGGGAGAGAGAAGGAAAGAAAGGAAGGAAGAAAAAAAGTGTGTCTGGGGGTGAGCTTGAGAAGGATTATATATTAAGTTGATTAAATGATCATTTTTCATGATAATAATCAAAAGGTTTTGTCTGAGATTTATTTTACTACATTTGCTACCAAAGCATGAATCGCCTCAGTCTACTAGGCCCTTTTTTCAATTACTTTACCAGTTGATTTTCTTTGTTTCATTAAAAGGAGGAGGAAAGAAACAGGTTAAACTGATACTAGTCTTAAATAAGATGATATTTTGCTTTAAATGAATTGTACAACTAGTGCCATGGTCTACCAGATTCTTTAAAATATTTATAAGAGTGACCACTTGGGACATTAATAAGACAGATAATAATAAGTGAAAAGAAAAAAGCCTTCTACTATTATGTGTGATGCAGATTTTCTCTACCTTCATATCTTGAGATTTACTAAGTTACAAAAATTAAATAATTAACAGATGATAATTTATAAATATTTTCTAATATGGAATATTTTAATATAACTTGCAGTGCCTAATAAGTACAAAAAAATGCCTATATATATATATATATATATATATATATATGTTTATTTTCAAGGATAAGTTTACGGAGAATTTGTTTTAGTGTATTAAAACTTTTTGTTTTCAAAAGGCTATGTTTTCACATTGTGGCAATAATTATTCACTTTAGTTGATTGAACACGTCAGGTACCAGTGGTGAAATGACCAAAACTGATAGATTTCTGCCTCTGCCTCAAAGGCATATATAGCCCATTTAAAGAGAAAGATGACTTAAGAATGATCATTAATAACAATTACAAATAAACCGAAAGGCCTGAAGATTTTTGTCAAGTATAAGATGTTATGAGAGCACACAATATTGTGTCAGACTAGTGACTCTAAGAAAAATAGCACATTTTTTTTAGTTTGGAATAGATAAGTGATTGGAATTCTTATAAATTTTTAAAATGAAGAAAGCTCATTCAGTCGTTTTGTGTCAGAGATGACTTAGACCAACATAATGGAAATTCAAAGAATTATACACTTTTTTACTTTTATCCACATGTGAATATCGGCATCATCAGATAATGTTCTAACCTAAAAGTTACAGCGCTGAAGGATAATTTGCTCAGTCATAGATAAAGGATTTTTCTTCAACTCATAAATTCATTATTACTGTATTACCTTTAAGTACCTTTTTTTAATATTCTACAAAGAAAGGCAACTACTTTTATTTTTTTTTATTTTTATTAATGAATTTATTACATTTATAGTTGTACAATGATTACCACAATCCAATTTGATCCAAGGGGATCAAGTTATCCTTACATGTATACATTACAATTACATTTTACATTTTTTTTCCCCACCCTTTGTTCTGTTGCAACATGAGTACCTAGACAAAGTTCTCAATGCTACTCAGCAGGATCTCCTTGTAAATCTATTCTAAGTTGTGTCTGATAAGCCCAAGCTCCCGATCCCTCCCACTCCCTCCCTTTCCCATCAGGCAGCCAGCCACAAGTCTTTTCTCCAAGTCCATGATTTTCTTTTCTGAGGAGATGTTCATTTGTGCTGGATATTAGATTCCAGTTATAAGTGATATCATATGGTATTTGCCTTTGTCTGACTCATTTCACTCAGTATGAGAGTCTCTAGTTCCATCCATGTTGCTGCAAATGGCATTATGTCATTCTTTTTTATGGCTGAGTAGTATTCCATTGTGTATATATACCACATCTTTCGAATCCAATCATCTGTCGATGGACATTTGGGTTTTTTCCATGTCCTGGCTATTATGAATAGTGCTGCAATGAACATGCGGGTGCACGTGTCTCTTTTAAGCAGAGTTTTGTCTGGATATGTGCCCAAGAGTGGGATTGCGGGGTGATATGGAAGTTCTATATATAGATTTCTAAGGTATCTCCAAACTGTTCTCCATAGTGGCTGTACCAGTTTACATTCCCACCAACAGTGCAGGAGGGTTCCCTTTTCTCCACAGCCCCTCCAGCACTTGTTATTTGTGGATTTATTAATGATGGCCATTCTGACTGGTGTGAGGTGGTATCTCATGGTAGTTTTGATTTGCGTTTCACAATCCAATTTTATAGGATTTCCATCCCATACCCCCAGTGCATCCTTCCACCCTCCTTTGGAAATCATAACTTTTTCAAAGTCTGTGAGTCAGTATCTGTTCTGCAAAGAAATTCATTGTTTCCTTTTTTCAGATTCTACATGTCAGTGATAGCATTTGATGATGGTGTCTCATTGTCTGACTGTCTTCACTTAGCATGATAATTTCTAGGTCCATCCATAGCTATCTTTATGTACAAACAAAATGTTTGTCATGAAACAAATTCCTGATATTTAATGAAAGGCATGTGACATTGAAATAAATTAGATTAATATTTATGAATAATTGCATATGTATGTTTTTGACAATATATATTATGTCAAACTAATAATAACTCAAATGTTTATAAACATGGTCTATAGTTAATGAGTTTGCAATTTGTTTGTGTTTGTCATCAATTGCTTTATGCACTTTGTGTGAAAATTTATAGCTTTGTGGGTATTTATATAGAATATAAACAGTCAAATCAACCTCATTAAAATATAAGAAAAATTTGCTTAACTTTTTCTTTAAATCACTGAATCTTTTTATTTGAAGTTGTAGCCCAGGTGATATATTTGATATTTATTGAAAAGGATGTCTCCAAGTTTGTATCACTGCAGTCTTCATTTCAACACAATTTTATGCTCCAACTGTGTTTACCCCAGGATTAAAGTTAAAATAAGCAGTGATTACCTGACTCTGACATTACTAATACTTCTTTCAAATCTTATAATACTCCATATGGTTTTAAAAGATTGCTAACTTGTTCTGCACATCTGGACCATGTTAGCTGTCTGGATATGAATCAAAGAGTATGTTGATTTAGGTATATATTTTTTGTTAGATGGTCCAGTCTATATTGCTTGGAAAAAAATTTCAAGAGCTGGACAAAAGTTTAAAGGAGAGTCTAAAAGAATGTGTATGTAAACAAGTAGGTAGGATTTTGAGCTTTAAAACTGGAGGAAATGTAATGGCTTTGAGATATATATGTTACAATTGTGAAGGAGAGAAGAAGGTTTAAACCATTTCCCCATCTGATCTCCAGGTTCTCCCAGAGGAAAATGTTAGCTTGATTATTGTTTAAAGCAAGGAGATAATATAGGTTTAATTCAGGAAGGAAACCATAAGGTTAAAGGCATGACATTATACAATGATAATTAAAATATGAAAACTGCATTTGAAGTCGATCTTTTTAAGGAATAGTAATATAATATATCTTAAAAGAGGACAAAAATAACTAATGGATTAGTGTTCTGTTTTTCAAATAAGTACACTTAGTTTGTTAATTAGCTAAATTGGTTATCATTCCCCTATAAACATATTATTCAGTTTAAGTCTTTAACTTTATCAAATGTATGCCCAATAGAAATTGGGTTTTACTTTAAATTTAGGTTTTACTTTAAGCTTTAAACATGTTCTTTCATACTAATCTTGCATAGATGTTAGTGTTTTAAATAATTTGATAGTTCCCAAGAAGGGTATGTATCAGTATTAAGAGTATTTGATGCAAATACCCCAAAATTAATTAGTACCAAATTTAACTAATACCACATTTAAAATTTCCAGATGTATTTCATTTAGTATATACTTTGATTTATCTAACATTATTAATTTAATATACTTCAAATATTTTGATTTTGTTCTTTATTTTTATTTATTTATTTATTTTTGAGCCAACACTAAGCTAGAAAGAGGGCAATTCTTTGGGTTGTAGTTGTGAGGGTTATATTGGTATAAGGTTTGCTGGGTGGTATGTGAATTTCGCTTTGGTATGGGTCATAAATGAGTCTAAATATCCCATAGTGGCAGACATGTCAGTCATTTTTGCTTTTTAAAGTGAGAAATAGATTTAAATACCACCAGAAGAATCTTAACGTTTTAGTAGCTAAAAATATCCCTAGTTCTTTGTTTGTACTTGTGATTATATGTATATATTCCTGATAGGTTTTTCTAACTCTGGCATTAACTTCAGATTAAGCATTATATCTAGCCTAATTTGGAGGATTTTCTAGCATTGTGTAATATGGTTCTTTGTTTGCAGTAGGAAATTGAGTACAATGTAAAACCGTACTAAATTCTGCAAAGCTACTGCCGTTTGTTAGCATAAAGTAGACAGATATAGCTAAACAGCATTTTTTGTAAACCATTTGTAAGGCATTGCTTAAGAGCCAAAGCAAGAACCTTTGATTTTCAGCATGTATAGAAGGAAGTATTTAACAATAATAGTGTGTAAATGAAATTTTAAAAGAGCATACATTTAAAGCCCAAATTGTAACCCACTGATTTACAGAACATCATTTTTATGTATTTCTTAAGAGTCTCAGAGGCCTTAGAAAATACAAATTCTTATAGATTATAGATAGAAAATACCATCAGAAGTCTGAGTTCCTCCCTCCACATAATCAATAGAAATGGATTTAAGACATATTAGATTTCCATCATCTACTGATTGTCCCATTATCATTATAATCACACAATATTTTAAAACTTTTTACCTTAATATGATCTTCTACTAAATTAATATCTTGTGAGGTCATTGAGTCCTAAATAAACATAATTATAAAAGCCTTCTTTCCTACCTCAAAAAACTAAGGTGAGCAAAAAATCCCTCATTTCACATATATGATTTAATTACTATCTGAATCAGGAAACTGAAATGAGTTTTAAAACAAGGTGATAAGTAGATGAATATTGTATTCATCATTTACATTGTATATCATGGTTTATCAGAATGTTTATAATCCCAAAAAGAAATTGTCTTACTCTTATTAAAGAAAATGTATCCTGTTGAAAGCTACTGATTCTACATCATGTCCCCAGGTTAGAAGTTTTTTTGACAACATATGTTATCATTCCTCAAAAGCTTTGTAATAACATGGGGAGGCGGAATGTGAAAGAGAAATGAATGTAAGCATTTAAGTGAGATAGAATAAGTTTTACAAACTAAGTGGACAATGAAGTACAGCCACACTGTACTTCACTGTGTGTGTATATATATATATATGTGTGTGTGTATGTATAAATAAATCATGTATTGTGAATAATGTATCATAATTTATATATGTTCAACATAATGCATATGTGATATACGTTTATGTCATCATAGTGCTGTAACATTGCCATAGCAACTGCTGCATAGTGCATACTCTCTATATATTTAAAAGCTTATAGTAGTGAAAATTAAGAATGAGTCTGAAGATTTATTATGATGCTTTAAACAAGACTGGGGCAATATTAAGAGCATGTTTTAGGGACGAACTAACTTGATATACTGAATTTGAAATGCCTGTGCTATAGGACATTCAATAATTATATTCAATCGATGGTTATAAATATGGGTCATAAATGTAAAACAAATGTCAGAACACCATGAGTTTGAGATGAATCAGCAATAGGTCATACATTTAATTCATCAACATGGAGGGTATGTATGGTAGAGGCTGGATAAGAAGGTACAAGAAGGGTGTTAGAAGCATAAATTTGAGATCACTAATACTTGAAGAGTCATTAAAGGATGTGAAGTGTGAAAAGACTGAGAAAGACTGTTTTGAACACAGGAGAACATTGGAAAGTACTGTTTATCAAATATAAGGGAAAGAAACACTCAAGACCCAGCCTTCTACATGCTGCTAAATTCTCAAGTGAAATCTTGTAGTGGATGCAGTTTTAGTGAAGAGGTGGTAGTGAAAAGAAGACTTCTATAATTCTAAGATGTAAGCGAGAGTTGAAAAATGGATACAGTTAGTTGAATATATTTATAAAGGAGACAAGATACGTTAGATGTTTGATAAAGAGAGGAGAGTTTCAAAGTAGAGGGAAGCTTTCTAAAATGAGAGGAGAAAAGTCTAATGAAGGAAGAGAAATGTAGGATAAAAAGAAAGTGTATATGATCCATAGCGTTAGAGTTCCTTTAAACCAGGATGAGGTGGTACCCTCAGTAGAGTGAGATAGCTTTGGATTGAATTAGTTTTGAATTGAATGAGCACATCTGTTCTGCAACATGAAAATATAAGAAATATCAAATATATATATATACACACACACACATACATTCATTAGAGAATAAAATGCCAAGAAAAATATGTCCTAATTCCTTTTTACTTGTAAGTCAGAATTAGGGTTTTCTGCTGCCTGGAAAGAGAATTAGAAGTGTATAAGTTGGCTTAATTTGAATGGTAAATCTTTAGCATATTAAATAAGAGAGCAGAGGGAGGAAAAGAAAGAGGATAAATCTTGAAGAATGATATGATAGGAAGAGATGGTTGATGCTGAAAAAGAAACCAAAATAGTGGCCAGAAAGGAAGAAACAAAACAGAGGACTAGCATTTGCATGAAGATAAATAGTCAGTAGGATTAAATACCTTTCAATTATTTATGTGAGAATATTTAATATTTATTTTAGCAAAAATAACAGCGGTTTCAGAGAAATTGGAAAGGTTTTGCAGAGAAGCAAGATGTAAAATGTATTGTCATAGATGAGATGTGGCAATAACTAATTGAGTTATAAGCAATGTGGTTGTGCAGGGAAGAAAATAAACACATGGGCTTATCTCTGGAGAACATGAGGTCCAGGTATGGTATGTTAATGGGAAGGACAAAGCTAGTATATTCCAGTAGTTCATGAAAAGATCCAAGGAAAAGAGTGGGCTGCAGACAGGACAAAAAAAGCGTTAATCAATAGAGAAATATCCCTGAAGAAGGAGGAGGGGAAAAAAAAAGGAAGATTATGATTGATTTTGCTATACTATGTAACTCCTGTGAATATATAGGAAAGAAGATAACTTCGAATATTGGTGGCAGAAAATTGAGCATTTGATTTGCTCTCTGAATTTGAAGGAAAGATTTTCTGTTGAGAATGAGGACCATGGAAAGTCATGCTTGAATTTGTCTAGAGAATAAGAATAGGCAGCACCTTGGAAGGATTGTAGAGAGCCCAGATGATATGAGTAAATAAAAATTAATGTTTACTGATACAGACCTGCAAAATTGGGTATTTTTCTCTGGCAATAAATATGGAGCCACCAATTTGTTCTGGCTCAGGTTTAAGGTTTGCCGGGGATGTAGAGAGTGGTATGATTAAAAGACAATACACAGATGGACTATAGCTTAATAACAAGTCTGGGGTTGAGATAACAGACCTAAACTGAAGGACTAATCTGAATATGGACAAAGTGGGCTGATGATAGGTGGAGTACCAAGATCAAAGGAATAGAGCTGTGATGAGTTCAAAGAAGTGGGGAAGCTCCAGGTAGATGCTTCAGTTCATAACAATTAATGACAAAGGTAGGAAAAGTGTGCAAAGATGTTTTTTTCAATAAAGTAAGAGTGAATTACCACAGTACAGATAAGCCTCAAAGAACTGAAGTTTGTATAAAAGAGAAACAAACTGTGGAAGTTTCCAGGAAGAAAGGAAGACCTGGGGTGTGGGTGTAAGAGTTTCCTTTACTTCACAGGGATGCACAGGTGGCAGGACCCCTGGGGGAATAATCCATCTTGCAGTGAAGGCGTGGACATGCAGGATCTCTCACTGAACAGGTTCTGGATTTAGAGAAATCTAAACTCAGAACAGTGGCTTCATAGTGAATGTGACAAGATAATGGGTGACAGTGGGGCCGTGGAAATCAGTGTTAGGGAAGGAGAAATAATGAGAAGCATGAGATGGAAAGATTAACAAAAGATGATATACAATCAATGAGATTTGCTTCTGGAGTGGTACCAAAGGATATTAGGCATGGCATGATGATAATTTTAGTTATGTGGCTGATAGAATTTTTAGTCACATGAATCTAGAATATGATTCTTTAAACATTTTCTTATAACTAAGCTTAACATATGTCATGATTGCCTGTTTTTTCTTTCAAAATCACTTTATTAACATGTAATTCGATGCCATAAAAGTCACATCTGAGCATCCTATTCAGCAATATTTAGTAAATATACCATTGTGCAACCATCAGTACAATACAGTTTTGACAGTTTTCATCACCTAAAACTTCCCTTGTGCACATTTGTAGTCAATTTCCGTTCTTACAACAAAAAACCCCCTGAATTACCTTCTGTCTTGACATATTTGCCTTTTCTGAAATTTCCCTATAAATGGTATCTGGCCTCTTTTGTGTCTTGACTTTTTAATCAGATAAATTCTTTGAAAATATTTTCTCCTGATCTTTAGCTTGTCTTTTCTGCTGTTGGTAAATTTAATCCATAATGCCTTTTGAAGAGCAAAAGTTTTCAGTTTTGATGAGGTTCAGCTTACCATTTTTATGAACTATGATTTTGTTTTCATATCTAAGAACTCTGCCTGTGAAATTCAAGGTCAAACAGATTTTCTCCTTTTGTCCTCTAATTTTTTTATATTTAGCAGTTACTTTTAAGCAGCTGATTCATTTTGAGTTTTTAATTGTTGTTGCTTTTAATGACATGAGGTGTCTAAATATATTTCTTTGCAAATGGATCCAGTTTTCCTAGCACAATTTGTTGAAAAGATTATCATGTGCCCAATATATTGTCTTGGCATCTTTTGTTGCAATACAATTGGCCATAAATATAATGGTTTATTTTTAAACCCACATTTCATTTTGATCGATCTCTGCATCTCTCCTTATGCCAAAACCACCCTATCTTAATTAGATTTATAGTAAATCTACTCTTGTATTCCAAATATATTTTATTAATATAGTAGGTTATTTGCATTTTCATGTACATTTCAGGATTGGTTTATCAATTTTACAAAACAAAAAATGCTGGAATTTGTATAGGATTGCATCAAAACAAAAGAATGGGGGAGAAGATCACTTCAGTCTTGCAAATCATCATAACATCTATCTATTTATTTCAAACTCCTGTTTCTTTCAGCAACATTTTGTGGGTTGCAGTATAGAAATTTTGGTTTCTTTCTAAAATTTGTTCCATAGTCTTTTATTTTTTCGACGCTAATGTAAATGGAGTTATTTTCTTAATTTTAGTATTTTTTTGTTTCATTTTGTTTTGTCTTTTTGTCTTTTTAGGGCCGCACGCATGGCATATGGGAGGTTCCCAGGCTAGGGGTCTAATAGCTACAGCTGCTGGCCTACACCACAGCCACAGCAATGCCAGAGCCAGATCTGAGCCGCGTCTATGATCTACACCACAGCTCATGGTAACACCGGATCTTTAACCCACTGAGCGAGGCCAGGGATCGAACCGGCAACATCATGGTTCCTAGTCGGATTTGTTTCTGCTGTGCCATGGACGGGAACTCCGATTTTAATTATTTTCATCTGTTACCAGTAGATAAATTAACTTTATTTTTATTGATCTTTTATCCTACTACTTTGTTATATTTCTTAATTCTAGTAGTCTTTGTATAGGCTCCTTAGAATTTTCTACATACGTGATTATGCCATCTTCAAGTAAATGCAGTTTTCTTCTTTTCCAGTCTGAATGCCTTTTATTTATTTTTATTGTTTTAATTAATTCTCTGGCTAGAACCTCCAATACAATGTTTAAATAGGAGTAACAAGAATAAACATTTTTGCCTTGTTCCTGATCTGAGAGGGAAAATATCCAGTCTTTTACCATTAAGGGCAACACCAGCCATGGTTTCTGATAAATGCTTTCATTAGATGAATACATTCCTCATCTTTTCTTGTAGTTTGCTGTGAATTTTTATCATTAATAGTTCTTGCCAAATGCCTTTTCTGTATCTCTGATATGGTTTGGTTTTTATCCCTTTATTCTATTAATTTGGTGTATTTAGTTAATTTTTAGGTGTTGTAAAAAACTTGAATTCCTGGAAAAATTCCAGTTTGTCCTGATATATAATCTTCTTTCTATGTCGTAGGATTTAATTTGCTGATGTTCGGTCAATAATCTCTATCTATGTTCATGTAGTTTCTATAATTTCTTGTACTATATTTTTCTGATTTTGATATCTGGGTAATATAGTCTTCACAGAAAGAGCTGGAAAGTGTTTCCATATTTATGTATGTATGTATGTATGTATGTATGTCTTTTTAGGGCTGCACCCATGGCACATGGAGGTTCCCAGGCTAGGGGTGGAGTTAGAGTTGTAGCCACTGGCTTACACCACAGCCACAGAACCTCGGGATCTGAGCTGCGTCAGAGAACTATACCACAGCCCATGGCAAAGTCGGATCTTTAATCCACTGAGCAAGGCCAGGGATCGAACCTGTGTCCTCATGCATACTAGTTAGATTCATTAACACTGAGCCACAATTGGAACTCTCCCACTTTATTTTTAAGAGAGTTTAAGATGTCATTATTTCTTCTTTAATGTACAATAAAAGCCACTAGTGAATTCATAAGAGCCTGAAACGTTCTTCATGGAACTTTTTCTAATTCTTAATTTCTTTACCCAGTAATGGGTCAATTTAGATTTTCTGTCTTACTGAGTCAATTTTGATAATTGTTGTCTTTTTATTAATTTGTCAATTTCATTTACATGTTTTGCTTTGCTGGCATAAAATTGTTCATAACACTCCTTTACAATACTTTTAACTTCTGTCAGGCCATCAGTAATGGCTTTTAAATACTCTGATTTTTCTTTTTGTCTTCTCTCTTTTATCTTGGTTAGTCTAAAAAAATTGTTAATTTTAATATTTATTTGCAAAATTATCTTTTGGTTTTATTGACTTTATTGATTTTCTGAAATCTCAGATATTTATTATTTGATTTCTTCTGCTTGAACTCAGTTTTTTCTTTCTTTTTGGCTGTTTTCAAAATGTTGAAGTTATATTTTTGAATAAAGATTTTTCTTTATATTAGGGATACAAAGTTATTTATACCTATGAACCATTCAGCAAGATCTAATACATTTTGATATGTTTTGTTTTCATTTTCAAGTTCAAAATATTTTCTAACATCCCTTGACATTATTCTTTCAAGTATAAGTTTGTTTACAACTGTCCTGCTTAATTTCTAAATATTTGAAGATTTCCCAACTCTGTTTCTTTTATTTCTAATTTAATCCAATTACATTTTGAGGACATACTTTCACATCTTTCAACCTTTTTGAGTTTGAGCCTTGTTTCATAATGTAGTATATGTCATATCCTGAAGAATATTTCATGTACACTTGAGAGAGAGATAACTATCCTTTTGTTGTGTGTGTACTCTAAATGATAGGTCAAGCTGGATAATAGTATTGCTCAAGTCATCTATATCCAGGTTGATTTTTTTTATATAGTTGTTTTAGTAATTACTGAGAAGTTGGCATTGAAATATCAAACCATAATTACTAAATTGTCTATGTATCCTTTCAACCCTGTCAGTCTTTTCTTCATGTATTACGAGACACTTATGCTAGGATGCATATTTATTTATAAATATATGTATGGACTTTTTTTTTTTAGTGATTTTTTACTTTTTCCATTATAGCTGTTATCCTCCATCATGCTACATCATAAATGACTGGACACTTTTATTATTACTAAATTTTTTTCTGTGTGTTCAGTAATATTTCTTAAATTTTATTATGTTTGACATCATTAATACCTGCTATCATTTTATGATCACTATATTGCATGCATATTTTCATCCACCCTTAAATGTACTTCTTGTAGATGGCATGCACTGAATCTTTCTTTTTCATCTGCATTTTGATGGATGATTAGCCAAACTCATTTAATTATCAATATGTTTGAATTTCTGTCTACATTTTCTTTTTATAGTTTTCTCATATGTTTCTTTCTCTGTTGCTTCTTCCTCCTATATTTTGTGTAAACTATTTTTATCATAATTTTAATCACCATGATAATTTTTTAAAATATTTCTTTTTCCTTAATGATTGCTCAAATAATTACAATATGTATTTTAATTTGACACAATCTACTTCCAATTAATTTCAAGAACTGTAGAAGTTTATCCTACTTTCAATAACAGATTGCCTGTAACAGTCTAACGGATACAGACAGAAAACATGTGACTTATGGGAAACATGAAAAGGACTTTATCGTTCACAAAATATTGGAAGCCAAATGATTGGCATTTTTATGCCCTGGTTCCCTGAGACCTAATTTCTACAAAGGCCAACTGGAAAGGGTCAAGAGGCACTTGCTCACACAATGAGTTTCATTACAGGAAGGAAATCCTGAGGTCACTTGGATCTCATATGAGGACAGCAAGCTTGCCTATGTTTTTCTCCATTGGGAAGACAGTATTTCTGTCTTCCAAGGCTATTGACTGTACAAACATTCTTGAAAATACAGTCCGGCACAAAGGCAAAAACTTCTCTGCTGACAAGGTATGTGGTAATGAGAGAGACCCATGGGGAATTTTATCCCAACAATTAGTGCCAGTTTAATTCCAGTTAAATATACTAACTTTGCTCTAATATAATTCCATCTTTCTCTTTTGTGCTATAATTTTCATTTATATTACATATATATATGTATGAAAACATGAAAAACACGGTATTATTGCCATGTAGAATGATGCGTATTTTAAAGAAATTGAAGAGGGAAAAGAGAGTCACATTTTTAAAATAATTTACATTTACCCACATAATTATCAATTCCAGTGCTCTTGATTTCTTCTTGTCTAATTATGTTTACATAATTAGACAAGAAGAAATCAAGAAGCTGATTTCCTTTCAGCTCAACAGTTTCCTTTACCATGTATTGAATGACATGTATTGAATGACATGTGTACTAGCAATGATTTATCACAGTTTTTGTTTTTCCAGTAATACCTTTATTTCACCCTTTTCTTAGAAGAATGGCATAAACATATACATATATATTCCATATATATAGTATATGTATATACTATACATATGGAGTGTGTGTGTGTATCCTTCAATATGTACATGCATATTTCAGCATTCTGAACACAGCTTTTTAGCTATCAGTAGTTTTTGTGGGAACTCAGATATTAATCTTATTGTTATCCTGTACATGGCGAATTGTTTTTCTGTTACTTTTTTCAAGATTTTTTTCCTTTGTTTTGGCTTTCAACCGTTTGTCTATTTTATATCTGAGAGTGGATCTCTTTGTTTCTAAATGTTTTGGTATTATTTTTTAAAAATCAAATTTGGGGAATTGTGTGCCATTATTCTTTATTTCTTTTCCTGCTTCTCCTCTCTTTCCTCTGCTCCAGGGCCTCCTAATACATCTATGTTGGTGTGCCTGATGTTGTCCAAAAGGTGTCAGAGGTTCTGTCTTTTTTTCCTTTCTATTCTTCAGAGTATGTACTTTGTACTTCAGAGTATGTACATTTCACAGCAAATGACCTGAGCTGCTGCAGTGACAATGCCAGATCCTCAAAACATTGATCCACAAGAGAAATAGATCTTCTGACCATTTTTTTTAATTTGGTGGTGTGTTTTTTGATATAAAGTTGCATGAAGTGTTTGTATATTTCAGAGATTAATCTCTTGCCAGTCACTTCATTTGCAAATATTTTCTCCAACTCTATGAGTTGTCTTTTTGTTTTGTTTATGGTTTCCTTTGCTGAGCAAAAACTTTTAAGTTAATTATGTCCTATCTGTTTATTTATTTATTTATTTTACAAATTATGAGAGTTTATTTAAGCAAATATCAATTTGAATCAGTTTGGTGGTACCAAACCCCCATTGCTTTATTATTATTTTTTTTTTTAGAGACCTCTATCACTGGATATCTGTAGCAGATTGGAAAGTAGTTCCAAAGTCTAGGCAGTTTTCATGTCTTTCCACCAAAGCCCATCTGGTCTTCCACATGCATGTGCAGAGCATCCCATTCAGTGGTAATTGCTTGGAGATCTGACATGATTTTGCATTTCCACTTCATATATACATAGCTACCCAATAAGCCAGGAATGTGGGAGAACTTGGCTAACTCTTCTCTGGCTCTCTTATTTCTAGGTTCAATTTTGCTAAAATTTTTGATTGGCCAGTGGACTAACTCCAGTCTTGACTTCTACCTTAAACTAGTAGAGCTGCAGGCTTTCTGTATTTGTTTGCAATTGTGTTTGATACTTTTATTAGTAATATAATTGAGGTTGGACTTTCCACTCTGAAACAAAGTCAGCTCTCTGGAACTGCCATGGAAGCTTCTGGGTTTTAGTCAACATGGCCCTGGTAGAACCACTATGCTGATTGAGATAATAGGAGGGGTGCATGGGAGTAGCCCTAGCAATAATAGCACTGATTCCAACCATCACTACCTGAAATTCATCTGTACATCACAAAAGATGCTTCTTTTTGTATTTGCTTGTTTTGACCAGTTCCTGGAACCTTGAAATAAATATTTCTTTTTTTTTTGTCTTTTTGTCTTTTGTTGTTGTTGTTGTTGTTGCTATTTCTTGGGCCGCTCCCGCGGCATATGGAGGTTCCCAGGCTAGGGGTCGAATCGGAGCTGTAGCCACCGGCCTACGCCAGAGCCACAGCAACGTGGGATCCGAGCCGCGCCTGCAACCTTCACCACTGCTCACGGCAACGCCGGATCCTTAACCCACTGAGCAAGGGCAGGGACCGAACCCGCAACCTTATGGTTCCTAGTCGGATTCGTTAAACACTGCGCCACGACGGGAACTCCGAAATAAATATTTCTGACAACTTCTTTCATGTATATGTTTTTTGGGGGGAGAAAACAATTTTTTATCTCTTTACTCCTCCTAAACCATAAATTATCTTTCTGATACCAAAAAAAAAAAAAAAAACTTTAAACTTTTAAGTTACTGTTCTGGATTTTCCGAGATACTTATTGTTTAAAAAGACATCCCTTTCCTATGCCATCCACTTCTGCTCTGTGGCATTTTTAGTATTCTCTAGCAAATACTCTCTGAGTTGCTATCACTGTCCCCATCAGATCCCAGTTTGGATGGTTCCCTCCATAACTTAATGCTGTTATAGTCCCTCTGTCTGATGGTGAGAGTCTGCAGAGTTTCCTGTTTGTGTTCTCACTTCTCTGGTTAATTCCTTCTTTGGGGTGGGTAAGAGATTGTAAATTTCCACTGCAAACCTGTAGGACTGAAGAACTGAAAGAATTTTAAGAATTACATTTTTGCATTCTCAGGCTGGACACACAATGCCACTGTGGTGACCCAGAAGAAGGCTTTCACTCAAAGATACAGTACTGGTCTGCTTTAAAGTCATTTCTCTAATCATCAAGAGAATTGTACCTTTAACACCTCACTTCAAAAGACTGGACCAAAACAAACAAACAAAAAAAACAAAAACTGAGGTAGAAATTGGAATCCTAATATCATATATACCTTGTTTGGTCTCCATATCCTCATGCACCATTCTGCCCTCTCTCCTCACAGTTCAAAGGAGTGAATGATCTGGGAGCAGAGATTCAGCTTCCCATATATTTCTGCTTTATAACTACAGAAGAGACTTTTTTAAAAATTTAAGAGCCCTGTATTTACTAGTTCTTCTCTTTACAATATCTTCTCTGGGCAATGTCATTCGTATGTCTCAAGGCCTGATTCAAGTTAGTCATCAAATACAAGAGAGAAAACTATCTCAGCTGGTATATGTCTTCCTGCCACATTTGAAAACAGGCTTTTCAAAATACAAGAATTCCCTGCATTCCTGATGAATAAAGGACAACCAGGCCTGGACTGATCATATGTCAAGGCAAGTCCTTGACTAGAGGTGCAAAAAGCAATGTGAATCACAATGTACTGGAAAAACAGTAGCTTCTGATATTTGGGAAGGATTTGACTTAAATATGCATATGGATAGGGAGACTCTAGCCCAGTGATCTTGATGCTTATTTCACATTAGAATCAGCTGGGGAAGCCTTAGAATGTAACCGGGTTTATGATCCATCTAGAAGTCATTATTAATTGTTCTAAGACACAAATACCATTTAATTCTGTAATGTACCCACTGCTTGCTGGAGCCTTTCTGGTCGGGGTTAGAAAAGTCTCATTTGTTTTTATGAATTTACTGCCTACACCCTGAGGAGTCGCTGTACAAGGTAATGAAGGTCTCTGATCGTAGAAAAATGCCTAGATGTAGTCAAAATGTTTAAAGCACTGGTGGTTAGAAAATCTCAGCTGGAAGTTCCCATCATGGCTCAGCAGTTTAAGAACCCAACAGAGTATCCATGAGGATGTGGGCTCAATCCCTGGCCTCACTCAGTAGGTTAAGGATCCGGCATTGCCACGAGCTACAGCATAGGTCAGAGATGGGGATTGGATCTGGAGATGCTACGGCTGTGGTGTAGGTCTGCAGCTACAGCTCTGATTCGACCTCTAGCTTAGAAACTTCCATAAGCTGTGAGTGTAGTCATAAAAAGCAAAAAGAAAAAAACAGCCTTCTCTCTACTTCCTTTGGTAGTCTTCATCCCTCTACTACTTACTTCTAGTTCAGAATTATCACTGTGTTCTTTTTAAAGGGCATGGTTCTTAGGCTAAAACAACCCTGGGCTCTGATAACATTCATGTTCTGGAACATCAAAACAGAAAACCTCATATTGAATGTTGGGACCTGCTTGAGTTTTACCGGTTGAAGTTTTTCACAGTGTAACGATTCTTTCTTACATGGCATGCCCAACACTACCACCTCTGGATTTCCAGCTCTCGGTGTCTGAAGAACAAGCTATCTGAGGCAAGGGGGGTATAACATTTTTCTAGGCATGCTGGCTAGATTGGGTGGCTCACACAACAGCAGTTATGTTCTCACAGTTCTGGGGGCTGGAATTCCAAGATCAAGGTGTTAGCAGTGCTGCTTTCTCCTGAGGCTTCTCTCCTGTCTTGCAGAATGCTGCCATCTTGATGTGTCCTCACCCAGTCTTCCCTCTGGTGTGTGCATCCCTGTCTCTCTGTGTGTCTTAATTTCCTCTTTCTTCAAGGATACTCATCAGATTGGATTAGGGCCAACCCTAAAGGCCTTATTTTAGCTAATCACCTCTTTAAAAACCACATTTCCAGGGGAGTTCCCGTTGTGGCTCAGTGGTAGTATCCATGAGGATCTGGGTTCTATCTCTGGCCCCACTGTGAGTTGTGTAGGTTACAGATGCAGCTCGGACCTGGCATTGCTGTAGCTGTGGTATAGGCCAGAAACTGCAATTCTGATGCAATCCCTAGCCTGGAGATTTCCATATGTCATGAGTGAGGCCCTAAAATAAATAAATACATGCATACATACATATATACATATCACACTTACAAATCTGGTTGCATTCTGAGGTCCTGGGATTTGAACTTCAACATATGAATTTTGTGGGAGAAAGTAGCCCATAACAGGTGCTGAAGCTGCTGAAAGAACACAGAAAATAACGCTAAAATGAGGACTCATTTAATCTGTCTTATAACAGCTACTCATTTGTTCTTGTCTTCTTGCTTATAAAATGAGAAAAATGCCAGCCTCCCATTAGTTAAAATTAGAAAACATGTACTACAATTAGGCTACATAGTGTTAGAATATAATTCTCCTTATGTTCTGTGTGTTCACTTCTGAGCACAGAGCATGTTTGAATAGCAGCTGGAATTGAAAGTAAGAAAGAGTATAGCCCTCTGGAGATACTTGAAATAATCCTACGATATTGAAGATAAAGCCTTCTACTTGCCCTCACTTCAAACATTTGTTTACATTATGGTGGAATATCCTAAAGCTGGCATGCTGTTCTCCCAGGGAGGAAAGCTGCTTACATTCCAGGGTCATTAGTAACCTCTAGAAGTGGGATGGGAAGGTCACTAACACTTCTGATAAAGGTCAGAATTTTCTAAAATTCAGTTCTTCTTTTGTGGTGACAGGTCCTGACAGTGTCTCCCTGTGGGCAATGGGACATAGTGAGCCAGGACCTGGTATCACTATGGCTGCTCTTTTTGCTGTGAAAAGTAAACTCACAGTCTCTGACCCAGAGGTCTTGGGTTCTTCTGTCAGTATATAATATAAAACTCTACCAGGCTAACTGTCCAGTTTCAGACCTTTCACAATATCTGACTAAGCACAGATAACTACTAAATAACTGTCAGTTCTTATAATGATTTTCTCAGGCATTTTTGTGACCTTAAGCTGGATAACATGTGATCACCAGGGAAACGGCATTTCTTGGAATCTCTTAGATTCTCTCTCCAGGATACAATTCAATTCCTATATAGTTACTATATGTAGGAGTTAAAACTTTACTGAATTTACTTGTTCCATTTACGATTCTAGGCAGAAATGTCAGGAGAATACACTCTGCCTAAAATAAATGAGCAGCAAATACTCTGCCTGAAATTTGATTGTGTTAAAAATTAGAATATTTTCCTGTGATAACTCAACCAAAAATGATAATCATCCTTTACATAGTTGGTAGAAGTGACTTTTGGTAAATCCCTAACAGAATGCTATAGGTTAGCACCAAGTGATTTGTTTTCTTAAAAGTTGGTAATTGGGGCATAAAAATATTTTTACTTTGTATTCCTTTCCCCCATTTCTAAAACATGTCTTTCTTTCCTGCCTTAAAAGCATAACTTCAATAGAATCTATAATGAAAACAAGATGCGGGAGTTCTCTTGTGGCTCAGTGGTAGTGAACCCAACTAGTATCCATGAGGACATGGGTTCGATCCCTGGCCTGGCCCAGTGGGTTAAGGATCTGACATTGCCATGAGCTGTGGTGTAGTTTGCAGATGTGGCTTGGATCTGACATTGCTGTGGCTGTGGTGTAGTCTAGCAACTGTAGCTCTGATTCAGCCCCGAGCCTGGGAACTTCCATATGCCAGTGAGTGTGGCCCTAACAAGAGAAAAACAAGATGGAGTATAGAGAGCAGACGCAGACTATGTAATACCAAATAGTTCAGTACCTACCCATTAACTCTTGAGCACAGCAGAGCAGGAAGTGGAAGACAAGAACATAGGTCGAAATATTTCTAAACAAAATTATAGGATAATAAGTACATGGGGCAGTGCATTTCAGTTTTGAGTTTTAACAGATCTATAGCTAATGCTAAAATGTTCAGTGGTATCTCTGGTCTCATTTCATCTTTTTATTCTATTCTCTCATTATATTCTACTAACAAACAACCCCTCTACTGGTTTTTTCTATGTGTGATTTAAAAAAAATAATCTGTAAAACATTTTTGTTTTTTTGGTTTTTTTGCTATTTATTTATTTTTTAATTGTTATTTCCCCAATATAATTTTTTTCTGCTGTTCAGCATGGTGACCCACTTACACATACTACAGAAATACAAAAAACCGTGAGAGAATACTATGAACAATTGTATGCTAACATTTTTGACAACCTAGAAGAAATGGACAACTTTCTAGATACTTACAGCCTGCCAAAACTGAATCATGAAGAAATAAATCAACTGAACAGGCCGATCACTAGAAATGAAATTGAATATGTCATAAAAACACTCCCTACACAGAGTCCAGGCCCAGGTGGCTTCACAGGTGAATTCTACCAAACATACAAAGGGCCGAAAAAACATTTTGATTTACTCTACTTTTTTGGCCTTACCCTAGCCATGAAGATATCTGCAGTTTAACAACCCTCCCAGGTGATTCTTCTACACCATAATTTTGAATCCTACTTGGTAGCCTTGGTCTTTATGTATTTATGAAATTTCCTCATTAATTTAAAATCCAGGCCTAATACTTTAACCACATTCTTAATTGACTCCCTTTAGACCCTCCTGGACTGTACTAGCAGTACTCACATTGACATTAGGCAAGCACTTCATATGTGTTACTCTATCATCACGCTAGTCCTATGGAAAAGCTAATCTCCATTTTACATATTTAAAAAATAGATAAGCAGTTAAATAACTTGAAGACTCACTTGTTGCTTGTAACTAGAAAAAATGGGATTGGAGAATGATAGAAATAGCCCAGTAACCCAAATGGCCATATATTAATTCTGCCTAGAGCTAGGTGCTTCTGCCTATAAACTTGATTACATCAGTCAGTCACCACCAGGTTGCCTCCATAATGTCTATTTAGAAAAATGCGCTTCTTTCCCACAGATAGCCTTGCTGAGAAAGTTGACTGAATGTTACCATTGTGTAAACAAGCTGTTGAAATTTTTTGATTCCACCTGAATTTCAGCATTCTTATCAAATCATTAATTTTAAACCATTGTAAAATCTTCCATCTCTCCTACCAAAAGGTTCTGTGAAATTAAATTAGATTTTTTTATTTTGTTCTCAGGATGGTTCTGAGGTTGAATTTTTTGTCATGTCCTATTAATAATGTACCAGGATGCTCAATAACACTTTTACTGTTGCTTTATATTAGCTAGTGGAATCCACAATTGTTAGGAATGCAAATCTTCAGACCATTAATCAGAAACTTGGAGGTGGAGCCCATTGGTCTGTGTTTTAACAAGCTTTTCAGATGAAAACTAAAGTTTAAGAATCATTTTGTGGTTTTTTTCTATTTTCAATGTCTTGAGTGAAAAAAAAAATGTAGATTTAACTTCCATATTCTATGTTTCTACTCGCCAGGAATATCACCACTTTTAAGTTAAAATCTGCTCATCTCATATTCACTCTAAAATCACTGTACTTACAAAATGGAAAAATAATTAATAAGGTTGTTTTCTTCCCTTAAACCACCACCATCATATTTTTTCTAAAAGTACAGACACAAATACACACTCTTCTAATTTAACCATTGCATTATTCTGTATTGCTCTGTAGCTAAAGTAAGTTTGCATAAGAATTTGCTTGATATCTGTTTCTGAGTAAAACATACAAATTTTATTTGGGTTAATTCTGATTTAAAAAAATACTTTTCATATTTTACCACTTATGAAATGTAAGACATTGGCACATATTTTGAAAAGATGCTATAAAGAAAAGAGGCTAATGATAAACATGCATGATATTGACACAAAAATTTAATTTCGGAGTTCCCGTCGTGGCGCAGTGGTTAACGAATCCGACTAGGAACCATGAGGTTGAGGGTTCGGTCTCCTGCCCTTGCTCAGTGGGTTAAGGATCCGGCGTTGCCTTGAGCTGTGGTGTAGGTTGCAGACGTGGCTCGGATCCCGCGTTGCTGTGGCTCTGGCGTAGGCCGGTGGCTGCAGCTCTGATTCAACCCCTAGCCTGGGAACCTCCATATGCCGCGGGAGCGGCCCAAGAAATAGCAACAACAACAACAACAACAACAACAACAAAAGACAAAAAAAAAATTAATTTCTACCAAAAAAAACAAAGATGATTGGTGCAAAAGATATCTTCATGCGAGTATCTACAATATATCCACAGGTTCTTAAGTGTGATGGAATTTGACTTTGCTAGAGTGGTTTAGTAACAAAAATAACAACATCACTGTGTTTTTAGATGCTTGAAAGACATAAGGAATCTTCATAACCGCTAAAAATACAGTATAGTCTACCACACAAAGGGATGCTAAGAACATGTGGGGTCTAAAAGTTGTGGATTAGGGCCAGCTGAGCACAGCAACAAGCAGCTCATTTGAGCAGCCTGCACAAACACTTCTTTCATAGAGGAACACTCTGTCACTATCCCCATCCCCTCCCCACTCCCTGAAAAATCCCATACATGACATTTGCATTGACTTCATCAACTTCAAATTGCACCATCATGAATACTAGCATGCATTTTGTATTCTTCCCATCAGTAGCCAGGACAGGAGGCTAATTAGCTTGCTACTGATGCTTTAAACACAGGATTGCCATAAAGGGCAATTCTCTCTCACAAAAACCTCAACTTCAAAACTGTCAATTTAGAGAAGGGATTTTTTTTTTCTAGCACAAGCCAAACCTAAAGCTACCTATGTTTAAAAGTTGAAATTTTTATACTCAAATGTGAAATAATATTTTGAAAACTACTCCAGCTCCAACAAATATGATTGTTATAGACTTTAAATTGTTATAAATGAAATGAAGTCATTTACTGAAAGATGTTATAAAGTAAGTAATATGGCTGCTCTATAGACCTTAAATTCTGTTATAAATGAAGTCATTTATTAAAAGATGTTATAATGTAATATGACATGGTTAGAGTAATAGTGGTGGGAATGAAATTTAGAATCTTCGTTTTCAGACTCTGATCTCCCAGGTGGTCATGCTTTGGGTAAATTTCACTGGGTTTAGACCTGAAACAATTCTTAGAAGCTGACTGACCTCTGGTAAACAATACTTCTTTCTTAAGCATGCAAATGAATAACCATTTATAATATCCAACAGAATAAGAATTTGAAAGTTTTTATGTAAATATTTAATACTGATGATTCTTTAAAAACATGTAAAATTGAAAACACTGGCATAATTGTAGACATTGTAAGTAAATACACTGCATATGTATATACAGGTATATTTACAATCGCACAGAAGAAAAAATTTCCTTTTTTCTTTTAAGCTACAAAAGAAAAAAATTTAAATATTACCTCTCGATTTTTTTTCCATAAAATAATGAACTACAAGATACGTCACAGGAGTTCAGTACATCCCTCATCTTGAAAAAATAGGCACATGCAGCATTTTGTAGAAATTGGTTAAGGGATTTGGATAAGGGAAAAGAGGACAAATATCCATAAGTCATCTGATTGTGTTTAAAATGCTCCATTTGTACTCATGTACTTAATAGTTATGTCTGAGAGAAATCTCTCCTGTTTTCCTTTTGTGGAGATGATAAACAAGTGATTATTGCCATACAAAAGTAAATCAGACTGTGTTATAACAAGGTCAAATCTTCCGTGTGGTAAAGCTTTCAAAGCACATTTATCTTTGAGAACTGATGTTAACAATAGCTTTTGAGGAGTTATTTTGTGCCTGTGATAACAAGGTTTGACCTGTAAAAAGCTTTTATTTGTTTGTATATATTGCAAACTGAGCACCGCTAGTATAGTTACCATCCATTACCAAAATAGCTACAATTATTTTTTCTTGTGATAAGAACTTTTAGGATCTACTCTCTTAGCAACTTTTAAATATACAGTACAGTGTTATTAACTGTAGTCACCATGCCATGCATTATATCTTCAAGACGGATTTAGTTTACAACTAGAAGTTTGTACCTTTTGATCTTCTTCACCCATTTTTCCTACCACCAATCTGTTCTCTGTATCTAGGAATTTGTTTGTTGGTTGGTTGGTTGGTTGGTTTATTTGTTAGATTCCACATACAGATGAGATCCCAAGGCATTTACCTTTTCCTTTGTGACATTTCATTCTGCATAATGCTCTCAATTTCTGTCCATGTTGTTGCAAATGGCAAAATTTCTTTCTTTTTTATGGATGAAAATATTCTCTGATGTGGATGTGTGAGTGTATGAATGTGTATGTATATATTTACATACACAGAGGGTTGAGTTGTCAACAGCATGAGTTTGAACTGTGCAAGTCCATGTATACATGAATTTTTTTCAGTAGTTAATGATGGAGACTACATGATCCTCAGTTGGTTGATCCGTAGATATGAAACCATGTCTGGATATGGAGAAACCTCAGATACCAAGGGCCAGCCATAAATTACTCTCTGGTTTTCCACTGAGGGGAGGGTTGGTGCTTCTGTCACGTTGCTCAAGTGCCAAATGTATATATGTGTGTGTGTACATATATATTTATGTGTGTATATTACATAAATATGTATATATTTATCACAATTTATTTATCCATTCATCCGTCAGTGGACACTTAGGTTGCTTCCAAGACTTGGTTACTGTGAATAATGCTGTGATTACCATGGGGGTACATAGAGCTATTCAGGTTTGTGTTTTCTTTTCCTTTAGATAAATGCCTAGACATAGTTTGTTGGATCATATGGGAGTTCTATTTTTAATTTTTCAAAGAATCCCTATGATGTTTCCCATGGTAGCTGTACCAATTTTACATTCCCTGCAATATTGTAAGAGCGTAATGACTTTTATACTATAAAGAACTGTAATTTAAATACATGATCTCTCTGCTTTAGAATGGATTCTTATGATTTAGAAATATTTCAAATTTTTTCTTTGTTTTGCATTTTTTTCCCCTTTCAGAAGCCGCTAAAGAAAAACCACTAATAATGCGGCTTTTAAAAATATTATCCTCTATGGTCCTTATATTAAAGGTTTAAAACTATAGTACTCTTTTATCAACACTAGAGTAATAAGGAGTATATCACCAATAATTTTCTTATTATGGCCACCAAAAACTGAATTTAAAAATGCAAAACATTAGAGGATATCATTCAAATGAAAATTTTCTGAAGTAGCATCATAAAACGATCATAAATAAAATAATGAGTATATTAATTTAGAAATCATTAGCTCATATCTCATTTTAGCTATACTGCTAAACAAATCAGAGTATCTGCAAGGATTTTAATTATTTAGTTAAATATGGTCTTATACTAAACTCCTCTTCTGCCTGTGTTGGAAATAGACTGCAGATGATTACATTTCCATAGACTTCACAACACGAGCTTCTTTTGGATTGAAATAAGAATGTTAAGGTTGCCAAGTATAAAGTTTATAACTGCTGTTATTTTGGATTATATAGAGTTATGGAAATCCAAATGTTTTACAAAGTTAAAAAGTATTCTTTTTTTTGCTCACTTATAACTCAAAAATCACTAAAGTCATTCTGCCAAAACATACCAAGAAGCCCAGGTTTTTGCCATATGCCTGCATAATCTTATCAAATCACTGCTATTCATGTGCACATTCACACACACACACACACACACACACACACACACACACACACATACACAAACAAGGGATGGCAAAGATTAAAAATACATGTGTTTTACAGAAGCTTGAATTGAAACCATGACCTCATTTGAACACAGCATGTAGCTTATTTCTAGGGTTATTTTTAAATCAGCATTAACAAAATTACATATGTGTATTTTTTATTTAGTACTTCCTATACCCACTGTAATTTTAATGTCTCTGGGTACTCAAGTGATTTAAATTATCTAATAAATGAAAAGCTTATTTTTAAAATGTACTTGCTATGTACAATTTTCTTTTTTCATCAGTTAATAATATGACACAGTTATATAAAAGTTAGCATGCAGGGAACACCAGATAGGCATTAGCTAGAATATTGATGATATATTTAATATTTAATGTAATAACTATTATTAAAACACATGTATAAATAGATTCTTGGACAAGGTCTTTACAGTGGTATCTTAAGTTCTTAAAATAACTAAACTCTATTAATAAATTGTTCATTAATTTTTTTCTTTGTGAAATTTAGCAGTTCAAATAATTCCATTCTGAGGCTCTGATTGTCCAAAGTTCCATATTTCCTCTTTTTCATTACTCATTGCATATCTGCATTTAATCTGAGCCTCTAATTAGGTCCTTTCAGAAAACGATGACAAAGATTGCGTTCTCTCTTAAGACATGGACTAAGAAGGGAATTTCAAATTTGGATTTTCTGAAGTGTTTAAAGAATAACTAATTCATGCCAAAGAAGAATTAAAAACTGCTCCTGTATGTCTGTGTGTTGGAAAAAAAAAAAAAAAAAGGAGGAGTGAGTGTAAAAGGCCCTCAAATATCTCCATACTTTTGTTCTAGGATAAGGCTCAAATGCTTCAGGGTACAGGAGGTTCTTTCCAAGCTGATCTCAGACACCCTTTGATCCCAGTTTTTTTAAAACCAATATTCTAATCCAAACCACCATTTCAAGAAGTGTGTCCTTTCTGATTATAATTTGTGTCTGGTACCTTCATCTTTCTAATTTCATCTCTTTGCTGTTTATATTCACAGAGTTAATTGCTTATGTCTTCATCTCATTCATTGCAGAGCTACTTTAGCTTTCCTTTTGTTCTTAGCCCTAGCAAAAGGGTTAAGTGTTTATTTAGTATTTTAATAAATGAGAAAATATTTTCTTTTTTGAGGAATATGGAAAACTGTATATAATCTACTTAATGGGATTGACACTGTCATTCATTCCCACTATTATGAATTTAGACCACTTCAATAGCTAGTGGGTATGGATACATGTATAACTACCTGGAAGTTTTGAAGGAAATAATTATGGAAAATCCAGCCTAAAAACTTACATCAAAATGTTTGGGTGTAGAGGGGACTGAGTGTAAAGGGGACTGGACATGAATTATAAGAGGGGTCTGGGCATGTATAAGTTTTAAAATCCCCTAGGCAATCCTAACAGGTTGGTAAACACAGCCATAGATGATATTCTATGTCTGTAAGTTTTCATATCACATGCATTTATGAATTAGGCCAAGGCATCAATGAGCTTTGTGCTGAAGTTATCCTAGAAGGTGGTTAATATGGTTCTATTTCCTGGGCATTTTTCCATTTCACAATGACATTAGAAATTTTTTGTGGAGTTCAGACCTCTAATTTTTTTAACCTATTTCTCACAACCAGATTTGAGCATGAATTTGTGACTTAACTGTGCCATTTTACTTCCTTTTACAAAATCTTTTGTAGATGTTTATCTCAATTTTACTTGAACAAGTCACTTTGTGTTTCTCCCGTAATACAGTCGATACTGATGAGTGGATTGTTCTAATTCAAGTCAATTTCTTTGCTTGAATTGATTAAAAATCAACTTCCCTTCAATTTGCCCTGATCCTTGGCATGTTAAATAAATCTTACTTTTTCTATCAGTAAACCCATTCAATATTTGAAGATGGTTACTATATTTACTTTTCCGAGTTGTATTTCCATGTTCCTCATAGTATACTCTTTGGCTTTTGTATTACTCTTAATAATTCTAGTTAAAGCATGTTGCTATACAACTATTTACTATTGTAGATGCATAATGAACTAGCAAACTAAAATAATATATGTTTGAGATGAACATTTTACTTAGTGAGCCATATTACCCCTGCCTCCATACCTATCTGTATTTTTATTGCTGAGTTTTAAGTTTCAACATAGATGTTTCCTTTATCATGGTTAAATTTTGGGTTATTTTATTTCATAATTTTCATCAGGGATTTTGGAAATCTAGCTGTGGTAATATAGGAAAAAAAAGAGACTTCTTGAAAAAGTTGAGGGCATAGGTATTTTTCAGTTATTTGGGCACAAATTATGATTCTTCCCTCCAGAAGAATGTGTGCCAATAGAGTTTGGTTCACGACTTTAATACAGTTTCTTAAAAACAGCGTATTGATTGATAATTTAAGATTTTTCTAAAAGTTCAATTTAAAGTCCCATGCATAAAAGTGCAGAATGCTCGCATGAATTGCCTTTTTGGAATCTAACCAGACCCTGCCTTACCCAGACGGTGTGCCACAGGCAACTGCCGTCCCTACTGAATGACTCTGACTACATCTATTTTGGCACAACGGAAAACTCATTTCCATCCTGATTTTATATCCTTGGATAATTAAATTGAGAATGCAATATGTATAGAATATATCCATGCACATGCATATGCATACGTGTAATTGTGGGTTTTTTAAAATTTTGTTTTGGTAGATGGGCATTCCTTTCCTTCTTAATCAGCTTATCTGAAAAGCAACAGTCATCAAATATTAATTATTTCTCTTTGCTATGGATTTAAGTCATCAACAACCAAAATAACTTTATCAACGAAATTTGTAAAAATGCTGAAGATAGTAGTAGGACCAAGGATAGGACTTTGTAACATCCCACTTAAATAGCTTCAAATACCTCCTAGCCCCAGTTTGAAACAATCTGTTGCTCAACATCCTTGTGACAAATTTTTCAAATAGTTATAAAACAAAGTAACTCCATTATAATTCATATACTCTATTTTGCCATGAAATATGACAAACTTTTTCAAATGCCTACTAGGCTGAAAATATAAAATGTCTGAATACCCTGCTGATACAATAGAAATTTTATAGGGTCATTAATTTAAAATATAGTAAGATATAGTCATGTAAATGTGGCTATTGGATCAGAAATTATCATCCTAAACTTCTAAGTCTCCAAGCAGCCTTCACTAATTTCAGTGAGTGTCTTAATGAAGTATGAAGTAATCATACATGGAAATGATCACAGTTAATTACAAAGTGGCTATTTCTGCAGACCCAGGTAGAGTCCTGTAATGGATTAAATAGGTCTAAGTGGAACAAATTTTCTCAGGTAACTGAACATTGTAAGGTCTACCACTCAAAACTGAACAGTGCATCTCTACTAATAAGCAAGGGTGGAATGATCCCTCTAGATTTATGGATTGGCCATTAAAAAAATAAATAATCTCTAAGGAGAAAATTCCTAAAGGATCCAAAGAGCCAGATGAGAGTTTATGACTTTATTAACATCTATTAAGTGAAATGCCCGGTGCCAGGTAGTGAGCTATGGTTCAACAACAGACCACATGAGCAATTGAAATAAAGAGGTTTATTACAAGTCCAGGAGGAAGTACACAGCACTGCTTCAAGAAGCCATGTAGGGAGGACAAGACAGAGTGGAGATAAGAAAAGAGGAAGGACCTGGGGAGCATGAGTTTATCACTGTACACACAGGGAGTGCCTTGGGGTTCCCTGGGCAGGACCATAATGGTCAATTCCAGGCAAAAGCCTAGGGTCATAGTAAGTGTCACAAAGATTTTATCTAAGGGGCACATGGGCAGGTATACAGCTGCTGGGAGGCAGGGATACCTGATAACATTGCTGAAGTACTGTCAATATCATATGAGCTTGTTAACTCTGTGGCCACTATCTAGGGCATGCACTTGTCTGAGACAGCTAGTGTCAGTTTAAAGTCCCTGCAAATGGATGCTGAGACAACAAAACCATGGAAGGGCTTAACTAAATTCTCAAAAGGGCGGTATCTGCAAAATGGAAGCAGAACTTGCCTCTCCTTCCATCATTACATAGAAAGTTCAACCCTAACATCATGGCTCAGTAAATGTCCTTGAACATAAACTAGATATATCTGGGGTTGTCAAAAGAAGGCCTATTGGGTGTTTTGTAAACTCAAAGGTAAGAAAATATTGAAAAAATTAAAAAAAGGAATAATACTCCATGTTATGTGAAAACTTTGTAAAATTCAAATTTCAATATCCATAAATCAAAAATTCTGTGAACACACCCTCACTTAACCACTTATCTATTGTCTGTGCTTTTATGCCACAATGGCACAACTCAGTATATGTGCAGAGACTGGGCTGCAAAGACTGATTTACTTTTGGCATTTTAGAAAAAAAATTATCAAGCCCTGAACTACACTGGCATTGTTGTTTTGTAGTTGGGTGAATTAGTAGAAGGGAAGAGGCAAAACAATCTAAGAAATTGGCAAGGATTGTTCTGTTATGACATAGACCAGTCTAAGTGTTCGTTCTCGTACTCCCCAAAACAAAAAATATGCATCTGGAGATAACCTGAAAATATTGAAAAATAAAGCTAGGTATAACAAAATTAAGATAGAATTATAAAAATATTGCCATTCTAAGAAATCTGAATAAAAAAGTCCAATTCCATGTATGACGGTTTGGAATTTCTAGAAAGGAGAAAGTTGAAACCAAAATTAGACATGATTCACATCAACATGTATTAGGCAGGAGATAATTTAAGAGGATAAGGCATATACAAAAGAAGAGAAGGATGAAAAGTTGAAAATCCTACTTGTGATATATTGGCTAATATATACAAAAGGAAGGAATTTATTAACTCATAAGTGATATATTTTTCAATGCTGGTTTAAATATAATATCCCCTGTTATTCTTTTTTGACCATTTCACCTTATCCTATGCTTCCATTGGCCCCATTCTAGAGCCAAGGATAATTCCTTCATAGTTGATTCTATAGTAGTTTTCATGAGACTCTCTTTTAATCCTTGTCATTATGTTTTCTGCTTTTAAAATATAGACTTAACACTAGTTAGGTTTTACTGTTTTTCTGCTGTAAAAAAACAATATGACATTGCCCTTTAAATCATGTGAAGGCAGAGTTGGAAGGTGCCAACTATGAACCACAACGAGGACCATCACCAGATAATATGATAATGCTGCTGCCCTGATCTTAGACTTCTAGCCTCCAGATTTGTGAAAAACACATTGTTATTGTTTATAAGCTAATTTTTAGAAATGTTATCACCCCAAATCCCATTGACTTCATTTGATAGAGTCCTATTTCTCATTCATGTTTTATGTCCTCCACTTTGTCTCTGTTCTGTCTTATTATTTCAGAACCAAGGCTGAAGAAGCAGCCTATATCTGGGATATGCTGATTGTGTGGCAGAAGGTAGAATAAGCGGTGTCAAAAAACATCCAATGGCTCTTAAAACTTCTGGTTGAATGTGATATGTCACTCCTTCCTACTCGTTTCTATTAGAGAAAATCCCATAGCCAGCTTTGATGTCAGTGGAAAAAGGAAAGTATATTCATCCTATAGGGAGAAGCACTAAAGAGATGCTTCATAGATGGGGGCAGTGGATATTTGGGAAAATTAATACCATCTACCACTGTGTTCTTCATGTTCAAGAGCCTTGCCTTACCCATAGATACATTTCCAGAACAAACAAAAATGCCTAGAACATAATAAGATTTTAATATTTCTTTGTTTAAGGAGTGGAAGGGTTTGATGAGTGGGTGAATAGGCAATTGAATGAATAATTTTGCATTCTTAAATACATATGCCATGGAATATTTTACCATGCTATGTGTCTTGTGAGCCATTTCTCATTCTTACTACTGGGAAATTGGCAGACCATCTAAATATATAAAATTATGCATTTCTTCAGCTCTATGAAATTGTTTCTTAATGTTTCAGATTTATTTTAGGAGACACCTGTCCCAAGATAATTATAAGTGTGATTGTGATGTTATATGTTCTTTCATTTTTCCCGCACTGCTGTATCTAGCAATTTGGACCAGGAGAGGGGACATGTGATGACATGACATTCTGGCCTAGTATCTTATTTTTTTTTCATTTTTTTGTGTTAATTCATTTTATTTTAGTATTTATTTTTCATATAATGTAGCAGTGAATATCTAACTTGTTTGAATAGCACATTTTCCTGTATCATAATTTTAATAATTTCCTTAATTATGTAAAATAAAATTTCTTCTGTATATTAAATAAAACACTTAAATAAGCAGGATCTTTTTTTTAGAGCAAGTATAGTCTAAGCCTTAATCTTGAATCCAATCAGCACCATATTTTTTGAATTACTGTATTCAATGCCAAATATAAAATAAAACAGGCCTTTATATCTTAAACTTATTATTCACCTTTTCCTAAATATTTTACTCTATATACTCTTTATGAATCAAAAAATAATTCTTAGAACGTAAAAGCTTGGAGTTCCTGTTGTGGCTCAGTGAGTTATTAATCTGAGTAGTATCCATGAGGATGCAGTTTCAGTTCCCGGCCCCAGTCATTGGGTTAAGGATTTGGCATTATGTGAGCTGCTGTGTAGGTTGCAGAGGCAGGTGGGATCCCCCATTGCTGTGGCTGTGGCTGTGGCTGTGGCTGTGGCTGGCAGCTGCAGCTCTGATTCATCCCCTAGACTGAGAACTTCGATATGTCCCAGGTGCAGCTCTAAAAAGACAATAAATAAATAAACAAACAAATGAATGAATAAATTTGATCTCACTCAAATACAAATGTCAGTGATCTTAAAAACTCATTAGAGCACAAGCAGTGTGGTAGAACTGATACAAAGAATGTTTTTAAATTTTTTTTTAGGAGTTTTAGGTTTATAGAAGAATCGAACAGAAAGTAAAGATTTACCATATACCACCTCACCTGCCCTCCAGTCTCCACTATTATTAACAGCATAGATTAGTTTGGTACCTTTGTTAAGACTGATGAGCCAATATTGATACATTATTATCAGCTAATATCTATATTTTGCACTGGGGTTTATTCTTTGTTGTAAACATTCTGTTGGTTTTGACAAATGTATAATCACATTTATCCACACGATAGTTTCATGGTCCCAATCCCACTATGCTCCAACTATCTATCTATTCCTCCTTTTCCCTCCCAACCCTTGGCAAAGACTGATCTTTTCTCTGTTTTCATAGTTTTTCCTTTTGCAGAATGTCATATAGCTGGAATCATATAGTATGTAGACTTTTCATATTTAGCAGGTATTCCTTAGCAGTATGTGTTGAAAAGACTCCTCTACAGGCTTGATCATGATTTTTTTTAAGTACTAAATAGTACTCCATTGTTTGGATATACAATTGAATATACATTGTTTTACTCTCCTGTTGAAGAGTGTCTTAGTTGCTTTCAGGTTTTGACAATTTGAATAAAGCTGTTATTAATATCTAAATGTTGGTTTTTATGTGGACATAAAATTTCAGCTCATTTGGATAAATGCTAAGGTATACAATTGCTGGATCATATGGAAAGACTATGCTTAGATTTGGAAGAATTGGTCAAAATTGTTCTTCCAGTTAACTGAACCAGCAATGAATGAGCATTTTTATTGCATCATGTCCTTTCCAATATTTGATATTGTTGGTGTTTTGAATTTTAGACTTTCCAATAACTATGTCGTGACACCTCATTTTTGCTTTAATCTGCTACTCCCTAATGACTGTGCTTATTTTCCATGTGCTTTTTTGCCATGTATATAGTTTTCTGTTTTGCCATGTATATAGTTTTCTTTTGCCATTTATATTAGATCATTTATTTTCTTAGTATTTAGATTTAAGACTTCTTTGTATATTCTGGATACCAGACTCATCCAATAGATGTGTTGAAAATATTTCCTCCCAATAAATGTTTCATCTATCTATCCATCTTATTAACAACGGATTTTCTAAACTAGAAGTTCTTTATTTTAATGAAGTCAAATTTATCATTTTTTTCCATGGATTTTGCCTTTGGTATTATTGTGTCCTAATAATATTTGCCAAATCCAAGGTCACCTTGATTTATTCCTATGTTATCCTCTAGGAGTTTTATAGTGCTATGTTTTACATTTAGGTCTATGATCCATTTTGAGTTAGTTTTAGTGAAAAGTATTAGGTCTGTGTCTAGATTAATCTTTTTTAAACTTGTGTGTATCTAGTTGTTCCAGCACCATTTATTGAAAGGACTATTCTTTTGCAGTTAAATAGCCTTTTTTTCCTCTGTCAAAGATCAGTTGACTATATTTGCACAGAAAGAGAATATTTTAGAAATCGATTATAGAAATTAAAAAAGATAGGAATATAATTGCCAGCTTATATACAAAAATAGTTTATGTTATAGAAGGCAATACAATCATAACACTGGGTTTTTCTAGACAGGAATTAATTGCATCTCTAGTGGATTAAAAAATATCCATAACTTAATGTGCAACTACAGAGTCTAGGTCATAATCAATAGTAAGTATTATATCAAGCAAAAGCATATCCTTATAGATCTGAGCTTAAATGACACATCTTCAGGAAGGTCTTTCTCTATTATGCTACCTTCAGTCTCCTCCCAAAGGTCATTTTATCAGATCATATATTTATTTCCTTTTTTAATATATATTCCTGACCCCTATAACTCCTATGAACAAATAACAAGTGTAAAAGAAATGAGACCTCCCATTTGTCCAGCTCCCTTGCGTTTAAGCTGGCCCTGTTGGTTTGCTACCAGAAGTAATTCCAGGCATGAGCATAGGAAATATGTTGTGAGTCCTTCTTTTTGCATTGTAGACTGATGAAAAATATAAGATCTTGTTTGGAGGTAAAGGAGAATGTCAAGATCTAAGCTGCCTAAATGACAGATTTGCCACAATGTTGTCTAGACTGATGGCTGAACCTTAAGGATAGCAAGAAATAAAACTTTGTGTGTATGAAATTTTGGTGTCATTTGTTAGCACAATAAAACATATGCTATCCTGATGAATATAGCATGTACATGTTAATACAGTATACACATATTTAGATGACTGGGTAAAGAAAAATGAAGAAAATATATTTAGTCCAATGAGAACAATCCTAAATGCAGCAAAATAATTTCATTTCAAAATGCAAGTGAATTTATTACGTCATTCAACTTCCCAGAGAATTATGGAAGATTTCCGCCTGATTGTATACTTGTGCATCATATGTCTATGGGACCCATGTACTTAGCAGTCATATGTGACCCATGTATTTAGCAGTCACTAATTAACTACTCAATTAAAGTGAAAGCCAAGTTGGATCTAGTAATAAGAGGTTCTGCCTGAGTTACTCTAAAATTTTGAGGCATAAGAACCTGGAAAGCAGTTACACGGGTTAGGAGCAAACGTCATAGACGTGTCCAAGATCCAATAAGATCAGTCATCAGCTTATGTGTATATATGGTTAATCCTCTCAAGCTCAAATTTGGTCTTTATTCTTATCTTTTGCCTGTTTAATCTTGGCCTCCATATCTGTCCTCCTCTGTTTTGCTAGGTACTTTAGGACACTGAAGATTTACAAATTGTATTTCTTCCTTGTCTTGTCAGCCAGCTTTCTGATAGATTCTGCCAAGAGGAAGCATTGTTGGTAGGTCAAAACGTGGAAGGAGAAGAAGAACTTTCTGATTCTGGTACAGCAGTTACTGGCAGGAGCTAGAATTACCTGGAGCAGTGATAACAGTGAACTATCAGTGAGCACGAGCATTTGTTTGATCGTTTCAATGCTGATCACTTTACCAGTGTGCTCAGAACTACAACTGTGGCCTCTTCTTGGGGGGTGGGGGGGGTGTTGGTTGACACAGGCTGGTAGCCTCCAGCCCAGATGCATCCGCAACTTAGATTTCCTGATAGTATCTCTTTTTTAATTCTTTCAGTCCCTATCAACCTGCTTTTGATCATTCAGCCCTTTGTCAACCTTGTAATCACTCAGCCTGTTTGAACAACATAGACTGATTTCTATTTCCCTGATGGGACTGTGGCAGGCACAGTGATGGTGTGTTTGACATAGTACAGGGAAGGCAGTGGTGAGGGAATTGGAAATTTGTCTGAAGCTCATTTTGCCACACAAATGAGGGTATGGGATATAATGCATAGCAAAAGGAAACAAATTTCATATTTAATATGCGCAGTTTCATTTACTCATCTGAATGTCTCTTGGACATTGAAAATTGAAGTAAATAATCATACAGACATCTAGGTAACTTGAAATTGCTGCCTGAAGTTTCATGCCCTAAAATCCATGCACTTTACTCTGTTGGATATGTCTTTTTCACACTCTTCTAACAAGCCCTTTTATCTCTCGCCTCAGCCCAAGGTAAATGTCCTTGGAACAACAATTTTATCTGGGGGTGTTAGAATTACTTTTAAAAGCATAGTGACCAAAACCAAGGTTAATAACTGACAGCTTAACAATAGAGGAAAAAGAAATACTCAAAAAAAACCATGGAAATTCTTAAAGTATAATCATAAGAATAAAATGTATAGAGGCACATTTATTTACAACTTTAAAAATATCTCCAAATGTGTATAAGGATCCATTTTTTCTGTGACTTTAATCATTAATACACTTTATCTCTAAAATTTTAAAATCCAGGAGTATATAGTTGTGTAGGTATAATTACATGACAAATATTACTTGTTTTAATTAAGCAGGAAAAGTACATAAATGGCTCTGATAGGTAAATGAGATTTTCTTTATATATAATGTCCATGGACAGTTTGTTTTTATATTGATTACTTAGCATAACTTTTAATGGTGCCATATTTTACACTTAAGATTTTTCTGGTTTGTATAAGAAATTTCATCGTTATCCTATTGGTAATGTACTTATAATTTATTGTAAACTATGCATTTTGGTTATATCCAGTGGTTATAATTTCTGACATATGGTAGTAATGACAGAGATTGTTAGTTGTCCTCAATATCTATGCTCCTGTCTTTCCAGAATTATATATGCCAATTCAGAATACACATGACTTTTTAAGGAGCTAAGTGTGGCTGTGTGGATAAGTTCAGTGGGATATGGACAAAGATGTCATCTGGAAGTTTCCTGAGGACTTACTTAAGAGAGAGCTTGTAGATATATTTTGACTTTATTTTCATCCCCTCCTTGTCACTCCTTGGGATGTGTATGCTCCGTTTGGACATGAGGTTGGAGAGGGGGGCAAACCCTTCCAGAATAAGGCAGATTTCTCAACCAGAAAGTCTTTGGTTCCCTGGGGATTTCGGAGAACCAGTAACCAGCTCTGAACCACTTATCTGTAGAATGTTTATACAATAGAGAAATAAACATATGTCCTGTTTAAGACACCTTTATTTGTGGTCAAATATAGTATTTACTGAGATAGTAGATATTTAATAAATGTCCAAATAGTGAATCAATTATTGGATGAAGACCAAACTAACATTCAGTCAAACCTAGAGACAATATTTTATTTAAAATGCTTCAGGCAGTTCCCACTGTGGAGCAGCGGAAATAAATCTGACTAGTAACCATGAGGTTGTGGATTTGATCCCTTGCCTTGCTCTCTGGGTTAAGGATCTGGCATTGCCATGAGCTGCAGTGTAGGTCGCAGACGCAGCTCGGATCTGGCATGGCAGTTGCATAAGCCAGTGGCTACAGTTCCTATTTGACCCCTAGCTTGGGCACCTCCATATGCTGTGGGTGTGGCCCTAAAAAGCAAAATAAATAAATAAATAATAAAATGCCTTCAGCAGCAAGGTACAGAAAAATCCAACTCAAATTGCTTGAACAACATTAATATATATTTACTCATGTAATAGCTAGCAAAGGATTCAGGGCCTGATGTTTAATGGCAAGTAGTGTCATGATTTATACATATTCTTTCTATGGTGTCACTCCAGGTCATCCCTTGGCAGTCATGGTAGATTTAGAATGATCGCAGGAAGTAATAACAACCTTATGCAGCAGGAAAGGGATGACTGTACCCTAAATTTTAGAAGCGAAAAACTTTTCTGGGAAGTTAGTTGTAAACTCACATTGGCTTGAATTGTTCTCGTTCCTTTCATCATCAGAATCCTATGTGCTGATTTGACTTAGGCTGGGGTTTTTGAAGCAGTAAACGGCAAAGAGGCTGAGACATTTATTAGAGTCTTAGACTATTTAATATTTGTAGAAAAAAAGAGAGCACATTTAAGAAAATGAAAGTAGATTTTTTATATAAAATTAAAAAAATTAAATTTTGCTTTAAGGCTGTTTTTCTATAAATATTCCTAAGGTAACAGTGAGCACTGATACAGAAATTTCAAAGCATTTGATCTGCAAAGTTATACCTGGCAGGTCTGTCTTATTTTTGGCCTTTTTATTTTTCACTTTTGAGTATTTGGCAGGACTAATCATGTTGATTGATATGTGGTAAAAAGACACTGCTGTGAAAACTGCTTCTGAGCAATATGTTGCTGATGAAAATGATGCAATTCAAGATTTTTAAAATAGTATTAGGAGATGCATGGATTTTAGTGATATTGGAATAAGACTTCTATTTGGACTGATATCTGCTAATGGTTAAGCTAAATTGCAATGCCAGTAGCATTTCCTGTCAAAAGAGAAAATGAGACTTAAAAATGCCTAGAAAAGTTTTCTTTATAGTATATCATTACATTATAAATCAATCTGGGAAAATTATGTAGGTGGTTATCAATGGCTACAAGGTGGATTGTCCATTTTTCTTACTTTGAAACGTACTTTCAGTCTTCTGCTCAGTTTTCTAGGTTAAATATAATATGGTAAGCACAGATAATAAGAAGCCACATTTTTCAATCTCACACTTCCTATTACTTTTAGAATTATATCTATTTACTAAAGAAAAAAATACAGTGAAAAGTGTCACAAAAATGCAAGAGATTTGGAGCAAGGGAATAAAGAAGGCTCTGCTAGAATCATGGAGCATTCACTGTCCTGGCAGAGAAGAGCCTCTGAACCCCATGGGGGACACAAAGCAAATTCCACCAGGAGAGGAGCTTATGTGTTTCATCTATCTCTGGATCACCAATAGCTAGCAGTGTGCCTGGAACAAAGTAAATGCAGCACACATATTGATTATATGACTGGATAAAATGCCACAAAATCTTGGCTTCTCTAAAGAAGGGAATCAGTAGACAAATGTCAAAAGTGTTCATGAGACTAATTTGACCCATGTCCTCCTTAACACTAAGACTGCACCCAGTGAGACCATGAAAGAGGAAAAGCAGCATTAGGGCTTTTGTTTGTCATGTACAGAAATTAATTGTTTTCTCCACTGAAAATGTATGTATTTTATGAATATATTGAATCTATTTCATAATTATATTTGTATATGAATGGTTAAGTAAAGAGGTATGTGGCTTCTCTGATAAAATACCTATCAATAGAGAGGCATTTCAAATTAGACAAATTCCTTCAGCTATAAAATCAGCACACCATTTTGAAAAGTAACATTAGTGTAAGACAATACTTCGGTCTTTCCTATTTAAGTTTTTTAATTGTTCTGATATTGTTTTGTGTTCTGGCTTAAACCTATAATCAGCTATAGCTCTTACATATATCAAACAAGTAATATCATCCTCAAAACAACAGTGGAAATAAACTAAAACAAAAAAATTTTGTGGAAAATTTGGAAAATGATAGCATGGTTAAGTGTTGCTTGAACTGGGAAAGGAGAAAGGAAAAAGGAAAATTACTCCCATTTAGGGGAAACTTACTACCGGAAATGATTTTTCTAGGATTTTAGAAATTCTCTAAAAGAAACAAATTACTTTTGCCTTTAGAATTCTAATTTATGAGAACTCCCCTTTCATTCTGTAGGACATTAATGAGAAAAAAAATATCCAACATATTTTTAGATACAAAACCAAAAAAAGAGTGAACACAAAAGGTAGACCCTTCAAAGGGACAGGGTAGCCTGATTTAAAGGAAAATTCTCTGATGTCTCACCCTGAACCACCCAAACACCTGCACAAGTTTTCGGGGACAGGTAAAAGCATATGGAAAGTGTTTGCTCCACTAGCAATGCTAATATACTGTTTGTTTTTTCTTTTTCAAACTACTGTTTTACACATGAATTTATTTGAGGCATGTGACTGTTGCTTAGTAACAATTATATTTTATCTCCATACCTATATATAACTAATAACTGCAAGCAGAGACGAGTAGCAGTAAGCGTTGGTCCAAATGAGTGATATCAGAAGAAAATGCTGTTCTGAAAGAAATCAAAATGCTTTACTACAGTGCACAACCCAACATTGCTACCTCAAGATTTGCCAGTAAAACCATGCATTCAGAATGTTGTCCATGCTAACAGAAAGATGCCAATAATCTGGTTACTTTTGGTGCTATTTGAAATTATAGAGGAATAATGAGTCAGTACAGCTTTAAAAAATTATCCAGAAATAGTAGAATTTATTAGAGATGAATGTCAATGGAACATAAAACTCCACTTGGAAATACCTCTTAGAATAATTCTGTACTCCCAGGACCTACATTATCTTAAAGATAATAGAAAATACAACAATGAATAACTAAGTGGATAAGTGATAATCAGTGTATTCATTTTGGTTTTATTTGGTTGCTTTTCATGTCTGCTATAGGACTATGCATTCTGTGAGAGGCACTTAAAATAATATATATATATAAATAATACAAATGGATGTATAGGTTGTATACTATGCACATATAAATACATATATTTAAATATGTATATGTATATATACATATCTAAGGAAGGAAGAGAAATAAACATCATTAATAACATAATCCATTAAATTTGAGTCTCACATTAGCTTCATAAAATACTCAGAACTATACAACAACACTTATCCTATGATAGTTTCATTATTCATCATTAAGATTAAATATCTTTTAAATTTATATATGTTTTTTAATTGTTAGTTCCCTAATACAATTTTTTTCTGCTATACAGTAAATTTATATATATGTTTTTATATTGGAGTGTAGTTGATTTATAATGTATTAGTTTCAACAGAGACTGTTATATAGATATACCTATTATTTTTCAGATTCTTTTCTCACATAGATTATTAAAGACTATTGAGCAGAGTTATACAGTAAGGCCTTGTCGATTATCTACTTTATATACAGTAATGTATATATGTCAATCCCAAACTCCTAATTTATCCCTCCCCCTCTACCTTTCCCCTTTGGTAACAGTAAGTTTGTTTTTGAAATCTGTGAGTCTGTTTCTGTTTTATAAATATGTTCTTTTGTATATTAATTTTTTAGATTTCACATATATATATATGATGTTTGTGTTTCTCTGTCTGTCTTACTTCACTTAGCATAATGATCCTAGTTATAGCCATGTTGTTGCAAATGACATTATTTCATTCTTTTTTATCGCTTAGTAATATCCATTGTATACATGTACCATATCTTCTTTATCCATTCATCTGTCATTAGACATTTAGGTCGCTTCCATCTCTTGCCTATTGTAAATAGTGCCACAATGAACATTGAGGTGTATCTTTTTGAAATATGATTTTCTCTGAATACATGCCCAGGGAAGGGGATTGCTGGATCATACGGTCACTCTATTTTTAGTTTTTTAAGGAACTTCCATACCGTTCTCCATGGTGGTTGTACAAATTACATTCCCCCTAAGTGTTAGGAGGATTCCCTTTTCACCACACCCTCTCCAGCATTTATTGTTTGTAGACTTTTCAATGATGGCCTTTCTGACTGGTGTAAGGTGATACCTCATTGCAGTTTTGATTTGCTTTTCTCTACTCTAATAATTAGATGTTAAACATTTTCTCATGACTTTTTGGCAACCTATGTCTTCTTTAGAAAAACGTCTATTTAGATCATCTGTCCCTTTTTTGATTAGGTTTAGATCACCTGTCCCTTTTTTGATTAGGTTTTTTTTTTGATATTGAGCTGCATGTGTTTTTTGTATGTTTTGGAGATTAGCCATTGGTCACTTCATTTGCAAATATTTTCTCTGGGTTGTCTTTGCATTTTTGTTCCTGGTTTCCTTTGCTATGCAAAGGCTTTCAAGTTAAGTTAGGTATCATTTATTTATTTTTGTTTTTATTTTCATTATTCTAGGAGGTGGGTCAAAAAAGACATTGCAGAAATTTATAACACAAAATATTTTGTTTTCCTCTAAGGGTTTTAGAGTATCTGCTCTTATACTTAGATCTTTAATCCATTTTGAGTTTATTTTTGTGTACAGTGTTAGAGAGCGTTCTAATTTCTTCCTTTTATGTGTAGTTGTCTAGTTTTCCCAGCACTGCTTATTAAAGAGACTCTCTTTTCTCCATTGTATATTCTTGCCTCCTTTGTCATAGATTAATTGATGTAAGGTACGAGGGTTTATTTCTGGATTTTTCTATCCTGTTCCATTGATCAAGAAGTCTGTTTTTTGTGCCAGTACCATACTATTTTGATTACTACAGCTTTATAGTATAGTCTGAAATCAAGCAGCCTGATTCCTCCAGTTCCATTTTTCCTTCTGTAAATTGCTTTGGCTATTCAGAGCCTTGTATTTCCATCCACATTTTAAAATGTTTTTGTTCTAGATCTTCAAAAAATTCCATTTGTAATTTAACAGTAGATTTCCTTTGGGAGTATAGTCATTTTCATGATATTGATTCTCCAAATCCAATAACATGATGTATCATTCCATCTGTTTATGTCATCTTTGATTTCTTTCATCAGAGTCATATAGTATTTAGAGTAAAGGTCCTTTACCTCCTTAAGTAGATTTATGCATAGGTAGTTCAGGTAGTTTATTCTTTTTGAAGCAAAGGTAAATGGAACTGTTTCCTTAATTTTCTGATCTTTTGTTGTTAGTTTATAGAAATGCAACATATTCTGTGTATTAATTTTGTATACTGAAACTTTACCATATTAATTGATGAACTCAAATAGTTTGCTGGTAACATCTTTAGGATTTTCAATGTATAGTATCATGTCATCTGCCAACAGGGACAGTTGTACTTCTTTTCCAATTTCTTTCATTTTTTAAAGTTTTATTAAATTATAGTTGATTTTCAATATTGTGATAATTTCTGCTGTACAACAAAGTGACTCAGTTATACATGTATACACATCCATCCTCTTTCAGATTCTTTTCCCACATACATTATCACGGAATATTGGATAGAGTTTTCTGTGCTATACAGCAATTCCCTATTGGCCAATCATGCATCTACTTCAGAGTGTCCATCCAATTCCAAACCCCTAGTCTTTCTCTCTTTTATTTCTTTTTCTTTTCTGATTGCCATGGCTAGGACTTCCAAAACAATGTTGAATAACAGTGGTGAGTGTGGAAATCTTTGTCTTGTTCTTCATATTAGAGGAAATGCATTCAGCTTTTCACCATTGAGTATGTTAGCTGTGGCTATGATTTTTAAATTATTTTGCTGTGGTAAAAATTCAATGTATATCAGGTTTATTTTCCTAAAAGTTGTACATAATGATAAAATGACTCAACTTTTATATTCTGTTTTCATTTGTAAATTGTATATCTTGTAAGAGGTTTCAAAAATTAAGTAGTAGTATAGAAGTCAGAATATTCAAATTAATAGAAAATATAGAAAGTATAAGTAATGTGCTAAAATTTTATAAAAATCAAATTATCCTTATACACATATATATTTTATTTTCCATAAATTTACAAGATGTCTTTATAAAATTATACACAAATTTTGCACATAATTTGTCTTTATAAAAATATACACAAAATTGATCTGGCATATATTTTACAATATGCAATAACTCTAATATCACAAAGTACTTACCTTAATTTCAGGGTAAAAACATCACTGTGTGTCAGTTTTTTCACTTCTCTTTAAAACAGCTATTACTTCTTAAATGCATTGTTTCAAGTGTGATTGTAAGTGAATAAACTGATCATGGGCTATGACATAAAAAAAGAGAGAGAACAATAGTGAATGCAGATGAACTGTCGGATTTAATACTTCAGTGCAATATTATGATTTTCACTAGAGCAGATGAGTAATAGCAGGGATGTGTAATCTCAGAATCATCAGTTAGCAGACTTTTCCCTGTTCCTAAACTAAAAATCCATCAGCAGTCTTAGTAACAGGATACAGTTCCACAGTCCAAAAGCCTTTATTGTTGCAAACTCATCTGTGTTACTGCTCTATGTACTGCATACCAAATGTAACTATTTAATTATTTAGCACCTATAGAAATTCGTGTGATGTGAACTTATATCTTACAAACACCTGCTTCTACCATGCATTATGTAGACATAGCTATAAATGAGAGGGAAAGTGTACAGGAGTCTCTATAGATTTTTCCAATGTACTTCATCTTGCTAATCTGATGTTGTTGCAACTGTGTCTCAAAATTAGAATACAAAATATATGTAATATTTTTATAATTTTTATTGCTTAAAGCAAACAGGTCACAAAATAATATAGATGGCATTTACATTTAATTGTTTTGACAGTTTCCAGGGAGATAACAGTGGAAATGAAGCTACTTTCAACTATGTTCAACATATCAAGAATATTTTATATTGGCTCAATATATTTCATAACTTACTAGTGATGTCTGAAAACCCAACTGGAATATTTAATATCTTCAATACTGGGTTTTGGTTATTACAGTAATTCAATAAGAGCCAGTAGGATCCAATGTGTCATTGATTCTCCCTCTACGATGCAGTGTTCACTTGGGAGGTGGTAAATTAATATCTTTATGTTCTTGAGTTTTCTATGAAATATGCACCCCATAGCCTAAACATCTGAGTCCAATTCCCATAGAAAGAAGTGGAAATTACCACAACACACAGCTTCTTTATACATACAATTCCTAAGGAAAAAAAGGAAATTGGATTTAAGCATGTAAATAAATTCATTTTCTATCGGTGGGATAGAAATCAATCACAAAGACCTTGAGGACTTGGACAACAGAAATTACTTGACTGCAGGCAAAATAACTTAGCAACTTATCTTTTCTGGAAGGGTATCTCTCAAGTTCCTGGTAGAAAGTTCTTGTTGAATTTACTCTTGAATTGAAAGACTGTGGAACTTCTTTCTTGATTAACCATGTGAAATGTAGAAAGAATGGGCTGTGTGGCACTAGATAGGCCTTGGCATAAATTCATTTCCAGTAAGTATCAAGTGAGTGATCTTGGAATAGTGTCTCACACCCCTAGAAGTTTCGGTTGTTTCTCTGTGGCTTGCAATGATAATGGTTGTTCCAGATTTGGATAAGATAATAAGCATATGTTGTACATCTAGCATAGTGCCCATACCAGACACTGCAGGAATATCATGCCACTCTCTCTTTTACTAAGACTCCTTTAATGTTTTAAAAACAAAGTGTATTGCAAATCATTAAATTTGATCATTGACAGTAATGCCTACAAAATAAGCCAGATGCTTGCTATTATATTCTACCTTTGAACCTGGTGATCCTTCTTTATTAATTAATAGTAATAACAAGTAATTAACATTACTCCAAACCAGCTCCTCTAGCATTTTCCTATTCCTGTTATTATAAACATATATTTATCACCTTTCTCAGGCCACACAGTGAGGAATCATTCTTAGTTCCTCCTTTTCCCTAACATACTAATAATTTACCTAATCAGTCAAGATATTTCTACTTCACAGTGTAATACGTCTTTCTTCTACTTGTCCATTGAGCTCCATCACTAAAACCTCTGTCACACACAAAGCTGAGTCACTATCCTGATAATTCCTTGAAGCCACGCTTAACCTTTCTTCAATTTATTTTATCCATTGCATCCAGAATGATCATTTATTTTTAAAATACATGTAGTGATTAATATATTTTAATGTCTTTCCATAAACCTTGTGTAAAGGCCTATAGCCAGCCTTCAAATCCATGTATGTGGCCTCTTTTCCCTTCTTCAATGCTTTTAACAAGACTTCCCCTTCATTCCCACCATTGCTTTTCTTCCAAATGTTCTGAGAAAGAGCCATGTCCTCCATGCTTTTGAACATGCTCTTCTCTTTGAATGAACATTCTTCTCCATGATAATCCCATTTGCTTATCTAACAAAATCACTTTTAAGTCTTAGCTGCAATTCATCTTGCTCTGGGAAAACTCGCCTCTTTCTCTTGTCTAGGTTAGAGCTACAGCCCTTTTTATTTCCGCATTTATAACATTTATTGCACTCAATTATTTGTTCATCGTCTGCCTTTCATAAAAGGGGCAATATGATTGTTATTCATCACTAACTTCCTAAGACCTAGCATAATGCCTAGTATATAATAGATACCTTGTTTAATTGAATTTATTTTTCTGTCATGATAGAATCTATATACATTGCTATGGGCACTGAAGCCAAAACATAAACAATCAAACATAGTGTATGCAAGGTAATATGCATATAGGAAGATGAGTAATGTGTGGTCTATGCTGTAACTTGACTTTATAACCTGGCTCACATATTTCTATTCTGATATAGTTGAAACAAATTGGATTTATTTTTCATGGTGATGTGGTGGTAATTGAGGGAACAGTCTGTATCACTTGCTCTCACATACAGACCTAGATGTGGATAATGAGGGAAAGAAAAGGGCTTTGAATAGCCTTTTTTATTGTTAAAGGGAAATTCAGATGCAGATAGCTCACAGAGAGAAAAGTTATAAGGTTGTTCACATACAGATTTTAAAATAAATATTTGTTATGACAAATGGCAAGATAATGAGTCTCTGTCTGCTAAAAACAAAATGATCTCTTTTTTACAGGCCCTCTATTAAACTAGTACATATAATTAAGGCAGGAGAAGTTTCTGTCTGTTAAATCCTCTCTGGATTTGCTTGATTATATTCTGCTCTTTAGCAATCTGCAAGCTATTCAGAATCTTTTTAGATATCTTGGATTTGATTGTTTTAATTATAACTCTGAGCTTCGTGTAAAAGCTCCATTTCCTTTTCTGTGATTGGGGTGGGGCTGGGGAACCTAATGGCATCCACAGACATACACACACATACACGGGGTAAATTTCATGAGTGTTTATGCCTGTCAAACCAAGATTGATTTTTCCTTCCCCTTTTTTTAAAAAAAATATATTCATTAGAATACAGGATTGAAAGTCAAAAATTCTGGTTATGCTTATTCTTAGGCCGGGGATTTTAAACCAATAATTTTACCTTAATTTTACCTTAAGCCTCAGTATCCTTCCTAGTCCATAAAAAGTATATATGAAATTTCTGTATCACTTTCCTGGTGACCTTGAGGATACAATTAAAGTACTGATTGTAGAAAAGCTTATGTAATATGAAAAAAAAGTTATATAAATTTAAAAATATTGAACTTGATTGTTTCTCTTCTTTTCTACATTCATCTACTCATAACAGTGTTGCAGACCTTTATAAATCAGGGAGGGTCCTGTAAGGACTTGTTCCTAATTATTTATATGAAAACAATTTTCCTAGGCAAAATCTTTATTTACCATAGTAGTAATCTAATCAAATGTCCAACCCAGACACTTTCATCTGCTCACTAGGAAAAATATATTTGCATAACTAACAAGTACTTTTATCTGGATCTTCCCAATCTTTCTATGAGCTGTTACAAACAGAAGTCTATGGATTGCAGTATGTGGATCAAAGAGATGTAGTATTTTCTTTCTCTGCATTTTATTCAAGCATGGGATTTTCCTTATTAAAAATATTTCCCATATTGTGAGTGTTCTGATGCAGAAACAGTTGCTAGTATACCCGGACTCCAGACCAATGCTGTTCGCTGGGCAATTGCATGACTCAACCTGTTACCTCAAAGAAGGGGAAACAGAATTTGAACTGATCTCAGCTAGTAGGGAGTCAAGAGAAACCCAGTTCAAGGACACTGTTAAGTAAGTACAAGAACTAACTTTCTCAGATTCCATTTCTTTATCACAGACATAAAATTCAGGAATTAGTTACCTTCCAAAAAAAAAAAAAGTATAATTACAAGTAGCTTGGAGACAATTGCATTAAATAATAAAATCCTTTATTCTCCAATTTTTTCCAGCTTAAGGCTTTAGAATGTTGTTACCTTTCCTATTCATACTTATCCTGAAAACAAAGCTTTGATTGTATGCCTTTATTATGGAGCAACAAATACATTATTCTGACATTGGCTATTATAGACCATCAGCTTTTGAGAGTTAGTTGATATTTCATGAATGCTCCCTAATTTAAAAAATTATATACAATGCATTTTGTGTTCATTTATAATAAGATATTATTTCAGGGTACACAGCAGTGAAAAAAGAAGTGAAAGAAGAAATACAATTTCTGAGATTATTTTAGCTGATGATACTGCTATTATAAACCTTTTAAAAAAATAGATGATAATCACCATAATGGTATATTTCATTTATTTATTTATTTTTAATTATATCCCCAATACAATTTTTTTTCTACTGTACAGCATGGTGACCCAGTTACACATACATGTATACATTCTATTTTCTCATGTTATCATGCTCCACTATAGGTGACTACACATAGTTCCCAGTGCTACAGAGCAGGATCTCATTGCTAATCCATTCCAAAGGCAATAATTTGCCTCTATTAACCCCAAGCTCCCAATCCATCCCATTCCCTCCCTCTCCCCCTTGGCAACCACAAGTCTATTCTCCAAGTCCATGATTTTCTTTCTGCAGAAAGGTTCATTTGTGCCCTATATTATATTCTAGATATAAGTAGTATCATATGGTATTTGTCTTTCTCTTTCTGACTTACTTTACTCAGGATGAGAGTCTTTAGCTTCATCCATGTTGCTGCAAGTGGCATGATTTTGTTCTTTTTTATGGCTGAGTAGTATTCCATTCTATATACATACCATCTTCCTAATCCAATCACCTGTCAGTGGATATTTGGGTTGTTTCCATGTCTTGGATATTCATAATGGTATATTTTAGGTGCATATCATATATACCTTAGTTATACAAATTCCTCTATTATAAACACCATAGTAAAACATTTATAAATATTTTTTTCCTGTTACATATTTTACACTAATAAAATCCAGTCTTAGAATCATCAGGTGAATGGAAATGAGAATTTTCATAACATGGTTTTCATGTTATAAGTCATGGTAATTTTGGAAAATTTAAAGGTACAAAAAAGTGTAAAGTAGAAAAAAGTTCAGCCATCTTAATGCAGTATTGTATTTTTCATTTTATTGTGTATGTTGCTAAATATGTTTGGTATCCCTTTATTTTACTTATAATTTTAAACAAAACTTCTTATAATTCTTCATAAAGATCATTTTAATAATAGTAATTAGAGGTAGCACTTATGTTTTTATTATGTTTGGTATTCCATGTAGTAAAGTCAATATTTTTTATTTTGATCAAATGTTTTTTACGACATAAAAAAGCAATATTTTTATATCTTTTACAGGTAAGTTCCAAAATTCATTATATTTCATTTGAGGAAAGATTTTTTTAAAAAGAGCACTCTGCTTCCAATGACTTTATTAAATATTTTAAATTTAACATGCATAAATACATAACATTGGAGTCCCCATCATGGCTCAGTGGTAAAAGTCTACTATGAGGATGCACGTTTGATCCCTGGCCTCACCCAGTGAGTTAAGGATTCATTGTTGCCATGAGCTGTGGTGGAGTTGGCAGATGTGTCTTGGATCCTGTGTTGCTCTGGCATTGGCCAGAAGCTGCAGCTCCTATTCGAACCCTAGACTGGGAACTTCCATATGCTACATATGCCACCCTAAAGAGCTATAAATAAATAAATAAATAAATAAATATCTAGCACTGATTTTTCACACCTGTATGACTACATGCTGTTCAAGAACTAGAACATCACGAGCTCTCTGGAAGCACCTTCATGTCAAGTTCCAGGCATCATTGATTAGCACACTTTCAGTACCATAGATTAGTTTAACCTGTTTTTGAGCTTTATCTAAATGCAACCATATAACATTTTCATATGGTACCATATCATTCATTTGTGATTTCTACATATTTTTACAGGAAGCAGTAGTTGGTTCATTTCCACTGGTGTTTCCTACACATATGAATACCTATCCTAAAATTTCAGTTTTGAGTATTTTCTAATTAATGGCTCATAAGTACATGTATGAAGCATGTGATGAAACTGTCAAACAACCAGAAATTGAGTAAAGTTTGAACTGGAATGAATAGTGAATGATAAACCAATCGTATATTTATTATGCTTATACAGTCTACACAAACCATTAAAATTTTCAATAAGCACCTAAAAACTTCATAATGACTATATTTAATATTACTAAAATTGTATTTTTTAAAGAACAAATTGAAATAAGTACCCGTTTTGCCTTTAATGCCACAAACTCCCACTTTCCAACCTCAATACCAATGGTGGAAAATGTTAAATGATCCCTTCAAGATCTATAATTTCAAATATTTATATATCTAGTTTGGAAAAAAAATCACTTACTGTTGGGAATTATCTTAAATAGTAAATTATTCTGAATGTAATAAAGTAAGCGTTTATAAGGTAAGGAGATACAAGTAGTTGATGGCAATTAACTGAGTGGGTGGACAATTGTTAATACTTTGTAAAGTACAAAATTGTTTTAATTTGCTTTAATTATGCTAAAGCAGGAATTCCTGTAGTGGCACAGTGGAAACAAATCCATCTAGGAAGCATGGGATTGTGGGTTCGATCCATGGCCTCACTCAGTGGGTTAAGATCTGGCATTGTCATCAGCTGTGGTTTAGGTCACAGACATGGCTAGGATCAGGCATTGCTGTGGCTCCAGCATAGGCCAGCAGCTGTAGCTCCGATTAGACCCCTAGCCTGGGAACCTCCATATGCTGTGGGTGCGGCCCTAAAAAGATGAAAGACCAAAATAAATGATGCTAAAGCAGAAGTGTAATGACAGTTATGCAAATCCAGAAAGACCAATTGATAGCTGCCTGCTCAACAGCTCTGGGTAGTAAGGATCCTATAATGGTGACTGCTGTCCATCCTGCTCCCATGCTATCCCCTTCTTCCTCTTTGAGCAGTCCTCTTATCATCCATGGCATCATGTATCTCAGGGAAGCAATGACACTACTCAAATATTACAATCAATAAACACAGTGTGCACATGATTACAGAATGCCTATAATTTCAAACATAGGTATTCTTGAAGGATAAAAATCAGTATTCTTGACATCACATTATCTAGAGAATTCATATCACACTCTCTCTGAGATTCGATCAATAACTCAACCAGTTCTAAATGAAGTGAAATATTCTTGAGGTCAGCCTGTACAGGAGGGGAGCATGTGAGGAGCATGGTATTCAGTGCTGAAAATCAAGTTCACAGGGTTTTAAATGAGAACACCTAAGATAAAGGAAGCTTGAAAAGAAATGACCAAATATAAAAAGAAAAGAAAATAGTGCCAATAACAAAATAAACTTTCATTTTAGGTAAATTTGTGGTTTGACAATAATATACAGACAATTCCATTCAATAAAAAGAATATTTTAATCAAAACTGTAAAATGATAATATATTATATCTAGGTATATTTAAAATATGTGAGTCTGGCTTCAAAGTGGTAATTAAGTTGTATAAATATTGTCCAACAAAAATATATAACTGAATTTGAAATTCCCATACTGTTGAAATAAATATTAAAATGATACATATATACATATATACTGTAGTTTTACAAAATTATGTGTACATGAACAATAGAGAATTATACAAATGTAATTTAGCTATAATGTACCAAAATTTGATAAGGAAGCCTAGCACTTATTTCATATTAATTCAAGAAGTGCCCTTTGAAGTCCATCGTTGAAAGCGTAGATATCTTGGTCCATTTCAGTGTAGATGACTACATCAGCACCAGTGACAACTCTTTTACATGTAGTTCCCACGTAGTGGCAAAGATAACAAAGGATGAGGAGAACAGGGCTGGAATTAGAAAAGGCAATAAATGGGGAAATGCTTTTCCACTCCATTTTCAGTTTCTTTCTTTAGACAAAGGTTTCACCTTATAATTATGGGCTTGAAGAATTCAGCCACTGGAGACAAATAAAAATTGTTAGAATATTCCTTGACTGCCTTTGATTTATAATAGTTGAGCTTATTATTACACTTGCTATAAACATGAAGACGGTTGCCCTTCTAATTTACAAAGTTTTCTTCAATAAAGAAGCACATCTTGACAAGCTGCTTTTGAGTTAAATTGGGAGAGAGATGGTCTTTAATAACAAGCTCTCTAGGTGTAGCCTGGCTCCACGATGTTCCTTAAAATTTCAATCCTCTTTCTTTCTTTCCTCCCTCTTTCATTCTCTTCTCTCACTCTTTTGTAATTCTCTTTCGTATAGTAGTAGAAAAAGACATACATTTGACTAAAAATTATTCAAGAAATTTAGATATGGACTGAGTATCATTAACATCCAATAAATACATACTCAGCTCTTTATTTTATCCATAAAGATATAACCCTAGAGTAAATCAATGTCTCCATTATTACATCAGTGTATCCATTATTATATCAAATCATTGCAATAAACGAGCTGTGAAAGAAATGGTAATTACCTCTTCATTTCCAGAGATGCCTTTTCCATGTTTTTTGCATATATAACTTAAAGATATATATTTTCTTAAATATTTATGAGATGGCTTAGTTTGGGTTTGTTTAAATTCTGGCCATAAAGGTTGGTATTACTGCTGTTGTAATGCAAAATGTGATACATATACCTTTATCTTAGAAGCAAAATCTCCTTAGCATTCTTTAATCTCGAATGGCTTCTGTATAACAAATACATTAAAGTAATGTGGTACATTTTTCTAATGCCAGAGTACACAGAAAAAGAAATTAGCATAGAGAAAGGGTATTTTAATGGTAGCTTGCAGAAATCATACCATGATAGAACATAGTAATATCCTAAGAATAATGAAAGAGTGTTAAACATTAAACTTGCTAATAACTATAAACACTTTATACAGACTACAAGAAAGATGTGATGCTTTTAAATTCTAGGAAACATTTTGTTTATAAAAAAATTAAGCACTATATTTTACTACATACAAGTGATATTAAGAGGGAATCTATATAAATATTTAGAATCTACCTCAGTAACCAGTATGTGCCTCTATAAAAGGAATATATTTACAATGTATGCTGTTTCCTTTTGGGAAAGATGCCATTTTACCTTCAAATTTGATGAACACATTCTACGTAATAGTATTGTCATTCTTATTAATGGATGGATTATTAAACAGGAATTTTGTCCCTCTCACAAGAAATTATGGTAACATGGCTAGTAATGCTACTTCAATTGAAGTAAATGGCTTTATTGTTACCATGCTGTGCAAATATGTTCCACCTATGCTGTTTCATGCTGCTTTGTGTCATGATGCGAGAGGAAGTTCGTGTGTATTTGAACCACATGGTAGGTAATGGATGAGTTGAACATAATAATTTAACAACTGGGCAATTTAAATATGTCAAAAAGTAACTATAAAATTGTTGTGTAAATATTTTGTTTAAATATAAAATTTTACAAAGTATGTTTTACAAATTACTGCCCTGTTTAGAGGAAAAGAATTTGTGTTTTTATGTTTTTTTTTTTCATGTGTTATGCATTATAATCAGTTGACTGGTATAGTTGAATTTATTGAAATTTAGATATTTTAATGTCATTGCATGTTAATAATAAATTAACATGCAATGACATTAAATGTTATCTTATTAAATTGTGTGACTTTGTGAAAGTTTAACTTTTATTTTCAGGCCTTTTGTTCCCTGTTCTATACAGTAGAATCTCATTTATCTATTTTATATATAATAGTTTTTATCTGCTAATCCCAAACTCCTAATTTCCTTCTCCCTCCATCCCTTTGGTAATCATAAATTTGTTTTCTATGTCTGCGGATCTATTTCTCTTTTTACAAATAGTTTCATTCATACTATATTTTAGATTTCACATATAAATGGCATATGCTATTTGTCTCTGTCTGGCTTACTCTGTCTGGTTTATCTTAGATAATCTCCAGATCCATCCATGTTGTTTCAAATGGCATTGTTTCATTATTTTTTATGGCTGAATAATAGTCCATTGCTTCCATCTCTTGGTTATTCTAAATAGTGTTGATATAAACATTACCGTGCATGTATCTTTTCATACTGGGTTTTCTTCCAGATATATGCCTAGGAATAGGATTGCTGGATCATATGACAACTCTCTTTTTAGTTTTTTAAGGAACTCCATACTGTTCTCCATACTGGCTGCACCAATTTACATTCCCACCAATGGTGTAGGAATATTCTCTTTTCTACATACCCTTTCCAACAGTTACTATATGTAGATTTTTTTCTCTTTTTACCTTTAGATTTGGAATTTATTTTTTAATTCAATAAATTTTATTATATAGTTGTACGTTTCCATTCAAAACTCCCAGTCCATCCCTCCCTGCAACCTGTCTCCTTAGGTAACCGTAAATTTTTCAAAGTCAGTGAGTCTGTTTCTGTTGTACAAATAAGTTCATTGTATCCTTTTCCTTTTAGATTCCTCATATAAGCGATAGAGTATGGTGTTTTAGTCTCATTGTCTAACTTCACTTAGCATGATAATTTCTAGGTCCATCCATGTTGCTGCAAAATGCCATTATTTTATTCTTTGTTATAACTAACATTCCATTGTACCACATCTTTTTTCTCCACTTCTCTGTTGATGGACATTTAGGTTGCTTTTGGCTATTGTATATAGTGCTGCAATGAACTTTGGGGTACGTGTATCTCTTTGAGCCATGGTTTTTTTGGGGGGATAGATGCCCTGGAGTGGGATTGCTAGATCATATGTTAATTCTATTTTTAGTTTTTTGAGGACCCTCCATACTGTTTTCCTTTAATGGTTGCACCAATTTACCTTCCCTCCAACAGTGTAGGAGTGTTGCCTATTCTCTACACCCTCTCCAGCATTTGTTTATAGATTTTTGGATGATGACCATTCTGGCTGGTGTAAGGTGGTGCTTCATAGTAGTTTTTATTTGCATTTCCCTAAAAATTAGTGATGTTGAACATTTTTTCATGTGTTTTTTGGCCATCTGTACATCTTCTTTGGAGAACTGTCTGTTTGGATTTTCTGCCCATTTTCAATGGGGTTGTTTGTTTTTTTGATAACACTTCAGGGAGTGTTTATATATTTTGGAGATTAATCCCTATCAGTCACTTCATTTGCACATATTTTTCCCATTCTGTAGGGTGTTTTTTGGTTTTGTTTAGGATTTCCTTTGCTGTGCAAAAACTTAGAAGTTTAATTATGTCCCCTTGTTTATTTTTGGTTTTGCTGTTGTCATTCTAGGAGGTGGATCTAAGATATTGCTGAAGTTTATATTGGAGAGTGTTCGGCCTGTTTTCCTCTAAGAGTTTTATAGTATCTAATCTTATATTTAGGTCTTTAGTCCATTTTTAGTTTATTTTTATCTGCAGTGTTAAAGAGTGTTCTAATTTCATTCTTTTACATGTAGCTGTCCAGTTTTCCCAGAACCACTCATTGAAGATACTGTATTTTCCCTGTTATATATTCTTGCCTCCTTTGTCATAGACTAGTTGACCATTGGTGCATGGGTTTAATTCTGGGCTTTCAATCTTGTTCCACTGATCTATTTTATTGTGCTGGTACCATACTGTTTTGATTACTGCAGCTTTGTGGTATAGTCTGAAGTCAGGGAGCCTAATTCCTCCAACTCCATTTTTCTTTCTCAGGTTTGCTTTTGCTATTTTGGGTCTTTTGTGTTTCCAAACCGACTGTAAACTATTTTGTTCTAGTTCTGTGAAAAATGCCATTGGTAATTTCATAGGGATTGCATTGAATCTTGTCTTGGGTGGTATAATCATTTTGACAATATTGATTCTTCCAATCCAAGAGCATGGTATATCTTTCCAACTGTTTGTGTCATCATTGACTTCTTTCATCAACGTCTTATAGTTTTCGGAATACAGGTCTTTGTTTCTCTTTAGGAAGGTTTATTCCTAGGCATTTTGTTTTTCTTTTTATGCAGTGGTAAATGGGATTCTTTCCCTAATTTCTTTTTCTGATCTTTCACTGTTAGTATATAGAAATGAAGTTAATTTCTGTGTATTAATTTTGTAACCTACAACTTTACCAAATTCATTGATGAGCTCTAGCTGTTTTCTAGTAGTGTCTTTAGGATTTTCTATGTATCATGTCATCCATTTTCTATGGGTCGTGTCATCTGGAAACAGTGATAGTTTTATTTCTTCCTTTACAATTTGGATTCCTTTTATTTCTTTTTCTTCTCTGACTGCTATAGCTAGGACTTCCAAAACTATGTTGAATAGAAGTAGTGGGAGTGGATATCCTTGTCTTATTCCTTATCTTAGTGGGAGTTCTTTCAGCTTTTCACCACTGAGAATAGTGTTAGCTGTTGTTTTGTCATAAATGGCTTTCATTATGTTGAGGTACGTTCCATCTATGCCCACTTTTGGGAAGTTTTTTTTTAATATTTTTTTAATTTTTAAATTTTTTTGTTATTTTTATTTTTTATCTTTGTCTTTTCCAGGGCCGCACCCACGGCATATGGAGATTCCCAGGCTAGGGGCCTAATCGGAGCTGTAGCTGCCAGCTTATGCCAGCAATGTGGGATCCGAGCTGCGTCTTCAACCTACACCACAGGTCACGGCAATGCCAGATCCTTAACCCACTGAGCAAGGCCAAGGATCAAACCCTCAACCTCATGGTTCCTAGTCGGATTTGTTAACCACTGAGCCATGACGGGAACTCCGGGAGGTTTTTTTTTTAATTAGAAACAGGTGTTAGATTTTGTCAAAAGCTTTTTCTGCATCTATTGAGAGGATCATATGGTTTTTATTCTTCAGTTTGTTAATGTGTTGTGTCACACTGATTGATTTGTGGATATTGAAACATCCTTGCATCCCTGGGATAAATCTTTCTTGATCATGGTGTATGATTCTTTTAATGAATTACTGGATTCAGTTTGCTAATATTTTTTTTAGTAGTTTTTGCAACTATGTTCATCAGTGATACTGGCCTGTAATTTTCTTTCTTTTTTCTTTTTTGTATCTTTGTCTGGTTTTGGTATCAAAGTGATGGTGGCCTCATAGAATGAGTTTGGTAGTGTTCCTCCTGCAAGTTTTCAGAATAGTTTCTGTAGGATAGGTGTTAACTCTTCCATAAATTTTTGATGGAATTCACCTGTGTACCCAACTGGTCCTGGACCTCTGTTTGTTGGAAGTTTTTTTTAATCACAGTTACAATTTTGTTACTTATGAGTGGTCCATTTATCTTTTCTATTTATTTTTGCTTTAGTCTTGGAAAAATATACTTTTCTAAAAATTTGTCCCTTTGTTCTAAGTTGTCCATTTTATTGGCATATAGTTGCTTGTAGTAGTCTCTTACAATACCTTGTATTTCTGTGATGTCCATTGTAACTTCTTTTTATTTCTAATTTTATTGATTTGAGTCCTCTTTCTTTCTTGATGACTCTGGTTAAGAGTTTATCGATTTTCATGGACTTGGAGAAGAGACTTGTGGCTGCCTGATGGGAGGGGGAGGGAGTGGGAGGGATCGGGAGTTTGGGCTTATCAGACACAACTTAGAATAGATTTACAAGGAGATCCTGCTGAATAGCATTGAGAACTTTGTCTAGATACTCTTGTTGCAACAGAACAAAGGCTGGGGGAAAAATGTAATTGAAATGTTTACATGTAAGGATAACCTGACCCCCTTGCTGTACAGTGGGAAAAAAAATAATAATAAATTTTTAAAAATTCAAAAAAAAAGAGTTTATCGATTTTGTTGATCTTGTCAAAAAACAAACTTTTAGTTTCATTGATCTTTTCATTTATTTCTGCTCTGATCTTTTCATTTATTTCTGCTCTAATCTTTATTATTTCTTTCCTTCTGCTCATTTTGGGTTTTGTCTATTCTTCTCTCTCTAGTTGCTTTAGGTGTAAAGTTATGTTGTTTACTTAAGATTTTTCTTGTTTTCTGAGGTAGGCTTGTATTATTATAAACTTTCCTCTTAGAATTGCTTTTACTGCATCCCATAGGTTTTGAATTGTATCTTTGTTGTAATTTGATTTTAGGTAATTTTAAATTTACTCTTTGATTTCTTCAGTTATCCATTGGTTGTTTAGTCTCCACATGTTCATATTTTTTGCAATTTTTTTCTTGTTGTTGATTTCTAGTTGTATAGTGTTGTGGTTAGAAAAGAGGCTTGATATGATTTCAGTTTTCTTAAATTTACTGAGGCTTGATTTGTGGCCCAGAATGTAATATATCTTGGAGATTGTTCTGTGTGCAATTGAGAAGAATGTGTATTCTACTGCTTTTGGATGGAATACTCTATAAATATCTATTAATGTCATCTGGTCTAATGCATCATTTAATGCCTCTTTTTCCTTATGGATTTTTTGTCTGGATGATCTGTCTGTCCATTGATGTAAGTGGGGTGTTAAAGTCCCCTGCAATTGTATTATTGTCAAATTCCTTTTAAGGCTGTTAGAAGTTGTATGGGTTGTTTGTATGTCTTGGAAACTAAGGCCTTGGGCACATTGTTTACAGATACTTTTTCCTAGTCTGTAGGTTTTGTTTTCTTTATCGTTTTCTTTGCTATGCAAAAGCTAGGTGGCATGTTTATTTTTGCTTTTATTTCTGTTGCCTTGGGAGACTGACTTAGGATGACAGTGGTATGATTTATGTCAGATAAGGTTTTGCCTATGTTCTCTTTTAGGAGTCTTATGGTATCATGTTTTAATATAAATCTTTAAGCCATTTGTGGTTTATTTTTGTGTATAGGGTGAGGACTTTGAGTAGATGCTCAGTAAATGGTACTCTTGGGTTGCATCTTACAGGCCTACAAATCCTGCCCTTGCCCAGTTTTAAGCCTGAAGAAAAAGAGCCCAGAGTCAGCAACAGAGACTTCAGTGGTTTAGATAGGGTAATTTACTTTCTGAAGGTCCTGGAGTGACACCCCATGGTGTGCAATGGACGTAGGGTGGGACATGGTGGTAGGCTTCACTCCTGGGGCAGGGAAAGGGTAAGACTGTCAGTTATGGGGGGAATTACATCAGGTTGGCTCATTAGTTACCAGGGAGATCAGTGGAGAGGCACAGCCCTCACTACCCCTTTGATAAGTGATAGTGGGGTCTGAGGAAAGTACGTGGGAAGGTCAGTCATGTTAGTACGGTACAGGTGAAACAGGCACTGGTTGGGCAGGGAATGTACAGAGAGCAAGAGGACAGCCATCTTGAGTCTGACTGTATGAGTACCTAAAACCATTTCCATATATTCAAGGTAAGAATAGTTTTATTCTTTCTGTTACTCTCCTTTGATGCTTCTCCCTTTGGTTATTTGACTTGTAGTTTTAAAATGTTAACTTCATGACAGTAAACAACATTTCCACTTTAAGTTGTTAAAGATTCAGTTTAGCAAATAAAAATAGCTTCAAATCAAAATGTAAAATATTCATTTTCATGTGCAATTCAACTTCTCTACTATGAAGGTACAGAAAATAAGAGGCTTTGTTTGAATTTTTCTTTTCTACTGAGAAATATACAAAGCAAGAATTGTATGAGTAATATACATTTTGGCCAGGGTTCTTACATTGCCAAAATTGTACTGTGATTTCAAATGCTTTGAATGTGTGTGAGGAAAAAAAATTAAGTTTTGAGTAAGCCATAATTTTTTTTCAGTAAGCATTACTTTTTAACCAGAACACATCTAGGTTGCTATAATATTAGCATATAAAGTTAATGGTTTTATTTGAAAAAAGCAATTTTAATTTACCATTTCATTGAAACAGATTATTAGACTACATGTCTCTAAAAAGAGACAGAGAAGACTAGTTTTAGTCATAGAATTTTCTCCTTCAGAAACATTATTAAGACACTGAAGTATATATCCATACTAGATAAAAAAACTAAATAAATAGATATTTTAGCATTTGACCCTTGTCCACTTTGCTTTTTTATTTTTTAATGTCTTGCTATTTTATATATCTGTCTTGTGAAGACAAATTCTTCAGTACTTCTAAGAGTACTGGGACTAAGAGTTAAGAGTTCTGGGACTCCTGGATTTCAAATATCATACTCACTATAAAAATAAATATATTCCAAAACTCTAGGACTTCATGATTTTCCTGTTTTCTGAAAACTGGGTCAAGGGTCAACTGTATTTCAGATGGGTTTAAACTGGGCAGGTCCATTTACAGTAGGATATTTTTTCATAGTTAAACATTACAGTAGTACATGGTCTGTGGTTGGTTGAATCCTCAGATGTGGGGGAATCATATATTGAAGACCAACTATAAATTATATGTGGATTAAATCCTGCATTGCTCTGGGATCCAATATATTTTACTCCACATTCTGCTTATGGGTATTGCAAGTGTTTTTAAAAATAATTAACTTCAGAATATTTGCATTTATAAAAACTTAGACTACCCAGTTTGTAGTCAAATTTATATGTATATATATATTTTTTCATCCAGAGTTTTAGTTTCTTACATTCTCAAACTGTTGTGTCCAAAGCCATTTTTTGAAAAAGTAATCACATATTGTAATATTCAGTCTTTCAAAGTGTCTAACTTAATCTGGTTTTACTAAAGCTGTGCAACCTGCACCACTATTTCTTGAAATTTTTTATCACCCCCAAAATAAACTTGTACTCAGAGGCAGCCCCTCTTTATGCACTCCCCCTCCCCCACTATACACGACCCCCACCCTTTCCAGCAGCAATTAATCTACTTTCTATCTTTATGGATTTGCCTATTCTGGGCATTGGGCATTCAACATAAATGTAATCATATAATACATAACCTTTTATTTGGCTTGTTTCACTTAGTTTCATGTTTTCAGGGTTCATCTAAAACCCATTTTATATGGTAAGATTCTTACATATTCAACACAGTTTATTATTGGTTCAAGTAATCCTTTGAACCATTTCACTTTGGGGAAAGTTTAATTTATTGCAATTCTGCCATTTTTTTTTCAAAGGTAGAAAGACAGATGTAAGTCTATCTCTTCAAAATGAACTGAGTTGGAGTTCTCATCCTTCACTTCATTCCTTCCCCTGTTTTGTGTGATCTGTGAAATAAAGGTGGTGTCTAGCCCTTGTCTGTCACAGTTGCCTGCCAGCAGCCATTAGAGGCAGCATAAAAACTACCTAAGATTCTTTTATCATACACTGGAAGGTTGGCAGTGCAGGAAAAACCTTTTTCTGTCAGGTAACTCATTGTTCTCACCTTAGAACACAATCTAAAAAGGCCCAAGAGAAATGGAAAATGATCTTAATGTAAATCTAACACTTTTAAGCAGAAGACAAATGGTGAGCTACTTTTACCTCCTTCAGAAATTTAACAGATAAATCAATCTCTATATTTTAGATAAATGATAGAATGCGTCAAAGATAAATCAAAGGGCCACATAAGAGCAAAGTAGGTACTTGAAAATCTCTGTGAAGAAGTCACAAGTATCATATTTTAGCCTGTTTTTAGGGTTCTAATTAATGTTAAATGTTTTTAAATCACGCAAATCAATAATCATGACAGACCAAACTAGATACCCAGAAAAGAGGACATGCTGAAATAAAACTTGTACAGTTGTATAGATGATCTAGTTTGTATTCATCTTTTAAAAATATAATTATATTGCTAAGATAAAGGCTGAAGACTTTGAAATATAAAATCTTGAAGGCTCATGTGACTGTTAATAGTGTAGGAATTGTATTATTCATGTTGATTCTTTATCAGGATTAAATAGAAAGGCAACAGAGAAAGATCTTACTTTGACAACTGATTAATTTGAACGTGGGGGTACTGATTCTAAATTTAATTTTAGTCATATGAAAGTGATATTATTATACTTGCTGAATAATTAGCTGAGATTCAAAAATAGAAGGAAATACTGGGCATAGTAACAGACATCCCACCTGTTAGAATAAGAATCTTAAAATTCTAGATGAAAACTGGCTTAAATGAACATAGAACCAATATTCTACAATGAGTCAGACATTCCACATTAGAACCCTGACTTTCCATGTCCTACCTACGTAACTTTTAATTATCTAATGATGTTTGTTGGATCTTATATTCCTCATCTATAAAAATAAATTGTTAATAATAGGAATTATTGGAAAAATGTGAGAATGAAATAAATAAGGACTTAAGGGCCTGCTACATGGCTGTGCACATGATTAGCTCTTAGCAAATAGTAGCTACAATTATAATACCATCCTTTCAATTTGGGTTTTCAAATGAAATTTTTCCCACCTGATGCTTTTTTTTTAGGAGGCCACATCCACAGCACATGGAAATTGCTGGACCAGGGATTGAACTGGACCCTTAGCCCACTATGTTGGGCCAGGGATGGAACATATGCTTCCCCAGCAATCTGTGTTGCTACAGTTGGATCCTTAACCCACTGTGTCACAGTGGGAGCTCACCACCTGATGCTTTTTAAATGCAATGAATTTAGTCCATTAATTAAATATATTTTTAATACTCAAGCTTTTAAATCTTAGCTTTTAAATTTAAGCCTAGTAAAGTGGAGAACAGATTAACTAAAACCAGAACACTGCAAATTTACTGGATTCTTACTCTATCAATAATAACTTTTAAAATATGTTTCAAAAGTTCATGTCTTCCATAGAAAGCAAATCTTACAATTACTGAAGAGGCTGGGGATGAAAGGATAAATTAGGAATGCAGAATTAATAGATATACACTACTCTATATAAAATAGATAATGAGGATTTACTTTATAACACAGATATTTAACAATATTCAATATCTTACAACAACCTATAATGGAAAACAATCTGAAAAATTACATATGTAAAAAGGAATCACTTTGCTGTACAACTGAAACTAACAATACTATATAAATCAACTTATACTTCAGTGAAAAATAAAATGATGAAAGCCTAAAAAAATAGTTCTTGTCTCCAAAGAGCTTTTAAGTTAATGAAGGATAATGGCAATTTTTAGGAAATCAGGTTTCAGAATTTTTTTGATACTACTTTCCAATTGTTCTCATTAATAATTTTCAAGGCCAACATAGCATATAAACTCACATTTTATTCATTGCTTTCGGGTTCATATCCTTAGGAGGGAACGCCTATAAGGCACATAGAGAAAGAGGTCAATAACCTGTCTAAAGTCATAAAAATAAATTAATAATAGAGCCATAAAACCAGTATTTATTTATTTATTTATTTATTTATTTGTGCATGCACTTCATATCCTGAAATGATTGTTACTGTTATGTTAGGAATTGGTAAATAGCTCAATGAAGACATAAACTTATCCTACATGAGTTTATGAATTAGTTTTGACTGAGAGCTCCTTCATTTTAACTTTGCAAGGGTTTGGCCATATGATATCTTCATGGTATTCCTGTCAGATACCATTTTGAAGCAGAGAACATTTAGCTTATATTAAGTTGTTTGATTAAATTTTAGTGTAGTCAGATTGAAGACATTAAGTACAATTTAAATAGGGGGTTTTCTGTGACTTGCTCTTATTCACATGTGTCAACATAGGAAGTACCATTCTACTTGTATGTGTCAAATACAGAATGAATAATTTTCTAGTTTGAAATATTTATACATACCCACCACACATATCACATATAACTTCAATTTCCCATCAGGGACTAATGGCCTAAAAAAACACCCCAAATGCTGAAAAAAATAATAAGGGTGAGAAAGTTTCTAAGCACAGAGTGAATCATATCATCTGTTTTGACCCCTGAGAATTAGTAAGTTTTATCATAGGGAAATGGAACAATTATAGTTAAGATATTCAACAGTGAGGGTAGTATTTTGTGCATTGTTACATATAAATCTCCTTTCTTTAAATAAAACCATTTTTTATTATGCTTAGATATCTAATATGCTAAAATTTATACAGGTTATTATTACCTAAAGAAAACTCATAAAATCAAATACTTTAAAACTAGTAATTTCTTAGATTTTTTTTAAATTAAAATATAATTGATTTACAATGTTGTGTCAATTTCTGTTGTATACCACCAAAGTGTCCCAGGCATACATACGTATATATACCTTCTTTTTCCTCATATTTATTCCATCATGTTCTTTCCCAAGACATTGGATATAGTTTCCTGTGCTATACAGCAGGACCTCAGTGCTTATCCATTCTAAATGTAATACTTTGCATCTACTAACCCCAAACTCCCAATCTATCCCACTCCATCCCCCTTGGCAACCACAAGTATATTCTCTATGTCCCTGAGTCTGTTTCTTTTTTCTTTTTTTTTTTTTTGGAAGGATCAAAAAAATCATGGGCTATTTATTTTTCAAGATAATTTTTCCGCTTTAGTGGGAATAACCACAGAGTTCTCTCCTCCCTTTAACATTAAAATTTATTTATTTTTTTTTATTTTTTTCCAACTGTATGGCAAGGGCATCAAGTTATCCTTACATGTATATATATTTATTCCCCAAACTTTCTTCTGTTGCAATATGAGTATCTAGACATAGTTCTCAATGCTTCTCAGCAGGATCTCCTTGTAAATCTATTCAAAGTTGTGTCTGAAAACCCCAAGCTCCTGATCCCTCCCACTCCTTCCCTCTCTCATGGGGCAGCCACAAGTTTTTTTTCCAAGTCCATGATTTTCTTTTCTGCGGAGATGTTCATTTGTGCTGGATATTAGATTCCAGTTATAAGTGATATCCAATGGTATTTGTCTTTGTCTTTCTGGCTCATTTCACTCAGTATGAGATTCTCTAGTTCCATCCATGTTGCTGCAAATGGCATTATGTCATTCTTTTTTATGGCTGAGTAGTATTCCATTGTATATATATACACCACTTCTTCCTAATCCAATCATCTGTTGATGGACATTTGGGTTGTTTCCATGTCCTGGCTATTTTTTAATAGTGCTGCAATGAACATGTGCATGCATGTGTCTCTTTTAAGGAGAGTTTTGTCCGGATAGATGCCCAAGAGTGGTATTGTGGGGTCATATGGAAGTTCTATATATAGATTTCTAAGATATCTTCAAACTGTTCTCCATAGTGGCTGTACCAGTTTACATTCCCACCAACAGTGCAGGAGGGTCCCCTTTTTTTCCACATCCACTCCAGCACTTGTTCTTTGTGGATTTATTAATGATGGCCATTCTGACTGGTGTGAGGTGGTATCTCATGGTAGTTTTGATTTGCATTTCTCTTATAACCAGCGATGTTGAGCATCTTTTCATGTGCTTGTTGGCCATCTGTATATCTTCCCTGGAGAAATGTCTATTCAGGTCTTTTGCCCAGTCTTCCATTGATTGATTGCTTTTTTTGCTGTTGGGTTGTATAAGCTGCTTATATATTCTAGAGATTAAGCCCTTGTGTGTTGCATCCTTTGAAACTATTTTCTCCCATTCTGAAAGTTGTCTTTTTGTTTTCTTTTGGGTTTCCTTTGCTGTGTAAAATCTTTTCAGTTTGATGAGGTCCCATGGGTTTATTTTTGCTCTAATTTCTATTGCTTTGGGAGACAGACCTGAGAAAATATTCATGAGGTTGATGTCAGAGAGTGTTTTGCCTGTGTTCTCTTCTAGGAGTTTGATGGTGTCCTGTCGTATATTTAAGTCTTTCAGCCATTTTGAGTTTATTTTTGTGCATGGTGTGAGGGTGTGTTCTAGTTTCATTGCTTTGCATGCAGCTGTCCACGTTTCCCAGCAATGCTTGCTGAATAGACTTTCTTTTTCCCATTTTATGTTCTTGCCTCCTTTGTCAAAGATTAATTGACCATAGGTGTCAGGGTTTATTTCCGGATTCTCTCTTCTGTTCCATTGGTCTGTCTGTCTGTTTTGATACCAGTACCACACTGTTTTGATGACTGTGGCTTTGTAATATTTCTTGAAGTCTGGGAAAGTTATGCCTCCTGCTTGGTTTTTGTTTCTCAGGATTGCTTTGGCAATTCCATATAAATGTTTGGATTGTTTGTTCTACTTCTGTGAAAAATGTCCTGGGTAATTTGATAGGGATTGCATTGAATCTGTAGTTTGCTGTGGGTAGTATGGCCGTTTTTACAATATTGATTTTCCCAATCCAGGAACATGGAATATCTTTCCCTTTCTTTACATCTTCTTTGATTTCTTTGATTAAAGTTTTATAGTTCTCGGCATATAGGTCCTTTGCCTCCTTGGTAAGGTGTATTCCGAGGTATTTGATTTTGTGAGGTGCAATTTTAAAAGGTATCGTATTTTTGTATTCCTTTTCCAATATTTCATTGCTGGTATACAGAAATGCAACTGACTTCTGAATGTTCATCTTATATCCTGCTACTTTGCTGAATTTGTTAATCAGTTCAAGTAGTTTTTGGGTTGAGTCCTTAGGGTTTTCTATGTATAGTATCATGTCATCTGCATACAGTGACAGTTTGATCTCTTCTCTTCCTATATGGATGCCTTTTATTTCTTTTGTTTGTCTAGTTGCTGTGGCTAGGACTTCCAAAACGATGTTGAAGAGCAGTGGTGAGAGTGGGCATCCCTGTCTTGTTCCAGATTTGAGTGAGAAGGCTTTCAGTTTTTCCCCATTGAGTATTAGATTTGCTGTGGGTTTAGCATAAATCGCTTTATGTTCAGGAATGTTCCCTCTATACCCATTTTGGTAAGAGTTTTGATCATGAATGGATGTTGGACTTTGTCAAATGCTTTTTCTGCATCTATTGAGATGATCATATGATTTTTGACTTTTCTTTTGTTGATGTGGTGTATGACGTTGATTGATTTATGTATGTTGAACCATCGTTGTGAACCTGGGATGAACCCTACCTGGTCATGGTGTATGATTTTTTCAATATGTTGTTGGATTCGGTTGGCTAAGATTTTGTTGAGAATTTTTGCATCTATATTCATCAATGATATTGGGCAATAGTTTTCTTTTTTGGTGTTATCTTTGTTCGGTTTGGGAATGAGGGTGATGGTGGCATCATAGAATGTCTTTGGGAGTACTCCTTCTTCTTCAACCTTTTGAAAAAGTTTAAGTGGGATGGGCACCAGTTCCTCTTTATATGTGTGATAGAATTCGCCTGTGAAGCCATTTAGTCCTGGACTTTTATTTGTAGGGAGTGATTTTATGACATCTTCAATTTCATTTCTAGTGATCAGTCTGTTCAGTTAGTCTGTTTTTTCTTGATTCAGTTTTGGCAGGCTGTAAGATTCTATAAAATTTGTCCATTTCTTCCAGGTTGTCAAATTTATTGGCATATAGTTGTTCATAGTATTCTCTTATGGTTATTTGTATTTCTGCAGTATCCATTGTGATTTCTCCTTTTTCATTTATAATTTTGGTTATTTGAGTTCTTTCTCTCCTCTTTTTAGTGAGTCTGGCCATGGGTTTTTTTCAATTTTCTTTACCTTTTCAAAGAACCAACTCTTAGTTTTATTAATTTTTTGTATTGTTTTTTGAATCTCTATTTTATTGATTTCTTCTTTGATCTTTATCATTTCCTTCCTTCTGCTGACTTTAGGTCTTTTTTGTTCTTCTTTTTCTAATTTGTTTAGGTGGAGGGTTAAGTTGTCAATTTGGGATTTTTCTTCTTTTTTGAAAAAGGCCTGTATTGCTATAAATTTCCCTCTGAGCACTGCTTTCACAGCATCCCATAGATTTTGAGAGGTTTTGTCTTCATTATCATTTGTTTCAAGGTGTTTTTTAATTTCCTTCTTGATTTCCTCATTGAGCCATTGGTTTTTTAGTAGCAAGTCCTGAGTCTGTTTCTATTGTATAGATAGGGTCTTAGAAAAGCACATATTTTTGTGTAATTCTCAAATTGATTTTTATTGTTACAATTTAGTATTTTGAGTTGCAATAGCCTCTCATCAACTAAGACTAAATCTTACAGTTACCTCTCTTTCCCCTTAACCCTCAGCTTATTCTTTAGCTTATTTTATATTTCCTTATTCATTTATCTGTACCCTACTCTGCTACTCACTCAAGATTTCATAATTCCTTACCTAGCAGTGGTCTCATTGTTCACTCAAAATCCAACCTCTTATTTTATTTATATATTTTTTATGCTGTGCTTAGTTGTTATCCCAATGCACAGCTTAAACCATTATTCCTTTTCATAATTGTTTATTGAGTATTAAAAGCCAAACTCCTTAAATTTATATACAAGACCTTCCGAACTTGTCACTGCACCTTTCCATCGTTCTTATTTTTATCCCCAGATATATTTTATACTTCAGCCAGATATCAATATGCCATTCTCTGAAAAGATGTGCACATAGAACTTCCCCAAACTATACCTTTGCTAAAACTCTTCCCTTCTTTTCCCTCCTTCTCTACCTATTCAAAACATATCATTTTCTAAGTTTGAATTCTCAGATCTCTTTATCATGACTTCTGATTCCTTACCAAAATGAATAATTCTATCTCCTTATAATCAACTTGAATTGTTTGTACATATAGTTCAATGATAATCTGCTTACTATTAAATTAGGTACTACCTTCTATATTTGGCTTCAGGTACCTTGAATACAAAGATTATGTCTTCTTTCTCTTTCTATGTTTCTGTTCATAACCAGAAACATTTCTTACATAGTTTTAACATCAAGCAAATTCAGTATATGTGTTGTCATTAATTTTTATTGAATTTTGTACAAGAGAAATTTAATGGCATATCTGAAATACATTATTTATTGTTTTTTGGAATCTCTGTAGTAGAATGGATTTATAAAGCTTGATACACTATTAGAACAATATCTGATGATGCTCAGAATCCTGCTGAATACTAATACTGATTACTAATACTGATTTTAAGTCTTGGCCAAGAACATTATATATTAGGACCATAAAGAATTGAAAGTATTTAAAACTATTTTAGTAAAAAATTTTTTCTTTAAACTCTTAGCTAAGTTTTAGAAGAAATAAAAATATTCATTTGTATTTTTTAAAACAACATTAAAACACTTATGTCATTGTTTCTATATTTAGTAGTTTATAATATATATTTACAAAACAAAAAACTCTTTGTAACATTCTCTGAATGACATGTAACTTGATTGTAATAACAAAGAAGTTGAATCTATTTTTACTCTCAGTAGAGGATGTTTTGTCACACATGTGTGTATGGGAAAAACTATTCAAAGCATTGCATAGGATTCTATAAATACATTCAAAAAGAATAGAAAACTCCAGTATTATAGATTATCGACTACATTTATCTTTATATTGGTTTACAGGAAGTTATAAAACTGGATTATGTATTCTAAATTTTTTTCAAATAACTAATCTCAAAATCTCATAAATATACTATATTTCTCACATTAGAATATTTTAAAAGGTGATTGGTGAATTTTGGGCTAATTTATACAATATATAAATAATAAAATAAAAATAGTGTTTTCCTGAGAATCTAAGTTACTAGGATTTTATGATGCATCAAAATCCTAAAGACTGGGGAAATAAAATTGAACTGAAACATTTAACTTATCTATGCCTGAAAATATTTAGATTTAATTTTCTAAGTAGCAATAATAAAAAAAACTAGCAATTTCAAGTAATTGTAAAAATCACTAGACTTCTTAGAATTAAATAGTAAAAATTAAAATCATAAATAATATACATCTTTGGTATGTATTTCAACAAAGTAGTTTACATGTAAAAAATTTTTTATATTTAATAAATTATTTCTATAGTTCACATAGAATAGAATTTTAGTTCAGTAAAATTTCATTAATTTAATTTATTTTTTTATTGTTATTTCCCCAATAAAATTTTTTCCCTACTGTCCAGCATAGTGACCCAGTCACACATATATGTACACATTCTTTTCTCACATTATCATGCTCCATCATTACTGACTAGATATAGTTCTCAGTGCTACATAGCAGGACCTCATTGCTAATCCACTCCAAAAGCAATAGTTTTCATCTATTAATCCCAAGCTCCCAATCCATCCCATTCCCTCTCCCTCCCCCTAGGCATCCACAAGTCTATTCTCCAAATCCATGATTTTCTTTTCTATGGAAAGGTTCATTTGTGTCTTATATTAGATTCCAGATATAAGTGATATCATGTGGTTTTTGCCTTTCACTTTCTGACTTACTTCACTCGGTATGAGAGTCTCTAGTTCCATCCATGTTGCTGCAAATGGCATGATGTCATTCTTTTTTATGGCTGAGTAGTATTCCATTGTGTATATATACCACATCTTCCTAATCCAGTCATCTGATAATGTACATCTGGGTTGTTTCCATGTCTTGGCTATTGTGAATAGTGCTGCAATGAACATGCAGGTGCATATGTCTTTTTTAAGGAAAGTTTTGTCTGGATATATGCCCAAGAGTGGGATGCAGGATCATATGGTAGTTCTATGTATAGTTTTCTAAGGTACCTGCATACCATTCTCTGTTGTGGTTGTACCAGTTTACATTCCCCCCAACAGTGCAGGAGGGTTCCCTTTTCTCCATAGCCCCTCCAGCAATTGTTACTTATGGACTTGTTAATGATGGCCAATCTGACTGGTGTAAGGTGGTATCTCATTGGAGTTTTGATTTGCATTTCTCTTATAATCAGTGATGTTGAGCATTTTCTCATGTGCTTGTTGGAGTTCCCATCATGGTGCAGCAGAAACAAATCTGCCTAGGAACCATGCGGTTGCAGGTTTGATCCCTGGCCTCACTCCATGGGTTAAGTATCTGGTGTTGCCATGAGCTATGGTGTGGGTCACAGACACGGCTCAGATCTGGTGTTGCTGTGGCTCTGGTGTAGGCCTGCAGCAACAGCTCCGATTAGACCCCTCGACTGGGAACCTCCATGTGTTGAGGGTGCGGCCCTAAAAAGACAAAAAAAGTTTCATTAATTTTGATGTTAATTTCTTAGATTTTGTTGTGGGTTGTAATGATATTTACCTCATTGTATAAAAAAGAAGAAAAGTCACTGTGTATTGTACATGCACAAGTCACTAATATAATGATTTTAAAAAGTATATAAATTAACATTTATAACATGCTGGGGGTAAATTTATTTAGATCATCATTGTTCACCTTATAACAGATATTGAGTACATACAACAAGCCATATTTCATTATTTGTAATCTTTACAACATTCTTACTAAATAGGTCTAATCAAAGAAGAATATTACTAGGTTCTGAAAATTTGTCCCATATCAGACAGCTAATTATATGGCCAAAATATGATACTTACTGAAGCTAACTGATTTCAAAGCTGAATGAATAATCATGTTTTAAAAAAAGAATTATTCATAGTCTAGGTCAGTGGCTTCCAGTGCCAACTGTCTCACATTCAGAAAGAACATCTAAACTATGTTTCTTGGACTTGGCATCAACATATTGAATCAAATTTTCAATGACTCAATATTATGGATTTTTAAAAATATCTTCCAAATGACTTTGAAGATCAGCAAGATGTGAAAAGCAAGGTAAACATGGTAACCAAATACAGTACAAAGAACACTGGATCAGAAGGAAAGCCTCTGTTTAATTTCTATTCTGCTATTTAAAATTTTAGGCAAGTCATATAATACTTAATGATCTCTTTCTTGGCATGCACATAGCTCTTGCAACTGATGGCAGGATGCTGCTAATACTACCAAAATGCTAGGAAAACCCCCTCAAACCACAAACAGCTCTAAATCACAGCAAAACCATATTTCTCATTTGCCTCTTGAACTAGTGCCTCAAAAACGAATGTGCCTTACCAGCTGCTCCTCTTTCTGGATGTATCTTAAGTGGTTGTGTCTATGTCGTTATTTGCCAGCAATAATCCCTATTACATAGGCTACAGGACCATTGTGCCTTTTCCTCTAAATGTCAGACATATATTTTAGTGACATTTTCTCCTAGGACTCAGGCATCAGTCCCTGCAGGCTGAGTCAGAAGGTGATCTAAATGACAAATGTTCTTTGGTACTCAAGAACATTTTCCTGACCTTGAGGATTTTTACTAGCTCATACAAAATACTATACCTACATTTCTATGAGAGTGAGTCCTTCCCAGAAGTTGGCTCAATATCTTCTTTAACTAGGCTCCCCAAACAACTTAACTAGTCTTGAAAGACTAAGAAAGATATAATATTATGGTGATCACAATATAAAGTTATGTAGCTGCGTGCATATACATGTATATTGCGATGCACACACACACACTTTAGTTTTGTCTATTTCACATTTATCCCTCGTTTATTTTCTATAAAGAAAAAAGTATGAAGTCATTACAAATTATCACCATTTTATGGATGAAATCATAAGACACACAAGTTAGGAAATGTGTCCAAGATACAATCTGATAACTGACAGAGCTAAGAATCCAGGCTTATTTGTTCCCAGAGCTAATACTCTGCAGCAGTGATATTCATATCGTCTGCCTCTCTGTCTGTGCCTTTTGTATCCTCTATTAAACTGATAAGGTCACATATGTGTAATCATTTAAATATGAATAAATAAGACTAAATCCACAAGGGAACATACATTATTATACAAATTGTTTAAAAATATTAGCCTTTCTTTTCACTTTGGAAGGCTTCTTAGAAAAGGTCACATTGAATAGAAAGTTTAGTCATTCTTTTAAATAATCAATGTCATTTATGTATAGTACGTCCACTTAGTGTTTGGCAATACATTTGTCGGGTTGTTTGTCGAAATAGGGAAATAGAAAGCTAAGACTTTATTGGTTTTCTGAAAGAGCTTTGTATCTAACTTGATGGGCACAGTTTACATAGATCAAAGTTGGAGGGCAGTAGCTTTCTTTTTTTTTGTCTTTTTTTTTTTTTTTTTTTTGCTATTTCTTTGGGCCGCTCTCGCGGCATATGGAGATTCCCAGGCTAGGGGTCGAATCGGAGCTGTAGCCACTGGCCTACGCCAGAGCCACAGCAACTCGGGATCCGAGCTGCATCTGCAACCTACACCACCGCTCACGGCAACGCCGGATCCTTAACCCACTGAGCAAGGGCAGGGACCAAACCCGCAACCTCATGGTTCCTAGTCGGATTTGTTAACCACTGCGCCACGACGGGAACTCCGAGGGCAGTAGCTTTCTAATTTGTGATACACTGTGCACTTGTCCCAAAGAAAAGGGAAATTCATTTTAAGCCAGAGGCATCAATGAAAAGATATGACTTGAACTCAATATTTGAGGGTGGCTGGGGTTTTAAAAATCAGAGAAATAGGATGAAGTTTTCTAGAATATAGTAGAAAATAGATAATTATAAATACAAAAGTGTTTTAATCTAGGGTGATATATTTGGAAATAGATTAATGGAATGGATCTGGTGCTAATTACCAGGCAATTTTCAGTATTATGGACTGCTTCTCATTCCATGCATATGATTACTCATTCAGAACTATTGTTGAGTAATAGTATTTGTGCAGGGTCCTGAGGAGTGCATGCTTTCTCCAGCTGCTGAAAGATTTGACACTTTTCTAGTGGTAATGTAATTATATATTATTTTAACTTTTAAATAATAATAAGGCCTGCAAATGGACAGAGCAAGCTGGATGGAAGGGACAATCTCAAGCATAAATTAATTTAATCTATGTCTACATAATTACAAAGAAATAGCTTAGGAGAAAATGGCATAAACAGATATAAATATATCATTTTTCTATTCCCTATATACAAGATTTGAAAATTTTTTCATGACAAGAGTACTTACAGAAATTTTTCTCCTGGCAGATTCTGATAATTATTCTCATCTATCTTAAAGTGGGAGTCCTAGGGGCCTACATAATTTCAGCTGCAATTTTAAGGCAAAAAAATATGCAAATTTATTTTTTCATTTTTTTTTCATTATACACAGATATATATTTAGAGTAAACGAAATTTTCACTCATCTTATAAATAAGTGATGTTATAGAGACACAGTGAAGGTTGAACCAAAACTAGTCTTCTACAGTGAACACACTGTAGAGAAATAAAATAAAATCAGTGTAATGGGATGCTCTCTAGTAGAATAATTAAGGATTTGATTACTCATCAGTTGATAATCTTGAGTGATAAATACGACATTTGTATAGTCTTAAAGCTTAAGATCTAACTTTATGTCAGTCATAGAAGATTAATGTATTTGTTATTATCTAGACTTTAGATGTCAAAATCACAATGTAATTACAAAATTTCTATGAAAATGTATAAGGACATTTCAAATCAAGAGAGGAAAACATGCACAAAGTAACTGGAATAGACTAATTGAACATGAAGGGAAGGAAATTTATAGAAAAATGCAAGGCAAGCAATGCTCCACAACTAAAAGAAACGCTTATTTAAAGTTAATTAAATTATAGCATAAGCTCTACAGAATATATCCCATAATAAACCTAGATCTAGAGAAAAACAAAAGTGCATTATGAAAGACATCTACAAATGCATTCAGTTCATTCACATAACTGCCACAACAAATATCCATTGCCCACACTTTGTTGCAACAACAATTAAACTAGGTCCTAGGAATTAAGAACAGGAAGATAGAATCATATTCTTGAGGAGATCCAGGAAAAGTGATTACTAAGCTGAGTATAAAAGAATCAGTCGCTCATATTGGACGATGTCCATGTGCTATAAGAAATATTTTTTAGAAAAAGGGGGTGCCATGACTATTGTCCTGAAGATAAGCATTGTGTGGGTTTAGGAAATATAATCATTTGGGTGTTTCTATGACACCAATTTGAATTAGAGAACAGGGACGGATGCTGAAGAAATAAAAGGCTGTAACAGGATAATTTATGTCAAAATAAATGTAAACTTTATTTGAAAGACAATTAGTTTGCTTATTCCAACTGGTCTGACCAAATGGGTGTACTCCAGTTCATTTCTGACACTAACCACCTGGAGTCAAACCCCTACAGGTCAAGGGAGAGGTCCTCCATAAGACTGTTCTCATTTCAGATGTCAGCTGCAAGTCTTGGGGTATCCTCAGGTTATCCCCTTTCTGAACAACTGGCTGCAGTAATGAGGGTTCCCTTGATAGATCTCCTCTGGGTTGGATTATTTGCCACAATGATTCACAGAACACAGGAAGGTGCTATACTTAAATTACAGTGTAATTACAGGATATGCAGATAGTGGATTCAGGGAGGGAACACAGGGTTGCTGTGCTTTCTCCTCAGGAATCCGGTAATGCTACCCTCATGGCCTATCAATGTTGTTTATCAAGTAGGAAGCTATACTGATTTAAGTGTATGGTGAATTGTGTGTGATTTCATCATGTAGGTATAATTGATTAAGTCATTGGTCAAGTATTTGAACTCAAACTCTAGCCACCTTCCCCTCCCTGGAATTTGGGCTAGCTCAAAGTCCCAACCCACTAACCAGGCAGTGGCTTTTTATGATAACTGGCCTCCATCCTGAAGTTATGGAGGCACCTACCACAAGTGACCTCATGAAGTGGTTTCACATGTTTTTTTTTTCTTTTTACTGCCGTCCCTGTAAACTGTAGAGTATTTACAGTTTCTATTGCAGTCGATAATGTTATTTTTAATAATCTATATAAACTAGCACAGGTGTTTTTCTTTTTAGGCTCTCACCTGCAGCATATTGAGGTCCCTAGGGGATGAATTGGAGCTGCAGCTGCTGGCCTATCCCACATCCACAGCAACACTGGGATCCAAGCTACATCTGTGACCTAAGCAACAGTTTGTGGCAATGCTGGATCCTTAATCCACTGCATGAGGCCAGGGATCAAATCCGCATCCTCATGAACAATATGTCAGGTTCTTAACCTGCTGAACCACAATTAGAAATCCAAGATTTCAACATTTATCAAAACTAACTAATGATATTCCACCTTCACTGCTTTCTTTGACTTCACATTATTTTGAAGTAAATCCTAGATATCATCCCATTTAATTTTTGAATATTTTGAAAGGTTTTCAATTTTAATTTGGCTTTAGTTTTGGTCACAAACATCATTAAGGATTACAGCATAAAAATAGTAAGATTGAAATAAAATTACACAGTTGGAAACAAGGTCACATAAACTCTAATTATATGTGAAAATTTAAGCATGCCACCTTCGAGTTAAGATAAAAGTGAAGGGGGGCTATGATCTTTATACAAGATTCAAAAGGTTTAGGTGTTATCACCGAATGTCAATTCACTTTAGAGTCACCAATGAGACTACTGAATGTGTTTTTGCACCTGGCACTTGTAAAAGCAGCTAAAATATTTAATATGTAATTTCCAGCATATTTTACCAACTCAGCATACAGGATGTATATAGAATTTATCAAAGCAGTAGACAGGAACCTACGCAGAACCTGCAAAGTTAATACTTCAGGTTACTGCTAATTAAAAGTAAATAAATAGATGAAGAGTTTGCAGTTTAGAAGTGATACCAGTCAAGCTACCGCAAAGTACAAAGGGCTTGAAAAATGCAGATCATTCCAGCACCGTTTGTAATTAACTCAAGATTTGATTTGAAAGACTATAAATGCTTTAAGAAGTAATAATTTAGAATAACAAGTAAAATTATGAAAACAGAATTGCCAATTGATTATGAAAACAAATTTTATAAATATTTATCTTAAACTCATGGTAAATTTCAATCTACAAAGTGTGTGTATATTTTGTCTCTCAACCTACCAAGATACTTTTTAAAATTAATCAATTTATTTCTTACATAAATATAGAGTAAATTAAGTATCCTAACCTTCTGTTAAATGGGTAAAGGTTTACTTTAAAAGCAAATGCTTTGCCAGAACAGTTTTTCTTTTTATATATTATACACTATGTTAAAATGACTAAACAATATGAATAATTCCTAGAGAGACTCTTTAAATTACATATTTAAACCAACAGATTCCCTGAAAAGAGAAGTTTGAGAAATCCTGCTCTTTTTTGTAGGTATTTGGATCAGTCAGAGATGGACCAATAATATTGGTATATAACAAATTATTAGAAAGATTTGCATGCATTTGTGGGAGTGGTTAAACTGTTCATCTACAACTGCTGCTTCTGTGTCTGGTGCTGGGTTGGAAGTTAAGAGGATAAACACAGAGAAATATGGGCATAGAGTGAAGGGCAGCAGCGCAAACTGGAACATGTGAGAATGAACTAGCACCTATGAGGATAAGCTGGAAAGCATATTAACTTTTCAACATCTCCAACTGTCCAACTTCAATGCTATGGATGATTTGCAGAAAAAGCTAATTTATCTGTCAAGGGTATGAACGCATCCTTTGTCCAAGAGTCAAGGAGTTGAAGGAAGAGATCAGTAGGAAGCAGGAGGTGGAAGTGCAGTTACTGTTTCACATCAACAAGGTAAGTCAGCAGATTCAAGACCCACAAATGAGCTGTAATTTATCTGATCCTACACTCACCCGGAGCCTCAGTATAGCTGTTGTTCACCTCCACCTTGTAACTTTTACACATTTCTATTAGGAACAGCCTCAGCCCCAAACACAGGGGAAAAGAAATTCTAGGAAACATTGTTTCAGCTTAGCTAAACTGACATAGTAGAAAGTTATCTATTGTTCCTCTCTTGACATTTTGGAATCCATGCATCACTATTAACCACAAATAAGTTCTGAAATCAGACTTCTTAGCATGATTTAACTGTCCGTGGTACCACTGAAAACACAGTGCTCATCTTCCTAAATGAATTTATAAAGCCCTTACATTTGTCTTTGTTTGATAATAATTCCTATTTAGGATGAATCACACTTTCTCTTTAAAGTTCTGTAGCCTAAATATTGAGATATAAGGTTAGCAACTATTAACATCTTTTAAATTTGTTGGTAAGAGAATGGGAGTGGGGAGGAAAAATGCTCTAACTATACACAAACACATCCCTTATTAAAATAAGGATGAAACCATCATAACTATTACAGGCCTCAATTCAGCCAAACATTCTCTTCCTTGCACCCTCTTTTGTAGTAGCATTTTTTTATACTTAGAATTAATCACCTCAGCCAGTACATAAACCCCTTTCTTCCTTATTTATTTATTGGTTTGAGTAATTCAGAGGAGTCACGTGGTAGACTCAGTCTGCAGTTATTTGAAATCATTGCTTTATCCCTTGATGAAAGCTGGATTTTATTTAATGATGTTGAATTTATGATATAAAAATGCATGTTTTTATGTACAAAAGCGGTGTTATTTAAAGTTTTTTTTTCTTTTTGTTACCCTTGTCTAGTTTGGGTCTATTATAATTTCATATTATAGAACTAGTTTAAAAGTTTTTCATTAACCCTTCCCTCCCACCCTCCTTGACAGTTTTAAAATAATCTGTAAATTACCTATTGTTTGGCAGTTTAACACAATTCTTTCCAGAATGTATTTAGGTTTAATCCCTTCAATTGATCATTCAATTTCTTTTCAATTTATCTTAAAAAAAATTCTGTTCAGATTTTCCTTATTTCCCTTCTATTACATCAAAACTTTATAACTGGAAGATAGATAGACATCCTTCCTTTTCTCTTAAATCTACTCCAATCATCCAAGTGATCTCTAAGTAGCAAACATAATGATTAATTCTTTATTCTCATATCATCCTGAGACACAGCAGCATTTGACACAATTGATCACAATTTTTTTTTTAATGGGAGCCATTTCTTTCCTTGGCTTCCAAGTATCTTTCTTGGTTTGGCACCCACCTCACTGACTAATACTCTAATTTTTTTTTTTTTCTCCTCATTACTTTGTACATGGATCTTAGAGTACTTCAGATGCTAACCCTAAAAATATTTTTGGTTTACATTCACTGTCAGGGATTTCTTTAAGTCTTATCCTCAAAGTATATTTTCAAAACTTGAGTTACAAATGTTTATCTTAAGCCTTGCTTCACTAAGGCCAATTTGATATTTCCACTTCAATGTCTAATAGCTATTTCTAAATTAAATCATTAAACTGATCCCTTGAAATTCTCTCCCATGTAAAAAGAAAACAAAACTTTCTTCCATTTTTTTAAATACTATGTTAGTTTACACATTCCTTCTTTCCACTTGGTTAGGTGGAATTTCTTTGAGTTCTCCATGCTTATATTTTTTCTCTTATATTCCACAACTCTTTGTAGTAATCTTTTTTCTTTTTTGATGTTTTTCTTTGTTGTAAATGTTTTTGTTGTAGTTGATTTACAATGCTCTGTAAATCTCTTTTGTACAGCAAAGTGATCCAGTTATACATAACATTCTTTTTATCATATATACATTCTTTTTATCATATCTTCTTCCATCATGTTCCATCAGAAGTGGTTGGACATAGTTCTCTGTGCTATATAGCAAGACCTCATTGCTATCCACTCCAAATTCAATAGTTTGCATCTACTAAACCCAGACTCTCAGTCCATCCCACTCCCTCCCTCTCAGCAACCACAAGTCTGTTCTCCATGTCCATGAGTTTGTTTCTTTTCTGTAGATAGATGCATTGCTGTCATATTTTAGATTTCACATATAAGTGATAGTATATGGTATCTGTCTTTGTCTTTCTGACTTACTTCACTTAGTATGAGAGTCTCTAGTTCCATCCATGTTGCTGCAAATGGCCTTATTTTGTTATTTTTTATGGCTGAGTAGTATTGTTTAATAATCGGTGATGCTGACCATTTTTTCCATTGCCTGTTGGTGATCCATATGTCTTCTTTGGAGATATGTCTATTTAGGTCTTCTGCCCATTTTTCAACTGGGTTGGTTGTTTTTTTGTTGTTTGTTGAGTTGTATGAATTGTTTGTGTATTTTAGAGATTCAGCCTTTGTTGGTAGTAGCATCAGTTTGCAATTATTTTCTCCCATTCCATAGGTTGTCTTTTATGGTTTCTTTTGCTGTGTAAAAGCTTGTAAGTTTGGTTAGGTTGCATTGGTTTATTTTTGTTTTTACTTCTGCTACATTGGGAGACTTACCTAAGAAAGCATTTGCACTGTTGCTGTCAGAGAATGTTTTGTCTATGTTCTCTTCTAGGAGTTTGATGGTGTCTTGTCTTAATAAGTCTTTAATCCTTTTTGATTTTATTTTTATGCATGATGTGAGGGTATGTTCTTGTTTCATTGGTTTACACGCAGCTGTTCAGTTTTCCCAGCACCAGTTGCTGTAGAGACTGTCTTTTTCCAATTTTATATTCTTGCCTCCTTTGTCAAAGATTAATTGATAATAGGTGTCTGGGTTTATTTATTTCTGGGTTTTCTTTTCTGTTCCATTGGTCTGTATGTCTGTTTTTGTGCTATTACCACACTGTCTTGATTACTATAGCTTTGTAATAGTGTTTGAAGTTTGGGGGAGTTATGCCTCCTGCTTGTTTGTTTGTTTGTTTTTTGGTTTTTTTTGGGTTTTTTTTTTTCCCCCTCTCCCTCAGGATTGCTTTGGCAATTCTAGGTCATATCAATTTTTGGATTGTTCATTCTATTTACATGAAAAATATCATGGGTAATTTGAAAGGTATTCCATTAAATTTCTATATTGCTTTGGGTAGTTTGGCCATTTTAATGATACTAATTTTTCTAATCCAGGAGCATGGAATAACTTTCAATTTCTTTGAATCCTCTTTAATTTCCTTGATTAATGTTTTATAGTTCTAAGTCTTCTACCTCCTTGGTCAGGTGTATTCCCAGGAATTTAATTTTTCAGGTGTGATCTTTAAAGTTAGTGTATTTTTATATTCTTTTCCAATATTTTATTGTTTGTATACAGAAATGCAACCAGTTTCTCCTAGATTTCAATCATTTTCTCAATACTTCTGCTGTTACCACTCTGGTCCAAGACACCAAAATATAAGTCAAAGGAAATATTGCTATAACTTCCTAACTATTCTCTCTATTCCTGTCCTTGATTTTCTGTTACAATCATTTCCTTTTAGAACAACAGCCAGATCACACCACATGAGCTCAAAATCTACTAGTGGCTTATCTTAGAAGTCAAAAAGACTTTACACAGTTGAAAATGTTCTACATAACTTTTTAGCCTGTAGGTGTATTCTGGTCGTTTTGTTCAGATGCACTGGAACCCCTATCATTGGTTCTTTGACCCTTGCACTCTCTACTTCTGATAGAACAGGACTTCAAATCTCTTCTGAGGACAGCCCTGAGCAGCTGCAGCCACTCCACCCTAGGAATTCACATTCCTCAAGTAGCTTTTGGCTTGAGGGCTAATTTGAGCTGGGATATGAACACTGGCTATGTCACCTACAGTTGGGATAGGATTTGAAGATAATTTGTGCTCTGAAACTCCACACAGGATCAGACTGAGTCCAGTCCTCGGCCTGAAATCATAGTCTTGCTTTGTTCCTTCCCATTCCTTTCTTGATTATTCTATTTTTTTTTAACCAGGTTCTTCTGGGAACATTTCCATAATAAGTAACTTGTATGTATAGTCTCTCAGTTTTCAAACCCAAGTCAACCATTAATTTCAGTTACCTCTTTGGTCACATCTCCTACTATTTTATCTGCCATTTTCTCAGCTCCTGGTTCTTTACCCTTTTGCTTTTCCTACATCTTAATAGGTATGTTCCTTTCTCAGGTCCTTTGCATTTAGTCCCTATGCCTGGATTACACTTCTTCCAGTATCTGTGTGACTAAATGTTTCACTCCCCTTATATCTTTCCCCAAATTATACTTTCTCAAGAGGTCTTCTCAAAAATTATCTGGCCATTTCCCACCTTCTATACACAGTCTCCATCTCTTTCCATCTTTGTTTTCTCTACTGCAGTTATTAACCTATAAAGAGCAACATATTTTAATGGATAACACTTGCTTGATTACTGTCTCCTATCACTAGAACATAAAAACCCTTAAGGTAGGAATTTTCTCTGTATTTTGAGGTCGTTGTGCACTCCTTGGACCACTATTGTAGCAAGAGAATTAGTTCTTGGATGAATTGAATAAATATGCATCCAATAATATGTAACTGTTTGTATGGATGGACTTATATATTAGCTCATGGTGATATATATGCATGAGCCATTCATTTGTAATTATTTTATGACATTGTCATTTAAAGTAGTTAAATTTTGGCGTTCCCATCATGGTTCAATGGTTAACGAATCCAACTAGGAACCATGAGGTTGCAGGTTTGATCCTTGGCCTTGCTCAGTGGGTTAAGGATTCAGCATTGCTGTGAGCTGTGGTGTAGGTTGCAGACATGGCTTGGATCGGGCATAGGCCAGCGGCTACAGCTCCAATTAGACCCCTAGCCTAGGAACCTCCATATGCCATGGGTGTGGCTCTAAAAAGGCCAAAAAAAACAAATAAAATAAGTAGTTAAATTTAATAGAAAAAATACATTTCTATTTGATATTTAAATAGATGCTGTAATTTCCTAAATTTTAGAACAGAACTTTCTATCTTATAGAACAGAAATTCCTAAATTATTGAACAGCAAGTTTGTATGGTTAAATCAATTTTCTAGCAATAAAAATATTAGTATATAACCCAATTCAATAAAAGAAAATACTGCCTCAATCACTATATATTTTAATAGTTTTTTTTAACTTCTAGATTTACCTCTGAATTTTTTTATTGATGACAGTATGTCATAGCCTATAAATAACATATAGAAAGAGTTCTATACTTTAAACAGAACAATTAAATAGAAGAATTCTTGGCACATACGTGGCCTACAAAAAATACAGCATAGTAGTTCATTCTTTAAAATCTAGGCTGGATAGCCTAATTTCAAGTACCAGTATTCTAGCTTTGTCTTTAATTTTGAAAGAGTTGATAACATACTTTTTGAGATGAAGACATGCAAAATAAATTAATAATAACAAAAATCTCTACTGAAATCAATGACTGTAGGCAATGTTAAAAATCAATTAATGAAATGTAATTCATAAAATGGATTTTGCTTGACAGCTCAGAGTTAAATGAGAATATTATATTCTTGAAATATTTTATAAGAAATCCCTGTTTCAAAAGTTCTTAGGGAAGGGTGGGTTTAACATGCACATATATAAAATATGTTGAAATAAACTGCTTTTTAAATACTTGCTTAACTTCACAAAAAAATTGCTCTCTGTGACAGAGTCAATATTAAGAGACACTTGATTTTCGAACACATGAAATGTGATTTGTAATATTATCAGTTTATAGGAAAAATGTCTTCCTTTTTTTATACCACAGTAAAATAAAATGTTTTCTCATTGCCCCTTGTTATTCTTTCAAATCAGAAGGCCAGTTTCATCAGTGTATCTGAGAGGAAAAAATCTATGCTATGCAAATGAAGAGACCTAGATTTTAAACCTCTTCTTCTCAATATTAAAAGAGGGGACTAAGAATAAAGCTGTTACCTATTAAATTTCAAAGGGTTTTTTGATTACAACCTATCTTTATATTTAACACAAGTTTGTGAGGCAATGTCAACATCACTTTTATCTTAGAATGAAGGGATTCAAAAGTTTCATTGATATTCTCAATGTATGGCTGGTTGAATGTGGCCACACATTAATTGCCATTAAGAGGTTTTATATGTAAGAGCCTTCCCATTTTCCACACCCTCTCCAGCATTTATTGTTTGTGGAAATGTAAATTGGTGCAACCACTATGGAGAACAATATGGAGATTCCTTAAAAAGACAAATATAGAATTACCATATGATCCAGCAATCCCACTCCTGGGCATATATCCAGTGAAAACCACAATTTGAAAAGATATGTTCATCCCCAATGTTCATTGCAGCACTATCTACAATAGCCAAAACATGCAAGCAACCTAAATGTCCATTAACAGAGGAATGTATAAAGTAGATGTGGTACATATATACAGTAGAATATTACTCAACCCTTAAAAACGTATGAAATAATGCCAACGAGGATGGACCTAGAAATTATCATACTAAGTGAAGTCAATGAAAGACAAATATCGTATGAGATCACTAATATGTGGAATCTAATAAAAATGATACAAAAGAACTCATTCATGAAATAGTAACAGACTCAAAGATTTCAAAGCCAAAATTATGGTTACCAAAGGGGAGATTTTGTGGAGAGGGATAAATTGGGAGTTTTGTATTAACAAATACACCCTACTATACATAAAATAGATAACAAGGACCTACTGTATAGTACAGGGAAATCTACTCAATACTGTTTAATAACCTAAATGGGAAAAGAATCTGGAAAGGAGTGCATATAAATATATGTACAACTGATTGACTTTGCTGTACACCAGAAAGTAACAACATTGTAAGTCAACTCTACACCAAAAAATTAAAAAAAAAAAAAAGAGGTTGGATATATGGAACAGAGTGCTGGATCTACTTGTACAAGCTCACAAAAAGATTTTTCTCATCTCTTTCTGTGTTCAGTGACATAATTTGGTGGCTCTAATCCTTATCTTGTGAGGATACTCACACTACCAAAATTGATAAACACTAAAATTATAGCCTTTTTTTTCCCCCCCAAGAGGCAGTTTACCAGCAGACTACTGGGTAACCCCTCTATTCAAATCAAGGTGGGCTCTGAGATTGCTTTAAGGATAGTTTGGGCGTAAGTGATGCTATGCCAGTTTTTTGGTCTAGGTCTTCAGACATTGGCCTCTACTTTCTGCATTTTAGGGAATTTTGTCTTAGAAAATGCCCAAACAGTTAGTGATGCCCACCTGGACAAGAACTGAGGTTACCACTTTACAGCTGAAAGGTCCAACTGAAGGTTGCTAGCAAGATAATGCAAGCTGTCATCAACCCACCCCAGCTGACAGCAATAGAACAGAGATGAACTGCTCCCACAACCCCAAGCCAAATTGTGGATTTGTGAGCAAGACAAATCACTGTCTTGATTTGAAGCCATCACATTTTAGGGTTGTTTATGATAAAACCATAGATAATTGCAATAGAAACACACAGCTTGAAAGTAGCCAATCATTATGCTATAACCCCTCTTAATCTCCCCATAGTAGTAGTGGAAGCTGAAAGATATTATATGTATATGTATATAATATTTCCTATCCTGAAGAATGTACAGAAAAACAAACCAAAAGTAATGATTTAGCTCTGGTTTTTCCAATAGTATTTGACAGATTCTCTTAAAGTCACTACTGTGAAATCACTGTTGGCATTCTGAGTTGATATTTTAGGAGTATATAATAATTGGCTTATTTTTTCTGATTGTAAATCTATGTAATAAGCATAATATTTGCAAGTCAAGTCTTTGTTCATTTTTACATGTTTAACATTGTTACCTATTTGACTACTACAAATACCATGAATAATATTGGAAGAATTGGCAGGAAACTGAATATATGAATAACATTAAGTCAATTAGAGTAGCATAAAAATTAACTGTAGGTCAATGTAGGATATCTTCCTTATTAGTATATCTTAAATACATACTTTCTTTTGGGATTGTTTAAACCAAAATAATCAGGGAAAAATAGTACTATTAATAATTAGAGTGTTAGAATTGTAGATATTTCAAGATTACATTAAAATATTTAATACAAGATAATAGCACAAATCAAAATATTAAATTGGCTTTCTAACATCACTGTATCAAGTCTTAATTATCTGTCACCATGAATAGTATTTCAGCATTCTAAATGGTCCTGCTGTTATCTTCCTTTTCTAGATATATCACTCCATAAACATACCTTTAATGTAAAGAAATATTTATGCATAGAACCTAACTTTTTACTCTCTGAAGAGTAAATTCCTGTATATTCTCTGTTCAAATCTCAAAATTGGAGTTCCCATCATGGCGCAGCAGAAACAAATCTGACTAGGAACCATAAGGTTGTGGGTTCAATCCCTAGCCCCACTCAGTGGGTTAAGGATCCAATGTTGCAGTGAGCTGTGGTATAGGTCACAGACATGGCTCAGATCCCACATTGCTGTGGTGTAGGTTGGCAGCTGTAGCTCTGATTAGACCCCTAGCCTGAGAATCTTCATATGCCATGGGTGCAGCCCTAAAAAAAAAAAAAAAAAAAAAAAACACAAAAAAAATCTCAAAATTCATTCCATTTAAAGTGGATTAAGCTCTCTTCCCTAGTATTTCCCACACATCCTCAAATCTTTGACCATACTGATCCTTTGAAAGCCCCTTCCCTCCATCTACACACACTGAAGTTCAAGTCAAATGTTAAGACCCAGTTTGAAAAGCATGCATGAAATATTCTCATGTATCCACATCCAAAAATAATGTTTCATGGTCCTATATTTGCATTTCTCTTATAGCACCTTCATGTGTTTGTATTTTATTTGTGTAAAAGCACATTTGCAATCTAATAATCCTCCATTTCCTATCTTCTTTATTATTACCACTCTTGAAGTTTTACTTCAGTACATGCCTGCATAGACAGAATCCTGTACCTCTGCACCTTGTAGACACTAGGTGTCAAAATATTTTTGTAAAATTTCATTCCACTGAAAAATAATCCTCTTTAGAAAAAATAATCTAAGTTTTTGTTCATTAATTTGATCTTACCAACATTAGTTTATCTTGGAGTCACCTATTAAAATAATTAGATCATTACTAGTCATACTAAAAACATTAAGATATTTATTGTTTATAATAAAATTCAGTATATTTCAGAATTAGAGTAAATATGTGGAAAGGAGGTGTTGGCTAAGAGGATAGAACGAGAAGAGAAGAAAGACTTCATGTACCTGTGCTTATAGTAATGCTATTTGCATAAAAGAAGCTCTTAAAAACAATCCACAGAGCAAATGATATTTCAATAGTAAATATCACCAAGACCAAAGGAAATTTAATTCTAAATTCAGAATTATTCAATAAAGGTCAGTGAGAAGTAGATAGGGTGAAAAAAAGAACATGATATGATCAGAATTTTCAATAATGTCCTCATCAGAAAGGTCAATCAAAATTATTTCCCTACTGTTTTTGTTTTTTGTCTTTTGTCTTGTTGTTGTTGTTGTTGTTGTTGTTGTTGTTGTGTTGCTATTTCTTGGGCCGCTCCCGCGGCATATGGAGGTTCCCAGGCTAGGGGTTGAATCAGAGCTGTAGCCACCGGCCTACGCCAGAGCCACAGCAACGCGGGATCCGAGCCGCGTCTGCAACCTACACCACAGCTCAGGGCAACGCCGGATCGTTAACCCACTGAGCAAGGGCAGGGACCAAACCCGCAACCTCATGGTTCCTAGTCGGATTCGTTAACCACTGCGCCACGACGGGAACTCCTCCCTACTGTTTTTTAAAAAATAAAACTTTTCAATTAAGAATTACTGGGTAATATTAAAGACAGAAGACCTTACCCTCAGCATTGTTTTTTTTTTTAATGAAAAAATCTGTATCATTTTATCTTAATTCATCACTGCATATAAGAACCAGGACCAACACACACATACCCACACACACACCCACACACACACCCACAAAACAGAGCTAAAGTTTTGCTATAATTCTTCTGACATAGGTAATCTCTCTATCCTCATATGGCTTCTGTCATCTTGTAACCAGAAAGGTATAAACTCTCCTGAAGGCTGCCTCTGTGTAGTTGTATTATTAAACATAATTCTGAAGTCACAGAGGTCTCACAGCTTTGGTGAAAACTAAGGAAAATTTGCAATTCAAATAAAACGTTCCACATAAATTCAGGTGGGCTATGGACATCACTGACCTATGTAAAAACCCCTGCAAAAAATGTACCATGAAATGAAAGGATTTCTTCCTTTACATTTGCTTTTCTTATACTCTGGCTTAAATATACAGAGTTGATGACTTCAGTGGTATCAGGATGAAGGATTCCACAGTGTATCTGATTTCTGGTATATTTAGGTGACTGGCCTCATAACATGTGTTAAGAACCACAATTATCTGGGGGAAATATATTTGATTTTTCATGGTATTTATGAATGCGGAAATATATCATATTAAAGAGCAAAAGTAAATTTCTTGGAGCAGAGATAGTGATAGTGATCTTACTTCCCAAGAAAAACGAATCACAATTCCTACTTCTTGCTTTGAGAAGGTTAATGTTAGCATACTTAACATTGATTTTTGAGACCTCAGAGAAGACCCTTGTCGGGGTGGGAATAGGACTGCATGGTACTCTTGAGATAAATCATCTTACTGGAATGGATTAGAACCTGGACTTCCATTGTCATGAAAAATATCTTGTTTCTGCAAAAGCGAGTCTAAGGCCAGAATTATTCTTAAACAAGACATGTGAACATACATTTGGGAAATGTGTGTGTGTGTATTCAAACGCTATTACATTGGAAACAACAATTATGGCGGTATGAAATAGCATGGTTTAGAATAACCCTGGGGACAGAGAAATCCTTTTTGGTCCAAGAAACCTGCGTTGAATCTCTAACAGCACAGTCCATTGGTCCTATCAACACGTACAGAAGAACGTCAAAGAGAAATTGCCTGTTTGCAGTAACAATGTTGCATGGTAGTAAGTTCCAGCAGTGGAGGCAGGAATGAAGCCCAATGACTGCTGAATGATCCTATCTTCAAGTTTTATCAGCTGGACCTAATAAAACCACAGACTCCTTGGACTTAGTAAGTACCAGGGTTTTGTTTTGGCATTTGTTTTTAACTTGTCAATGGAGTAGACACCATAGAAAAGAATATTCGCTATAATAGGCAAAATGGGAGGTTAGAAATATGAAACTGACTTTACATTTTTAGACAAGCATTTTTACATTATGCTTGATGGATAACAGTAGTACAAACTTGGAGCATACAGAATTATGTAAGCATAGGCACAATAGATTTAGCTTTGGAGTTTGTTCACTCTGATACCCTGTAGGATATCAGGTGGAGAGGTAAAGAAAAGCTAATTTTATATATGTAAAATTACATTTACATATATAAAATTAGCTTGAGGTTGAGATTTGTGTGTGTATATATATATATATATACACACAAGTATTCTCCACAAGGTCACTGATGCCATAAAGAATAAGTGAATTTTTGAAGTGAGAAGAGCATTGAATCTAGGGAATTTTGTAAAACACAGATATATGGAGTGTGGGAAGAAATAAATGTGCTCATAAAAAGAAAGTAAAAATAAGAATAAGGAAACATAGAAATGAATGGAGTAATGTTTCAATAATGTCAAATGAAGTAGTGTTCATTAGATTTGGGAATTAGGAACTCCTCGGTGACCTTCAGAATAATAGCACTCTTAACTGAGTGCTGAGAACAGAAGCCAGACTGAAGTGGGTTGAATACTGAGTGGGAGGTGCAGAAGTGGACAGAGAGTCAAAGCTTTTCCTTTGAAAATCTTGGAGAAGAAATGGAAGCCAGCAACTTTGAAGTAGCTGAAAGAAAGAAAGGTCTGTGCTAGCATATCAAAGTCATTTTTATCTTCTGCCTAAAGATCCACCTTAAAGTATTTTTAATAGTCTGGATGTTGGTGAATGTTGAAACATGGTAAGGATTAGTCTTTGTGTTTGAAAAAATCAAGATTTTTGATCTGCCTTTTTTAATCCTATGGCTCTTCCTTATGATTATAAATCTAATTATATTATATATATACAATTGAATTGGAAATACAGCCTCTTAAAAGATTTTAAAAGATGTTGAATCAATTGGATTCCACAATATCCTTATAATTCATTTAATATCTGGTTTCTTAGTACTCAGGAATGATATTAACAGTATTTGACCTCAGGGCAGCTATTGGCATCAACTATCAGAAATAGGCACTAACCAGGAAGGCATGGGAAGTGACCAAGTCTGACTAGACAACAGACAAAAACAACATGTTACGTCAATAATATTATCAAGAAGGCAATTCAATAAGGGGGTAGTGGTGGTCATATCCTCCACAGAGAATTTATAAACAGCAATGAGACAGAAGTGGGTGTACATTTTATCATCACTATGTGCCAACAGTTCTAAATAATATCTATGATCAAACACTTTTTCCTTCTTTGCTGGACTGTTTCAAATCCCACATTTAGCCAGTATGTACCAACTAATTATCAACTGTTAACCAAGAAATGTAAGATATTTGTAAGCATCCACTATGTTTCTGGCATTGCTGAAGTTGCACACAGATACACAAACATACTAACACAATGTTAATTATGACATTGAACTACTTCAAGTGTCCAGATGAGAGAAAGGGTAAGTAATAATTCTTGCCTGTACTCTGTGCCTTGTTAACATCTTGGAACTGTTCCATATTTCAACGAAATCAAACTTTACCTAAATGAATTAAATATAATACCAGCTATTTTATGCATGGAATAAACTGAAATTCAGAAGGTTAAGTGACCTGTCAGAGGACAAACAGCCACTAACAGGTAGCATTAAGACTTGACTCTGAAGTCTATTTTATTTCTCCTGTAGTAGTTCTTAAAATTTTATGCTAAAGTTTTCCTAATTGCGAAACATTTCAAGCTACCAACTTGGTACATAGGTGTAAATTAAATCGCCTTTTCCCTTTATAGAACAAATATGGAAATAAAATAAAATATTACATATGGTAAGATCACACCAAAGAAATTATGCTGCATGGAACGAGTTTCCATGAGTGCATCTGATGCTCCAGTGAGCACTGGTAGCTGGTGTTAGAAATTTTGCCCAGAAGTGAAAGAACTCAGGCTCTAAGACAAGGGCTTCATCTCATCAGGCACCTGCTCTCCATCGAATGCTGAGTCTCTTTTCACATTAGAAGAAAGGATGATGATTTTTTAATACCAAAAACTATGAGGGAAAGATGTATGTATGCTACTAATGTTGAGGGGAAATACCACATGCATTCAATTTGTCATGTAATTCATTCTAAATAACAGTGTACTTCAAAAATGACATACAAAATGTATCCTAAAAGCTAGAGTGCCTGCAAAAGTCTTTATAATGTACACTATCGTACAACATTTTGAACCAATTATTTCATTAACTGCATTCCCATTATATGTAGGACAGATTTTCTTTGGTAGATGAATAGAGATGCAGATTGGTTTTGGTAATAATAGAGGCAGGGTGTGAATAAGAGCTTTATGTACCAGTAGTTCTTAAAGTGTTAGCAAACTAAAAGGCAAATTAGGAACTGAAGGTGATGTCAGACTACAGTGTGAATTAAGGAGTCTAAAAGCTTTTATCATCACCATATTACCTGTCAAGGCCAAATGGGAAGCTAAAATTCAGTTTATCTTAACATCAATGATAAAACATTAAGTAATATTCTGACCTTTCCAGTTATACTGTAAGGAGATTACAGAGTTTATTTGTCATGTATAATTTATATGGTCTTGGTATTTATACACAAAATAGTTTTTGAATGCACAAAGAACACAGAATAAGTCCAAAAGCAATGTTTAAATTTTACTTTAAAGCATAAGTATTTAATTTAGAATATTTTCTTTCATATTAGTGTTCTTTCTAAGTAATGATAATTTTTCTTGCACTATATTTATACTCATTTTGGGCATGTGAAATAAAACAAGATATTATTTTATTTTTTGACAAATTGAGCAGCTATTATATAAGGTAGGATGGATCTTGATTAAGTCAATGATAAACTTTGCCCATGAGTCCATGTTGTTCTTAATATATATATATATTCAATTTAGGGAAACATTCTTTTTATGAAAAACTAATAAAGGATTTATTACATAACAGGCAGAATGAATAAAAGAGAATCATTTAAGAAAAAATTTATAAAGAACAAGACAAAATAATTGCAAGGAGGGAATTGATTTCTTAGTTTTGATAGTAGATATACTGTTGTCCCTCACTGTCACAAAGCTCAACTGATAAAAATCCAAAGAAAAATGGCTTTCTTTATAGAAAAATTATACATATTCTTATATAAATAAAAATGTTTTCCATTACAGTTGAACACAGTTCAATGGTATCACAATGAGGGAAAGAGCAGATAACACAATTTATATAAACACATTTTATTTATATAAACAGAGATAATGTTATCCACTCACATATGCCCATAGACACAATCACATACACAACTTAAACACACTGTTCTGCACAGAATGTATTGTGTGCTGCACAGAATATAGGTTAAAAAAGATGTCAAAACAGGGATTTTATGATTAGAGGTGACATAATTATCTTACTGTATATGTTTTCTACAATAATTATATAACAAACTGTTGGTTTGGAGTGTGCTATTTATAAATGACTTAGAAAAGTTTTCATTTGGATCCAAGAAAAAAATACATTTGCAATGGAATTGACTTGGAAATTCAAAATTTAGGGGTTGAAGTCTCAACTCTTTCATATCCTCCATCTATGTGAAAATGGGCAAGTGACTTCACATTTCTTTTCTTATTCTTTTGGAGAATATAAATCTATTTCAAGCATTCTAATAAGAATTATAATAACATGGAAAATTCACAACAAATTCAAATGTATCATAAGTGTTTAAAATGTTAACTTATTTTCCCTTACTCTTATTCTTTTAGAAGAGTTACACTTGCTATTTATTTTAAATTATAGTTTTGTCTCTGAATATATTTTGCAAAATTAGCAGCTAATATTTCTATCTTGGAAAAAAATATTCTTCCATTCTTTATAAGAAATCCTTTGGTTTGCTAAAATATGGTTCAGAGTGTGTGTTTCAGGATCTATATCTTTGAGAAGAAGTCCTTTAGAAAATATTTATGGAACTTTCTTTTTTTCTTTAAGAAAGAACTTTCATTTCCAATTTAGGTTAAAATCTCTGAGCAAAATCACAAAAGAGAACAGTAACAATAAGCCCAAATCATACTTTCTCCTGCCAATATCCTATCCTATTTTCCAAATAAGTAACAGTGAACATTTTGACAAAACATATACGCAATGTCATACTTAAAATTTTGTTAAGGATCATTGTTTTCACTCTACCATTTTGTAACTATTATCGACTAAAACATCCTTTGTAGACTCAAGTGAAAAAATTGAATTTATCGAGTATTCTCACAATTGATTGTTTAATATCCTCAATTTTGATATATTCTCAAATATTCTGAAATTTGCTTTTTAATTCTAAAACCTAACTTTAACTGAAAATAAAATATTTTTACCCTCAAACAGTTTATCTTGTAATGTTAGGTAATAGCAAGGTTGTATGGATTGGGGAACAAACAAGAGAAGCCACAAGATGCAATAAGTACAAATTGATCTCATTGAAAAATGAACAAAGAAATGAAAATATTACAAACCATAATATACCTTTTAAATAAATGTCTAATCCTACTGTTCTTTGGAGTAACGTATGTGTTTACACTCAGAGCAGATAATTAAAGGGCCTATCACAAACACCTCTCCATTTTGTAATTACTGAAATTACTTGCAATGAACATTAAGAAAAACATTCTCTCCTAACTTGTCTAAGCAGTTCCAAAATCCTGTGGCAGAGAGGCTGTATCAGCCACAGCATCAATTTTATACATCCTCTAGCCATGTTTTAGGATTAACCCAAGAACCATTCTCAGATGACCCTTATGAACTTCCACATCATGACATTAAAAAACAGTGACAGTTAGCCTGAGGGTTGCAGCTGCAGCTTCCTTCCTCCTGCTAATGTTAGAGCCATGAAGTCTGCTTAAGGGAAGGGATACATAATTCCCATTTTGCGACTGCCTAATTTTTTTTTTTCTGAGAAATGATCCTAATAGGTCATCCATAGCCAAAAATTTCTCTTATTTATGAAGCCCCCCCACAGCAGGTGAAATGTATAAAAAAGATGCCTCCTCAAAATATAAAATAATTATGCTACCTTTAAAGCAGTATTTTTAGATAAGAAGCTATAATAACAAACAGAAGCAGGGAGAGAAAAAAACACATGGGGGCTCAGTGACAGAGGTAAATAGATCTTTAATGAAAATTCACCTGAGTATAAGCACTGTTTTACTTCATTATTTTCTCTGAATTCCAACAAATGAATCTCTGTTTATCAATATCCCCTAGTCATCATTGCCGCTCATGTATTTTTTTAAAAGAACAATGAAATGCTATGAAAAATAGAGAATTTCTATACTAATTTTAGAGAATGTGAGTCAGTCGATTTTATTTGCATGTAGTTGTATTCAGCAGACTGCCAGTATCTTATTTGCTTTCCTGGAAATACATACAGTTTCCACCCCAAATATAACTTTATGCTTCTTGTCAGAAGTAGGACAACATACTTTGCATTTTTATAACCAGGTTAGAATATATTTATATATATGTGCAAACACTACTTCAGATTTATTATAATAGTTTTACATTGTGGGTGATGCTGATAATATGGTAGCAATTGCTACATTACTTCTAATAGTTTACACTTAAGTTTAGGAACAAAATTATAACAGAATAAATATTTTATTTACAAGAATATGTGTCCATAGGTATTGCATTATCATAATAAAGGAAGACCCTACTTATAATTATTTTTAGTTTAATATTTGGCAATAAGTAAGCTTTAAATACAGAGGTTTGGGTAAAATCTTTTAAGAATTTCTGATTTAGATGTTTCAATTGTAGAGCACAGATTCACTCATTTCTGCTGAATAAGCATTTCTTGAAAGCTTTGGCCCAGTGCTCTATACTAAGAATACAAAATTGGAAGAAGAGGGTCTTGACTTTAAGAAATTATCTAATAGGAAGTGAAGCAAATAAAAGAGATTATCATAATATGGTACAATGTGTCCTTGTAATAAGAGTATGCAAACTATATACTCAGAAACAACAAAAATAGGCACTTATTCACAAAGATGTTGCAGAGAATGCTATCAGTGTTGTCTCAGATATATTTGATCAAGCAAACATATTTTACCTTTCTTTAAAAGGTCATATGTAACATTGTATAACATAAATGTGTTAGATTACAGGAAAATGTGTTCAAGCAGGGTGTCTATTTAGTTGGTACAAGGTAAATTCACTCCTACACTAGCATTAACAATTTTTTTTTCCTCTCCACATTGGATAGGGTAGCTGCATGTTGCTGTATAATCTCACACAAACAAGCAGACACCCTGTTAAAACCTGAAAATTCATGGTCACCAAGCTCAACTTGGCCTTCAGTCATCATTTAGAATCCCTCTTAGTCTGCAGGGCTACTATACCAAAAATACCATAAAGTGGATGGCTTATAAACAAAAAAAAATTATTTCTCAAAGTTCTGGAGGCTGGGAAATTCAAGATCATGGCACCAGTAGGTTCAGTGTCTGGTGAGACACTTTGCACATTGATGGCTCCCTTTTCACTCTAAGCTCACTTGGCAGAAAGGACAAGATCGTTCTTGGGCATCTCTTTTGTAACAATATTAATTCCATTCATAAAAACCCTGTCTTCATGATCTAGTCACCTCCCAAAGACCCCAGATCATAACACCATCACACTGGGCATTAGATTTCAGCACATGAACTAAGGGGGAAAGGGCATAGACACTCAGTCCATTGTAGTATTCTATTACATTTTTCCAATCAGCTTTCTAGAGTAATATCCGAAACAACATTTTCAAATTTTATCCATTCTAAGCACTTGACATTGTCTCATATTTCACTAAAATAAATACAACACACAAAGTAAATTCCAATTCCTAACACACATTATCCATACCTACTTCTGTTGTACCTGCCATCTTTAAATTTACACATAATTTAGTCAAGATCATGTCCCTCTTCCTACTAAGGAAATCTTTCATTTTTGCCTTGAATCCCAGTCTCTTTCCTCAGCCCTTCATTTGCAGTTTCACTAGTCTGTATTTCTCTCTTTCTCTCTTTTTTTTTTTAATAGTTGAGCCTGTGGCATATGGAAGTTCCTGGATAGGGGTCAAATGGGGAGCTGCAGCTGCAGGCCTATATCACAGCCAACGCAACGTGAGATCTGAATCACATGTGACCCACGCTGCAGCTCAGGGCAATGCCAGATCGGATCCTTAACCCACTGAGCGTGGTCAGGGATCAAACCCACATTCTAAACAGACACTCTGTTGCTTTATTAACCTGCCAAGCCACAACAGGAACTCTATGTCTATTAATTATTCCCAATTTGTATGTCATTGTATGTCCTTATGAATTTTACCTTTATATACATTTATACTTAATCTAACAACATCTATTAAAATTTCAAAATCCTTCCTGAATTGAGATTTCACCATCTAACAACTGTTCCCTTTCCTCCTCATCGGAGCCATATGCAATATGTGCTGACTTCAATCCCTATTTCTATCTCTTCATCTTTCATTAACTCCCAATTCACTCCCTTCTACCATCTACCCACCACACTGCCAGAGAACCCCCCATCAGTTTAGCAGGAATTCCATCCAGTGAAAAAATTTTACTCTTGACAATACTTGATAAAGTATCCAAGATTGTCAAGAACCCCAATGAGTAAATAATTTCAGTCAGTATTTCTCATCAAGGAAGTCTTTACATTAAAAAATACTTCTATATAAAATAATGGGATGCCCACATGGCAAAAGCAGTCATTAAATGTTTTCAATTATTTCTTTGTGAAGGTAACAAATTATCTTCAGCTTTGAATGACGGCAAATGAATTTTAAAAGGGGTGTTGATTGAGAAAACTATTCTTTCTTAATTATGGATGTAGCATACATTTCCTCTAAGGGGGAACTGACTTTTAGGGTCATCCTTCTGAGGAGGAGTAGAGAAATAACAGGCCAGGACTCTTGATAGTAAGGAAAACAAGATAGAAAGGGAGATTTCCTGATTTTACTCATGAACTGGAGCCCATCCCCTAGTTGAAGCCTGAAGGAAAAAATTAATCTTCAAAAGATATCTTGGGTTTTGAGGGAGGGAGTGGGGCCAAAGAACTGAAAAAGAGAGAGGAGGGGGCCTAAGTGAGACTGAATACCAGACAGGAGAGTCAGTTCTGCTATGGAGAAACCTCCCCATCATCACACATCATCCTAAACCTGAAGTCTTAGGGGTTTTCTCCTGTGCTGTGCAGTCAGAGGTAAGTAACTTAGGACTTTAATCTCAGTACTTTCTTTGTTTTAACTCCATTTTGAGAGTCCCCCCAGATCTCCTAGGTACAACATTACATTCTGGAATACTCTTCTCATGTAGGCTAACTGGGACAGAATGACAAAGGGAATGGAAGTCTGAGGCATCCCACTTCTTTCTGATCCCAAAGAAATAAAGACCATAGACCACCTCTGCGGAGACTTTCATGAGGAGCTCTGGGCCAGGGGAGGCAGTGAAGATACCCACTGCCTTGGGAAAACTGGTCTCTACCAACACAGGACAGAAATTAAAACCAAATTTGATAGCACTCTAAGTCAGTTGAGCACATCCTTTCAGAAGGAAGTCGACAGGAGTTTCTGGGTTATATCTAACTGATAACTTTTAAAGACATTCATGACGAAGGGAGTTATTTCTACATCTCGGCCACTTCTCTCCACTGCCCTCCCTTAGTTTTATTTATTAACCCAAACTTTAATTGTTAAAGTTTCTCAGTTTTGGTCTTAATTCCCTTCTTTCACGTTAGTCAATCCCCAAGTCTGAAAGAATTCTGTCTCAAAAATATTTCTTTGGGAGTTCCTGTCGTGGCTCAGTGGTTAATGAATCCGACTAGGAACCATGAGCTTGCGGGTTCGATCCCTGGCCTCCCTCAGTGGGTTGGGGAACCAGTGTTGCCATGAGCTATGGCATAGGTCACAGACATGGCTTGGATCCTGAGTTGCTGTGCGTATATATATATATATACACACACACACACACACACACATTTCTTCGGTACGAAACTTCTCCACCTTCCTCCCAGCATCTGTTCTAAGACACTATCATTCCTTGGTCTCTTGCTACATCTTTCTAGTGGATCTGTCCACACTCACTCGTGCCTGCTTCCAAATGATTCTCCACAAGGCATCCAAAGAGCCTTTGAATTTATGAGTTTTATCTTTTGTCATTTTCTTGCCTACAATATTTCAGTGGCTTACCCTATTATGTACCCTAAATGCTTACCATGGCATATAAAATCATCTAAGAACAGTACACTTTTCCTTACTCCTTTGCCTTAATCAGAGTCACAGTATTTGTGTCTTTCATACTTCCTAAGTTACTAGAGACATTTTATCACTTTTTTTTTGGTCTTTTTTTTGTTGTTGTTGTTGTTGCTATTTCTTGGGCCGCTCCCGCGGCATATGGAGGTTCCCAGGCTAGGGGTCAAATCGGAGCTGTAGCCACCGGCCTACGCCAGAGCCACAGCAACTCGGGATCCGAGCCGCGTCTGCAACCTACACCACAGCTCAAGGCAACGCCGGATCGTTAACCTACTGAGCAAGGGCAGAGACCGAACCCGCAACCTCATGGTTCCTAGTCGGATTCGTTAACCACTGCGCCACGACGGGAACTCCTATCACCTTTTTTATTTATCTCTGCCACAAGAAGTCTTCTATAGCCTTTAATAATCACTTCCTTTATTTCCCCTTTTAAATTTCTATACATCTTTTATAAATGACTTTAAATATCAGATTTTTGTGGATGCCTTCTCTGAACCCAAACTCAAATTACATTGCCTTCATGTACATGTGTGTATATGTGGTGTGTATGTGTATATATTGTGTATATCCTAGTTTTTCAAAGTGTTTATCTACCACAAGTATGTGCGTAATTTTTTTTATGTCTATCTTACACTGCTTGATCAAAACTTTAGTTTGGAACAGGACTGTGTTTATCTGAATTTAATTTTGTGCCATCAAGAGCCTGCATCATTAAAGTCTTCTCTCTTTTTGTCCCTTTATCTCCCTTTCTTCCAGCCATTTTACTTTCCTCCTTACCAATATTATTTGGACCTAAAGAAATACATATTATAAGATAAGAGCTGAGATACATAATGAATCAGAGTTTGAGAATGTATATCATCAAAAATCACAACAGGTTCAACTTACAAATGAGCCAGGAGATGAAAGGTTATGAATAAAATGAAGTAGAAGCAGAAAAGAGAGATCTGGTGAACTATCAAAAAGAAAATATCAGTCATCTTTTCAGGAATTAAAAATTTGAAAATCTACCTTGGTTAAATTTTCTTTTCATGGAGTTCCCATCATGGATCAGTGGTTAACCAACCCAACTAATATCCATGAGGACATGGGTACCCACCTGGCCTTGTTCAATGGGTTGAGGATCTGGCATTGCAGTGAGCTGTGGTCACAGACATGGCTCAGATCCCAAGTTACTGTGGCTGTGGTGGAGGCAGCTGTAGCTCCGATTAGACCCCTAGTCTGGGAACCTCCATATGCTGTGGATGCAGCCCTCGGTGTAGGCAGCTGTAGCTCTGATTAGACCCCTAGTCTGGGAACCTCCATATGCTGCGGATGCAGCCCTCAAAAGACAAAAAAAAAAATCATTTTCATTTATTGCTGCCAACTAAAAATTGTCATTTCCCATCTTGCTCTTCAAGGATGAGGGCACTAGCCACTGCAGTCACTGACCTTCCCCACACCCTGAGGGGAGTTCAGGGTGGAGATGAGGAGTGAGAGGCACTCTGTGCTCTGGGAATCAGAACAGGCCTTCAGATAAATATTTTCAAGAGAAAATTTTATGAGCCCAATTTCTTGCACCTTCTCTTATCTAGAAAAGCATTAAAATCATTGACAGAGACATCTGCTCCTCATGACTGGCAGCAACCATGTGCCAAAATGTGTGCTTGATTGTGTATAGCTCTCCCTTCCCCCAAAATCAAATATATACTGACCTCCTCCCACCTCTTCAGAGCTTCCTCAGCGCTATCCGAGAGGCTGTCCCTATTTTGCCCCAAATAAAACATAACTTACAACTCTCATGTTGTGCATTTTTTTCAGTTGACATTGCCTAAAAGACGCTTTTGGAAATATTCCTCACTATTCCAACAACTCAGACACAGATTTGCTTTAAAGTCTTCATTACCCCATATATTCATTCCTATATGCATATGGCTTTTAAGTAATTATAACTGAAGCAGAGGTTTATTCTGACTTTTTGCTCAACTTACCATAAATATTTTCCTACCTTATGTTTATAATAACCATTTGAGTAAGGGCATACTGTTCTCCTGAATTAATGTTCTACAATTTACTAACTGTTCCCCAATTCCTAGCCATTTTTCTTGCAAATTTCCTCTCTTAAAAATAAGTCCACAGTAATAGCTCTCTTAATGGGTATATATTTTTCAAAGTCTTTTAATGTTTCTTTAAGTTCATCTTCCAAGAGAGAGAGTAATGAATGTAAAGGTATGAATACTATCATGGACCTAAATATAAACTTCAAAATGTTTTATATGAACCTTTTAAAAGCCATTGTTTAAATTAGGAATAAACATAGAAGATAGATGGCACAAAAGTGTGTCAAAGTTGATGACACATATACAAGGGGAGAAAATATGAATCAAATTAGAATTGAGTACTTTGTCTAAATACCCAGGCTCCGTAAATTAACAAACTTCTTCCCTTCATCTTCCCTCCTCCCTTCCCCCAAATCTTACTCTCCTTTGTTAACTGCTATTATTGTTGACAGACTGCAAAGCCATCCTAGTCTCTTTGAAATTAGCTTTCCAAAAAGTGAAATTGCTGTTTGAAAAGATAACATTCAAAATGATTCCTGTGAATCAGATAGTCTATAGTGAGATAGACTGAATTATGCATTCAGTTGCCACAGATTGAATATTACTGTTTCAAGAACTTTTTTTTTTCCTTCAGTACTTTTTAAAATAGGTACAGATAAGTGGAAAGCATTTAAGATTTCCTCTTTCTTGCTTATTTCACTCCTTCCTTCTCTCTAGTCTTCTTTCTTTCTCTTCCCTCATTCTCCTTTTTTTCTCAGTCACCTTCCTGAAGATATATACTTAAAACAAAAATAATATATTCTAACTGCTTTGTTGATGTTTAATTATAAAGAAAAGCCTCATCAGCATAGCAAACTCATTTTTGCATTTCAGAACACATTAACTTTCAGCAGAAATATTCCTGCCAAAGACTTTGTTTTGCTAGTGCTTTAATTTTCTTTAAGCCTAATTTTCTTCCTCTGTTTGTTATGTAATGGAGCTTCTGAAAACACTGGCAATCTCTGCTCGTTTTGCCTTGAGCTAGCATGTTTTTTGGGGTTTTTTTTTTTTTTTTAAGGAAATGCAATTGCTGAGAAAAGTTAATGGATAATTCAGCAGCAATTTTGCTACAGCAAGAGTGAGAAAGAAGGAATATATAAAGAGTAAAAAGCTTAGAAAATAAAGAGGGAGTGGTTACAATATGTATTGGAATGCCCAGAGTCAAAAACATAGATGGTAATGATTTAGAAGAACAGAATCCCAATTTAAATGTATATATTTTAAATAACATAATTCTCTAGAATATGTCCATAGATATCTATAGAGACTACAATTACATTTGAAATGTTTAGTTTGGAGAATCAGAAATTCTGAGTTTATGAGCATCAGTTAAATTTGACATTGGGGCCACTCTGTTAAATTAATTATATGGACAATTTGGAAATCTTGGAGGAAAAAATTCAAATTATACATGCAAATATAGTGAAAAGATAAGACCTCCTATATAGAATTTTCTACACACTATAAAGCAGCATAAATATTAATCCCAGGCTTAGCACAGAAGTCATAATAATAATAAAATGCATAGACCATTCATTGGGTTTATCTTCCCAACCTCCCTCCACGCTAACCACCTACCAACTCCCTCCATCTGGAGTCACTCCCTTCTTAAATCGCTCCCTGCTTCTTTCTATGCCTTGTTCCTATTGCACCATCTATTATGTGAAATGTAACTCTGTTGATGTATTATCCAGAGTACAAGCAGCAAAACAGAATAATAGGAAATATGCATTAAGAGATTTAATCAAGGAAATTTCTTATATGCTTGTGGAGACCAGCAAGGAAAGTCCCCAAATCCCTAAGCCATAGGAAGGACAGAATGGAACTTCAAGCACAACTGAAGCTGCTGTCCACAGCCAGTTTCCTCTTCTTCAAGAAACCTTCTTAAGGCCTTTCAACAGACTGAACAAGGCTCACCCAGATTAACTGGGATAATCTCTCTTAAAGTTAACTAATCATGAATTTAATCATTACATATAAAAATGTTTTCACTACAACACCTAGATTTATGTTTGATTGAATAACTGAGGGCAACAGTCTAACATGTTAAAACATAAAGCAGTAACAGTCCACTTCTTGTCATCTTGGGCATGCATACCCATCTCTTTAAACCAAACTTGATTCTTAAAATAAAGACAACAGCAAAGTCACACTTCCACAAAATAGGATCCAGCTATCACACATAAGTCCCAAAATAGGCTAATCTTTTCCCTGGAAAAGGATGCAATGTCTCCTCCAGGGAGGAGATGCTCACACTTCTCCTTTAATATGCTTTAAATTAAATACTGTGATATAAGTTAACTATTATTAGGACTTCTTAGCTTGGATGACAAGGGGATAAAATATGGAAGAAAACAAATGTCAGTGTGTGTATATAATATATCAGTGTGTGTACATATATTTTATATACATGTGCATATATATATATGTACCTTTATAATACAATAAGTACTACACATAAATAATACAATCCTCATTTCTGCAACTGGTCATATGGTTATAGCTATATTTATAACTGCTTTCTTCATAACAATCCTTCATGCCCTTTATCTTCAAGAAGCACTTCAGCAGGTCATGGTTATTTGCCTAGTGGAATACCCAAAATTTCACTCCTCCAGGGTCTGGGGCATTAGCAGTTCTCTCTGAATTGAGAGATTATAATTTTCCACTGATTTTAATCATAGGACATGAGTATACTAAGAGACACCCTAGGGAATATTCTGTATTTCAGGCACACACTTTCTCACTGCCATTGTCTAGGAAAAACCCATTCCTATCTACATAATCAGAATCAGCAACCCAGATAGCTTAGTAACCCTAATCTATGTATGGTAATTCAGAGGCACATGGAGCCTAATGTGGCCAGGTGGCATCTCCGCTTTCAGTGCAATTATCATTGCAGCTTCTTGTGGTCTCCCTCTTTCCTTTGGAACTAAGGCCTCTAAGCCAGCAAAGCCCCAGGTCATGGAGATGGGACATAAAATTTTGCTAGTAAATTAGTGTAACAGTGAATGAGACAATTCCCATTTCCAATACTTGATTCCTGATCGATGAATCCTAGCTGTGGAAGAAAGCACTCCACAGAATAAATACTAGTGTGTTTCACATACAGCCTCCTAGAGGATAATGCCTAGGTCCTATAAAGAACTGCCATCTATCCGGCACTATAACTGAGTCTTAAAAAGACTAGCTTACCTTTCATTTCAGGGTGATATAAATAGTAAGATTGAGTTTCAAGAATGTGGGTCCATTGCCACACTTGATTTGCTGTCAGGTGAATTCATTGATCAGAGGTAGTGCTGTATGGAGTATCTTGAAAGAGGACAAGGCATTCTGTAAGCTCATGGGAGGTAGCTTTGGCAGAGGTATGCACTCAATATCCAGAGTAAGTGTCTATTTCAGCAGGACTAAAGTACTTTTTTCTATGATGCGAACTGTCCAGTGCAGCTGGCTGATCAACTTGAAGATCTAGGTTTATTTGGGGAGACTTGGTTTTATTCTCTGCATCTGACAGAGTGCACAATCAGCTATATCTGTGGTCAGGCTGGCCTTGATGAGTGTATGTCCATGTTGCTAACTCACATACATTTCCATTCCTTGCCACCATGGTCATTCTGGCCATGAGCCCACCAAGCAGCACATCTAGTGTATCTAAAAAAAGCCCATTAGTACACCAAAGGCTATTTCTCAAATTGAGAGTAGTCATCTGTAGAGGATAGCAGGGCATTGTTCCAAGCACCTAAGGGTCACACTGTGATTAACCTAGAGAAGACTGCCAAAGGCAGCAAACTTTCAGCATTATTGGATTTATTGGACAGTATGGTCCAAGAGTTAGAGCAGCTTACATGGCAGGCCAGACCTTCTGCAGAGTCCTCTCTTATTTCTGTGCCTCACTCAAGAGAATTTTTTCAGTTGCTGGAAAAATGAGTCAGAGTAGCATAAAAAATTAGAAATACAATGATATTTTATGGAGACCCATTAAGTGTTGTCCTAATTTTGTTGTAGGAGAGGCCCGATGAAGCTACTTATCATTAACCTTGGAAGGAATATTTAAATAAGCCCCACACAAATGGACCCCCACAAATATAACTAAGACAACAGATCCCTAAGTTTTTATGTATTTATTTCCCACTGCCTGACACACAGATGTCTTACTAATATATCAAGTATAGTTGCTACTTTCAGCTCACCAGGTGCAAATGGTGTAGTATAATAAACTAGATGATATCTCTTGGAAGGAAAAGGCAATCGAGGTACCTATAGAGTAAATTGGTCAAGGGCAGAAGAGTGATATATTTATCAGATAGAACAGTGAAGATAAGAATACTGTTGGACTTGCTGGCTGAAAGCAGTACTTAAAATATGCAGTCAGAAAAGAACAACTGCCAGATGAATAGCTGCATACTAGTTTTAGGGGAAATGCTCATTTGCTCAAGCAATGAAACCACATGCAGAAGAGCAGCTGCAATGGACTCTGCCACCTGCTAAGCTTATTATTATGTACTATCATTCTCTAACATCTGTTTTTACATAGGCCAATAGGTCAGTTGAAAGGGGATTGTGGGAATCACCACAATGCAACCTTCAAGTCCTTGAGGATGTCAATCCCTACTATCCCTCCAGGATTGCATATTGCTTTTGCTTTACTTAAAGACAGTTCTAGTGGTTTCTACTTGGTCTTTTCCACCATAATAGACATCACTCCATAGTTTGGGGAACCAATGTGGACATTCTGCTACATGCTGAGTAAGTCTATTGCAATTATGTCTTCTTGAACTGCGGAAATCGCCATAGAATATGTTTATTAAAAAACTGGACTAACTAAGATTTATAAGCTAAAACTCCATAAGCTACTACTTTGAATGGTGGATACAATGATGTTTCGTGTATCCAGGAATTAATTTCAGTTCACCAACAGTGTCTAGTAATCCCTCAAAAGTATTATTTTACTTTCCCCAGCAAGTGGCCTAAGTCCTTCAGGGACAACTAAGAGGAAGATGAACACTACACATCTTTGGCAGTTTGGCAGGCTCCGTCCTCAAAAGGAGTTCTGTGTCTATAACCTAGCTCAAGTCTGGCAGTTGATTGAGGGGTCATCATTCAGTGTTTCAGCTAGACTCCCATGCAGCTGACCTAGAACTTTTCTCCTTATGAGATCAAGTAAGAATTCAGCAGCCTTCCTTTTTATTTCTTTTCTAGTGTCACCGTATTCAACCAAACATCACCGTGATACCTCTCTGTGAGCCAGATTATTCTATCTGCTTTGACTCTACTGTCTGCTAAGTTAAAAATATTTACCTTGTCTCTGCTGATGAAATGCCACTTTCTGACCTGTGCTATCCTGGGATCATGTTATCCGCATTGCATTTAGGAAACCCAATCAGATGGTGGCAGTTTTCACTGTAAGTTACAATATACAGAGAATAGCAATCACAGGCTTTCGAAGATTCTGAAACTTTCCTCATAATTTTGTCAGTTTCAGTGAGAGGTGTGTCCTCTTGACTGTCCAGGGTGTATGAGCAGTTCTTATAAGATAAATTCACTCTAATATTTCAATCTTCCTAAGCCTTTAGATACTTCTTTATATTTGACAAGGCAGTTCTTTGGTGTAGGATACCTTAGAATTTCAGCCCTAAAACTAGCAACTGTTTCCGTCCCTTGAGCCAAAACACTGAATCCAGAATGTTTGTATAGTGAGCCCATACTAAAACTTCAACCTGATCCAAGTTTATGTTCTTTCTACCATGATCTCAAATTCATAAGATCCATTCCCACATATGTTTTCCAGATTTCTGTCAGTGTAAATTGGAAAAATTCTACAATTTTACTTTAGTGTGTAATGCACAGCCTCATGGATTATAGTTTCCACCTCACCCTTTGGAGGCCACTGAGACTTGTAGGTCTAGAAACAAATAGGGGTTATGGGTATAGACCTTGAGAAGAGCCATCAATAATTTGTAACTTAACTGCCTCAACTTACCTAGTATAATCTCCCTTAAAGTCAGCTGACTAGTGACTTTAATCACATGTCTAAATAACTCCACAGCAACCCTAAATTAGCGTTTTAATGAATAACCGGGTATTACAGCCTAGCCAAATTGGCATATAAAACTGATCATCACAATCCCCTTCTTCTCTATGTATTCACCAGAGGCAGGTACCTCACCCAGTCTCAACCACTCAGAGTCCTTCTCCAAGAATATTATAAATGTAATACTATATGTATTCTCCAAGAATATTATAAATGTAGTATTATAAATGTAATGAAACTCTGTTTCTTTCTAACCCCTGAAGATACAACATATAGTTTGGGTTCTGCAAATGTGACATTCCTTGCTTTGGGAACATCAAAGTATAAAATGATACTGCAGAGTGAGAGAGGAAAAGAATGATGCAAAGAAAAGAAATGATGTATGGATCAGAAAGTACTGCCTCTGTGAAGTAGTTTCTGGTTGTTCCTGAGGACCAAGCACATTCATATCCTTAGATTCATTGAAAAACCCCAATATTCCTGCAAAACATTTCTCTTTTGTTCACTTGAATTGAGTTTCTGTCACCTGCAGTAAAAAAATAGTCTAATTTCATGAGGTTTTCAAATGAATTATTTGGGAGCAAAAAAGTACTAGGGAAAAAGGCAATGTAATGAATAAATTAAAAGCAGAGCAAAAACATTTTGCCCAAAAGAAGAAAAAAATAAGGCCGTTCATTATGGTTCAAAATCCAGTCTCTGAAGTCAAATACAACTGCTTCAAATCATGCCAACAGTGTGACCTTACATTCACTAAGCAAAACATATAATTGGGTACCTCCCATGCATCAAATACCATCCTTGACATAGTACATACTGGGAGCACACAATGCTCACTCACATGCAATTTAAAGAGTGATGACTATTTCATTTTATTATCCTCAGAATCCTACGTGGAAACTAAAACTGGTGTTAGCTAACTTAACCAAAATCACAGATAATGAGTACTTATGCCATCTTCATAGACATTATAGTAAAGACATGAGTAAGATATTGCATATAAAGTCCTTAGCACATGCCTGTCACATTATTTAGTACTCATTAAATGTTAACAAGTAAATGACCTCATTTCTAACATCAAGGAACTAGTTGAAGTGATCTCTAAAGCCATTTTCAGCTTAGACAATCCTGACTTGCAGTTAGGGAAAAAGGGTACATGATTATGTCTGGGACTAGGTGCTGCCAACACTATTTTCATTCTCCTTTTCCTTCATAATAAAAGATTCATAACTTTATTCAGGGTGACAATGTACCCATTAATATGATTACTTTTTTCAAGTTCCTTATACAGGTTGGTATGATCACAAATCTAATTCTGACCAAAGAGTTCTATGCAAAAGTGTTGAGTGGTTCTGTGGAGAAAGTCTGTCAATAAAATGCAGCACAGGAATTCTATAATGCACTTTTTTTTCCCTTCCTCTCCTCTCTTTTCTGGAAATTCTGTATTATAGATGAAGCTGCAGCAGTCCTCTTGTAAACTTGCAGGTGGAAATGACTCAGTATCGATGACAGAGCAAAAAGACAGAAGCCACCTCAGTCTTAGCTGATTGCACAGACCTACCAAGCCAACCATCAACCGTTTCCCTCTGGGATTCTTTTATATGAAAGAATAAACCATGTTGTACCTATTTGCAGTGTGGTAGCTATTAAAATGTAATTTCTAACTGACACAGTAACTTTTAGAAAACAGCAAATCGACATTACTATAAAGATGTCAAGAGTCAGAAAGGAGTAAGGACCAATTTCATCATGCTATCATCATGCTATCAGCTATGAAATGAATCTGTAAAATGCTGTCAACTAAAATAAATGCTCTTCTCAATGTTTTCTTCTATGTAAGCCTAGCTCCAATCTGAATAAGGTATTTCCATTTAAAAGGGGACATGCAATAAGATAATATCATATACAACTTTTAGGGACAAATACAAAATGCCTGCTAAAAAAAACTGTTAGAAACCAACAAGACTAAAGAACACACGTCAATCAAGAGATAAAGAGCTACTTGCATCTAAAGGTTAAAGCGTTTAAACCCTAAGATCTGGAAATACCCTGCCAGTACTGGTAAACTTCCTTGGCATTTATCTTGTCATTTAAAATCTTCACAGCATGCAATATATTGGGTTTATTCTTCTTGCTCTATAGGAGACTGGAAGGTGATGAAAGGACTAGACAGAGGAGAGGGGAAAGAGAGGCGGCAGGGAGATGAGCCCTCTCTGGTGGCATACAATGGGAAGGCTCGTGTAGCCAGATATAGACGCTTTTTAAAAACAGGTATATAGATATAGATATACACCTATATATATACACCCATATATTTATATACACATATATATGTATATATATCTATGTCAATATACAATGATTTTAGAGTCAGAACCAGCTTCACTTTAAGCAGATAGCTTGAGAACTCTTCTCTGACAATGAAATGTGAGAATTTAGTTCTCCCCACCCCAACTCTCTCTCTCCTACTGCTTCATCTTTTTCTTCCTCTTCCCTCCTCTCTTTCTTCTTCTCCCCTTTCTCCCTTCCCCACTATCCCTCCCCACACCTCCTGGTGGGTTAGCTTAGATCTGAAAATTCTCCAGTTCCCTAGCATTCAATGTTCTTTGGCAAAAATTGACATCTTGAAAAGAAACGAATCCGTAAAATGCTGTCAACTAAAATAACTTATATAGGTACATTTTAAAAGTCAGATAAACCACTTCTCCGATTTTGAAAATCAAAGTTAAAGAATGAAAGGCTAATTATATACAATTATACACATAAAAGGACATATGCCACATATAACAAAAACTTAACTGGAATTTTAAAGCTGCAACTGCCTTTTTTATATTCTTTTCCATGTGCTTCACATTTTTTAACTGTTTTCACTTTGGCACCATTACTGTGCCTATGGGCTGGCTTTTTTCTCTCATTTATTGCTTCATCAACCCTTCTCCTTCATGGACATTCCCTGAGGACCCAACATAAGATGTCTTCCCCTTTTCTAAAGGCTAATCACAGTTAGAGCCTCACACCACTGACTCTGCAGAGACAATTAGCACCTAATGGTTAAGAAGACAAGTCATATTTGTCTGGGTTCATTTCTCAGTCTTGGGATCTTAGTCTCATTATATAAACTCTAAGATTTTTTTTTTCTTTTTGGCATCATGGAGATAATAACATTACTATTCTCTTATGTCTGTAGCAAGGATTAAAAGAGAAAATACATGAACAATACATAGCACAGTGCCAGGCACAGAGAAAACATCCAGTAAATGTCAATTCTTATTTAGGTCATGTTAATAGTCATGTGCTTCATCATTTAAACTACATTAGAATGCAAATTCCTTGAAGACAGGAGCATTTCTTCTCTCAAAACATATCACCTTTAAGATAGCATATTGCCTTATATAGAGAGAGCATTCATTACATAATTATAGAATCATACAGGGTCACCATTTTAAAAAATACTTATTGAATATCTATATTGTACCAGTTTTATTTGAAGAATAGGAAATAGGGTGGCCTATAATACAGGAAGTGAAGAAGCTCTTTTAAGTTATGGAAAAAATTAAAACCAAAAATCTATTATCTTTGGATTCAGATTTATCATGCTTGTTTCAGTGATGCTTCTCTGCAAAATTACTGCTTGAAATCTTCTGCGGTATCACAAAATAGATAACCTCTCCTGTTAAAATTCCAAATAGGGTCTGGACTAAACTATGCCTATCTTTCTTGAGAATAAAGTCCCCAAAATGCCAATAACTGTTTAATTGTAGTCTCTGTTGGGATTTTAGGGACTGCAATGTTCAGGATAATAATGTTGAAGCTTTGTTCACACAATACTACACTGCACACAATACTACAATGGCAGTCCAGAAAAGTTCTTTGGAACAATAGAGGGGCTATTTACCCAGGGCCAAGGGAATCAACTCAGCCACATGAGCATGGAGGGATGTGTTATCAATTTACCACATCAAAGCCAGAAGGATCCCTTTAAGACATGCACTACATTTGATTACCTCCCTGATCAAAATTTCCAATATCTTTCCATCACAATTCCAATGAAATCCAAATTTTCACCACGGTCCTTTGCTGTTTCTTCAGTCTCCTTCCCTATCAACCTTCTCTCTTTTCACTCAAACATAAACCCAGTCAAGGAAAGACATTATTTTGTTCATCCTCCATTCCCAAAATATGAATGCCTGGCAAAATATATGTAGGAGTTGTTAATTTGTATTGTTAAATAATGAGTGGCGTATGATCAAAAAAACCTATTTCATTTCTTAGGGCAGCTTTCATCTATAGCATTGGTTGACATTAATTAGCTTCATAGTTTCAGGAACACCATGCACATTGAATGTAATAACAGTGAACTTCAAAGAGAGGTACATTCACCAGAGGGGGTGCAACAAACCATTGTGGAGTTGTACATATCTTCCAGAGGGCAAACACCCTGTCTTCCATTTAAGATGGCATCCAAGGGAAACAGAGTTTCCTGGACCTCAGACTCATCTGCCACTGTATCAGGAAGCAGAGTCTGGCGGACAAGTTCTGTGAATGCATTATGGCTGGCTTCTGGCAGACTCTATAACCTAATTCTGGTAGTACCTGGGACCACAAGACTATTAAATATATATTCTATCACAGGTAGGTAGATTCTACTGCACTTTGCATAAAGAAGTATACCACATAAGATCTGTGTTTTCATGCACCTCTTCATGGTAACATAATCAATACAGATTTACAGTCCAGATTCTGGATTAGAAAGTTCCACTTTCTTGCTACATGATCTTGCATGATCCAGTCTATAAAATGGAAGCAGTATGTAACTCATTTGTTTTGTTGTTGCTGTTGTTTTGTCCATTTTTAAAGAAACTAAAATTTACCTAATCATCGTGCTCCACAACAGACCTGGCACATGAAAACCTCTCCATAGATGTTAGCTAGAAATGTTTCCCTATATGCCCTTACATATTCTTTGGAAGAGTTTAGACCATTTTCATTCATGACTTTTACTAGTATATGCAACTTTACATATATAGATTTCTTTTCTTTTTTTCTTTTTTTTTTTGCTTTTTAGGGCCCTACCCATGGCATATGGAAATTCCCAGGCTAGGGGTCAAATTGGAGCTACAGTTGCCAGCCTGCACCAGAGCCACTGCAATGCCAGATCCGAGCTGCATCTGCAACCTACACCACAGCTCCTGGAAACGCTGGATCCCCTAACCCACTGAATGAGGCCAAGGGTTGAACCCGCATCCTCATGGATCTTAGTCGGGATCGTTAACTGCTGAGCCATAAAGGGAACTCCCTATAGATTTCTTTTTCCTATTGATTTTTTTTATAGCAATTACCTGTCTTTAAAAAGAAAGGCAGCTATTCTATTTTTATGTTTTGCTATACTAAGAAAATTGGTAAATGAATTTTCAAATCTAAAATTATGGAAGAAAAGCATTGGTATGAAAATAGTTTTATGGCTAAATTACTGATTACTACTAAATTAAGTCAATCTCTAAAATTTAAAGAGGCACTGACACACATTTTGTACTTGCAACATTAAGAAACATGTATATAGAAATCACTTTTGATATTTTAGATCTACCTTACATGAGAGGAAAATAGAGATATATAAATGTTGGGCAAGATTTACACAATAGGTTCTCAACTCTTTCTCCTGTATTATAATCTGACATCCTGTATTCCTCTTCACCTAAACTAGCTGAAGCATTCACTTGTGACAGAATCTGGTTTATTTCAGCAACAATGATTAACCTGTCCGTTTGGACAGCTGCTGCAATAAATTCAAGAGATTCACTGGAATGAAGACACTGGAGCATTTGGAGATTAGACTTCAGTTAGTTAACTAAGGTTTACTAGTTTTCATGTGCAATAACCCAATTGGGATATTATTCCAAAAAATACAGACAAAAAAAATTCTTGTTCTAGCTTATTAAATAATCATATTGGGGAAATATATCATAGGATTAGGAATTTCCATATTTAGGAATCTGTGAAACAGACTCTTAAGAAATCTCAAGAATTCTTCAATTCTCAAAAATTTAAGAATACATAAAAATAGTCAAAATAATTAAATTAGCAATACATATATGTATATAATTTATTCTCCTTTAATAAATTAGGAATATATATAATCAGACATTAAATACAATATATTGATTAAATATTATGTATTGGGCACATTGATATATACCTTTATATATAATTACTTGTGTTTCATGTGATATATATCTATATTTTTTATATGTAACAATTGCCCATGATTGTATATCCTATAATTATTACATATAATAATATTCACATATAACCATATTCACATATCAAAATACTAAGTAGTAAACATCCTGAAGAAAATGATGAAACCATCATTTGAAGAAGCAATGGCTATAAGTTGTTGGGGATATGTTTTCCCAAAGGCCACAATATAAAACGTACATTTTAAAGAAATCAACATACAGTCAATTGGAAACAGTTAATCATCAGCATCTGGTTAAACTTCTATAACTACATGGAAGTTTCCTTTCCTTTTATTTTATTTTATTTGTCTTTTTAGGGCCACACCTGTGGCATATGGAAGTTCCTACGCTAACAGTAGGGTCACAGCCATGCAGGATCGGAGCCACGTCTTCGACCTACACCACAACTCACAGCAATGCTGGATCCTTAACCCACTGAGCAAGACCAGGGATGGAACCCACGTGCTCATGGATACTTGTCGGGTTTGTTACCACTGAGCCATTACAGGAACTCCACCATATGGAAGTTTCTTAAGGCATCACTCCACAGCTCAGTGATACTCTACCCACCTCATACATATAGATATGTGCTCCTTTCCAGTCATACAACAAAGGTTTGTTGGGTATTATCTTTGCACTTTAGTATTTATAAATACTGTACCCTTGCTAATCTGAAAGTAACTATTTGATCTCTCATATGATTTGCAACCCACAACACATGACATTTTGACCATCATCTTGTTAAGACTTCTTTAGTTGCATATGTGGTAGGGGTAACACTCAGAAGTATAAACTACTGTGTGTGTGAAGGCACTTGTGTGTTTTACTCTATTATTTCTCTTTTCCAAGACTGCATCACGACATGCTTGTTAGAGAAGGAAGCCACAGAAGTATTGCAATAAGTTAATTTAATTACAGCCACCCCCCTGTACAGCTTCCGTCCACATCCACAAATTCAATGAACCAAAGACTAACAATATTAGAAAAAAATTCCAGAAATTTCCAAAAAGCAAAACTTGAATTTTCTGCACACTTGTAGCTATTTTATAGCATTTAAATTATATTAAGTATTATAAGTAATCCAGAGATGATTTAAAGTATAAATCAGCAGGACAGGTAGGTTCTATGCAAATACTATGCCATTTTATATGAGACTTGAACAGCAGTAGATTTTGATATTCAAGAGGGGTCCTTAAACCACTCCCTTGCACTTATCAAGGGATGACTGTATTAGTCTCTTTGAGTGGCTAAATCTAACAGGTTTGAAATATACTGGCTGAACTATCATTTGACTACAGAGGTTAGATAGAAAATAAGCAATCTTTCTAGACCAGAGTAAAGGAAAATTATTGGAAATACTTAGAGTCAAGATCTGTGTGGAAAGGGGGGTAGTGAGACTAGAAATGCAGTTTTAGTATTTGAAATCAGGGGCAACCTAGGCCATATTTTTTAGATAGCAAGATTTTTGATAAACAGAAAGTTCCACAGATACTAGAGACAGAGAATGTTGCATAAATAGCAAGAACCAGGCCATCCCACAGGGGCCCTCGGAGTTCTAACTTGCTAAAATGTTTTCCCATATGATTGAGAGTGGTGTGGAGGGCATGAGAGTCAGTATAACTGGGAGGGTTTTTTGGCTGGGAAAGGGAGGGTCTTTGGGGAATACGTTGGACTGTGCAACAGAAACGAGATAGAAAAGCAGGGGTCAACAGAGGCTACCGTAAACAATGACAAAGCCTAGGTCAAATAGAAAGCCTCATCCTAGCTGGATGCCAGGGAGGGCGATAGCTGAATAGAATTTTTTTTAAAAAATAAGACCGAGAGATAAACACATGGAGATTAGCAGTTTGCTTTGAAGGTAAAGAGAACACTGGTCTAGGAGTAAACAAGTGAAACCAGAGAAGACATCCTACAAAGGGAGCATTTTCAATTTGAACTTCGATGTTAATTTTATTGGGGAAACTAGGACAGGAGTCTATGATGCTTGATTCCAAATTACCCCTCCTGAACTGTGTGGAAGTAAGATATCCAACTTGCATGGTCCTTGGATGTCATTGATTCAGAGCTGTTCCTAGGTGAGTTCAAGTTTTCAGCATTCTCAATGTGCCCTAGTGGTGGAAAAGTAGACTTGCAGTATGAAGGCAGTCCAGGGCAACATGAAAACACCCTCGGCAATAAAATGCACATGATGGCAGCTGATAGTTAGACCCACACACACTAAAGAGGCAAGGGTGAGAGGTTGAGGGCACGAATACCACTTGCTACACAGAACAGATCTACAATTGCCTCACATAAAATTCAGTCCACCCTGGTATTGGTTCTTCCACAGTCTTAACTACTCACAATTCTCCCATTTAAAAAGGAAGCAAGGAAAATGAAGGAGAGAGGAAGGGAAGAGAAGAGAGGATTGATTCAAATGGTAGTCTTAATAATATTATGTTTAGTTGAAATCTTATTGTATTTCCTGGTGGAAGCATCCTCTTTGGGAATATGGCATTGTGGCCCAGCAAACCTAAGGTTGCAGATGGGAATTAGAAATTGGCCAGTTGGGTCACCAGGACTTAGGGTAGTAGGGGGCCACTTGCCTCCTGGACATTCATTATACCTGTTTGGGACACAGCACCATAAAATGATGAACTATAAGTACATCAGCCCAAACTTGTAGGATGTCTTCCCCAACCTGGTACATTCTATAATGCTGACAGATTCTAGGATATGGCCATACTAATTTACCAATTGTTGCACATCCTTGTTAGTGAAGGGCCTTTTTCTTTTTGTATGTGAAAAGCAATGTTAAATGGGATCAAATAATCATAAATTAGGCACTCTATGAACTCTTGAATATCAATGCTACAATTAAGGATGGTTGTCAAAGAAGGCAAAACCAAATCCAGAAAATGTGTTAATATACGTCAATCAATGTCCAACTCCAGTAAGGAAGGGAATTAACACAATAAACACAACTTGTCACCAAGGATTTAAAATAGCGAACAGGTAAAAGCCAGAGAAGTCTGCCGAGGAAGCCCCTTCCACTGAGGTGCCCCAAGTTTTCATCCCTGATCACAATAACTATAATACTGTTGATCCATTCTTCAGGCACTGGAATAGCTGAAGACAGTGGCTGGATGAGCTCTATTTGATAGTTTTTAGGGTCTCCTCAGTGAGAGATCCTTCTTGATAGATGATGTATCTCTGTTCACTCCCATCAGACCACCCACATACTTCCCAGACAGACTACTTAGTCTCTGATCTTCCAGGATGTTTCCTGGCCTCTGAACAGTAAGCCAAGATGATCACATCTCAGTTCGCTCAGGCTACTCTCCCTTCAGACTAAGTTGCTATCTGGGTGTCTTGCTCATAGCTCTGTCTACTGGGAAGTTTCCTCAACACAGATTGGCAGGGCCACCTCTAAGTGGCGCTTTGAGCTGCCAAGCACCATTTTCTCCTTGAACTAGAGGCTGAACCAGAACTTTTTTTCCTACTTTTTCAATCATGTGGTCACATGTAAAACACTGTATGGCCATAGTATGATCTAAAAAGTAAATACAAAAGAAGCTAGTGACATGGGTATACAAGCACTTTTTTGTTAAACATACTTGTGTCCACTGGACCTTCTCAGGACCAAATATGTATGCACTATTTCACTAGTAGAATGAGTTGATGCTGCTCTGTCAATCAAGCCTTATGATTGTTTTCTACCCAGCTCATGATGGGTGACTTCAACTGCAGAGTTATTTTCTGTCCCATACTCAGGAATTCAAACTCTACAAGAGTTCAGAAGCATGGCAGGATCTACTTTTTACGTGAGGAATAGTTTATACTGTTGCTGGCATGGACTTTCTTCAGAAACATGGAAAAATTTATGTTAATTATGGTCCAGTTCTTTTGAGGAGTCTAGACACAACAAAGCATTCCCATCTACCATGGGCACCTCTAGCAACCTGAGATCTCCTAGGTCATATTGTCTAATTGATAGGCCTAAAAATACCATAGTTTGGATCTGCTACAGAAAACTTTCTTCCTCTCTACTCACTCAGAATACACAACTTTTCAAGACACCAGTGAATATTTTGGAGCAATCTTCCCAAATGTGGTATGTATAGTGCTCAGAATCCATGAACAAGTGTTGTGCCTCTTGGTAGCAGATGCAAGGTTCAATGAATTTTTCTTTATTTTGGACACCAGGATGTCTTGGAAGACCATTAACACTGAATCCTATAAATCTACAAAGATGGCACACTAATCTCTGCCATCTGCCTGGATGTAATTTTGCTTCTGATTTTCCACCTTGACCTAGGTGAAAGGATATACTTTTAGGGCTTCCGTTTGGATCTTGTTTTGTTCTTACTCCACATGTCTGGATATAAATGTGAAGATTCTTACAACTCTAAGTCTGTCCATCCCAATTACATAAGAAGGTACCGGAGAAATGAACATAGCATTGATGGCTCATTGGCCTCTTTGAGAGATAGACTTGAACCAGATTGCCATTTATCTCCTAGGCTCCATAAATTTCCACAGCACAAAAGGAGATGATACAGTACAAGAAAAGAGTGGAAGAGGATTCAATGAAAATATATATTAGTGTCTCAACAAGGATAGTATATAAATCAAGATAGGAGTGGGAATTCACAGTAAGACACTTGACTAATAACCTCTCCATTAGCTATTTTAACCAAAAACAATTGGAGAATTTTCTGTACACATGCACATACACACAGACTACAAACCACTATTCTAGATAATTGGCTGGAATCCATTAATAATCAATAACAATTACTTTGTAAGAGTTGAAATTATAGTATTTTTACTAGCAGTGTAATGTATATAACGATATATTCAGGTCAGTACACATGGAGTAGAAGTTATTTTCTGAATCATTACACTACTAAAACTTACACATTTTTAATGTCATCAAAATATATTTATCTGAAAGTGATACATGTATATAAAATATTACAGCCATTCAAATTGAAGGCCTCTATGAGTTTACAGAGGTCATAAGTTATACTCCTTAGAGCAGAGATTACAGCTATAGAGTTATCAACTGTACATAGCGTTGTCTCTTTCAGAATCAGCATAAAAGGAAAAAAGTAATGTGAAGGGGAATATTTCCTATTAACAGTAAAAAATAAATGCATGCCTGGATAACTAGGCCTTACAGCAAAATATTATAGCCATAAAATTCACACACACAAACACACACTGATGGAAAGTAACCTCTTTGTCTAAAAATGTGTAATCCGCTATTTCTAAACAAGAAAAACGCTGAAGGAATTCACCCAGCTAAGCCATAAGGGCAATAATAGAAACATCAAAAACAACCTAGAAGCTAAAGAACTAATTTAGGGATTTACCAGTATTACTGAGTTATGAGCTTCTGACATCTGTAAGCTACCTCACTTTAGAAAATTAATTTCATGCTTGCCTACTCCTGCAAAACTCCTGACTGAAGGGTCTCACTGAGGTTTGGAATGGTCAAGGGAGTATCAGAAATGTGATTGAAGAAAGCCGAAAAAGAAAGAAAAAAGCTGTCAGTATCACAGCAATCAATGATTACTTTCTTTCTTTAAAAAATAATAAATTATGCTAAACTAGGGATATGAAATTAAGAATGTTAGGTATGAATGATGGTTTATGAAGACATAAAAGAGAACTTTTATTTCTCCCAGGGAAACAGACCTTCATTTTGAACAATAAGCCCTTCAGATATTATTTAGAAATTTATTAAAATATAAAACATAACACACAGAATTATTCAAGGTTTATTTAGCTTAGGTTTAGGTTTCAAGTCTATAACACTTGAGAATTTTCTGGACCAGTATTATCAGGAATTATTATCTATCATAATTCTATATAGTAAATTCTATTATTTTTTTCAAATATATTTGAAAAGCAAGGATGCCATAGAGAGCATTACCTTTCCTAGTTTCGCTTGAAAAAGTATGAGTTCAAGATGTATATCTCTACATAATAAAAATAAATGAGAAATTGCAAATATCATGAATATGATGCTATTAAGAGAAATAAAGAAACATGCTGCAGTGCTGGGTGGGAAACACGAACCACATATACCTGGTAAGCATTTAGAAGTCTGCATCATTCAGGTAGATCCTATGGGATATTTGATGGGCTCACAAAGAAAATAAACCAGGTTTCCATGGGAAGGGTGCACTGATATATAAAGAGTTAAGATTTATAGAAGGATGGCATTTAGCTGAGTTTTTGTCTATCAACACCAAGGGGGATGAACCGGGACATGTGCCACTCACACTGCCCCTCAAGGGAAGGCTTGATGTCCAGGTGGAGATGTGCCATCAACCGTCTCCTGCTTTCAGTTACTTCTGGTCCAGCTCAACAGCGAAGAGCTGCCCTGCCTGTAGCCTTGCCCTTAGTGCAGGGGCAACAAAGAAAGGCAGCTTCCATCCAGTGGCTGAGCAAAATGGAAAGGCCAGGACATTTCAAGCCAATGTGGCACAACTCTGATGGCCGGTACCCACTCCACAGCCCCCTAGCAGCTGGCTAGGCTTGGTCATGGCTACATGGCTATTCGATTTCTCCCTCTGCTCAATCCTTCTTCCGCCTCCATTCCTTCACAGGTGCTACTGCTTAATAGCTATTTTATACCTAAACCCATCTCAGAATCTGCTTCTAGAAATTTAAGCCATAACACAAATATCCCTACATGTCTAATGCTGAAGATTTCCCTAGAACCACATTGCGTTGTGACTGAATATTCCTCCATGGCCTCCATCCCTTCTCGGATGGCCCACAAAAAGAAAAGGTTTTGAGAAATGAGGATAGAAAACTGCACAGAATTACAAACACTAAAAAATTAAAACAAGCAAACTTCTTGAAAGATGTGGTTTGGTACACAATAGCTACATTCAAGTTATGCCCCATCCAGGTTCTGCTTCCACATTTCCACATCTGCTCTCAGCTATTCTGCCTCCAGAACTTCTGTGGGTATTTGGGGATTAAAATGTTGTGTGCTAGATATATTTCTACATTTTCTCCTGGGCACCAAAAATCAGATCTCCTCACATAACATCACCACCGAAATGATTCTACCTGAGGTAAATCCCTGTACCCTTCTATCATTCCTTCTTGCTGGTTATCTTTTCAATGCTCTGTTTTCACATACAGGAAGTTAGAAAATTCACTTCGGGTAAATTCACTGAAGGTGAATTTTATAACTCACTTTCTGTCTTGGGTGGAGAGAACAAAACCTAAAGGGTTTCTTATTTTAGCACAGTTTCTTCTCATATGTCAGTTTAAGATTTTTTTCTTTTTCTTAAGTGGGTATCCTCACCTGCATTTCACAGAGTTTATCATTTGCTAAGGACTCCTCTGGGGAAATCCGTAACATCTGCATTTTCTGCCTAAAGGACGCAGAGGTCTCTACTTATAACAGCTTATTCTATAGGATGCACCAAAAGCCTCTAGTGCTAAGACTGCACCCCCTGTCTTGCCATCACTGAATCCTATCCCTCTGGTCATCCAGCAGTTCTGGCCATTTGGGCCAATATTTTGAATTTCTATGAATTTGTACCTCACTTGCTAGACACTTTGCTAAGCCCTCTATCTATGGTACCATTTTAGAATTAATTAAATTTGATATACATGCATATGATGAAAATCCAAGATAAAACTGGCCCTCAGTCTCCTAGTTTGCTAGCCCAGTATCTATATACTCATTTTCCATTTTTACCAATGTATGCTAATATTTCAAGAGCAACTTAATGTTTTAACTTAAGAAAATGTTATTATCCATCCTCATTCTTTCAGGGGAGGAAACACAATTTAAATATTTCCCCCAAGGTTGCACAGCTAGGAGATGAATAAATCAGGATTTGAGTTAGGTCTTTCTGATTCCAAAATATATTCTCATAGCCACAGTGTTGTATTGTCTGCCTAAAGGTATTTGAATGAATTCAATCTCCAGATTCCTTATTACAACACTTTGGCTCAATGCTAAGTCATATGAGGCTTTATTCACATTTTAAAAAGGTCCCTCTTCCTTAAGACAATTTCACATATCAGAAGTGGTCAGAATGTATTCATTTTGATGCATCAAAGCACTTTCCTGTCGTCTGTCAAAAACTATTTTTATTAATCTCCAAATCAATGGGGTCTACATTGTGAATAGCTTTCTCTGGTGTTACATAGTGCACACTATACATAGCATCCCTGATATTGCACACAAGCTTTCATTTTAAGCTGCAGCAAACAGTCAATGCTTGATAGCTTCCCAAAGGTCACAGGAAACACATCTTAGCAAAAGGGCATAATTCTTTATAAAAAGAGAAGAAAAAAAAAGGAGTTCCCATTGTGGCTCAGCAGAAACAAATCCGACTAGTATCCATGAGGATGTGGGTTTGGCCTTGCTCAGTGGGTTAAGGACCCAGCATTGTCCTGAGCCATGGTGTAGGTTGCAGACATGGCTCAGATCTGGTGTTGCTGTGGCTGTGGCGTAGGCTGGCAGCTGTAGCTCCGATTAGACCCCTAGCCTGGGAACCTCCATATGCTGGGAGTATGGCCCTGAAAAGCAAAAAAAAAAAAGAGAGAGAGAGAGAGAACAAAAAAGATTTTCCATATGCCTTAGGTGAGGGAGGCCCTAAAAAGAAAAAGAAAAAAAATAAGAGGAGACGTTTAAGGCCATCCTTAGCACCAAAATACATGCATAATGGAGCCTTCCCAGGGCAGGCTCTTCTCCTATTCCCCTATATCCCCTGTCGCAGCTCCTCTCTCAAGCACCTAGATGAAAGGATATGATGCACATTTCCTGAGTTGTATTACAGAGGCTAAAACCATTACCAGATGAAAAAATTAACTACTTGATTATCAGGAGCAGTAGCCCCTGGACATACTGGCATCTAAAGATTCTAAAGTTAATTCCTTTGACACCTCCCCATCACCATCAACCAATCAGAGAATTGTGCACCGGTGGATTACTTACCCTGCAAACTGCGTGCCCCCCGCCCCAAACCTGGCTTTTAAAATGCTTTACACACACAAAAATAAAATAAAATAAACTGCTTTACAATTTTGGTGCAGGGAGTTTGGGATTTTGGGGGTGGTGGGGCACAAGCCACCTGTCTCTTTTCATGGCCTCCAATAAACCTTTCTCTGTTCCAAACTCTGATGTTTCCATTTATTTGACCTCACTGTGTGTCAGGCACATGAACTTGCCCTAACACATGTAGGACATGGAACCAGCAGCAGAGAGCATAAGATATTCAGGAAGCTTCAGGACTATGTGAAAAAGGAGTGTTGTTCTACTAATGCATAACTAAAGGCAGGGATTTTACAGCAAGTACTAGAGGGAAGCTCAACCTCCTAAGAGAGTAATTTCTGAAGATATAAAACTTGAAGTGAATTTTAATTAATTTTGGATTAGAAATCTAGAATTTTAATAAAAAATATATTCATATAGGGAAGAGCCATCTTAGATCTCATTGCTGTACAAGAACACGAGATCAACCAAACTCAAACAGAGCAAGAAAAGAAATTTAAATGGACCAAAACACGAGGAAAAGAAAAAGTGAAAGGCACCCCTTAGCTCAAATGCCTTTCATAAGTGCTGGTAAAGTATAAGTGAATGTTCGTGTCACATCCCACCAAATCTCAGATAAGTACATGTTTAGTTTTCATTTCCTGTTAAGGGTCTTATGCACTTACAACTACTATTCTTACTTCACAAAATATGGAGTTAAATCAATCTCTGAGTTGTTATTATTACAGGAGAGAAGTACAATGAGCTGGATGGAGTCCACCTGACTATTACTACTGCCTTCATTCCGGAACCAAAAGTGGGCAGTTCAGGTAAGGCGAGCATCATCCCATGATTAATTATCCTTTGTGACAGAATATACTCCTTTTAGAAAGCACATAATTCAAAACATGGTGCTCCATGGTACACATAATTCAAAAACACAGGTGAATATTCCTGTTCTGAATTAGAAAGACACATCTCAGAGCAATAGGGGTTTGCAAAACCTCATCAGCATCCAGCAACTTCCAACCAGCACATTATGAAAACACATGAAAAGAAAAACACATGCAACATCAAGAAAGCAGTCCTATGAAACCAGAACGGAAACCACCAACAATGGTTAATCCCTAGAAGGTGGAAATCCCTTCTTCAGACTTTAATTTCCACTCAGGTTAACAATAGTGAATACAGAATATTGGACTGCCATTCCCTGACTATGTATATGTCATGTAAGATACTTTTCTCTTATGACAATTGATTTCATGTTTATTATAGAAAAGCTATCAAAACTATTTAAATGACTAACTCAGGAGACAAAATTATAAACCTAAGAATTGGGGAATTTGTAGTAGGTAATATATAATGCATGTATTTTCCTCCTATATAGGTATATATAATCTCGGAATTCATAAATGTGTCATTTCCCCAATAAATTAAGGAAATAACATCAGAGCAAATAGCATATTCATGGATAGGATCCTGGCAGCATGAAGCATTAGGATATTGTTTAAAATATAATATTAGACATCATGGTAGGAAGCCTGACCCCCTGACCCCCTAATCCCAAGATGTCTATGTCCTAATCACTAGAACCTGTAATTATGGTAGGTTACATAGCAAAAAAGAATTTAGTTTATAGATGGAAATAAGGTTGCTAAAGAGCTGACCCCAAAATAGGATATTCTGGATAATCAATGTATACACAAGTGTTCTGATAAGTGGAAGAGGGAAGCAGAAATATAGATCAGGGTGAAGCAATGTGAGGACTTAACCTACTGCTGCTGGCTTTGAAGATGAAGTATAGCCATGGGGCAAGGATCACAGACAGCCTCTGCAAGATGGAAAAGCAAGAAAAAAATTTCCCCTGGAGCCTCTAGAAAAAAGTGTAGCCCTGCCATCACCTTCACTTTATCCCCACAATACCAGTGTTGAACTTCTGACACTCAGAACTATAAGATAATAAAGTCTTGCTGTTTTATGCCATCAAATATGTCGCAATTTGTTATGACAGCAATAGAAAACTAAAATAGGCATCAATTAAAGTATACTTAAGATCTTTAATGATGTGGAAATATTTGTTTTATATTAAGCTAAAATTGCAGAATTCAAGTTCATAAAATTTTACACAGCTTAAGTAAAAATGGTACTCTTGCTATCTGAAAATATTAATATTTTATAGCAGTTAAGAGTATGGTATTTACATTAGACTTTTACTTGAGTTCTATCTCTACTATTTATCAGGTCTGTGTGACCATTGGAAGCCATATAAACATGCCGATCCTTGGCTTAACCATCTATAAAGTGGGGATATTTGATTTTTGTGAGTTTTCAGGAAGATAGCTCAGTACCTAGCCCATTATAGACACTTGGTGATTCTTAGCTGGTGATGAAACCAATATTCTTACCCTTTATATTACCCATTTCTTAAGGTCAGGCAGATAGTTACATTAAATATTCTCTCCACTTTAGTGTTAAACTAATTTCAGGATATATTTAAGTGAAGTTTTGGTAAGTCAAATGCCTATATAATTGATAAAATGTCAGGTAGATTACCAGAGAAGAATGGACACTTTCAGGCAGTATAAGGCAGGTATGAGGCAAATGGCACTATCATGTAAGGGAAAGACTTTTCTGGCTTCTTAAGATCTATTTACTTAATTTATCACTATTTCATTGTTTTGTTGATTTTTACCCTCCAATTCTGTGTTTTGTCAACATCTACCCTCCAATTCTGCGGCAGTATGGCAAAGAAAATATTTTTATTTCTATTTTTATTTTTTTCTTTTTAGGGCTGCACCTGCAGCATATGGAAGTTCCCAGAATAGGGGTGGAATCAGAGCTGCTGCAGCCAGCCTACGCCACAGCAACACAGGATCCGAGCAGCATCTGTGACCTACACCGCAGCTCTTGGCAATACTAGATCCTTAACACACTGAGTGGGGCCAGGGATCAAACTTGCATCCTCATGGATACTCGTCAGGTTTGTTACTGCCAAGCTAGGATGGGAAACCCCAAAATATTTTTAAAGAAAAAGCAATAGAGCTGTATTTTGAGTAAGTGGGAATGAAGAAGCCTGGAAGAGTCAACTGCAAACTATTAGTTGCCCATACATATCGCAGTGTTATACATTCAAAATCATAGATGAAGAGAATTGGATAGAACATTATACATTATCTAGTCTAACTTCCTTATTTTCATATAAGATTAGTATGTCTCCATAGTTTAAGTACTTAGCTAAAGGTCGAATGCTTCAGACACTAAGAAAAAATCCTAGATGTTTCTTCTCCTAGCAAAATACACTTGATGTTTCCATGTTTATTTATCATTGCATAACAAACCCCTTCCTTATGTTTGTCCTCCCACTGCTGAGCTTTCCACTGAAAGCATAAAGCCCTCAGTATCCTCCTTCGAGTAGAGCTGTTCACTGTTACTTTGCCTGTAAGGCAGCAGCCTGACCCCCAGGGCAGCAAGAGGCATGTTGCTATTGTCAACAGAAAGGACATTGGGTGGCAGGTGAAAAGACTCAGCAACACACAGAAATCCTTTACAGCAAAGTTCACCCGGGTGTTTTTCTCAAATTCCAACCCCTTCCACCCCACACGTCCTTAAGAACAGGTGTGACCCCGGGAACAGAGAATCAACAGGGGTAAGTGAAAGGTTATACTGAGTTGAAAAGCAGCAGAAAATTTGAAAAATAAGCAAATTTAATAAATAGCATCTGTCTTCCATATGGGTTTCTACTATTTAAACTGAACTTTCTGTCTTTAGTACTGAAAGGGGGGAAAATGACTAATCTTGATCTAGAAAGTGGAGATATAAATAAGCATAGATTATGAAAGATAGTAATTCCAAAGGTCATAGGCATTAGCATAAATGAGTTATTTTAAAATGTATATGTTATTTCATAAAATAGTAAAGTCATAGAGATAAAATAGATCAGTCTGTCATTTAGACCAGCCTCATTTATTCTAATTATTTTCTTCCCAATTTTGGAGGTTTTCTCATTAAGAATTATCATTAAAAGTTCATAAGCTATTCTTGACAGTGAATAATGAGCAAATTGTCAGATTTAGCCCATGCTGACATTTCTGTTCTTTATTTGATGGTTGTTGACCTCATTAGGTGCACTTATAAAACAGGGCTTAACATCTAAAAAGGCTTGGAGACTTGAAAGTAAACTACTACATAACCTGTCATTATTCCAGCCTTAAAAAAATTGATTTTGATGCATTAACTTTCCCTGATATATTCAGAGAGAAAAAATTAGTGATCATAAATGTTAAGATAACCACAGACTAATTTTAATTATCCTTACCAAAGCATTACCAATATATTAAATTTAAACTGATGACATGCAGTATAGATAGAAAAAAATATACTGTAGTTGCATATTATGGGGTGTTCAAAATATATAAGCAAGGAATAAAAGCCTATTTATTTTATTTTTTTCTTTTTTTAGGGCTGTACCTGTGGCATATGGAAGTTTCCAGGCCAGGAGTTGAATGGAACTATAGCTGCCAGCCTAAGCTAAAGCCACACCAGATCTGAGCCAGATCTGAGCTGCATCTGCAACCTACACCTCAACTTGTAGCAATGCCAGATCCTTAGCCCACTGATTGAGGCCAGAGAGCAAACCCACAGCTCATGGATACCAGTTTGGTTCTTAACCTGAAGAGCCACAATAGGAACTTCAAAAGTCTATTTATTTTAAAGGATAGTATATTGCACATCTCTGAAAAGTTTATTCACTAGCTTATTTCTATTCACATGTATTTTTTAACACATTAGGCAGACATTTTCTTTGGTATTAAAAATCATTTAACTAGTTTTACTTGGAAAAAGAATCTATAATTTTAAAGAGAATTTCTCTGACATACCCAAATCAATGACTTGCACTTGTCAAGGCCAGCTTTTTTTCTTGGTTTCTTGTTTTGAATACAATTAAGGTAAATGGATGTCGAGGTACTATTAAAGAGTTTTTTTTCTGAAAAAGCAGTCTACTGCCTACTTTAATCAATAGTGGGTGGATTTGAAGAGTGCCTCACCTCTTAAATTATGTAGCTTTATAGTATATTTGCTAATTGTGTTTACTTATGAATACATTATTTGGAGAGAATGAGAAATTAAAAACTAAAGAAGAATTTAAAAACTAAAGCAAAATTCATAGTTTTGAAAGGTTGTAAAGAAGAGATAATAGTTATGGAAAAAAAGTATTACACTCATTGTAGAAATATACTAACACTATAAAGCTTCTGACATTTCCCTTCATCACATCTATGGAGCAAGAAAAGCAGGTGGGAAATAGAAGTACATGTGATACAGATATATGCAAGCACATAAACAAAGATACAAATTAAAAAGACTAGGTCTGCAAAGTAAATAAACAATGTTGAATAAATTCAGGTTTTTATTTGCAACAAATCAGCCAAATCCTCAATTGACTAACATTCTTTTAGCCATCATTGAACATCCAGATAAACATCTGATAAACTCTGGATGTCTCATGTTTGAATATCACGATGCTATCATGTTATTAGTCAAATTACATCCCCTAAAATTCTCATGATATAATTCTAAACACCAGTACCTCAAAATGTAAACTTAATTGAAAATAGAATTGTTGCAGATATAAGTTGAGGTGTTACTGAGGCAGAGTGAGTACTTAATCCAAGAGGACTGTTGTCTGTATAAAAGTAGTAAATGTGAAGAAACATAATGTACACGGAAAGAAGAATGCCATGTGAACATTAAGGCAGGGATTAGGGCAAAGCATCCAAAATCAAACAATGATAAATATTTCTAGTAAACTATAAGAAGCTAAGAGAAAGGCATGGTACATATTTTCCTGTATTTCCCTCAGAAGCAATCAACCATAACAATATCTTGATCTTGGATTCATGGCCTCTGGAACTTTGAAACAATAAAAGTATGCTTTTTGAGTTTATAGTACTTTTTTTATGGCAGCCATAGCAAACTAACTCAGTATATTTATAATAATTTCTCCCTCACATTAGCACTGATGTCTGAAGAGGTGGCATATTTACAAACATACATGAAGATAACTAAGACAACCCTGGGACGACCCTGTACTTAGTGATGATAATTAGATATACACATTTCATCTTGTCTAGCAGAAATTGCCAAGAGAAAGAAAACCATAGAAACACAGAAAAAGATAACACTCCTGGCGGGTGGGGGTGGAAAGATAACACTCCTGGGAGGTGGGGGTGGAACAGAACTCACATACAATTACATACTCATTATTTAACCATCATTTGGTAAAATTTACATAATTAAGCCCTAAGTTATGATAGTCAATGGCTCAATGGAAAGTGGCAGTCATCGGCTGAGTTTTTGGTGAAAGTAAGTAAAGCTGTCAAATGAATTCAGATTGTGTTAGTCTGAGTCTACTATCTACATTCTCCATCAGATAAGCATGTTGTTTTTGTATATAACTTTGATTCTTCCAGATAAAAATACCTGACCCTCTTCTCTACTATGTATTAATCATTTTAAGTGCTGGGTCATTTGAAAGTTGGGAAGTCAATTAGCTCAGGTCAGAAGCACTGAAACAGTGCCGGGGGAAAAAAAGAGAGGAGAGAGAAATAATTCAGGCTTAAAAAAAAAAAAATAGTTCAGACTTACATGAAAATGCTGAATATAGATAAAAGTTTTCCAAGATAAAAATCTAAGAGAAGCAAAAAACCAAACCAAACATTGCAGAGTAAGAAGATCATGATTAGCTGACATCATTTACTCATTCATTCAATTTTTGTTGAGTATTTACTATGTGCCTGGCATTAAACTTGACACTAAGAATACAAAGATACAAAACATATATTATCTTCTTAATGGAAAAAGCGGAAAACGAGTTAGCAGTCAAATGCATATGATGACTTCATGTATTTACATGCACTTTAAAGAAAGTCAAGCGGTTAGAGCTCTTTTAAATGAGGTCATAAGCAAAGTCCTTTTGAAGAGTTTTTTTGTTTTGTTTGTTTTTTGCTGCTGTGTGCAGCAGCGTGGTGTGAGATCTCAGTTCCCAGACTAGGAATAGAATGAGGCTACAGTGGTGAAAGGAACTAGTCCTAACCACTAGACCACCAGGGAACTCCCCTTTTTGAAGAGATTTTTAAACTGAGGTGTAAAGGAAGGTAAGGAGTGATCCAAAGAAAGGGGCAGCACTCCTGACTGAGCAAAGAAACAATAACAAAACATTGTACTCTACAAGAGAAGTCTGTTCTTCTTGTGAATGCCATATGGAAAACTGAACTGCTTTTCCTAAATCAAGAGACCATTTACCTAAGTTGGAAAAATATCTTTACATAATATACAATATATAATTTTTAAATGTTGGACACTGAGCATACACATTGAATTACCTTCCTCCTCTTTGTCCTAGAAGACATGGTATGTTCTATAGCACATGGACCCACATGGATGCAGGTCTTCATTATGATTATTTAAAATATATCTTGGGTTAAATAAATACAACTTAATAAGGCTTATATAACATACACTTACATTTTTATACAGGCCATTATTCTTTCAAAGTTTATAGCTTACAACTAAACTTTGCTTATGATACCATTTACTATTTGCACTTTAGATATGTTATTATTTCTATTTTGCATTCAGGGAAACTGAGGCAGAAGGAGGTTGTATAAATTATCCAAAGGCATAGAACTGGTAAGTGGCAAAGGCAAGATTTAAACCCAGGTCTGGCTTCAGAGTCCTCTATGCTGCACTGCCTAAACTTCTAGTTTACCTTATTTCATATTTAACCAAAGACATAAAAGTTCATAAAGAAAATTTGCCTTACATAACATTTATGCTTTAATAATATTCCTCATTAACAAGATCAAAAATTAAAATGTGACACAGTGAGCCATTTGCCAGTCAGTTTATGTTCCCATCTCCTAATCACAAGTAATAACTCTTACATTGCACAAGTTTAAATGGTGGCAAGTCCTTCCAGACAAGGAGATTGTGAATACACTTTACAGGCACAGAAGACATGAATTGGCTCATCATCCTTTGAAAAAAATATTGAAGTAAAACCATTTGAAGTATAGCAATGTAAGGTTTCTAAAAGGAGTTTTATTAGACATGGACTGAGATCAGGAAATGGTAGCATCATCTGGGTACATTTTTATCATTTGGCCCCAACACTGAAGGTAGAGACTGTTATTTAAATATATCCAAAGTAACTTCTGAGCAGAATGCTTACCAATACTACACATCTACCTATTGATACACATACATGCACATACCCCTTATACTCACATTGCATAAATATCTCTATGGAAATACTTTTCCACTATTTTTTTCTCCGAAACTATGAAGTCTAAATACCCCAAGAGCTGTGGCTCTTGAAATTTATTTTTAAATTTCATTAACTGCTTTGTATATTCTACACCTAATCTACAATTTTTTGTTATTCTTTTCCCAAAGTCTACAAATAAAACTCGAAGATCTATTTACCTTTAGTTTACAGGAAAGAAAATAGAACTTTATTGAATTTTACTGTTGGCGTTAGGAAATGTTAACGAGGGCAATTGATTGTGCCTATGAGAAGCTAAGAATTTATTGCTGTTATTATAAGATTATTTCAGTTTAAATGGATTTTATCATTGGTGATGAGTTTACATGTGGGAAGGCAGAATCTTACAGGGTCTTAGTTCTTTCTACTCAGAACTACATTGCTTAAATTTAGTTTTTTCAAAATAAAACAATGGATAGCAAAATTTCTGTAATACAAACAAGAGTATAAATGCAAACCCTCAAATGAATTACAAATAATGCATTTCAAGATTCTGATTATTATTTGGCCACATTTACTAGTAGGAAATAAAAGACCTAAAATATTACATTATAATAAAAATTTTTGTCCACACACAATATAAAGGTAGTCAAAAATATTTAATCTTATACAAGCCTAAAGCTCTTTCATTTAAGCAATTTCTATTTCAATCTAAACTTTGATGTGTCAGCCAAAGCTCCAGAGAATTGCTCCCCTATATGAATGGCTTTGTGTTGGCTCATACTCTTTGAATAGAGATTTTTTGCTAGACTTATTCTAACAGCATTGTTACCTACAAGGAAAAGGCAACCATTATTATAACACCTTCAATTGCATTAATACTCAAAAAAAGAAAAAAATATCACTGAAAGAAGTCACATTCCATATTTGCTTTATTTAACAGCCAGTGCCTAATAACTCATTTTAAAAGTTTGTCTACAGACTTGTAAACATGGATGCAGATGCCTTAGGTTCTAACATTCTTTCTGCTGCTAACTCATACAATTGTTGTAGGTAAGTCATACAAGTGTTCTAGCCTTAATTTGGGGGTGGGGGGGAGTGGGGTGTGGGTGGGGCATCTGGAAATTCTTGGGCCAGGGATTGAACTCGAGTCACAGCAGAGACCTGAGCACTGCAAGGACAATGCTGGATCCTTAACCTGCTGCACTGTAAGGGAACACCCAACCTTAACGTTTTAATCTTTGAAATAAAAAGTATAGTTTACTACACACGGATCTATGATGAAAGAGCAATACTTCACAAACACTTTAACACAAGTGCATCAATATTTCGGGATATTACCAAGGTAAAGAAAATAAAGCTATTTTTTTCCTTTAGCTATGGGTTGCTGATTGGAAAAACAAAGATGAAGATGAAAAAAAAATTACAGAAATGTTTCTCTAAACCCTCTGTGTTGGGAACTCATGCATATATACACTGGGTCCATCTTTGGAACATGTAAAACTTGCATTGATTACTGAGACGGTCTCCTAATTCTCTGTGGATCCCAACATGTACCTGTATACAGACTCCCTCCAGACCACACAGAACTACTGTGTCACTGCAAGAATTACAGTTCTTCCTTAGCTGCGGCATAATTAGCATGGCCGTATAGAAAAAAAGCACCCAGTAAAACGTGTATGTTGCTCAGGTAATGATAAAAAGAAAAGAGGAGTATGTAAGAAGACCTTGCTTTTTTTCCAATCACAGTTCATACACAGATTGAAGCATCCCATAAATAACTAAAGAGAATTAAACAAGGCTAGATTCCTACATTACAGGTAGAAGCGAAAATTTCAGATTTAAGACTCATACATGTTGTCATTATTTTTATTTCTTAGACTCCATGACTTAAATGATACACCAATAGTGGAGACTTCAGTTGCAAAAGTTATATGAGAGAATACTGGGGAAGGGAATATTGAAGATAAACTAACATTATGATTAATTGAAAAATAAAGCTAACTGAAAAAAGAGGCTCACTGCTTTTCTAATGTTACCACTCAACTCTTTCATTGTAACTGTGACCATTTACCTTCCAGAAGTATGCAAAGCCAGAGATACAAAAGTAAAACAACAGTTCCATTCCTAATAAAAATCTGTTCATTTATTTACACAGAGAAACATGTGTATACAATGTTGTCTTTTACGGTAGCCAAGCAGGAAAACTATAGATAGCTATTACTTTCAATCTCGTCATTTTATTAGTCAGACACACTACAGTGAACATAAAATTGAAATGAGGTAACAAGAATGAATTCTCTGTTGGTGTGCAAGTGTGCAGCCAGTGAGCACACAAACCCCAAAGAAAACAGATTTAATTTTCCAGATTTCTAATCTTTTCTATTTTTATCCCAAGTTTTCTGCCTTCTTTATATTTTCATCACGTCATCATTAGTCATCAAATTCACATTGAAGACCGACTTTTGATTAAATGAAGATTTTTAAAATAAAAATTATAAAAATAACAAATATTCAGGAAATCAATAAATTTGCACCCAGAAGACTACTTTATAGTGATAATACAGGGTGATGCCCCAAAAATGAGTGGAGTGTAATAATGAAAACTATATGCTAGCTGCTCTGGTAAATCTCTAAATTTTAATGCCTTAACAAAATAGAAGTTATTTCTCATATCAAAGTCCAGTGTGGCTATTTCCAGTCAGCAACAGATTGAGAAGGGAGCAATGGCTGCAAAAAATTCAGGGACCCAGCTTAAAAAAGCATGAGGGGTCAATATCCAACTTATGGATGGTGTAAGATATTGGATCAACTTGTGTGAGAAGTTTTTTAGCAAAACATGGAAGATATGCATATTATTTCTAATGAAATTTCATTGGCTAGAAACCCATCACATGACCTCCCCTAGCTGCAAGGGACTCTGAGAAATGAAATCTAGCTATGTACTTAGGAGAGAGAAGACATGCATTTTACAAAAAAAAAAAAAAAATTATCCATATCTTCCACAGTTTGTTCTCTAGTCAATAAGAATTCATTTGTGGTCTTATTCAAACTCACATATTATATTCTCCCCTGAACTAAAAGGAGAAAACCCAATAGCCATGAGGTACTGCTTATATCTCAAAATTTATTCCTCTCTTGAACACATTATTCAGGTCCAGGAGGAGTATGTCCTCCTTGGGAGATGGATGCTTCCTTCTGCTGTAAAGATATGAAGACCTAGGGTTGTTTTAGAACTACATTTATTTAGATAAGCCCCTCCCACACCCCTGTCCACCCTTGGCATTATCATTTTAAAGAGCTCTAGTAAATTTCTGATTGATTTGCTATTAATCAGTTACATGCTAGTAAACACAACAAAGTTCTTTCCTAGTTAAAATTTCAAAACTAGATTTTTTTTTTCTTCCTTGTCATCATGCCTCTGAAACAATGAGCTTAGAGGGAAACTCCCTTACTATAATTTTGGCTGGAAAATTGAAAATCTCTTTAACTAGCAAATATGAATGTGTGTACATCATGCAAATCATTGCCTCTTACTGTTAGGATGTAGAAGCTTTTGCCTTTTTCAGGTAGGTGTGGCCCCAAATTTCTCACCACTATTTCTTTTCACCTCTGCTCTGAAATTAGTCAATTTTTGCCTTTTCTTCTTTTTTAAATGTCTTTTTGATGTCTTGCTAAAACATCAAATGAAAGTTAATAAATATGAACCCTCTCACATTTTCCAACCATTTCCCTAAAGCATGGCTTACCTTCTGAATTATTATTGTAATCATTCTCTCAACTATTTTGCCACTGCATAATACAAATCTTCAACTTTTTAACTTACAGTTGCTGCTATCTAATCATTTGCATCGTGACTGCTACACCAATGGACAGAATCCTATTTCTACTACCTATTTGTAAATTAACTAGGTTAAAGACATCTGAAATTAAATGCCAACAGTTTAGAGTCATAACAGATGGTAAAACTATCTCATAGATACACAAAATTTCAGTGTCTGTATACTTTGTTATAGATCCACTAATTAATTTTTTTCACACAAATGATTAATTTATTCCAGCACTTTCTATCTTGTGGCTCTAAATCTCTAGTTTAGGGTCTCAATTCAAATTCCAGATAGAAGAAGGCAAAGGACACAAAGAAGCCACAAATAATTCTTGAAACACTTGGGCATGAGTAACACTTATCATGAATACCACTTCAGTTGTATTCCTTTGACAAAAACTAGTAACGAGACTATACATGGGGAGGTGATGGACCAAGTAACAGTCTCTGCATGTGTCTTTGCTGTGGAAAAGGATATGATACTGGGGGACAAATACTGTCTCCATTTATTATAAATGGCTTCTATTCCTCTCAAGTTCATATATTGACCCTTAACTCCCAGTATCTCAAAATATGACTATATTTGAAAATAGGGTCCTTAAAAAAATAATTAAGGTAAAATGAGATGTCATTAGGGTAATGCTTAATCCAGTATGACTCGTATCCTTATAAGAGGAAATTTGAACAGAGACAGACATAGATACACATGGAAGACTAGGTTAAGACAGAGGAAGACAGCCATCTGCATCAAGCCAAGGAAAAAGCCCTAGAACAGATCCTTCCCTCACAGTCTCAGAAGGAACCAACCCTGCTGACACCTTGATCTTAGATTTCTAACCGGCAGAACCATAAGAAAATAAATACGTTGCTTGCCACCCAGTCTGCAGTAATTTGCTATGACAACTCTGGCAATGAGAACAGGTTACATATCAATTCTAAATGAAAAAAGGAAATGATTCCTATTAGATAAATTCTGAAAACTCATCAAATAGATACAACAATGTCCATAAATTATCTTAATATAAACACATATATAATGCATACACACACACACACATTGTTCAGACATTCCAATTTTATAAAAATTTTGAATGGCAAAGCATAACACAAAATCCTATCCTGGCCAGAAGGATTACATGAACTCCTCAAATAACCACCACCAAAATGAAAGCAGTAGTCATACGCAGTAGCGCAAAGTCTATTCTATGAAGACTTAATGATCCTCAAGTCTCTCTTACTGTTTGTCTCTTTCTGCATAGGTTAGCCTCTCAGCTCGTCTCAAAGTCCTGTATTGGCCTCACTTGAAGCTGTTGCTTTGCAATGGGATGGCAATTCTCAAGCTAGATTACTAATCATAATCTAGCTGGGAAAAGAGAAACATCTTTAAAAATTTTAAACAGAGGGAAGGAATTATTGTATTAAATAGGTAGCGGGGAATCTGAAAGCTACAAAGTTTTAATGAGATGATCCAGAACAAAAAAAACCAGCAATCGGGTAGTAGCCCCTTTCATGAGGGGTAAACAGAGATAAAGGTGTTCCTGTATTCATAAGTCTTGGTCAATAAATAGAAGGAAAATTCCAGCACTTTGTCTTCTTGGTGGGAGTGGGAGTTGAAGATATAAATGAAAACTGCTGTCAAGAGAAGTTACCTGATGTAGAAAAGGAGCAGGGAAATACTTTGGTTTCCAATAACTTGCTGGTGCTTTCCACTAAGAATTGGTTGATAATGGAGTATGGAAAATAAAATTAAGCAATTGCTCCCCCCTATTCCTCCAATCCCCTGCCAAAATACAAAGCAGATCAGGGCAGAGGGGGAGGAAAAGTGTAACAATAAAACAGTCCTCTTTTATACTTTGGTATCCATTTTCACATTTTACCCATATTTAACAACATGCTTTCATCTGACTTGAGTCAATTATCTGTCATACAAGATTCCCTCCTGCTCTCTTTCCCTCCTTTTCCTTTCTTCTTTCAGCAAGAGCCATAAAGCTCCACTAGTCCATGCAATAAACTCAAGTTCAAGATCTCCATGTAACAATCTTCCCCATGAAATCCAGATGTGGCTCCCTTTATTTTCATACCATCTGGATTTATAAATTCCCCACCTTGTACATTACTTACAATACTCTTCATGCAAATTAATAGGAGAAAGTAAAAGAGGGAAAACAATACTCAAAATTGGTTAATATACATGTATAGCTACATGATAAAATTATGCATAGAAGCCACAGTCTTATTTTTCTAACTAGCCATTTATACTTGGTTATAGAGACCAACCACCAGAGTCAGCAAAGAAATCTTCTTCCCTGCCCTTTTTTCAATGACACAGAAGTGCCCCAAATGGATAGAAAGTCTTTTCAACTTCAAGTTTAATAGGGCCATTGTGGGAAGGAGTTCTTCCTTAGGAACTAATAAATCTTGAACAGCACACTCCAAAGTTCAGTTTCACTAGATGCAACAGTGAGGTGGGGGAGGCTACTGCCATTTCTAACCTTTGGCCCCTTGACTTGTATATTCTGGTTTTCTGACAACAGGATCATATATTGGTCACTAATTCATTCACGTTTTATAACTGGAAGTTATGGGGTGTTTTATCCCAAATAGTGTCATAAATGAAGATTTTTTTTTGCTATTCAGCCATTCTTTCAGGACATCTGCTTCTTAAAAGAATTGGTATCAGCAGGAAAAGGCATGACTTTTTGTAGGCATCTCTTCTGTGATTCTCCTTTGGAGCTGTCCAAAGACCCCATATGGCCTTCTTACCAGGACAGTTTGAGCAATGTCAATGTCTTCAATCTCATGTAGACAAAAATGGCACATTTTCTTCTACTGTAACTACTACAGAGCCTTCTCTTGTACAAGGTCTCAGGAAAATTTGTTTGCTTAACAATTTACTAAGACTCCTAATATAGGTTACACAGTAAATGGGTTAGCACAGCATATCTGAATATATATTGCCTCCAAAGTCAAAAAGGCCCACTGAGTATTATGCCTCTTTGCTAGTGGTATGAAGCATAAGGTAAAGCATCTTGGCTTCTATTCAAGAAGAATGTTCAACACTCTCCACCATTAAAATCCTAAACAATTTACTGCAGTAACATGTTCCTGAATATCTGTTATGATTTTCTTCCTGCACTCCAGCTCTGACACTTGCATTTTTCTTTGGCCTCTAGGGTACTTTATTCCTTCTGCTTACCAGATTCTACTATGCGAATCTCATGAGGTCCTTAAATTGATAGGTTAGTGTGATTTAATATGGGATATTTAAATAATCCAAGTCCTTGAAGACTATATAAGTCGCACAGCAATGAAGCTGAACTAGTACCACAGAATGAGAATTAAATTGGACTTCTGTCCCCTGCCACTGCTTGTGTTATCTTTTTTTGACTGTCATAAAAAGAATGACTTTGCCAGATCCAATAGCCACTACGTGCCAGTGATTATTGATATACTTCAGCAAAAATGCTACATCACTGGCCTCAACTTTAAAAATAGTTACTACCTGACTACCAGATCCATTTGGTTTTATATCATCAAACAGACAATATAAAATTCTGTGTAGTAAGAATATCACATCTTTATCTCTCCAGTCTTTGGAGAGATAATTTGCAAATGACAGTCTCAAGGGTTTCTACTTTCTTTTTGCAAAAGCAGCCCTTACCTCATGGATCAGAGAGCATTTATTTAAATCTGAAAATTGAGGGGAAGCTCCTGGCTTTCAATTTGAAGTTTCTAAGAAAAGAATAAATTAAATGCGTTTTTCATTCATTAGAACTTGAGGGTTTTTTTTTTTTTATTGCAGATAAAATATGCTTTAGGACACTGTCCACGTATTTTATTCCTGAGGACCCATTGTTCAGTTATGCACATCCACCATCCCTACAATTCAAAATATACTGCTTACTATTTTTTTTTTTACTACTTACTTCTTTATGGATAGTGTACCAAATTGACATATCAATGAAAGAGAGGCTTTGATTCTGAGCAAATTGCTTCTATGTGTCCATAAAAATGGCACTAAATAATACATGTGTCTATAGAAAATATATATTCTCTCACAATTTTAACAAAGAAAGCACATTCTTTTCTTCATTTGCTCTTACTACAGAGGTATCAACTTAAGTTTTTAAATTCATTGAAAAGCTCTGAAATTTAAATTCAATACATTGAGATTAAAGTATATATACTGTCTTCAAAAAAAATCCAAGACCTATTAAGGCTCTTACAGTGCGATTATATTATTGAGTTTGTGGTGATTATTAGAAAATACACTAAGTTTTTTCAGGTTGATACTGGTTTTACTTTTAAAAACTACTAATTTTACAACAAATCACCAAAGTAAAAACAAACATTTTATGGATTTAGGAAGGCTAATATAAACTTATCAATCAAACTTTAAATATAGTATTATAAATATCAAATATATTTCTGAAAATGAACACAATGAATATATCCTTATTGGTCAAAAAATGTGCTGAAACGTGACATTTGCTTCAAGGATAATTCCATGTAAAACACATTTAAAATTTCTATGGAGTTTTTTCTTAATATCTGGAATAGTAAGTATTTTCAGAATTCTGCAGAGGTAAATGCAATTTATCATGTTTTTATAATGGTGCTAACAAAATCATCATTCTATAGAAAGTTTTATGTAAATAACCACTGTTGTACATGGGATTTCTATAATTCTCTTTGTGGTTCAAAATTAAGAATGAATTGCCAAAGAACCTTATAAAGAAACCTCAGAAATCTACTAAGAAAGACTGTCTTTCTGTACCTATCTTCAAGATAAACCTTCAAATACCGAAAAGGCATAACACCCTAGGGGCTATTTGACAGATAAGTAGAACAGCTGCCAAGTGGGGGGATTATCACTTCAAAATAAGGTCTTGAAAAACAAAGCTTTCAAATGTAAAAGTCTATTCTTCTTAGAAGACCCCAATCATGGGAACCGTTCACACAATAAAAAATAAAAAGTGAAGGTTACCAAATATAACTCTAATGAAATTCATTTTGGTAAATAAATGAAATGGAACACATTAGCCTCTCCAAGTACGTTTGATGCTTTGCAATCATTTCTGTATCAGATGTCATTAAACCCAGGTAACCTAATGTTTCCCAAAAGCTACTCATTACAAGCAGCACTTTAAAACACAAAACCTATAATAGCCTAAAGCTCGAAATGTTAAAACCTGACTTTCCAATTACCTCCATTTCCTCCAATGCTTAAATCAATTTTTGAAGACAATTAGGATGTCTGGAACTAACATATATATTTTTTATTTCCTAGCAGTTTATATAACCACTTGTTTCCACCATTGCTGCAATTTGGATGGCAGCATTGATCTGGTTTTCCATTCAGTATATTGAGGATACATGAAACCCTGTGTTATAGATTCACTTTTTACCTACATGCACCATTTCCCTTTGTTGTTATAAACATTTCCCCTTGTTGTTACAAACATTTAGGGAACCACCCCACTCTATCCCTGTTCTTCTATTGGAGGCCTTGATAAATGATGACTCCCATTTACTTTACCAGATTACTGGATAAGGGACCATAGAGGCTCATTGGGCTCTCCTCTCCTCTGGGATTTTTTTTTTTTTTTCCTTTCAGTTGGAAATTCTATTTGGACTTGAAGCTATTTATGCCTGGCATGTACCCGTGACCACTTTTCTAGGTGTTGAGAAGGCTACCTGAGATCGTGAACACCCGAAGCAGTGAGAGAGTAGAGACCAGAGAGGGAGAGAACAACACGGTAGTGGTGTTCGAATCCATGATTCCAGTCATTCCCGAGGCCCAAGAGCACTCGCTCTTTCTGAGGTTCCACCCATGTTAGTTTGAACTGTATTTTATCTGCAACCAAAATGACAACCAAAGATACAACAGGTTGTTTTTATTTAGCAGTGCCTCATTTCCAATTTCTGTTACAAAGTAACACAAACTTAATGGCTTAACCCAACAGAAATCAATTATCTCATGGTTCTAGAAGTCCGTGGGAAAGTCAGCAATTTGGTCTCACTGAACTAAAAACAAATATTGGCAACACTGAATTCCTTTGTGAAGGCTCTAGAAGAGATTTGTTTTCTTGATTTCCCAGCTTCTGGTGGCTGCTTCACTTTCTTTAGCTTGTTGCCCTATTTCATCTTCAAAGCCAACAACAGCTGTTGGAGACTTTCTCACATTGCATCACTCTCTTGCCTGCCTAATTCCATATTTAAGAACCCCAAAAGTGATTACATGGTACCACCCAAATAATCCAGGATAATCTCTTCATCTCAAGGTTACCTGATTATCATCTTAATTTCATCTGCTACCTTAATTCCCTTTTGCAGGTGAAACCATATAGAAGCCCCTGAGTCATTGTGTTTTGAAGTAAAACACAGGCCTGCCCTCAGTCTCAAAAGGCTGACCCAAGAGTTCATGATTAGGAAGTACCCTTACAGCTAAAAACTAGTTAAAACAGTCTCCATGATGTTATGCCCTGCCTTGGCCCACAAATTTACTCTAACCAGCTTTTCACAAATGATTTCTCCCTTGTTTAATTGCTTTCTTTAACTAATGGTTACTTTCTAGTTAGAGTTATATTGCACCTAGTATTTTCCTTTGTAACTGGAACACTCCCTAACACCTCCTTCCTTTTGTGAGCAATCTTCACTGTGAGCAGGTCAAGGTACAATTACCCAAAGTCACCAGACCTTCTGACTCCAGCCTCGATGACTTTGAAATGATCTATAAATGGAGAAGAATGCAGGCACCCTAATCCTTACCAAGACCCCTGCTTTTTCTAAGCTAAACCTATTAAAAAAATTATTATCCTCTCTCAAGAGAGGACACGGTTTTGAGGCGTTAGCCTGCTTTGTCTGGTAAAGCAGTAACAATAAAGCTGTTCATTCTGCTTCTCCCAAAACTCTGTTTCCGAGACTTAACGGGTGCCAGCGTACAGAGACCGTGTTTTGGCTACACAGGTAATATAAGATATTCACAATTTCCAGAGATTAGAACATTGAAATCTTCTGGAGACCACCATTCATCTTACTATGAGCATCTAACTTCAAAACAATAAAGAGAAAGCAATATAAAAAAGATTTCTATAAATTTAGTTTTCCATACTGTTAATATTTTATGATCATATAAATTACATATTGAATTCTTATAAACATAATTCTACGAATTGACATTAACCACTAATTTTATGCAATAAAAGGCTTTAGGTACTTTTTGCTGTATTTCTATGCATTTTTGCCAGTGATATGTGTTTCCCTTACATAACATTGAAAATATGTAGCATAAAACACTGATTAAAAAATGTCAGGCATGGAAGGAATGCTAGAGAGATTTTCTAAGGCCATTTGTGCAATGCTTGCTTCTCTTCTAAGACATCCATCCATGTTATTATATATTTGAACTCTTCCAGTGATAGAGAACTCCTCATCAGTGAGTTTACTGGCTATCTAAACCTGTGGGCACCCAAGGATGCCCTCATGGCTCAGCTTCTGTGGCTTTTCATAGTTTGCAATCTTTACTGACAGAGGAGAAAGGAATTTCTGCATTGTATACTTGTACTCAATTTCCCACAGACACAGTGGATTGCAGCCCTTGGGAAACAGTGAGAAATCTGTGCTCGCTAGGAAACTGGTATCACCAGCGCTGGTCCTGTAAATCTCTGCTCTGGTTCAAGAGGGGACTGCAGAGCAGCTTAGTGGTGGGTGTTCTTTCCCTGAAGTACTAACAGCTTGAATTATTAAGACTGTGTCTCACTATGAAGGGCAGTTACTCACTTACCCTATCATACCATATGAAGCTACATACCTTACAAATACATATTTTGAAAGAAGGTCAAGGTTATATTTTCTCCTAGTGATTACATTTGCTTCTGAGTCAGAAAAGCGGTTCACAAAGAAAACACCTACTTTCTTTCAGAGTTGTCATAATTGCAAACCATCAATATGTAAGGTCCGAAGAGATGGCACACAATCTTTCATTGTATGACTGACACCAGTAAGAAGAACAGAAAAAGGTTTTGCTATGCTTAAAATAAGATATCGCTGTCATTTACCTTATAAATCCAACAGTGGCTAGATTTGAGAATATTCATAAGTATACTTCTATTTCATCAGGAATCCCAAAGTGTATAAAAAGCATGTACAATGAAAGAGAGACAACTGCTTTTGATATGCTGCAACATAAAGAACTATCACCACCACCAGTTTAGACAGTATCTTTAAAAGTTAAATGGGTTTACCAAAGCTCCAATCAGACAAAAATAGCCAATTCTGATACTGATATTTGAGAAATGATCCCAGGGAATACACTTTTATTTAGGAGACCAAAACTCTGGATTTTAGCCCTGAATATGCCACTTAAATCCAATGAATTTCATAATGCAAATAATGCGCTTTGTAACAGACTGTCCTTGGTGATTATCAAGGCTTCTCTTTTCACTCCTCTTTCCCATTACTTGTCTATGGAAAATCTATCGATTTATCTACTTATCTATCACATTTCTATATCCTTGCACATAAACACACACATACCCCATATTAACACTTAGCCCATGTTCTTGGATTGAAAGAAAACTGATAAAATATACATAAAATGCAGAGAAATCTATAGGTTAAATGCCATCCCTATCAAAGTGCCCATTACATTTTTCACAAAACTGGAACAAATTATACTAAAATTCATGATACTACAAAGGAGCGCAAATTGCCAAAGCAATCTTGAGGAAAAAGAACAAAGCTTGAGGTATCAAGCTTAATGATGAAACCAAGCAGGTTGAAACCCCCATGGGGCTCCTGGGAACCAAAGCCTTTCTGTGTCCCCCATTTCTTGTTCTTAGAAAACGGGCCTCATTCAGCCTCCACGACCTTCCCTGAGTTCCAAAAGGCAGCTTCAGACAGTTGGTAATCAGGAAAAGGAGGGGATGCAAAGACAGGGAGAACAATCAAGAAAAAATAGTGTCACCTTGGGGCAGGATCCCGGTCCCACCTCAAAGGAAACACATAATGATGTAGGTATCTTATATATACTTCCATTTAAAATATGAACAGTCTCTTAACATATACAGAATTTTTTTCTTGGTACTATGACATTCTTGTACCTAAAGTCTAGCTGTTTCAACTACGAAGCTAATGAGATGCAAGACATATAATTGAGTTTACAGATTATAATATTTTTTCTTTTTTGGCATTACTTTAAAAAAAATTAAAATACACAGTCAAGAGAGAAAAATGGCCACTTATATACCAGCACCAATCTAGCACATGAAATTACCTGCATAGCTTTCAAGGAAAGAAACTAAAAATGGAAATGGCACAGGAGGCCTCCAGGAAGGCCATATCAACATGGGATTAAAAATGGTAAGAGCACCTAGCTGCACAAACTTTCTCCTTTATGTGCCCCGATATGTATAGTATCCAAAATATAGAAACAGCTCATATAACTCAATAACAAAAAACCTCAAACAACCCAGTTACAAAATGGGCAGAAGAACTGAATAGACCTTTTTCCAAAGAAGATATTCAGATGGCCAATAGGCACTTGAAAAAGTTTTCAACATCACTAAATCAGAGAAACACATATCAAAACTAGAGTGAGATATCACCTCACACCTGTCAAAACGGCTATCATCACAAAGCCTACAAATAGCAAATGTTGGCTAGGATGGAAAAATGGAATCCTAGTGCATTGTTGGTGGGGTTGTAAATTGGTGCAGCCTCTATGGAAAACAGTATGGAGGTTTCTCAAAAAAAACTAGAATAGAAATACCATATGACCCACCAATTCCACTCATGGGTATATATCTAAAGAAAATGAAAACACTGATTCTCAAAGATATATGCATACAATGTTCATAGTAGCGGTATTTACAACAGACAAGATATGGAAGCAACCCAAGTGCCCATCAACAGATGAACTGATAAAGATGTGGCATATATATATATATATATATATATATATATATATATATATATAAAATGAAAATTCACCATTAAAAAAGAATGAAAATTTTCCATTTGCAACCACACGGATGGACCTAGAGTGTTATTATACTTAGTGAAATAAGTCAAACAGAGAAGAATTAACATTCTATGTTATCACTTATGTGTGGAATCTAAAAATTAAAACAAAGGAATGTATATTCAACAAAACAAACAGACTCATGTTTATAGAGAACAAATGTGTGGTTGCCAGTTGGGAGAGGGAAGGATGGATGGGTGAAAGAGGGGTATGGGGTTACGAGATACAAACCACTACATATAAAATAGATAAGCCACAAGGACATATTGTACAGCATAGGGAAATGTAGTGTCGACATCAAATGGATTATAATCTATAAAAATACTGAATCACTATATTTTACACTTGAAACTATATAATATTGTAACTCAACAATACTGAAATTTAAATAAGTAAATAAATAAAAGCAAACGGAATTACTTTAAGGAGAGTTTCTTACACTTGGCACTATTAATCTTTGAGGCCAGATAATTCTTTGCAGGGGATAGTGAGAGGCTGTCCTGTGCACTGGAGAATGTTTAGCCCTCTGGCCTCTAACCACCAGAAACAAGTGGCAATCTGTCACCACTTGTGACAACCAAAAATGTCTCCAAATACTGCTAAATGTCACCTAGGGAGCAAGATTACCCCTTGACTTAAGAGTAGGGTCTGTAAAAGGTTTTGCTTTAATAAGAAAAATTAGTCGCATTCTGATGGAAATAAAAAAATCTTTAAGTATTATAATTCCTTGTATTTTAATTACACGAGATTTTAAAAATATTTTCCACAAACAATCTGACTTACTGTCTTTTTCTATTTCTGGTTATGTGTTTTCTTTTTTACCATACTAAGTAGTATGATCAAGTCATAGATTGTCTCGTCAATTTTTAAAATAGCTAATTATTAATTATTCTATCACTGCTGATACCCTAAAGCTATCCTCCTATATATGTAACTCTAGAGAAATATAAATACATTTTTATGATCTTTTAACCTTAACAATATAATATTTATTGCATAGTTACTATGGATTTGGAAGGATACTGGGCAGTGTACACATTGTTACACTGAAGCTTCTCTACACTCCTATTTGTTAGGTCACATTTCCTCTAAAAGGGAATGCAGCTAAACCCCTGACATTAATCATCTTTGACAAGGACTGCAAGATTCTTAATGCTAGAGCGCAGATTTGTGCCAAGGCTGATACTATTTAAGAGTTGGCTACACTTCTGCCTTGGGTTTTACTGATGGCACACATGTGTTCCTCCCCAGGCCCAAGCTCCGAGAGCACGGAGTGATGGATCTTCTTAATCAGCTCTCTCCTCTGCTGCTACCTCCAGCATCTTGCATACAGGCCCCACTGAACTCAACTAATTTCTTCTAGCTGGGAATTACTTTGCCTTTTGGTCTCCAGACCCCAGAAATATTATTTTTCACCGCAGCCTTCTCACATTTCCACACGTGAGTTAAGAGACAGAACGCACATGATTTTGACAGCACAGCTTGGTTAAATGTAATTTTAATTTTGTGGTGCTCCCTACTGCTGGCCTTTCTTTTCCATGCTGCAATCCTTGCTGGTTTTAATAAACTCACCTTGGTCTGCTGCTCATTTTAATCAGCACATATGGAAAACACCAGGATTCCCATTTTTAAAATCTAGTCATCTTGAAAAAAATGCAAGTACCATGCTAAAATCATCAGCTGGAAGTTGTCTGAAAACCTTGAGGGAAATGTCTGTAAGGTGAGCTTGAGGATGCTGCAGTGTTAAAACAGACAACCAAGGTAACCAGTATCCTCTAGCTTCAAAATTCTGAACAAGATTCGGTAAAGAAATATCTTTTTATGAAGGGGAAAATGTAAATCAGTGTATCAGAAACAATAAGATAATGCTTGGCTAAAGGCAATTTAAACAGTGAAAACATTATACCTTCAGAGAATGCAGAAGCAGGGCTGGTTCACAGGCTGTAGGATATCTCCAAGGACCATGGCTCTTTCCATGATTTCTTATTTGTGCCTTCATTGTCTTGGTCATATCTTCTATAATCTTAAGACGGTGATAGCAATTTCAAATATCACAAACTTCAAGTGTCATAAAACTCAAAAAACAGCCACCGAAAGCAGTAAAAAGAATCCCTGAGGGACCTCCAGCTCTTTATCATGGAGGAAAACCTTGACACCAGGGAAGTCCCCTCCCCTTATATCCTATTGGTCAGAAATCAATTAGGTGCACGCTATAAACCACAGTGGTAAAGAGGAATGAGATTACCATAATTGACTGCAAATTGGTATATTTCATGAATCAATGGCTTCTCCTAATTTCCCATGAAACATATCACTGTAAAACAAAACAGAGTTCCTATTTTAGCAAAGCAGAAAAGGGCTGTTGTTAATCAATATTATTTGCCACATTTGGCAAATTAATTAATTTAAATAAACCTCACATGTTTAGATATTAAACATGCAAGGCTTAAGATATAATTTAGACCTACAAACAGTACCTCAGATATGCCCTACTTGCATAAGAAAGACAACTGGACAGAATTCAGTGATGATAGACCAAGAAGGAGAGTATCTTGGAGTAATGGCTGCTTTTTCAAACCCCAAGATAAATGAAATGCGATAGGCCAGGAGAAAATAAATAAATAAATAATACTTTGTGGAACTGGCTTCTTTTGTCTTTTTCTTTTTTTCTTTTTCTTTTCCTATTTATTTATTTATTTATTTAGGGCCACATCTCAGTCTAGGGGTCTATTCAGAGCTGCAGCTGCTGGCCACACCACCTCCACAGCAACCCTGCATTATACGAGCCCCATCTGCAACCAAGACTGCAGCTTGTGGCAATTCTGAATCTTTAACCCACTGAATAAGGCCAGGGCTTGAGTCCACATCCTTGTGGATACTAGTTAGGTTTTCAACCAGCTAAGCCACAACAGAAACTCAGAACCGGCTTCTAAGTAGATCCTCTGCCCTATCCTAAATTGGACTGAATCATAACATGGAGGAATGGAGCCTAGGAAATAGCAACTTTTTTCCTTTTTTTTTTTTTTTTAGTATTCACTTCCCAGATAACACATAATACTGTGGGGCAACCAGGCTTGAAACGCTGTTCTAGTATTCAAGATGCTTCAAGTTACTTTGGATTTGAAAATCCCAGAAAGTATGATAGAAAGTGACAGGTATTTTTACGCAGACTTCAGATTTATCTGCTTCCAGCCTTCAGACACCAGAGAATTAAATTTTCTCCTCCTTCATTCTACCATCTTTTCTTCATCTCCCATCAACATCCTATTACACCCCGAACCCTCGAAATAATTCCCTCTGCTACCCTGATTTTCCCATTCTTCTCCCTGTCTGACCCTCACTTTGAACTGCAAGGACTGGTTTCTAAACAATTTTCCTTAGATCTTGAAAGGAGGCCAAGTCGTTACCCAAACCAGTACCCTTATTGCCCTAGGAGCAGTGTAGGAAAAAAAAAAAATCCAGCATATATTGCTGATAGGAATGAATGAACTTCTGTCTTAAGCTAATTCCATAATAATTAATATTGGAAATAACAAATTGAATGATTTGAAGTGAATGTTTTTAATAAGGTTAGAATTTTTGAAATTTCTACATTGTTATATAAGCATTTTATTTAAAGTAATGTTTGGAGTATATTATTTATTGGACTCTAAAATGTGCATGTCCTGTAGTTTAAAAGATATTCTGAAGGCATTAAAAACAAATAGTTCTCATCCTTTGAATAATAACAATCTATGCCAGAGAGGTAGCCTTATATCCTTAACTATGATCAGAACTATTGGGAACTAGGCTTAAATCCCAGCTGTTTACCATCTGCTTAACCACAGTCAAGTTAATTAACCTCTCAACTATTTTTTGACAGGTATGAAATGGGTACATCACCACTTTCTCAACATTTTAATGACTATTAAACAAGTATTTATAGAAGTTCCCTGGTGGCCTAGTGGGTTAAGGATCTGGCATTGTCACTGCTGCACCTCAAGTCTGCTTCTGTAGCATGGGTTCAATCCCTGGCCTTGGAAATTCTGCATGCTGCAGGCACAGGCCCCCCCAAAAAAAGAATTTATATAGAAGCACTATAAATATTACCTCAATATTTTATACAGTTACTAGTTAATTGTGGTTAATTAATTACGAGATAACTAATACTTCCTTAATAAGTGAATATCAAGGCAAAATGTAAATAGAAAGAAAACGAGTAAGGAAATGTGATATACTTTTGAATAGATTTCATCACCAGTCGCTAGTTATCCTAATTTTAATTCATTCAATTTTGTCCTAAGAATAATTTTTTTTTCTTCAGTAAAAGTGGACAAGACAGTTTTTCACATTTTAACATAGTGAAGCTTAAATACCACATTTTTTTCCCTTACCAAAATGTTATCTTTAGACAAAAAACATAATGCTATATGATTTTATTTCTGTATTTTTTCACAACCTCATACATTTTTGTTATAATATAAGCATATATGGAAGCCATATCTGGGAGTTGAAGAGTACGCTAGTCTAGCCCTAGGACTTTTGTGAAGCAGGAGGTAGATGAGTCTTAGATTAGAAGTACTGAGGGATGCGGTTCCAGGGAAATGCAATTTTCAGCCTCACTCTGCCCTCTTTTTTTCTCACAGCAACAGAAGCACAGGAACCTCTCAGCTTTGGGCTCACAGCAAGTGCGTGCATTTTCCATTTTTGCATTTAGAAGAGGAGGAGAAGATTCAAGTTGTCCTCCTCCAACTCTAAGAAAGCTATTCTTAGAATCTTCCTGCAGCAAAGATCATTTGGGCATCAGCTCTGACTGTGATGCTTAGTACCACTGTCTTCAGCTTCTCTGAGTTGGAGATGGAGTGAAATGTCCCAGTCTTCTGGTTATAGTTCTGGGACGATCTGGGTACCTTGACTGGCAAACTGGCCAAGTCCCTACACTTGCAGACTTTTCAGACTGATGGAGAGAAGCTTTCCCACATGTTGAGTGAAACACATGTCTTACTACTTGCCTGTATTTTCTCATTAGAGGTGCTTTTTTGATCTTTGTCACCATAACACGTAAGTCTGCAAAGTCCATGCATCATCATGTCTAGAACTCTCATTGACACTCACCTACATTAATTTACCTCAAGTTTCTGGGTTACTTTGGGTCATTATAAATATATCCCTTGAGGGAATTCCCGTCATGGAGCAATGGAAATGAATCTGACTAGTATCCATAATGATTCAGGTCCGATCCCTGGCCATGCTCAGTGGGTTAAGGATCCAGTGCTGCTGTGAGCTATGGAGTAGGTCACAGACCCAGCTTGGATCCCATGTTGCTGTGGCTGTGGTGTAGGCCTCCAGCTGTAGCTCTGATTCAGCCCCTAGCCTGGGAACTTCCATATGCCACAGGTGTGGCTCTAAAAAGAAAATAAATAATAAATAAATATATCCCTTGAATTAAGGAGTTGAAAAATGGAATCTGGCTTCCAAAATTACCACAGTCATTTATAACATTATATACTGAAGCTTGTTTTTTGCAAAACCCTGGCTATACTTCAAAGTTAAGTCAATGGTGTCTTTTAAAAAAAGTTTTTATTGGAGTATAATTGTTTTAAGAAGCCTTGGGCTAAAAGGTTATATTCTACTCAGGATTTAATGTAGTTTACAGTTCTAGATGTTTCTGGTAAAATAATACAAAACTTATTCACCATGATGGCCCATTTAAAGCATTAAAGTCCAGAGGATTTGGGTTCCTTCCTATCAGATGTGACAATCTCTAAGCCACTTTTCATGAATCTGTCCTCAAACCAAAGAGCAGCCTTGAAGAACGATGAGAATCTTTTTTCACTCTCCCCTAAATCTGTAATATCTCTGGCAAACAAAATGAGGAATATAAAATTTCGTGTTTGAACTGCTCCTTTACCCTTTTTGATAATAGTGGGTATCCTAACTGGGGCCTACTTCAACCCTTCTCTAGGTCCCTTCTTTCTACCTACAACTGTGCTGCTTGTCCTTGACATTGTCCACCCCATGAATTTCAATATCATGTAGCAAACCACAGAAAGTTTTATGAGGCTTGGTAGAGAGGGTATAGATCAAAACTTTATTAACCAACTTAAGCAATACATTAGGTGTTTCTTCAAAATTAAGAGGATCACAGTTGCTGTGGCCACCCACTTGAGATTTTCCCCTAGATTTATAAAACAAATCTTCCATATTATTTCAGTCCGCTAAGACCCTATCTGCGCAACTATAAATTTCCAAGGTATAAATACAAAATATGCAGAAAAAATGACATATTATGTGCATTAAATAACTGAAAAGACCCTACTCTATATGATAATGTCTTCTAAAAGAGAGATTTTGTTCTGCTACCTTCAAGAGAAAGAAAGAAGTAATTTGTTTCTAATTTCAATCAGGGATGAACCTGGGTAGGAACTGGGCTGCAAGTTTAATAAGGTTTAGTCTCACTCTAGTTTATTGTCCTTACTACAGTATGCTTACAGAAGGCTTTCAATTGAGAGCATGGCAAGTCTTATTCACCGAAACCTACACCACTGAGGGAGACTCATTTCTGTTCTTCAGAGATTTTATGGTTAATCATTTTACAATTTGCTCCATTCAGCTTCAAAATTTATATATGCCATGAGGGAAAAGCTGGCCCCACATGTCAAGGTACATCATTCCATTCCTGTGCAAATGCTAAAAATCTCTGCTGTCCTGTTGAGTACAAAGTCTAAGCCTCTAGCTGTAAGAAATCCCGGGTGGAAAAGTGACAAGTGGCTCTGGATCCTCATTGTCAATTCGACCTTCCCTCTCTGACTTTCAATTCATGTCCTTTATTTTCAGATCCTGTCCTTGGGAGTTCTGGTCCTTGTCCTTGGCAGATTGTTTCCTAAATCCTTTGAGACATGGAAGATTACATGATACTTCAGAGAAGCATTCAACCTAGCTTTTAGCCTCTGCAGCCAGACGTAGGAAAATATGTTTTAGGGGAAAACCACCATGTGTTTTAAGATTGTCAAATCTCCAATTCTGTCACTCCAGCCCTGCACAACCAGTAAAAGTTTTTCTGGGAACTCTTTCTGCAAGGAGGGCGTTCTACCTGTGCCAAATCTCAATTCTAGCCTACAACAATCAGCAGAAATCCCCTAGGGAAAAGTGTCTGCAATCCTCACCTCACTTCTGAGAAGCATTCTCTCTCCGGAATTTTAGTCAAGCTAATTCTCTTTGCATGCATAGTTATCTGATGACTTTCATTACATGACCTTAATGTTTTATCTAGCTTTTCAAGCTGTCTTTTGTGGGAATGTCAGTCTGTGATAACTTACTATCTCTACTCAGAACTAAAACCCTTACCAACAGTTAGTTAAACAGAGTAACCCGATTTCATTGGTCTTTCTTTTGACACCATCTAGAAATCTGTCTTGTTCCAGTGTTGCCTCTATTTCTTAAAATTACTTTTTTTCAGCCTTATGATGAGCAGTCTACCTTTACTTATTGAAGGGTAGCAATCTATGCCACACCAAAAAATGGCTATAGAAGTTCAGAACCATGCTTCCCCAAAAAGATGCCATTTTGGTACATTGATTATTTTCAGCTATAGGCACTTGGAAGCTAGCATATGCAGGGAGAGACTTTCTATGTACTCCCCTTACCTGTTTAAAGACAGATGCTCCAAAAAGAATCAATTGTCATAAATCCCCTCCTAGTGAGTTTCATCAATCAGGGAAGATTGGCTTATCTCACAGGAGGGGAGAATGGATGTGGCTGCTACACCCAAGCAGACTTTGTCATAAAATATTAACTCCCAACTATTCTTCTAAGGGATCATTTCATCTTTCCTAGGAACCACTTATTTTTCTAAGAGGCCTACATCCCTCCTTCTCTGTCCCTCTCAAGATAGTATTTAAGTCTAATTCTAAGCCACTTCATTTTTCCATGAGTATCTCCCATGTACACATGATATGTACATGTTAATAGGCTTCCGTCTGCTTTTTTTCTTGTTAATCTGTCTTTTATTACAGGGGTCTTAGCTAAGAACTCAGAAGAGGGAAAATTATTTTTCCTCACCTACACCATTCAATAAAATTTTCTATTCCTTACTCCGATTCTTTTTTCATATGCTTTATCCTTAGAGATTCAGATTTTGCCATGTCTTCATTGTCCTTTCTGATGTTTATAAATCTACAATATATTTTCTTGAAAAACTCAATTTTACTGAAAAACATATATTTCTAAACACAATTCATCTTTCATCTTGTTTGCTCCATTTCTTGAATCCCCTACCTCCATGAAAACCATCCCCAGAATTGTAACTTTTCATGTTCCTACTTGTTTCTAGCCTTAGATTATTCAGGCCCTACCCAAAGTTAACTTTTTGATTCATTTGATGAATAGTTACTAATGAAAAATCTAAATGTGTCAAATAGCACTTCAAACAATCAAAAAATAGAATTGAAAAGGAATATATTCCCTTTATAAAGATAAATGTTATAGATTATAGCAGCTATTTCTTTTTCATTTTTGAGTCTGTAACTCTAAATGACCCAAGATGCAGAATCACCAGGAAATTCCCTGTTTTTTAACAGTTTTATCAAGAAATTCAAGCTATCAACATAAATATCCAGTAGAAAAGGGAAGGTGTTAATAATTTTGCAACTAACATAGTGAATTACAGAGTAGGGGAGCTTATATAATAATAAAGCAGTATGAAAACATGTAATGATGGTCTTGCCATGCAAAAACTACTGGAGGTCCCTATTCTCCGGAAGTATAGACATTTATTAACAACATCAATAGACTCAAACCCAGTGGCAGCAGTTGATCCGATTTGGGGCAACAAATGAAATGAATCATCAATATGATTATTTATTAATCTACCATATTCTGCAGGGTGCCTTAGCCTTTTTCACTCACATAGCTGAAAAGTTATGTGAATATGTGGCCAGAATAGTCTCATATATATCACAGATATACAATTTCTCATAATATCTCCAGGGACGTAACATTTAATTTTGATTTATTATTTCTGTAGTAAGTTGGAGCTCTGAAACTTTCCATTTGGAACATTCAATTAGTACAGTCCTTGGGCCATAGGGTGGAAACTAACATGGGATTTGGCCACTTGAATTCCAAAGTAATTCCAAGAGCTGGAGAAATCATCATAGTGTTTTTAAAATTCTATTGCTCCCAACATAAGGTGAAATCTGTTAGAATATCTTTTATTATCTGACACCCATAAACTCCTACACATATTGGCAGTTCAATGTAATTTAGGGTTCATAGGAACTACTCTTAGCTCAGAGTCAGTATTTAATAGTCTTTGAAAAGTTTGGTTATCTTTTTTTCCATTGTTCATCTATGCACATTAAATACTACCATTATGATTCCTTAGGAAAAAGAAGGTTAAAAAAATGTGTAATGATTAAAAGTCATTCACTTGAGTCAGGGCTTGAGTCATTCTGCCTGGATCTGAATTCAAAATCCATCATTCTCTTGCAAGAGGATGCAGCCAAAATAAAGAATCATCTGTAAGCTTCAGTATGTGAATACTATATGACCAACAGAATTTTTCAGTTAATTGAAAGGATCTATATAAATACTTAACACATGGCACTGAGTAAACACTTAATCCATATTAGCAAGAATAACAACTGTCACTAAAAATAATGTGAAACTATGACATTGACATTGTTAGTTCAAAGTCTTCCCTTTACGTCTGTATTCCACTGACATTAGCCACTTTTATCAAAAGGCTAATCCTTTTTTCTTTGCTCATCTCTTTGTCTTCACAACTTTTATTATAAATAACCAAGCAGTTTCATTTTCTACTTTTGGAAATAGTTTTCAGGGAGGAAGACAATTGAGCTGCAATTCTTTTAACCACGTGCTTCTCTATTGTGAAAGACTATATTTAGTGTTCAGTTCTTCTGGGTCAATGATCTAGCTATTTCATTCTCATCTAAATTTAGCTTTTTCAATCCAAATGTCTCAGCCCCCCACCAACCCAAAGTGTAATTTTGTCTTTTATTACTGGCTTTGTTAGCAGGCATTGTTAATGATTTCATTTGATACCAACACAGTATTTATCTTGGGTATTGCTCTACCTCTAAAATGTAGTGGGTTAATTTTAGGGCTGTACTGAAGGGTTTAAATGTGTTATTTCTAAATTTACTCTTGCAGACAATTTTCATGAATAATAGAATTTAGTATTCCTTTTCCATTTCCTAGTTATAACCACCATTACAATGCAGTATTCTTAGAAAAGTCTTTATATTTTTAAATTTGTGGTATAAAGTTTCCAGAAAGTGATAATAAATACACACCATTCAAAGTTACTAACTGAAATCTACCTGAAATGACCTAGATAGTGTAGTTTTGTCATATTCTTACCTTTTTTTTAATTAATATCTATACAATTTGATCTTTTCTGGATATTTTCTTATATTCACCCATACAAAGACATTCTACTCTAAATATATTTTCAAATGGTCTTGTGAATGCTACACACATATATGGATTATAAAAGGCATATGTTTTTCGGTCCACAGGGAACTGACTCTCCTTTCTTCATTTTCTCTTTTTCCATTCCCTTGACTAAGATCTCTTTCATTTGAACCTATAATCAGACTTTTCAGCTGTTAGCACATCTGCTAGGAAAAGTTGAAATGTGGAAGAACCAGCAAATTCAAATACAATTCAAATGCAAGTCACAGGGATGACTCAGAAATATGAACATGAGTCATCAGAAAAATCATAAGAACCTTAATTAAAACAGTTACTATTAGATATCTTCAAAAATAATATTTAAAATAAAAATCTCAATAATTGTTCAAAAATAGTACTGGGCCAAAACATATACAGTTATTTTATATTTGGCACCATTGACACTGAAATTTGATGGAAGAAAGAATGGGCTGCTTTACATCATACACAAATACACACTCACACACACATGCACACAAACATATATACACATAATAGCAATTATTTACACTTAAAAATAAAACTTTAAAACTTTTGGCACATGCTATAGGATAACATGCTTATTATATCGAAGTACTTAGAATGTCTTAAAAGACACGCAAAATAGACAAACATAAAGAAAAATTACATATGCAACTACATTAAAATTGAATATTTCTATGCATCAAAAGTCACCCTGCAATATCAATAGAAGATATTTTCAATATAAAGAACTTCAAATGATAAGGTAAAATATATGAACTTTCCTACATATTTAAAAGTAAAATAAATACATCATACACAAATACACACATGTGCACACAAACACATATACACATAATAGCAATGATTTACACTTAAAAAATAAAAAGACAAAAAGACAAAAAAAGTAAACTTTTGGCACAAGATGTAATTGATAATAAATATGAGAAGGAAATGAACTATTCAAAATTATATAAATGTTGCTAAACATAACAGAAATAAGAATAAATGCAAATTAAAACCACATGTACTTTTAAATACTAATCTTCTGCAAATAGTTGTAAAGTCTAAATTTTAAAGTATAGCTCCTTTGTTTTGATATCCAATTTATCTTCACCATACCATCTACCAAGACCATCTGAATAAAGTGGAGTTTTACTTGACATAGTCACCTTAAGTAACCTCTTGAAGGATGTCTAAATTAATATGATTCTCATTAGAAAATTTGTAAGATTGCAAGTTTATATAAGTTATCATGATTTGTTATCTGATAATAATGCAGTCTTCTTGGTAAATCATCTACGTACACTTGAAAACAATATGTATTCTGCAGTGGTTGTGCCTGTTGTATTACAGAAATTATTTAGACAAAATTACTAGTGTTCAAATATATGTTCTTGTTTGTTATTCAAAAATTTAATATACACCATCATATTTATATCTTAGAATGTGGGATCCAGCAATGTTTTACAGTTTACTAAGAATGTTTAAATGTATAGGGTTGTTCCATTTAAGTAACTCAAACTACCAATGAGAAAGAACAAGGATGTGGAAATATTTTTGGTCTCTGGACTCATTCATGTAACTAACTACATTCTAGTTAGTCTACAAGCTGGGGGTTGGGCTCAGATGGATAGTTTATTTATTTGTGGTCTATTCCATGGATTACTAAATTAGTGATGTTAAAGTATCCAGCTGTGATTGTGAATTTATTTATTTCTCAATTGAGATTTGTCCAGTTTTGTCTTACTATTTTCACAGCTCTTATCTTATGTGCATACATACTTAGTACGGTTATATTTTCCTGGTGCACTGAGTCCTTGTCCTTAGGAAATGTCCTTTATCTCTCATACTACTGTTTATACCTACACCTCCTTTCTTCTGTTGACTCTTTGCATAATCTATGTTTTTCTATTCTTTTACTTTTCTCCCTTTTTTTGGCCTCTTTGAGACAGAATGAAGCTGGTTCTTGCTCTTTTATTCAGCTTGACAACTTTTGCTTTTTTTTTTTGGACTGTTCAGAACATTTACATTTAATATAGTTACAGTGTAATTGCTTTTTATAGCTTTGTGTTTTTTTAATTTTTTAATTAAATTAAAAAAATGTTTTTTGGTCTTTTTAGGGCCGCATCTGTGGCATATGGAAGTACCCAGGCTAGGGGTCAAATCAGAGCTGTAGCTGTCAGCCTACACCATAGCCATAGCAACACGGGATCTGAGCCAGGCCTGTGACCTACACCGCAGCTCACAGTAATGACAGATCCTTAACACAGTGATTGAGGACAGGGATTGAACCCTCGTCCTTATGAATACTAGTCAGGTTCTCTACTGCTGAGCCACAATGGGAACTCCTTATTTCTTTTCAAATACATTTTTCCATTCTAATTATTTCCTTTGAATTATTTAAATCTTTAGCATTCTATTTAGATTTTTCTTTTTCTATCCCAAACTTCATCAAAGTCATTCTAACCTTAGACCATAAAACTACATAAATTTCCTTTCATATTCTGTCCACTCCCTTCTTTGCATCTCTATGGATTCCATGTCTCATCTACCAGGTCACCAGATTTCACCTACTTCAGCAGCTCACAATGCCAATCTTTTCAGATTACACTTCTCCATCCTCATGCAAAAGGCTAGGATGTTTATGTGGTTTACATAATTTGTCTTTCTTTTTTCAAGAACCAAAGATCTTCACTGCTCTTTACACAATGCTTGCAAAAAACTGAACCCTATATTTTGTTCAATTTCATAGATGTTTTCAGCAGCAGGGTGAGTCAAGTACCAGTTGCAATATTCTGGCTGGAAAAAAAAAAAGTTCTAGGAACTACTTTTCAAATGGAGACTAGCTATTAGCAGAAGAGTTTTTAACCTTACCCAGACCTTCACCATAATTACCCATGGTGTCTGTCGTTGTTCTTACTACATTGTTCTTTTTTAACAAAGACACTCCTGTCCCATGGAGTGTACTACATTGTACCAAACAAATGGCCAATATCTTGCATCACAACCAGATTTTCCGTAGACCCCTTTTTTTGTTTCCAGGTCACATTCAAGAGTGGTAATCATTAGGTAATCCAGTAAAGGGGTCAGATGAGGACGCTCAAATACAGGAAATGATGTCACTGCAATTAGAGGAGGTCCACATTGTGCCGTATCTCTTTGTACAAGATGAGAGATGCAAGCACAGCATCTTGTCTCTCACTTAAACGGTTTAATGGAATAGTTAGCTTATTTAAATTTAACACATTATCATTAGGATCAACCCTTCCATTCTTCTATTTGTTCTGTTTCATCTGTCTTTTGTTCTCTTCATCCTTCTGTCCAGCTTGCTGTTAGATCATTTACATTTCATAGTCTACTTCTTCTTACCTGTTTTCATTTTAGGTACACATTTTTGTTTCATTTATTACTAAATTATTTGTTGGTCGGGGATTAAAATAAACGTGTTGTATTCATTTTATCCACAATGAATATTCTTCCTCTTCAAATATAATGTAGAATATAAACCCATCATACTTTGTTATAATTTGGCCTCTACTTCTTTGGTGACCTTGGTTTTTCTGTTGTTATCAAGGAGTCTATTTTTATTTCAGCATCCCTGATAGCATCTCTGAGCTACAGAGAATTAGCGGTATAAAAATGTTGCATTCTCCTCACCAATTAGTTTAAAAACTGATGAGAATATCTCTTGACAGTATTTTTAGGAGATAGCTAAGCAGGTTTTGTATGATATATCCATTCCAACCTTTTCATCTCTCTGGCCCACCACTGTACTGTATGCCTGCAAGAAGCTGACATTTCAAGCTTATTAACTGTAGGCCATCATTGAAGCTAAGATCAATTTGTCTTTAGCAGATTATTAAAACTGTTCTCCCAAGGCTTCAGAGCAGGCACTAAATTTCTAATCCCTAGCAATCACTTTCATATTAACATAGTAGTCCTATAGAGCCTTGTCTTTTTCCTCCTAGGCATAACACCATTAATATCTAATCCCATGTGTACTCTGCTGACACGGTCAGTGAGAGTTTGCCATTCTTTCAGTGTATAGTTATCATCCCCCTCCACACACACACACACACACACACACACACACACACCGGAGCTCTTCTTACATTTCCACAGGGACTACTTTGGATGTCATAGACCAAGTGTTTGTAACCCCCACAAATGTATATGTTAAGATCCTAACCACCAATGTGATGGCATTAGGAAGTGGGATCTTTGGGTGATGATTAAGTCATGAGGGCATAGCCATGTGAAGACACAGTGAGAAAAAGGCAGTCTGCACCCAGGAGAGCCCCTCAGCAGAACCCGACCATGCTGGCACACTGATCTCAGACTTGCAGCCTTTAGAGCACTGAGAAATAAATTTCCATTTGTTTACATGACACAGCCTATGGTTCTTTATTATAGTCCCCAAATGGACTAAGATATTGGGTATCCAACTTAGTTCATGGAACAGAGGAAACATGGAGGTGGGATGTATCCTGAACAGGATTAGCATCACCAGTACCTTAAAAGATTTTAGTCAGACAAAAATAGTTTCCTTCAGATAAAGTTGGAGGAGTTGCCTCCCTTAGTTGTAGAATCTCAGGTAGACTTGTAGTCAGAATTTCTCTGTTTCTCAGTATCTGCTCAGATGTTTCTATCCTATACATGTGTCCCTCTTCTCCACTCTCATGCTGCCTTGCCATTTAAAAAAAAAAAAAAAAAATTGGAGAAAGGTGAGAATTTAGTTTGCACTGAGTCTATTGAACTTTCAGAATAATTCCACATGTGAATTTTGGTCACCAGCACATCCATATTCTTGCTGCAAGAGGAGAAGTTAGACCATAAAGGATTATCTCCCTAACATCTTAATGTTCAGACACAGAAGAATCCACTGGCTCTGTACATATGGCATTTGTAAGAGCTCAGTCCCATGCAAAACCTTAGAGCAAAATAACTAGGAAAATATAGTCTAGTTTGGAAACTGTATGTGGAGTTACCACATATAGTATCATTCTTCCACACATGTATATGGTAAATTTATAGAAATTATGGGAATAACACATATCAAAGTTAGAAAAGTAGTTATATATATGTATGGAATATCGAGAGATAAGTAAAGAGTAGAGATGGATAAGCATGTTATTTTAAGTATATTTATATTATTTGATATCTTAAGAACATTTTTATTCAAAGTATAGTTGATTTACAATGTTGTGTTAGGTTAAGTTGTACAGCAAAATGATTCAGTTATATACATTTTTTTTCAGATTCCTTTTCATTTTAGGTTATTACAAGATATTGAGTGTAGTTCCCTGTGCCACACAGTAGATCCTTGTTGGTCATCTATTTTATATATAGTAGTGTGTATGTATTAATCCCAAACCCATAATTTATCCCCCTTCCTTTCCTCTTTTGTAGCCATAAGTTTGTTTTCTATGACTCTGAGTCTATTTCAGTTTTGTAAATAAATTTATTCATATCATTTTTTGATTCCTCACATAAGTGATGTCATATAGTATTCGTCTTTCTCTTGCTGACCTGACTTACTTCAGTTATTATGATAATCTCTAGGTCTTTCCATGTACATATGAATAATTATGTGTAAATGGATTAAATGTTCTAACCAAAAAACCTAGATTGACTGAATGGATACAAAAATAAGACCTATATACATTCTGTCTACAAGAGACCCATTTCAGATCTAGAGACACATACAGACTGAAAGTGAGGGGATAGAAAAAAGCATTCCATGTAAATCAAAATCAAAAGAAAGCTGGAGTAGCAGTACTTATATCAGACAAAATAGACTTTAAAATAAAGCCTCCTGTTTATACTTTAAGTAATGCCTTAATTTCTGATCACTGCTGTAATTAAAACAAACACAGTGACTTAAAAATCAGAAATTTATTCTCTGTAGTTCTGAAGGTCAGAAGTTTAATCCTGGTGTTGGCAGTGCTGTGCTCCTCTTAGATTTTTGGGGGGAGAATTTTGTTTCTTTCTCTTTTCCAACTTCTACATGCCATCTGCACTTTTTGGTTCGTGGCTCCTTCCTCTGTCTTCTAAGTACATTGCTTGAGAACCTCTGCTTCAATTATCTCATCTCCTTTCACTTTTGATATTTTTGCCCCCCTCTTGTAATGACCATCGTGATCACATTGAACCCACCTGGATAATCCAGAATAATCATCCCATCACAAGATTTTTAACTTAATTTCATCTGTAAAGTCCCTTTTGCTACTTAAATTAACGCATTCGCATGGGAATTAGTACATGGATACCCTTGGGAGGCCATTTTTCAGTCTATCACAAGTGGCGTAATGCTTACATAAGTATCATTTTGCTTTGTTAATATACCTTCATTACAATGGAAACATAAAGATGCTTTTAATACAAAATCTCAGGATGTAGGTTTATAAATCAATGAAAGCTTTGAAAAAAACTTTAAAAAAATAATAGGAAAGAATATGAAAAGTGGCATAGTAATGTCAATCATGCTGGTGTCCAAATAACTCTTATCAGATACACTGTAGTGTATATAACACATAGATAATTTAAAAGATTTATATAAACAGAATAAACATAGTGACATATTGCAAGAATTCCACCCTGAAATTACAGAAAATTTTCCAAAATTATCCAAAGCAAATATAAGGGATAAAATTACAGACTCCATTTTCAAGGGAAGTGGGAGAAAAGCAAATATGAAAGCCTGAAAAATAGGTGTAAGGGCAATTCAGCTGAATTTTAAACGCACTTAGGACTCCTGTAATAAAACACACTAGTCATGATGTATCATCCGTTTTTAAAATATTCCTGGATGTTATTTCCTAACATTTAATTAGCAATGTTGTGTCCAGGTTCTTAAATTGTATTAAGCTGTAGTTAACTCCTTGCAGTGTCTTTGTCTGATGTGAAAAGAAAGGGATGCTGATTTCAAAATATGAGTTGGGCAGTTTTCTCTCCTCTTCAATTTGTGAGATTTTGAGTAGAATTAGTATTATCTCTTTCTTGAATGTTTGTTAGCATGCACAGAGGGAAGACAAAGTGAGGGCACACACAGAGCGTGCCCTCTGAAAATGAGAGATTGAATTGATGTATTTACAAGCCAAAGATTACCAGCGATTTCCAGGAAACCACTAAAACCTAGGATAAGGCAAGGAAGGATTCCCCTACATGTTTCAAAGGGAGCATGGCATTGGATAAACTTTAATTTTGGACTTCTAGCTTCCAAAATTGTAAAAAAAAATTGTTTTCTGCTATTCTGAGTTACCCAGTGTATGGGTACTGTTATAATAGCCCTAGAAAAGTAATGCAGAAGATAAAATGGGAAAAGATACATGTGTAACACTTATTAAGAATAAAAGATTAATTTCTCCAATACACAAAGAGCTTTTCTACATTGAAAGAAAAGAAAGTAGAAATATGTTCAAAAGCAGTCCATAAATAATTATCCAAAGCAGAAGTGCAAATATCTCTTAATTATATACAATAATATGATCAACTCCATTCACGGAGGGAAAAATGCAAAATAGAATTGTGTTAACCATCCCAATTTTTACTTTCTGAACCGGCAAAGAACTCAACATACTATATCATGCTTTATTGGCAAGGGTATAAGGAAACAGACCTTCTCATGGATTCTTTGAGGAAGTTTAAAAAATACAAATCTATAGATACTATATTTGGCAATCTGTGGCCCTCCTCAAAAAAATCCAAGCACTTTGATCAACAAATTCCACTTCCAAGAATTTATTCTATGGCTCTTCTTGCTCAAGATCCAAAGTGAGGTACTTGCAAATTTATAATTACAATTTTTTATAATAGGAAAATATTAGAAATTATTTTGATGCCTATAAATAGAAAAAATAATTTAATGAAACACTGTAAATCCATAAAATGGCATAACATAGGACTGTAAAACAAAATAAGGACTCTCCACGAGTGTTCAATGTAAAATAATCCAGATTCAGATTTAAGTGAAAAAAAGCAAGACCAGAATAATGTGTATGGCTTGCTACCATCTGTGTTAAATGAGAAAATAGCAGTTTGTATTCTTGTAAATATGCATATATATTTTTTATTATACTTGAATAAAATTTCTCCAGGAGATAAAATCAATAGTATTGTTGGTCTATAATATGGGAACCCAGATATTTGAGGGACATGGATATGAAAAAGAATTTTGCTTTGCCATTTTGTGGCATTTTGAATTTTGATTATTAATAATCAATCTATTTAAAAGTTAGAGAAAAATAAGATTTGATACAATTCAACACAACTTTTAAGCACTTTAAGCATGACATCATGTAGAGTTCTTTGGTTTAACTTTATTAACTTTATTAATGTTATTATTCTAAGCTTTTTGGCCTCTTGTGGGTCTGGTGGTTAGCAGTCTCATAGAGTCACTCAGTGCAGAGATGGATTTTTAATCCAAAGTAATTGATACTGGGAGTTCCCGTCATGGCTCAGCGGAAACAAATCTGACTAGCATCCATGAGGACGCAGGCTTGATCCCTGGTCTTGCTCAGTGTTGCTGTGAGCTGTGGTGTAGGTCACTGATGTGGCTTGGATGTGACATTCCTGTGGCTATGGTATAGGTCAGCAGCTGTAGCTCCAGTTCGACACTTAGCCTGGGAACTTCCATGTGCCATAGGCGCAGCCCTAAAAAGACCAAAAAAAAAAAGCAATTGATGCTGAGAAACTGAAAATAAGAGACATTTATACTTGCAGCTAATAAATACCAGGTATACTATTTTACCTTAAAGTATTACAAAAGCAGTTAATGTCCATTTTTTACCTAAAGGTTTCACAATCCAATTTATTACTGAGGAGAACATTTATAACCTCAATTGGTTAACATTGCTCTATTCTGACTCTTTTACTTGGCCAAGCTTGTTAAATTGTGACCTTTGGTTTATCTACCAATAGTAAATCATACACATTCAAATTTTGAAGATTTTGTATAAGTCTTCAAAGCAACTATCTCATACACCTGGGTTATATGCAATTATAATTGTTGAGATTATTGTAGATGATTCTTGATCAGATTCAAGAGTGTAAGTATATTTTGTGAAGAAGCACTGATAGCTATATTCTGGACTGCTTTTTCAAGGATATTCATAGAGTTAAGGGCCTTAGAAGTTAGAAGTAGTGTTTCTTCTGGGATGAAAAGCAGATGTTTCCTAATCAGGCTTATAAAGATAATATCTCCCTTAAGAGCAAAGGTTGGAGAGTTGACAATTACTCCCTTTTAAGATTGGGGTTTCCTATGCTCAGTGTTCCTCACCTGTGACACAAACTCGCTACGTGTGCGACATGTACCCAAGTTCTCCTCGGCATCTCCCACCATGGGAACTGGAGGACAAGAAATTCATACAGAAATTCATACTGCCTGACATGCTGATGCCGTAACCCAAGAGTTGCCAGTAATTTTACTAACATCTATAAAACTGTGGTAAGCTAAATTGTGAAGTTGAATAAGGGGAAAATATCCTACCCTCCACAATTTTGCTAGTTGTTTCAAAAGAACTACTCTTTTTCTTTTTTGCAAGAGTATTTATAGACACAAAACATGGACTCCTGTTAGGACAAATGATTATATATTTTATTTCTTTTTCTAACGTAGGATCTAGGCAAATCTTAAAACTTGGTGTATAGTCATAAAAATACTGGAGATGCACATACATACATGCAAACACTTATTATTTAACAAATTCATATAAATAATATCTTTAAAAGGAAGTTATCAGCATGATTATTTGATGAACTGTATATGTGTAAAGCCATATATATGTGTGTGTGTGTGTATATACACATATGGAAAGTATGAATTTTTAAAATATTTGCAGGTTTTCAGAAAAAATACATACTTCACAATGGAATTTAACTTTACATTATAGAAATTATAATTTGTTTAATTTCTAATATTTCAATTTAAAGAACTAGCCCAAGAATGCAAATTAAAAAAGAAAATACTGAGACAAATATTTGACATAAATATATCTGCAATAGTACAAAATTGTATGAATCTTTATACCTTATAATTAAAATTGTATAAAGATATACAAGTTTTAATATGATTCTGACAACTATTGTTAGTGTTGGATTATAGATGATTTTTTGTTTTTAAAACATTTTCATTATGCTTTTATATTGTTTGTATTAATAAAAACAAAACAAAGAATACAATTTACAATCTCTTGCAAGCCTAAAACATGATATACATATGTGTGTGTATATATATATATATTTTATAACTTACAAAGCAATTAAAGATAATTGTTTTGCTAATTTATTTTCTTGTTTTAAAAAGAGCAAAGAGAGAACTGATTATACTTTGAAGCTTCCTAGAAGAATCCAAGAGTAATAGAGTAATGGATTAAAATAGAATGAAACAACTATAAACTTGAATAAAAAAAGTAGGATTACCTAATGAGATTATGCTTCTGTCTCTAATATAATATAATCTGTGCAAGTTTCTGCTGCAAAAAATAGTGATATCATACTGTCCAAATTATTTTTCACCTCATCAGAGTGGATGTTAAGAAAATTATATATGTCTGCCTACATGCAGAGGGTATAATCAAAAAGGAAAGGAAAATAACTGAAGTCTATTTATTTTAATCAACAAATATAAGTATTATTTTTATTTTATGGTATTAGAAGTGAAAATTTATTTTATTGAAACTAGAAAATTTAGACAAAAATACTTAAGATTAGAGGTAGTGAAAAAAGATGGTCATTAAGTTTTCCCAAGTGTATTGAAGTATAATTGACATGTAAAAATTATATATTTAAAGTATACAAAGTGATGATTTGATCTTTAAGTTTTGAAATGATTACCACAGAAGCTAATTAACATATCGTTCATCTCACATAGAATTTTCGTGTGTATGAGAACACAAGATCTACACTATTAATAAATTTTAATTATAAAAACAGTATTTTTTTTAAATGTATTTTTATTTTTGACCATGCCCACTGCATGCCGAAGTTCCTGAGTCAGGTAATAAATTTGAGCTACAGCAGTGACAACATGGAATTCTTAACTGGGTGGCCACTAGGGAACTCCATAAAAACAGTATTTTTTCAAATTAAATTTTATTGTAGTATAGTCAGTCAACTTACAATGCTGTGTTAGCTTGAGGTATGAATCAGTTATCCCTATGCACATATCCATTCCTTTTCAGGTTCTCTTCCCATATAGGTTATTACATAGTATTGAGTATATTTCTGTATGTTATACAGTGGGTCCTTGTTATTCATCTATTTTATACAGAGTAGTGTATATGTTAATTCCAACTTCCTAATTTATTTCTCCCCACCCTTTGGTAACCATAAGTTTGGTTTCAAAGTCTTTGAGTCTATTTCTGTTTTTGTGAATAAGTTCTTTTAAAATATTTTAAATTATATTCCATATTCCACATATTAGTAATCTCATATGATATTTTTCTTTCTCTGTCTGACTTACTCCACTTAGTATGATAGTATCTAAATTCATCCATGTTCTACAAATGGCATTATTTCATTTTTTTTATGCCTGAGTAATACCCCATTGTATATATGTACCACATCTACTTTATCCATTTGTCTGTTGATGGACATTTAGGTTGCTTCCATGTCTTTTGCTACTGTAAATATTGCTGCAATGAACATTGTGGTGCATGTATCTTTTTGAAGTGGGCATAGAAGGAACCTACCTCAACATAATAAAGGCCATATATGACAAACCCACAGCTAACATCATTCTCAATGGTTAAAAGCTGAAAGCATTTCCACTAAGATCTGGAACAAGACAAGGATGTCCACATTCATTGCTCTTATTCAACATAGTTTTGGAAATCCTATCCACAGTAATCATAGAAGAAAAAATAAATAAAAGGAATTCAAACTGGAAAAGAAGTAAAACTGTCACTGTGTGCAAAAGACATGATACTATGCAAAGAAAATCCTACAGATCCTACCAGAAAACTTCTAGAGTTCATCAATGAATTTAGTAATATTTCTGAATACAAAAAAATAATACACAGAAATCTCTTGCATTCCTATACACTAACAATGAAAGATCAGAAAGAGAAATTAAGAAAATTCTGGAGTTCCCATTGTGACTCAGCGTTAACAAACCAAACTGGACTAGTATCCATGAGGATGTGGGTTCAATTCTTAGCCTTGTTCGGTGGGTTAAGAATCTGGCATTGCTGCGAGCTGTGGTGTAGGTCACCGATGTGGCTCAGATCTGCTGTTGCTGTGGCTGTGGTGGAGGGCAGCAGCTGTAGCTCCAATTTGACCCCTAGGCTGGGAACTTCCACATGCCATGTCTGTGGGCCTAAAAAGACCAAAAAAAAAAATGTTTTTAAATAATAATAATAATAAAAGAAAAGAAAAAATTTCATTTATGATTGCATCAAAGAGAATAAAATACCTAGTAATAAAACTACCTAAAGAGGCAAAAAACCTGAAAGACAGTGATGAAGGAAAATGAAGATGATACAAACATGGGAAGATATACCATGCTCTTGGATTAGAAGATTCAGTATTGTCAAAATGACTATACTACATATGACTACATACTATATATGACTATATAAACAGATGCAGTGCAATCCCTATTAAAATACCAATGGCATTTGTCACAGAACAAGAATTAAAAATTTTTTAATTTGTGCAGGAATACAAAATACCCTGAAGAGCCAAAGTCATCTGTAGAAAGACAAACAGAGCTGGAGAAATCAGGCTCCATGACTTCAGGCTATACTACAAACTACAGTAGTCAAAATTATAGTATTGACACACGAAAAAATGTAGATCAGTGGAACAGGATAAAAAGCCCAGAAATAAATCCACATACCTATGGTCAATTTATCTACAATAAAGGAGCAAGAATATACAATGGAGAAAAGACAATCTCTTCAATTAAGTGGTACTGGGAAAACTGGATAGCTATATGTAAAACAATGAAGTTGGAACATTCTCTAATGCATACACAAAAAATAAACTTAAAATGGGTTAAAGACTTAAACATAAGTTTGGATACTAGGAGACTCTTAGAGGAAAATGTAGGCAGAATACTCTTTGACATAATCACAGAAATATCTACTTTTTGGCCATGCTGTTGGCATGTGGAAGTTCCAGGGGCAAGGGTCAAACCCATGCCATAGCAGTGACCTGAACCACAGTAGTGACCACACTGGATCCTTAATCTGCCAAGCCAAGAGGAACTCAAACAGTATCTTTTTTATCCACCTCTTAGAGTAATGAAAATAAAATAAAAATAAACAAATGGACCTAATTAAACTTAAAGGCTTTGCACAACAAAGGAAGCCATTTCAAAAAATAGCAACAACAACAACAAAGAAAAACAATGAAAAAACAACACACAGAATGGGAGAAAATCTTTGCAAATGAATCAACCAACAGGGATTAATCTCTAGAATAAACAAACATCCATATAGCTTTATATCAAAAAAAACCCAGACCACCCAATTAAAAAATGGTCGAAAGATCTAAACAGACATTTCTCCAAAGACAGACAGATGGCCAAAAAGCACATAAAAGTATTCTCAACATCACTAGTTATTAAAGAAATGCAAATCAAAACTTCAATGAGGTATTATCTCATAGCAGTCAGAATGGCTATCATCAAAAAGTCCACAAACAATAAATGTTGAAGAGGGTGTGGAGAAAGGAAACCTCCTACATTGTTGGTAGGAATGTCAGCTGGTGCAACCACTGTGCAGGACAGTATGGAGATTCCTTTAAAAACTAAATACAAAGCTACTGTATGACCCAACAATCCCACTCCTGGGCATATATCCAGGGAAAAATAGCATTATTAAGGATAATAATAATAATAATATTCTGTACTTTAGATCCTGAGAACTTACTCATTTCATAATTCACATTTGAATTTGAAAGCAAGTTTTCTCTCTATACTGTAAGACTTTTGTTTTAGGAATGTATCAGTCTGGGCATTTTAACCAAATATGAGTAAATATCTACCCATCAAGTATGACTTTACCATTAATATAAATTTAAGGGTTCATTTTGAGGAATGTAAATTATAAATTCAGCAAGTTAGAAAAATGTTATATGGAAAATCCTGGAACACTGATTTTCTTAATGCAAAAGACATATTCTTAGCATATATATATGAAAATGTATTCTTTTATAATGTAATAATAATAAATATGGTTTACTTTCTTCAAATAGCTTTCATTTCTAGCAACAGCAAATCTAGCATTGTACAAACCTTCACCAATAACTCAAAATTATTGTAATCAAAACTGGTAACTGACCACAAAAGATCATGCCCTCCACACAGGAGAAGGAAGAAATGACTTTGGTTAACATGTGAACCACGGATAAGAATTTTTGCTAACACAAATCCCCCTACCCTCTTTTTGAACAGGAGAATTTTGAGTCATGGGATAATCATGGAAAACTGGTCTTTTCAGAAAGATTCATTATGAGCTGATTTGAGACTTTCAAACTACACTTTGAACATGTGTATTTGTGCGTGTGTGAGTGTGTGCATTTTACATTAGCTTGTTTGTATTAATTCTCTATTTCTTTATCCTTCTTCAATGCATTTAATCTGTTCTTTTTTCAGACAGCTATTTATTTATTTTTATAATTTGTAAATAACAACATATTTATGAATGTACTTAAAAATTATATTTAATTGCCTAGAATATAGCAAATAGCTTACCTGAAAATCATCTAGTCAGGAGTTCCCATTGTGCCTCAGTAGAAATGAGTCTAACTAGCCTCCATAAGAATGTGGGTTCGATCCCTGGCCTAGCTCAGTGGATTAAGCATTGCTGTGATCTGTGGCCCAGGTCGCAGAAGCGGCTCAGATCCAGCGTTGCTGTGGCCATGGCATAGGATGGCAGCTGCAGCTCCCATTTGACCCCTAGCCTGGAAACTTCCATATACTGCAGGTACAGCCCTAAAAAGCAAAAATAAATATATAAAAATTGAAACAAAATAAAAATAATCTAGTCAAAGAATAATAAAAAAAAAAAAACAGTGATGACGTATTTTGCCTGAGTACAGGGATAAATGCCTTTAAATCAAATCTCTTTTGGGATATTCAGTTTAATAAAACCTTGCCAACTGCTTACACTATCTGTGAAAACAGCATTTTCTGTAAGATAGCTCCTCCTGTTAGATATATTTTCAAAAGGAATCCCACCTGCTATGCCTCCCTCTAGAATCCTTGACCCTTTATTGAACTCTAGCGAGTTACTGTGGTCAAAGACCTATTGCTATTTAGAACAAAGCATATAAAGAACACCAGCATGGATCAAGGGAACTCAAAATACAATTATGCTGGAAGTAAGCTGAAATAATTCAAAATAGCAATTTTACTTTAATAGAGAAAATGTTAGAGAAATGATACTAATTGTGTAATTACACACTAATGCTATCTATATGTTGTTTTCTACTTTAAAGATAAAATCTCAATTATCACATTCACAAAAACAAAGACAGCCACCCTAACAGTATTAGTAAGATAAAAACAGTCATTTTAGGCTGACCTTTTGTTAACTAAACACTCAGATCTGAGAGTCCTGCTCAGCAAATTTCCTTATGCATTGATTTAGCACTCCTCAGAGCTCTATGACTAGACTATTGCTCACCGTGAGGCTTAATTTGTCCCAAATTATCACAATTAAGGAAGGAGCTTTAAAGTGTTCATCATTACACAAAAGCTGCATTTGATTTTATGGCATTCTGCTTTGGCATTTTAAAATTAAATACTTTTAGGGTATTTCACTCCCTTTGAAAAATTAAAACTGCTATAATGAGTCAACAATTGCAAAGCTATGTTTAAAATTTTATTCTAGTGTTGGTTTATCAAGTCATTGTAATTTTGTCACAAAAGACACTCAGGATTAAAATTAACATTTTCAGTTTTCATCCAACATTAAAGCAATTTAACATATTTACCTGCATTTCTAAATGGAAATAGCTGATTATAAAAAGCATTCTGTTTCAAATTGAACATAAATCAAAACATTAAATAATATATGTAAGTAATATTTAAAACAGATTTAGAGGGAAGTAAAGGAAATTCATAAATAATTTTTAAATATTAATTAGTTTATCTTAGACAATAGTTGATCAGTAACTCCAGTTATGGGAATTTGTATTAATAAATAATCAAAGTGGTGCATAAAGGATGTTCAACATTATGTACAAAAATGTTCAAAAAAGATTTATGTATAACATGCAAAATATAGAAATCTAAAAATCTAGAAATGGGTAAAGTTAAATGAACTATGTTACGGATGCAATAGATATGCTATAGAAACAATACAAATCTCGATTTTGAAGAATACTTTATAGAATGTTTTCATTAAGTCTACAAGGCAGGGGGAACCACATTCTGAGTGTTGCTGTGTTTACGTACAATTAATAAACAAAACTGGGATAATACTGCCTTATTTCTTTTTAAAAGGTTATTTGGTCTTCATTCTCTTTTGAAAAAAAGCATGCATAGTATTTGTTTTATCTAAAAAAAAGAATACTTTATAGAATGAGAATTTGTTAGTGTATTTAAAAGCTAGTGAATACTGTTTCACTAATTAAAAATACCAAATATTAAATTTCATGCATTTATAAAAATAAACATAAAAATAATGAGTAATGGCTTCTTAACATTGTATGATGAATGGATTTTTTTTGTTTTTAATCTGTTTATCTTTTCTTCTATCTCCAGATCATCACTTAATATTCATTACTTTAAGAATTTGAACATTTAAAAATATTCAAAGTAGTTTACATTCCATTTTTCTACCTATAATGTTATTAAACATAAAAAATTGCTGGATTCAGATACTAAAAACATCAATTTATAATTGTGTATATCTCATAGCAGCAGTCATGCCTTTTACTTTTTAGTGTCTTACTTCTAATACAATTATACCTATATTTACACCTTTATATTGTCTTTAAATTGTAAAATTATTGGTGAATTATAATATTGTGCAGTGGCCACAACTGCCAGATTTTTTATTTCTCAAGTTAACTAGCTCACCTTAATATGAACCGGTAAAGTACAGTACGTAAATGATGGTATCAAAGTAGCTTGGATTTTAGATTCCAGTTCTGCCACTTAATGTATGATACTGGGCAAATTAAATAAGTTCTATAACTTCAGGATTTGTTTTTCTATCTATAAACTAGGAATGATTAAGGAACCTACTATGTAGCTTCGTGTGTATTATGTTTATGTGTGTAAGAGAGAGAAGAAAATAGATCAGTTCATGTATTAGTTAGGGTTCTCTAGAGAAACAGAAGCAATAAAAGGTATGCATGTATTTGTTGGATGAGACTTAAAATAGGTAACTGGCTATCCTGATTACAGAAGCTTGGTGAGTAGAAAACCTGAAGGGAGGAGGCCAGCAGGCTGGAGACTCAGCAAAGAGCACAAAGGCAATTCAGCTGGAGACCCAGGAAGAACCAATACTGCAACTGAAGTTCAAAGACAGTCCTCTGACAGAATTCTCTCCCTTTCAGAGGAGAGTGGGAATCTGTTCATTCTATTTAGGCTTTCAACCAATTGGATGAGGCCCACCCACCCATGTAGAGCAATCTGCTTTACTCAAAGTCCACCAATATAAATGTTAACCTCATCCCAACCCCCCTTGCAGAAACATTCAGAATGATATTTGACCACATGTTGGGCATGTGGTTCAGTCAAGCTGACTCATAAAACTAACCATCATAGTTCATGTGTGGCATGATTCTGAGTACATAATTACAGATATTGTTAATATTAGCTGGTCAAATTAACTTGGTAATAAGCTTTATAATTGGCCCTGCTTCAGTAAAAAGAATTAAAACTCATAGAGCTATTTCACAAATATAAGACCTAAAGAGCTAAAACAATACATAACCTCAAAGAAGGGAAATAAAAAGAAAGGAAGGGAGGAAGAAGAAAAAACAATTACAGAAAGGTATAATATATTCCTTTTAACTTCTGCCTCAAAAAATCAGTAATGTTAAAAAAAAAAAACTCTCCTTGGGAGTTCCCATTGTGGCTCAGTGGGTTAAGAGTCTGACCAGTATCCACGAGGATGCACGTTTGATCCCTGGCCTTGTTCAGTAGGTTAAGTAACTGGCTTTGCCACAAGCTGTGGTGTAGGTCACAGGTGTGGCTTGGATCTGGTGTTGCTGTGGCTATGGCTGTGGGCCACAGCTGCAGCTCTGATTCAATTCGATTCTACCCCCTAGCCTGGGAACATCCATATGCTGCAAGATGCAACCCTAAAAAGACAAACAAAATAAAACAAAACACCTCTCCTTGGACTTCTTTAATATTTGAAATTATATCACTATCTCTTTCAACATTTTTCATAAATAAATGCTTTCTTATTTAATGTCCAAAGGTAAGGTACAAAAGAAGTTATTTGATAGTAGAATACTGATTACATATTAGTCTTTTCTGCTAAGGTTTGTTATATAGGAGCTCTGCCTGGGACATACAGGTCAGACATCTGTGATTACTCATCAATGCAGTGTTCTCCAGAATGCTGCACGACAGAGATTTTTTTTCAAGAGATGACACCTTCTTCAGAGCACATTTGAGCTTTCAATGTGTCATCGACACTTCTACTAGTTATTTGATGTGAGATCTCTCTGGTCTAGCATATTGCAAAAAGCACCTGCAGTTTTTATTTTTGAAATGTTTACAAGTAGAAACTTAGGTCCTTTAGACAGGTGGCTCTCAAATTCTGCTGTAAAATTGCCTTCTTGGCAATTTCCCTTCATCAAAACTGAGAGGAGCAAATATTTCTAGGATCAGAAGTTTTCCTTCTCTGTACATTCTCTTGTTTATTGGTGCATATCCTCTGCTAGCTTACTGAAGAGTAGTTTATAAGAGGTAAATTTTCTATTTACCTCTTATGAATATTACATATGAAATCTGCATGTGAAATATTTACATGTGAAATTTTTAATTCTGTTCTCACACATCTTTTGTAGCTTTCTGTGCTTTTGAGAATTCCAGTGCAATTCACACTTTGGTTCTATTGCCCCTTGTGTTTGGTTCTCCCCTCAACCCACCCTCTCAGATACTTGTACGGTCTTCTCATTATTTCAGATATTCTGATACCCTTGATGAGATTTCTTGGGATGGAATTTTTTTCCTGCAGTGTTCTGAGTTTCTGGTGGGCACTATCAATCTGGAAAACCATGATTCTCTTTTTTTGGATGATTTTCTTATGTTATCACAGTGACCATTTATATCTTTTCTTCTCTCTCTGTTATTCTTTCTGTAAATTCTACAATTACAATACAGACATCATGCTTCTTGAACTGATCCTACAAGACATGTTTCATTCATCATCCTCTTATATTTTATTTTGAAATCTTGGAAGTTTTCTGATATTTATTCTACAGCCCTGCTACTAAATGGGCTCTAATTTCAGTCATGAACTTTCATGGGTTTGGGGGCAAAAGTAAAAATGGAGGCCCAGAGACTGTATGCCTAAACATAAAAAAAAAGACATGCTAATATACCTTGAAAATATATTCTATCCTCCTGCCTTAATAAAAATGCTTTCATAAAACCTGAATGGCCAAGTTAAAATTTAGAATTCTCAAATTCCTTGAAGGTCCATGCCAAGATTCCTTGAAGGGATGACCGTGTTCCTTCCCACACCCTGACCTGGCCCCTTCACATGCTGCCTCCGTTTCATATTTTATGGTGCTTCAGCACACGTATGTAAACATCTCTGCCAACACCTCTAAGTTCAGTTCATATTCCTAAAAAATAGCTCCCTTTGGCCAATTTGAGCCTAGTGAGAAACATACCAGTACCATGGTCCACACTCAGATGAAATCCAAGAAAGAGATTTGCACAGACCTGGAAAGCAAACTCAGCTCCTTGTGCAGGCAATTTCATGGTTGGTTGGAGTGGGGTCTTGGGATCTGTGTAGGCACAACTTTGTTCATTGAAGAGCTTCATCTTATGGGAAAAGTTATGGCCGATTTAAACCAGAATAGAGTCTTCTAAAATATGGGAGTATGGAAGAGACCCTTGTTGCCTGAGTCTGAAATTTGCTACTGATTTCATCTAAAATCTTTTCTAACTTCTATAAGTTCCTTACTCTCTGATTAATTTTTGACCATAATATATTGGTTAGCCTTAGTTTTCCTAAAAGTATCTTGAAAAACTTCTCTTGTTCTACTTCTTTATTAGAGAATGCAACCCTATGGAGCAATAATAATAATAATAATAATGAAAGAAATGGAATGAGGTAGGATAAAGAAGAGCTAGTATGAAATTACAAGGAATCAAATTCAACCAAATCAAACAATGAATGTTTATGATGCAGGAAGATCAGTCCAGTAGGTAGAGCAGGGAAGATATCCTTAGGTCTTTTGTTTGCACTGCACCATGGAATATGAATTCCTCTTCATTATCATCATGAAACAGAGACCAGATTGAGGCTGGAAGCATCTTAAGCTCAATATCAATGAGGAAGCTCAGAGATGAGAGGTAAGTGGTGCTCAGTGAGGTGTGAGTCTCCCAAGGTATTAATGACATACCTAGTTTGAGGATATTCAGTGTTATTCAAAGGTACAGTAGTTATTGAAGAACAAGTGACAAAAGCCCTATAGACATGTGACATCAAGAAGATCTGAAAGAGAAACATGATGGGTTTGGTATATAGTCTATTGTTATTTCTTGGACACACTATATTTCCATTATATTTCTGAGGACAATAAGGGGCAATTTCTAATTTTTTATTGTATTCCCTAATTGTGAGTTTTGGAGAAAGAAAAGCAGAATTTTTCCCCCCTGCTTATTGATTTTATCTATTTTTAATGCATGCTTTTTTCTACATATTGTTTCTCATCTATTTTTGTGATTTTAGGGTGGCTGCTCTTATTTAACTGAAACTAAATATTGGTACGGAAATTTATGGTAGGTGTGCAGGGCTTATTAACAGATTGGTTGATTGAGGATGCTAGCTAACTATTTCACTTAGAAATCTCAAATGTTTCCTTGGGGGGGATTTTTATTTTGTTTTCATTATAGCCGGTTTACAGTGTCCTGTCAGTTTTATCCTGTACACCCTGGTGACCCAGTTACACATACATATATACGTTCTTTATTCTCCCATTATCACGCTCCATCATAAGGGACTAGACATAGTTCCCAGTGCTACACAGCAAGATCTCATTGCCTATCTATTCCAAAGGCAATAGTCTGCATCTATTAACCCCAAGTTTCCAATCCATCCCACTCCCTCTCCCTCCCCCTCCCCTTTGGCAACCATAAGTCTATTCTCCAAGTCCATGATTTTCTTTTCTGTGGAAAGGTTCATTTGTGCTGTATATTAGATTACAGATATGTGATATTGTATGGTACGTGTCTTTCTCTTTCTGACTTATTTCACTCAGTATGAGAGTCTCTAGTTCCATCCATGTTGTTGCAAATGGCATTATTTTGTTCTTTTTTATGGATGAGTGGTCTTCTATTGTGTATATATACCACATCTTCCTAATCCAGTCATCTGTTAATGTACATTTGGGTTGTTTCCATATCTTGGCTATTGAGAATAGTGCTGCAATGAACATGCAGGTGCATGTGTCTTTTTTAAGGAATGTTTTATCCAGATATATGCCCACGAGTAGGATTGCTGGGTCATAGGGTAATTCTATGTATAGTTTTTTAAGGTACCTCCATACTGATCTCCATAGTGGTTGTACCAGCTTACATTCCCACCAACAGTGCAGGAGGGTTCCCTTTTTTCCACACCCTCTCCAGCACTTGTTATTTGTGGATGTATTAATGATGGCCATTCTGACTGGTGTGAGGTTGTACTTCATGGTAGTTTGATTTGCATTTCTCTTATAATCAGCAATGTTGTTGGCTTTTTTGCTGTTGAGTTGTGTAAGTTGCTTGTATATTCTAGAGACTAAGCCCTTGTTTGTTGCATCATTTGAAACAATTTTCTCCCATTCTGTAAGTTGTCTTTTTGTTTTCTTATTGGTTTCCTTTGCTGTGCAAAAGCTTGTCAGTTTGGAAACCTCAAATGTTTTATAAGAAAGCCTTTAATTGGCCTCATTCTGTTTTCTAGGAATGAATATTTACATTTTTCTACCTGTCACATGGATTTTTTTGTGTACTATACTGCCAAATCTTCTGTGTGTGAAGTGGTATAGAAGGCTGGAAGACTTCTCTTTCCAAAAGACTTTTTTTTTTGTTTTTTTTAGGGCTGAACCTGTGGCATATGGAATTTTCTAGGCTAGGGGTCAAATCAGAGCTGCAGCGGATGGCCTGTGGCACAGCCACAACAATGCCAGATCCAGGCCATGTCTGTGACCTACACTACAAATCACACCAATGCCAAATCCTTAACCCACTGAGTGAGGCCAGGGATTGAACCCATAATCATCATGGATACTAGTCACATTCATTACTGCTGAGCCACAATGGGAACTCCAAAAAAGAGTTTTATGTAATTGAAAAACCTTTCTTGATATCTTTTAGTCATCAGACTCTTCAATTCATGTTTCCTGATCATATATTTTTGTTCTTCTGCCTAGAGTATAGGCACCCGGCTGCTGCTATAAATGTACTCTGTGCTATAAGTGTAGCACTGTCTGATGTGGTTCCAAAGTTCTAAAGAGAAAAATGTGAACACAATTTTAATATACATATGGAATGTAAATGCATATAAAGCATAGTAAAAATTATATACTCAAATTGGTAAAAGCAGGACACTAGTAGACTATAATAAATTTTGTATCTATATGTAAATATCCAGAAAAAACACTAAAGATACTATAGAAAGACACTCAAAAACACTACAGGAAAATCAAAACAACATTATAAAATAGGTTCAAGTAATCTATAGAGAGGCAGGAAAAATAAAATAGAGAAACAAACAACTAGTCATTTGTGATGGAACATGATGGAGGATAATGTTAGAAAAAGAATATATAGATGACAGGGTCACTTTGCTGTACTGCAAAAATTGACAGAACAATGTAAATCAACAATAATAAATTTTTAAAAATCCATTAATAAAAGCTGTCCAACTGAACAACAAAAAACAAACAGAAAAAAAACTAAAGAAAATATGAGCCATACCCTAACATATCAATAATTAAAATAATATAAATAGTCTAAAGATATAGATTAATACAAAGAGCTGTCAGATGAAAAGACATTAACAAACAATATGCCTTCTACAATAAATTCCATACCAACATAAATAATATAAAGAGGTTGAAAGTAAAGAATGGAAAAGATGTATCATGTAAATATAAATCAAAGCAAAGCAAGTATGACTATTTGATATCAGATAGACTTCAAAGCAGAGAAAATTACCAGATAATGAAGTATCACATTATAATGAAATGGTCATTCCACTAAGAATAATGAGCCTTCATAAATGTGTGTGCACAAAAAAAGAGAGCAGCAAACTAAGTAAATAAAAGCAGATAAAAGTAAAAAGTATTTCTGAAAATAAAAATAGACAAATCTAAAATTATACTTAGAGATTTTAACCACCATCCCAAAATTGACAGAAATATTAGAATTATATGAGAACTTACCACCACCATCTACCAACAGTATATAATCAACATAATAATTCCAATAACAGAAGATTACACATGCTTCACAAGTATCCACAAAAGATATACCAAGGTAGAGTATATCCTGATCTAGAAACAAACATGAATTAAAGACTTGAAATCATACAGAGTGTGTTCTCCGAATTCAATGGAAATTAACTAGAAATCCAAAACATAAAATTAAAAAAAGAATCTATAAACACTCCAAAATTACTCAGCAGATTTCTCAATAAGCAGATTTCTCAATAATCCACTGGTCAAAAAGGAAGTCATAAGAAAAAAATTAAAAAATTGAAAGAAGTGAAAATGATAATTCAACATAGCAAAATTTATATAACACAGCTAAGGCAGAGTTCAAAGGAAAATTTATAGACTAAGCACATGAATTATAACAAGGGAAAGTATCAAATGAATAATAAAAGTACCCCTTGTGATTATTTAGAAAAGTGAAATAAACCAAAAGCTAGCAGAATAATGCTAAAAGTCCTAAGGAATACAACAAGGCAAGATGGAAATAAAAGCCATGAAGCTCAGGAAGAAAGAAATAAAACTATTAATAGATAACATGATTGTCTATATAGAAAATTCCAAGGAATCTAGGGAAAAAAGAAACCAAAAACCTCCTAGAACTAGTGAGTTGAGCAATGTCACAGAATATGATACACATTTTAAAATTCAACTGTATTTCTATATACCACTAATATGTGAAAAACTACATTAGAAATATAATTTAGAATCTCAAAAATAATTAAATTTGTCTAAACTTAACAAAATATGTACAGGATTTATATTCTAAAAAAACAGTGCAATGCTGATAAAAGAAGAAAAATATATGTAAGTAACTAGAAATATATACTAGGTTCAGGGATTGAAATACTCAAATCGGCAAAGTTATAAATTCTTTCTAAACTGATATACATGTTTGAAACAATTCCTGTCAAGGTCCCAGAAATTTTTTTATATATGTATAAAACTTTATTCTACCACTTATGTGGAAATGCAAGCTAATTAGAGTAGTTAAAACAACTTTGAAGAAGAATAAAGTGGGAAGATTAAATCTATCCCATTTTAAGACTTAAAATAAAGTTACATTAAAGGATAGATGTATAGATCCATGAAACAGAACAGAAATCAGAAATAGCTCTGCATAAATATGCCTACCTGGTTTTTGCTAAACACACAAGCATAATTCAATGCAAGAAAGATAGCCTTTTCAACAAATGGTGCCATAGAAACTGGATATCCACAAATATAAAACAAAACAAAACAAAACCCTTGACCTGAGTTGACACTAAAAGCATGTATATATGTAATGTAGACTTTGTTCCTCTGCAAACAACCCCTTTAAGAGATTCCTATTAAGAAAAAACATAAATTTAACTGAAAAAAATAACTATGTTCCAAAAATCCTGTGTACACAAGTGTTTATAGAGGCATTATTTATAATATCCCAAAATTGTAAAATACCCAGAGGTTCTTCAACAAATGAATGCAAAAAAAAAAATTTGATCAATCTATGCCAATGATACTCATTAGTAACAAAAAGGAATGGAACACTGATACACACAACTTGGATGAATCTCCAGAGAATTATGCTGAATGAAAAAAGGCAACCCCAAAGATTAGATATTGTATGACTCTTGTAGAATTATTGAAATAACAAAATTATAAAAATGAACAGATTAGTGGTTGTGAGGGTAAAGTCAGGTGTGGGGGTGGGAGAGAGGTGGGGCATCTATAAAAAGGCAACGTGAATGATCCTTGATGTAAAGAATAGTTTGTGATATTATGATCTGGTTTGCAAAAATGTTACTATGAAAGAAACTGGGTGAAGGACATACAAGATCTCTCTGTATTACTTCTTACAACTACTTGTTATTGTACAATTGCCTCAAATAAAGAGTTCAATACTGATAAGATTGTGTGTCAATATCCTCCCTTCTACTATCTTTATTCTTCCTTTTAGTACAATTTCAGAGAAGAAAGAAGGTAGCATATGCTCAATTTATCATCATTAATCAGTATACTTATTTCTTCAAATGCACTGGATTTTTTTTTTAGTTTTAGAAAATTGTATGCTGTGTTGAACAAAGTGATACTTAAGAAAGAGATGTAGATTTTTTTTTAGAAATTTTAATATAATTGAATCTGCACAGAGCACTAAAAATATCCAGAGTGAATTTTTTTGATACAATTTTTTAGTTAAGCCTGCCAGATTTGGCCAGCTGATTGAACATTTGTAAATCCAACTTCTCTGTGGTTTAGTCTAGCCTTAGGTCCAAACTGAATCAATCCCAACCTACCTCACAACTGAAGATGACACTTCTTTTTTACTTGATTTTAAAGACATTATCTGCATTTAAATTAAAATGTAATAGATTTTTACTAGAAATTACAGTGTCAAATATATCCAACTCCTTTTCATTCTTAATGATATGGCAACACAAACACATTTTTCCAGAAAAATGGAGAAATTGTTAAAAATATATTTTATTTCCATTACTGGAGGACCAGAAAATCATCTTTATTATATAAAATGTTAGAGAAATTTTTAAAATGAAAAAGCATCTAAACTAAAAGTAGTAAGAGGAATGGGATTAATATGGCAGAATAGAAGGACTGCTGCTCAACTCTCTCCTAAAAACAACAAAGTTTACAACCAAATGCTGGGCAACCTTCAACCAATGGACCAGAAACTTTCTAAAAGATATCTTATTAGAAAGCAAAGAGGAGGCCACATCAAGAGGTAGGAGGGGCGATTATGTGACATAAGCAACCCCATACCTTCCAGATGGGAAGCCCCATAGACCGAAAAGTAACTGGCTCACAGAGACTCACCTACAGGAGTGAGAGTGCTGAGCCCCATATCAAACCCCACTTGTGGGGATCTGGCACTGGGACAAAGAGACCCCAGAGCATCTGGCATTGAAGGCTGGTGGGGCTCATGCACAAGAGCTCCGTGGGACTGAGGAAATGGAGGCCCCATTCTTGGAAGACACACACAGACTTTCACATGCACTAGGTCCCAGGGCAAAGCAGGGTCTCCATGGGAATCTGGGTCAGACCTGGCTGTGGTTCTTGGAGGACATCCTGGTAAAGCAGGGATGAATGTGGTTTGTTGTGGGGGAAGGACATTGGAACCAAGCTCTTGGGAATCTTCACCAGCGTGACTTTCTCTGGAGGTGAAAATCTGGCCCCACACATCAGTCAGCACTGAGAACCCCCAGGCCAAATAACAATCCAGTTGGGGTCACAGCCCAACCCATCAATAAACAGGCTGCCTAAAGACAACCCCAGGCACACAGCAGCCTCTAATATCACCCAGAGACAAAGCTCTACCCACCAGAGGGATAGGAATCAACTCCACCTACCAGTGGGCAGGCATCAGTCCCTCCCATCAGGAAGCCTAGAGCAAGCCCATGTACCAACTTCAGCCACAAGGGGGGCAGATACCAAAAGTAACAGAGGCTAAAACTCTATTATCTGTAAAAAGGTCACCACACCAAAAACCTATAAAAATGAAAAGACAGAGAACTATAGATCAGATAAGGGAGAAAAAAAAACATAAAAACAGCTAAGTGATCAGGAGATTCTCAGCCTCCAGGAAAAAGACTTTAGACTGTTAATGCTGACGATGATGCAAGACATTGGAAATAAACTGGAAACAAAGATGGATAATCTACAAGAACACTGAGCAAAGAGACACAGATATAAAACTTAACAAGAAGAGAGATGCAAATACAATAACTGAAATAAAAAATTCATTAGAAGCAGCCAACAGCAGAATACAGGAGGCAGAACAAATAAGCAAGGTGGAGGACAGATTAGTGGAAATTACAGATGCAGAACAGAAAAGAGAAAAAAGATTGAAAACAAATGAAGAGAGTTCTCAGAGAACTCTGGGACAATGTGAAATGCACCAACATCCATATTATAGGGGTGCCAGAAGGAGAAGAGAGAGAGAAAGGGACAGAAAAAATATTCAAAGAGATAATAGCTGAAAACTTCCCTAACATGGAAAGGAACCACACACTCAAATCCAGGAAGCACAATGAGTGCCATATAAAATAAACCCAAGGAGGAACACCCAAGACACATATTAATCAAATTAACCAAAATTAAAGACCAAAGAGAAAATATTGAAAGCAGCTAGGGAAAAGAACAAATAACATACAAGGGAACCCCCAATAAGGATATTGGCAGATTTTCAGCAGAAACTCTGCAAGCCAGAAGGGAGTGGCCTGATATACTTAATGTGATGAAAGGAAAAATTCTCCAACCAAGATTATTTTACTCAGAAGGCTTCATTCACATTTGAAGGAGAAATCGAAACCTTCACAGATAAGCAAAAGCTAAGAGAATTCAGCAACACTAAACAAGCTTTACAACAAATACTAAGGAACTTCTCTAGGCAGAAAAGAAACAGTGCAACAGGAAACAAAAATACTACAAATGACAAGGCTCACCAGTAAAGGTATATATGCAATAAAGATACAAAATCATCCACACACAATTATGCCACCAAAATCAGAAATCATGAGACGAGGTGGGTACAAATGCAGGACACTGGAAATGCACTTGCAATTAAGAGACCAACAACTTAAAACAATCTCATATATATATAGACTCATATCAAAACTTCAGAAAACTGCAAACCAAAATCTACAATTGATACACAAACATATAAGAAAAATCAACTCAAATACAGTACTAAAGATAGTCATCAAACCACAAGAGGAGAGAACAAGTGAAGAAGGGAAGAAAAAAGAGCAGCAAAAACAAATCCAAAGCAATTACTAAAATGGCAATAAGAACATACATATCAATAATTACCTTAATATTAATGGACTAAACACCACAATCAAAAGACATAGACTGGCTGAATGGATACAAAAACAAGACCCATATAAGCTCTCTTCAAGAGACCCATTTCACTTCTGGGGACACATAAAAATTGAAAGTGAGAGGATAGAAGAAAACATTCCATGCAAACAGGAATCAAAAGAAAGCTGGAGTAGCAATACTCATATCAGACAAAATAGACTTAAAATGAAGAATATTTTAAGGGACAAGGAAGGTCACCACATAATAATCAAAGGATCAATCCAAGAAGAAGATATAACAATGTTAAATATCTATGCACCCAACGTAGTTCACCACAATATTTGAGGCAACTGCTAACAACCTTAAAAGGACAAATTGACAATAACACAATCATAGTGGGTGACTTTAACACCCCACTTACACCAATGGACAGATCATCCAGACAGAAAATCAATAAGGAAACACAGGCCCTGAGTGAAGCATTAGACCAGATGGACTTAATAGATATTTGTAGGACATTCCATCCAAAATCAGCAGAATACACATTCTTCTCAAAGGCACAAGGAACATTCTCTAAGATTGATCACATCCTGGCTACAAATCAAGCCTCAGTAACTTTAAGAATATTGAAATCATATCAAGCATCTTTTTTGACCACGCTATATGACTAGAAATCAACAAGAAAAATACTGCAGAAACGCAAACACGTGGAGACTAAACAACATGCTTCTAAACAACCGATGGATCACTGAAGAAATGAAGAGGAAATTAAAAAATACCTAGAAGCAAATGACAGCAAAGACACAATACTCCAAAACCTATGGGATGCAGCAAAAGCCGTTCTAAGAGGAAAGTTTATAGCAATACAAGCCCACCTAAGGAAACAAGAAAAAGTTCAAATAAACAAGCTAACTTTACATCTAAAGCAGCTCAAGAGAGAAGAAAAACAAGACCTAAAGTTAGTAGAAGGAAAGAAATCATAAGGATCAAATCAGAAATCAATGAAATAGAAATGAAGAAAACCATAGAAAAGATCAATGAACAAAAGTTGGTTCTTTAGAAAGATCAACAAAATTGATAAACCCCTAGCCAGACTTATCAAGAAAAAAAAGAGAGAGGACTCAAATCAATAAAATTAGAAATGAAAAGAGACAAGTAACAATGGACATCACAGAAACACAAAGGATCATAAGAGACTACTATATGCAACTATATGCCAATAAAATGGAAAACCTAAAGAAATGGACAAATTCTTAGAAAAGTACAATCTCCCAAGACTAAACCAAGATGAAATAGTAAAGGTGAATGAACCAATCACAAGTACTGAAAATAAATATTAAAAACTTCCAAAAAAAAAAAAGTCCAGGACCAGATGGCTTCACAGGCAAATTCTATCAAACATTTAGAGAAGAACGAACACCTATCCTTCTGAAATTATTTCAGAAAATTGCAGAGGAAGGGACATTCCCAAACTCATTCTCTGAGGCCACCATCACCCTGATACCAAAACCAGACAAAGATACCACAAAAAAAGAAACTACAGGCCAATTTCACTGATGAACATAGATGCAAAAATCCTCAACAAAATACTAGCAAACCGAATCCAAAAATACATTAAAAGGATTGTACATCATGATCAAGTGGGATTGATCCCAGAGATGCAAGGTTCTAATCAGTGTGATATACACATTAACAAACTGAAGAATAAAAACCACATGATCTTCTCAATGGATGCAGAAAAAGCCTTTGACAAAATCCAACACCCATTTCTGATTAAAAAAAAAAAAAACCTTCAGAAAGTGGGCATAGAGGGAAAATACCTCAACATAATAAAGGCCATATATGACAAAACCAGAGCTAGCATCATTCTCAATGGTGAAAAGCTGAAAGAATTCCCACTGAGATCAGGAGCAAGACATGGATGTCCGCTCTTGCCACTACAATTCAAAAGTTTTGGAAGTCCTAGCCATAGCAATCGGAAAAGTAAAAGAAATAAAAGGAATCCAATTGGAAAAGAAGAAGTAAAACTATCGCTTTTTGCAGATGACATTATAATACCTAGAGAATCTTAAAGATTCTATCAGAAGACTGTTAGAGCTCATCCATGAATTTGGCAAAGTCACAGGATACAAAATTAAGACACAGGAATCAACGGCATTTCTTTTTTCTTTTTTCTTTTCTTTTTTTTTTTTTCCCATTTCTTGGGGCTGCTCCCCGCGGCTATGGAGGTTCCCAGGCTAGGGGTCTAATCGGAGCTGTAGCTGCCAGCCAGAGAAGAAGCAACGTGGGATCCGAGCCACGTCTGCAACCTAACACAGCTCATGGCAAAGCCGGATCTTAACCCACTGGCAAGGGCAGGGACCGAACCCGCAACCTCATGGTTCCTAGTCGGATTCGTTAACCACTGCGTCACGACGGGAACTCCGGCATTTCTATATACTAACAGTGAAAGAGCAGAAAGAGAAATCAGGGAAGCAATCCTGTTTACCATCACATCCAAAAGAATAAAATACTTAGGAGTAAACCCACCTAAAGAGACAAAACACCTGTACTCTGAAACTATAAGACACTGATGAAAGAATCAAAGATGACATAAATACATGGAAAGACATAACATGCTCTTGGATTGGAAGAGTCAGTATTATCAATTTGACTATACTGCCCAAGGCAATCTACAGATTCAATGCAATCCCTATGAAATTACCAAGGACATTTGCACAGAATTTGAACAAAATATTTAAAGTTTGTTTGGAAGTACAAAAGACCCAGAATAGTCAAAGACATCCTGAAAAAGAAAAATAGAGCTGGAGGAATCAGGCTCCCTGACTCGACTATACTACAAAGCAACAGTTATCAAAACCATATGGTTCTGGCACAAAGACAGAAATCTAGATCAGTGGAACAGGATAGAAAGCCCAGAATTAAACCCACGCACCTACAGCCAACTAATCTATGACAAAGGAGGCAAGAAATACAATGGAGAAAAGACAGCCTGTTCAATGAGTGGTGCTATGAAAACTGGACAGCCACATGGAAAAGAATGAAACTAGAACACTCCCTAACACCATACACAAAAATAAACTCCAAATGGATTAAAGACCTACATATAAGACCAGATACTATAAAACTCTTAGAGGAAAACATAGGCTAAACGGTCTCTCCCACATGAACCATAGCAACCTCTTCTCAGATCCACCTCTTAGAGTAATGACAGTAAAGCAAAAATAAACAAATGGGACTTAATTCAACTGAAAAGTTTGCGACAGCAAGAAACCCTAACCAAAACAAAAAGACAACCCACAGAAGGGGAGAAAATCTTTGCAGATGGATCGACTGACAAGGGAATCATCTCCAAAATTATGAACACCTCCTACCGCTCAAGACCAAAACCAAACAACCCCATCAAAAAATGGGCAGAAGATCTAAACAGACAATTTTTCAAAGAAGACATACGATGGCCAAAAAACACAGGAAAAGATGTTCAACATCACTCATTACTGAGAGAATGCAAATCCAAACCACTCTGAGGTACCACCTTACACCAGCCAGAATGGCCATCATCCAAAAGTCTACAAACAATAAAAGCTGGGAGGGTGTGGACAAAGAAACCTGTTACACTGCTGGTTGGATTGTAAATTGGTGCAACCACTGTGGAAAACAGTATGGAGATGCCTCAGAAAACTAAACATAGAACTCCATTTGATCCAGCAATCCCACTCCTGGGCACTATCCGAGAAAAACCACAACTCGCAAAGACACATGTACTCCGATGTTCATTGTAGCACTATTTAAAATGCCAAGACATGGAAACAACCTAAATGTCCATTGACAGAGGAGTAGATCAAGAAGATGTGGACATATACACAATGGAATATTACTCACCATTAAAAGAACAAATACAGCCTTTTTAGCAAATAGGATGGACCTAGAAATTATCATGCTAAGTGAAGTCAGACAATGAGACACCAACATCAAATGCTGTCACTGACATGTGGAGTCTGAAAAAAGGACCAATGAACCTTTGCAGAACAGTGCTACTACAGACTGAAAAAACTTATTGTTTCCAAAGGAAACGTTTGGGGGTGGGGGGATGCACTGGAGGTGTGGGATGGAAATCATATAAATTGGATATTGATGATCATTGTACAACTATAAATGTAATAAATTCATGAGTAATAGTAAAAAAATAAACAAAACTAATAAATATTAGCAAAAAGTATCCTGAACTCATATATTGAAGTCTCCTGCTCATTCCTTGGTTTTATTTAGGTTCCACAACTATATCTGAAATGATTTATGTAATATTTTCTCAGTAATGAATACATTCTCGAATCCTTTTTTTCAATCCAAATTGAAACACTGAAAAGAAGTAATGTGCTCCAGTAATTTCAAATCATCCCCTATAACAATGGCAATTTGAAGTTATTGAAGCATTTTGTAGGGTTTCTCTTTCAAAGTGTTCAATGTTAGGGATTATAAATAGTTATTTGATGTTATGCAGTCCTTTGGATTTATTAGCATCATTTTAAAAGAAGGAGGGTATAATATCCTATAAATCTATCAGGTAAAACAGTATAAATCTATTTAATTGCTATAAAGGCCTTAAAGAGGCATACACTGAATGAGGGAGGAACAAAGAGATAGAGAACAAGAACCATAAACAATTTTGACGTCAGGTTTTTTTGGACTATAAATTAACAAACTCAAGGATAATAAACAAATGATAGCTGTTTAAAAATTATATACCTGGAATTTTAATTTAAAAATATTAACGAATAATCCTTGATATAAGGAAAAATAATCCTTAGGTCAATTATAACATGCATAGAGTTGAATTCCAGTTAAAGAATAGATGTCAAAATCAATCAACCACGCAACCAAGGTGTAGCAGACACTTCAATAAAGCTCTCAATGATTCCTGCTCCTGGCATTCATGACGCTGTGTAAGCCCTGTTCTTCACTGTGAACTAGACTTAGAGATTCATTTTATACTAAAATATGGCAAAAGCGATATTATTTTGAAGAGTTTAAAAATTCAGTGTCTTCCTTCTATCTTTTCTTGGTTAATTACTTTACTGAAGATGCATGTTGTAATCTGCTCTATGGCTATGTCAAGGTAGCAAGGAACTGATTCACTGCTAACATGCCACTAGGACTGACAATAACTATTGTCAGAGGGTTAGAAGCATATCCCTCCCAGTAATGCCTATCAGAGGCGATATCCCCAATCATCACCTTGACTTCGATTTCACCAGAGACTTTGAGCCAGCTAAATATGCAAGATATCTGATCCACATAAATTCTAAGATAATGTTTGCTGTTTTAACTTTAAGCGGGTTAAATTTTTTTTTATGGCCACACCCTGCAGTATATGGAAGTTCCCAGAATACAGGCTGAATCCAAGATACAGCTGCAACCTACACTACAGCTGTAGCAATGTCAGATTTTTAATCCACTGCTCAGAGAGGGGATTGAACTCATGCCTCCACAGTAACCCAAACCACTGCAGTCGGATTCTTAGCCCAGTGCATCACAGTGGGAAATACAAGTGGGCTAATTTGTTAACATTATAAATAAACTAATATACACAGGTAATGCAATACAAGAAAGCAAATAAATAGCATTGATATATTTATATGAGAATTTTTTAAATTTTGAATCAATGAGCCAAAATGTTCAAGTCAAAAGCTGATAAAAGCAAAGTATCAGTAGACAATAAAATATTATTAGATACGAGGCAAATAAATAGTAAAAAAAAGAGATGATTAATAAAGCTGGTACTTTGAAATATATAATTATCTAAACAATCTTTAAAAATTGCCTGGCAAAAAAAATGAAAGTACAGAATAAAAGGGGAAAATAATAAATCTTTACAGCTTGAACATAATAAAGGAATATTATAAATATCAATACCTAAATAAATTTGAATTTAGAGAGAAAATGCATTAATTTACTGAAAAACACAGAATGCTACAAAATACATAAAGAAAAAGTGGAAATGCATTCAATTTTTTACCACTGAGAATGATGTTAGCTGTGAGTTTGTCATATATGGCCTTTATTATATCGAGGTAGGTTCCTCTCAATGCTCACTTTCTGGAGAGTTTTATCATAACAAGGGTTGAATTTTGTAAAAGCTTTCTCTGCATCTACTGAGACAACCATATAGTCTTTACTCTTCAGTTTGTTAATGTGGTATATCACCACTGATTGACTTGTATATTTGAAGAATCCTTGATCCCTGATGTAAATCCACTTGATCATGGTATATGATCCTTTTAATGTATTGTATTCAGTTTGCTAATACTTTGTTGAAGATTTGTGTGTCCATATTCATCAATGATATTGGCCTGTGATTTTCTATTTTGTGTTGCTTTGGTTTTGGTATAAAGGTGATGGTGGCTTCATAGAAGTTGGAGATGTTTCTTCCTCTGCAATTTTGGAAGAGTTTCAGAAGGATAGGTGTTAACTCTTCTCTAAATTTCAATAGATTCGCCTGTAAAGTCATCTGGTCCTGGACTTTTTTTTTTCTTTTAAGTTTTAAAATCACAGTTCTATTTCAGTACTTGTGATTATTGGTCTATTCATATTTTCTATTACTTCCTGATTGGTCTTGGAAGGATCTGAAGGTCTTTGAAGACTTTCTAAGAATTTGTCAAAGGAACGATTAAAAAAAATACACACAAAAAGACAACTCAGAAAATATGAGAAAATCTTTACAAACACCAGTGACTGATAAGGCAAAGGAAAAAATGGGCAAAAAACCAAAATATACAAAAATCCATTATTTTTATATCCAAAAACAAATTCAATTCAAAAAATGGTCAAAAGATCTAACTAGATATTTCTCCAAAGACAGACAGATGGCCAAATAGCACATGAAAAGATGTTCAATAACACTATTACAGAAACACAAATCAAAACTACAGTGAGGTACCACCTCATACCAGTCAAAATAGCCATCATCAAAAAGTCTACAAACAATAAATGCTGGAGAAGTTGCAGAGAAAAGAGAACCTCCTATGCTGTTGGTAGAAATGTAAATTGGCACAACCACTATGGAGGATACTATGGAAGTTCCTTAAATAAACAAACCAAAAATTTTTATGGGCCCATAAAAGACTCAAATTGCCAAAGCAATTCTGAGGAACAAAAACAAGCAGGAGGCATAACTCTCCCAGACTTCAGGCATATTACAAGCTACAGTAATCAAGACAGTGTGGACTGGACTAAAACAGATGTAGAGACCAATAGATAGAAAAGAGAAACAGAAATAAACCCAGACACCTACAATCAATTCATCTTTGACAAAGGAATCAAGAATATGAAATGACAAAAAGTTTTTCAGGAAGTGGTGCTGGGAAAACTGGACAGCTACATGCAAATCAGTGAAACTAGAACACACCCTCACACCATATACAAAAGTAAACTAAAATAGCTTAAAGACTTAAAATAGGACAAAAACACCATAAAACTCCTAGAAGAAAAACAGGCAAAAATTTCTCTGACATCAACCTTACAAATGTTTTCATAGGTCAGTCTCCCAAGGCAACAGAAATAAAGCCACAATAAACCAGTGTAGCGTAATCAAAACTGACAGCATTTGCAAAGCAAAGGAAACCATAAAAAAAAAAAGACAATCCATGGATTGGAGAAACAGTTTCAAATGATGAAACTGACAAGAGCTTAATCTCTAAAATTTACAAATTATACAACAACAAAAAAACCAACAACCCAATGGAAAAATGGGCAAAAGACCTGAATAGACATCTCCCCAAAGAAGTATACAGATGGCCAACAAGCACATGAAAAAAAAGCTCAACATCACTGATTAGAAATGCAAATCAATTTCACCACACACCAGTCAGAAAGACCATCATTAATAAGTCCACAAGTAACAAATGCTGGAGAGTGTGTGGAGAAAAGGGAAGTCTCCTACACTATTGGTGGGACTGTAAATTGGTACAACCACTGTGGAGAACAGTGGTGGGTAGCTTGGAAAACTAAATACAGAATCTACTTATGACCCAGCAATCCCACTCTTGGGCATATATCCAGACAAAACTTTCCTTGAAAAAGACACACCCATGTGTTCATTGCAACACTATTCACAATAGCCAAGACATGGAAACAACCTAAATGTCCACTGACAGATGAATGGATTGAGAAGAAGTGGTATATATACACAATAGAATACTACTCAGCCTTAAAAAGAAAACAAAATAATGCCATTTGTAGCAACATGGGTAGAACTAGACACTCTCATACAAGTGAAGTAAATCAGAAGAAAAAGACAAGTATCAAAGGATATCACTCATATCTGGAATCTAATATATGACACAAATGAAATTTTCCACAGAAAATAAATTCATGGAATTGGAGAACAGACTTGTGGTTACCATGGTGGGGGGGTGTGTGATAGACTAGGAGTCTGGGGTTAGTGGATACGAACTAATGCCTTGGAATGGGTAAGCAATGAGATCCTGCCATATAGCACTGGGAAGTATATCTAGTCACTTATGATGGTCATGATGGAGGATATGTAGAAAAAGGATGTATATATGTATGTGTGATTGGGTCACTTTTCTGTACAGTAGAAAATTAACAGAAACATGTCAACCAATTATAATGGAAAAAATAAAATCATTTAAAAGTTAAATAAAATCTGGCTAAAAATAAGTGAAAAACTAAATACAGAACTACCATATAACCTAGCAACCCCAATCCTGGGCCTATATCCAGAGAAAACCATAATTCAAAAAGATATACATCCCAATATTCACTACAGCACTACTTACAATAGATGGAAGTAACCTAAATGCCCATCAACAGAGGAGTGGATAAAGAAGACGTGTACATATATACAATGAAACAATACTTGGCCAAAAAAAAGAACAAAAATAAAGCCACTGGTAGCAATAGGGATAGACCTAGAGATTATCTATAAGAGAAGCCAGACAAAAATAAATACCATATGAGATCATTAATATGTGGATCTAATAAAAATGATACCAAAAAAAACTTACTCACAAAACAGAAACAGACTCAAGATTTTAAAACAAAACTTAAGGTTACCAAAGGGAAACGTGGTAGAAAGGGATCAATATGAGGTTGGGATAACATATATGCCATATATACATATATATGTAGAACTGATTCACATTGCTCTATATACCTGAAACTAACACAACAGTGTAAGTCAACTATAGTCCCATAAAAATTTTGAAAAATAGCTAAGCAACAAGGATATATTTTACAGCCATGGAAAATACAGTCATTGATTTGTAATAACTTTAAATGGGGTTAAACCTATAACATACTGAATTACTATGTTGTACACCTAAATCTAATATAATATTGTAAATCAACACTACCTCAATAAAAAATGTTATAGAGAAAAGAAATAAAACAGCACTCCAACATGTTAAAAATGAAAATCTTGAATAGTCTCTTAAACACTACAGTGACTGGAATAAGGTTCAAATATATTCCGGTCTAGACAATATTTTGGATGTGTTTTCCAAGATTTTTAGGAACCGTGTTTTGAAGGTTAGTATTTTTGTGTACTTACATAAGAAGTTATGAACCAGAAAAAGGGTGAAAGTTGATTAATTTTGCAAGGGTAAGATAAATTTCATTCAAAAACTTGATGTCTCACATAAATAAAGATTATGTGTTATCAAAAATCATTTATTATTGATTATAATCAATATTTATCACATCAATATTAAATGTTCATAAATATATTCAATATTCCATAATATTATAATTAATACATATCATGGATTTCATTAATCATTAACATATCAGTAATATGCTCCCAAAGATATTACTAAAAAGCTATTTGAAAAATCAGATTTTTTTGTTTTGTTTTTTATGGTTGCACCTGTGGCATGGAAGTTCCTAGGCTAGGGTTCTGATCAGAGCTGCAGCAGCTGGCCTACACCACAGCCACAGAAACACTAGATCCAAGCCACATCTGCAAACTACTCTGCAGCTCATGGCAAGTCAGTCCTTAGCCCACTCAGCAGGCCAGGGATAGAACCTGCATCCTCGTGGATACTAGTCAGATTCTTAACTGATTGAGCCACAAGAGGAATTTCCTGGAGGATTTTTTAGAGGTGTTTAATAAGAAAACAGCAAAAATATTTTCATACTAGTTAATCATCATTTTAAAGGTGCATATTAAAAGACATTTTTAGAATAAATATTAGAAGAGCTTTCAAATGGAAAAAATAATTTATGCCTTAAAGCAATGTGATTATGTTACCTTTGGGAATACCTTCCCTAGGAAAATGAGTATATTTTTGTTATATAAAAGGAGGTATGGATATAGTTATAAGCGTATATCTCAATTTTATAATGTTATGATATCACAAATGGGAAATAAATTATAAGATCTTTAGTATTTTCAATTAACCATGTTGTATGTCAAACATTGAAATAAGCCTGGATCGGATCTGAATTCTACATTAGCCTTCCAACAATCTTTCAGATATTTTTTCAGGGATAATGAGAGTGAAACTCATCATATTAAACTGAGATACCCGGGGTTTGTGACTATCTTTGTGTGGATGCTAGGGTCATAACACATGTATATTTTGGCTCTATATGGTTACATCAATAAATTGATTTGATGCATATCATTCTATGGCTAAATTTAATTTTTCTATTGTAGTTATTTAGATTTTATAAGGAGTACTTTTGTAGACATAAATCTTAGAAAAATTATCAACATCACATCATGTAATATTTCCAGCAATTCCTTCATTACAGAAGTTTTAAATGGCTTTTTATCTTTTGAAAATTGAGACATGTCTTTAAAATAAGGGTACACAATGAAAAATAAACTTTGGGGGAATATATAAACAATATTTTTAATTTATCTACTATCTAGTCAAAAAATATTTAAAGAGTTTTATATGCAAGGTATGACTTTACAAATTGAAAAGTCAGTAGTTTAAAAATAATCAAAGAAAAACCATTCCTACCTTCATTTTAATGGGAAGAGATAATTGTAAAAATGAAAATATAAACAAGGTATAACAAAATCAATAAATGAACACAATATATTCAAGAGGAAAATAAACACAAAAAGGATTAACTACTGTCAGGACAGGAAGTTCAGTAGAGTCGGGGAGGCTCATTGAGAAAGTGCCACTTGAAATGAAGACCGGATTTCCAAGTTATTAAAAATCTGTAAATTTGAGGGAGAGTATTCAAACACAGAGTATGAAAATACCAGTGTTCTGGGAGAGAAGAACACCTAATATGTTTGAGATACTGTAACCAAAAAATCAAGGTCAATGGAAAGATACAAGGCAAGGTATGGCCAGTGAGGAGTTGCTAGTAACTGAAATGTCAGCAGAAGGAGTGGGTTTTGAAGAAAGGTTCAGCAGTTCTGGGACAAATAAGTTTGTGATGCTCAGTAGCTACTCACACAAAAAAGATTGAGCATGAGGTTGTTTATAGAAGTCTGGAGTTGAGAACTCAGGGTAGAAGTGAAATTTTGGATGTTTCAAAATACCAACTGTGTTGCATTTTGTCGGTACTGATCTAGCCCTGAGATGAAATATTAAATCTCAAAGAAAGCAGGTATAAGAAAAGTATTGAGAGGATGATAGGAAAGAAGCATGAGTGTTGTGGTTGAGCCAGAGGAAAAAAGTGTATCCAGGAGAAAGGGGTGATCAACAGAACAAATGCTGTTGTGAGGACTGAAAATTGATCAGTGGCCAAGCTGCCTGGAACCAGAGTCCCTTCAGGCTTGGTGATTTAAAGTTCATATTATTTATAATATGAATCATACATTTAAAATTAGGTACAATATTATGTATTATTTAGAGTGACAAAAGAGTTTATATCATATTAGAGGGCTTTTTTTTTTAGAGAAGTGGCACATACCATAAATATAAATTCAGAGAAAAATAATATAGTAATTTTATTAAGTAAAAACCTGACAAATCTATTTTTCTGTAAATGTTTGGCTGCATGCTCTTGCTAATGTCTTTGTATGACTAGGATTTCACAGTATTATTTCTGAGGAGGAGTAAAAAACATTAGTCTTTTCTCTAATTGGTGGTTTTAATTTTTAATATCATTTGGAAAAGTTCCTTTATGAATTTGGACAATAAAATTCGTAGGTTCCTGTGAAAATATAATGAGTTTGTGTATTAAACTTTGTACCAATCTTCTTGCTATCATTTAACATATTTCCTTTTTATGTGAATTTGTTCAGAACCAATAATTCTTAATTTAATTTGAAATTAAGGCAAAAAACAATTCAAATTAAATGAATTGGCACTATAGTTATTAAGATACCTAATGTTCAAATAAATTAGTATGTAATATACATTGAGTATTAATAAATATTTGAGGGTTTATCCCTGGATTTCCTTTATTTAGTCATATTTAGTAAAAAGAGCTATAAATAATAGCACCACCATACTCTTCAAGATATGAGGTGTCAGATATAGTAAGATTAAATCCAACATGTGGAGATTCATTAAAATTTCATCTCAACACAGATGTGTTTACTGCTTATATTATGACACTATGAACATGTGATTTCTGATAAATTGTTTTTCACAATTCACATAGGAAAAAGAAAATACAGTACATATATACTTATTTGCACTACATCATCAAGTATATTCCTTACAGATAAGAATATTCATTCTGACTAGGATCTATAAGAACTAAAACATTGCTTGTGATTCTACACATCTGATGACTGGATACATTTGCACAGTTGAGCATCTGGTACATATTTTCAAGATTTGTACTCCTATGCTGCCTACATCCACATACCGGATGCTTAGGCTATACTCAACTGCACCTTCATGACACAATTTCAGGTGAATTTGCGCCAATGAGTGGAGAGTATTCCTAGAAGATACTCCTATAGCACTTTAGCCAGAAATAACAAATACATACAGATATTATAAAACAATATGAATCTATTCTAAAAAGCCAAAATTCAATGTCTCCAAATCAACTTGCCCTTGGCTGGATTCCCCAAATGCCCAACCATTGTCCTCTAACTCAAGGAGATATATGAAAAAGAAAACTGAAGTGGAAGAAGGACTGGTATTAACTATTTAGTGTAAAAATCCTTCAATTTTGCAAATTTTACTGAAAAACTTAAATTAGGGCCCTCAAATTAGAGAGACAGGAGTGGCCATGAAGAGAGAGGCTCCAGGCCTTAAGCATAATAAGGTTCACCATAAATCCACCTTGGTTTGGAATTTGATTAAAATGTTGATAGAACAATTTGGCAGAACAGTGAGAGGCAAAGCCAAACAGTAATGGGATTAAGAGTTTGGGAGGAAGAATTTGGCTGTCATAGGGGAGGAAGGGCTGTAAACAGAACGTATTACATTAGAGATGCCTTCAAGTAGTTTTAATTTTTTGCAACAAATTCTGAGTGAAAACTAAATTACAAGATATTTTATTAAGATAATATCTTAAATGTTGAACGGAAGGGAGAAAATACAGTTTGACAAAATAATTAGGAAATAATCTGTGTTCATTCAACAGGCAAAGTAATAGGAATTACGGTAGGCACTAGACTTCAAATTCCTACAACTGTCATTCTATTTATTCAAATACACTGACTGAGCATCTTACACAACGTAATATAAGCAGATTTGCCGTATGTTCTAATGGCTACAGTAGGCAATGAGAGAATGATGCCTAGATCGCCAAGATCTGTGCCCTACTGAATCTTATGTTCTATTGGATGAGATACAGGTGAGTCAGGTACAGTAGTACACAACACATTAGGGTTTATAATAAATTATATGGGAGACATAAACTGTATACCAGGATAGAGAAAAAAGAGTAATTAGTTGTGGTAGTGGAGAGTACATTAAGTTAGTGATTGATATATTATGAAAGGTCTATCTCATGACGTGGTATTTGAGCTTAAATATGAAGGATGAAAGGAGGATCAAAGGGAAAATCCACAGAGGCACATGAAAAAAAGACATAAATGCGGAGGCTCCATGGTAAGAGAAGTATGATTTGCATTGTCAGAAAGAAGTGAAAAACAATAACTGTAACCAGGATATTAATAATACACCAGGGATTTCCCACTGTGGCTCCGTGGTAACATCCCAAATAGTAACTATGAGAATGTGGGTTTGATCCGTGGTCTTGCTTAGTGGGTTAGGGATCCAGCCTTGCTGTGAGTTGTGGTATTAGTTTGCAGACACAGCCCAGATCTGTCTTGCTGTGGCTATGGTGTAGGCAGGCAGCTACAGCTCCTATTCAACCACTAGCCTGGGAACTTCCATATGCCCTGGGTGCAGCCTTAAAAAGCCAAAAAAAAAAAAATTGTCATACCAGAATGGACCCTGTCCTTCATCCTCCAAGTCCTCAAGATCTACTGTCTAATAGTAGCTAATAGTCCCATGCAACCATGCAAAATTAAAATAACTGAAATACAATAATTATTGAGTTCCTCAGTTTTACTAGTTCTATTTTAAGTTCTCAATAGTCGTATGTGTCTAATGGCTACTTTATTAGACAGTGTGAGTAGAGAGTACTTTCTCCACAGAAAATTCTACTCGGAGAGCAGTGTATAAAGGATAGGCTGCTTTATAATTCTGGAATATATTTGATCAAATTACATTTACACGAATGAAAAATACTCTTACACTCTCCATATATTAATGTTTATTTGCACCTATAGAAAGAGTAACTTGGGAGTTCCCATTGCGGCTCAGGGTAATGAATCCAACTAGATCCATGAAGACGCAGGTTCAATCCCCGACTTCACTCAGTGGGTTAAGATCGCGTTGCTGTGAACTGTGATATAGGGCACAGACACAGCGGATCCTGCATTGTTGTGGCTATGGTGATGGGCTGGCAGCTGCAGCTCCGATTCAACCCCTGGCCTGGAACTTCCGCATGTCGCAGGTGTGGCCCTAAAAAGACAAAAGAAAAAAGAAAGAGATAACTTAAAATAATGTGTTACTAATTAATGTAAGGTCTTTATTTCTTCTTGATAAATTGTTCACATTTGAACAAATAGAACATAAAATACTTCTTATTCACTGGAATTTGCTTTAGACTATAAAATAACAGCAGTATCTTCTTACAGATTCTGTTCACATGAGAGTATGAAAGTATTATTGACCATAACTTATTTTCGTCACCAACAGGGCAAAAAATGAAGTTAGAGTATAATTTGATACCGAGAAGTATGTCATATACTTCCATTCCTCACACACCCCAAACATGATTTTTTATAGTAAAGAACTGCTGAAAGAGTTCCCATATGGCTCAGCAGTTAACAAACCCAACTAGCATCCATGAGGAGGCGGGGTTCAATCCCTGGCCCCTCAATGGATTAAGGATCTGTCCTTGCGTGAGCTGTGGTGGAGGTCACAGATGGGGCTCGGACCTGGTGTTGCTATGGGTCTGGAATGAACTGGCTGCTACAGCTCCAATTTGATCCCTGGCCTAGGAACCTCCATATGCCATGGGTGCAGCCCTAAAAAGACAAAAAAAAAATAAATAAATAACTGCTGGAAACTACTAGAAATAGAGTTGAATCCCACAAAAATCATGCATTAATGTTCCAAAAGAGAAAAAAAGATGGAAAACAAACTTTACATTTTTTAATTTTTTATTAAAGTATAATTAATTCACAATACATGATGATCTCACCCCAACTTGTACACTCTCACCATTTTTTTTTTAAATAAGATCTGGCCAGAGAAGGAAATCACTCTTGTTAGGCAAAGTTCATGATTTTCTTTTCATCTCTATCCTCTCTCTTGTTGCCTCAGCAAGGATCCCTTCATCTTCTTTCTTAGCATTTATTTGCTACTTTTGAACTCTGATGTATGCCAATTTCAACTTTTCTGCTTGTTTGTGCTGTTGTCTCCACTTGGCTAAAAGTTAACATTTTTATGGCTATGCATCATAAAGTTGCCATCAGCATTTAAGATTTTCAATTTTCTGGTCTATTCTCACATTCTCATTGTTATCTCCATCTCAATAGAGGTTTTCACTTATTTTCCCACATGATGAATGCTCTGTGTACTTTTAATAGCCTTATCTTGTTAATGCTGTGTCCACTCACTGTCTGCCAAAGGATTTCTAGCACAGACTCCTCCGTTAAGTAAGTCACAAAACCAGTACCGCACACTACAAGCAAGGATGTTCATGGCCTCATCTTGATGAGAAGGATTTCTTTTTGAGGAGGGGGCACAGATTATAGAGTTTACATACATATATTTTCTGTAAAATACTCACTATAAAAGGACAATGCCTTTTAAATTGAGTTATTTCAATTTTTGCCATATACCTAGAAACTTAATAAGTATCTCTTGAATGTATAAAATGGATGTGGAGTCATAAATTTGGGGAATAAAATGAAGATTATAAATGTTTAGAAATTATAATATGCAAAGTAAAAGGCCTGAATTAGCCAAGTAACTGAGGGGAGAAATAATTTAAAAAATTTTTATTGTAGTTGATTTATAATGTTCTGACAATTTCTGCTGTACAGCAAAGTGACCCAGTTACCACACACAAACACACATATATATACACATTCTTTTCTCACAGTATCCACCAACATGTTCCATCAAAAGTGATTGGATATAGTTCCCCGTGCTATTCAGCAGGACTTAATTGCTTATTCACTCCAAAGGGAATAGTTTGTATCTACCAACCCCAAATTCCAGTCCATCCCACACTCTCACCCTCCACCTTGACAACCACAAGTCCTTCTCCATGTCCATGAGTTTGTTTCTGTTCTGTAAATAGGTTCATTTGTGCCATATTTAGATTCCACATATAAGTGATATCATATGGTATGTCTTTCTCTTTCTGACTTACTTCACTTAGTGTGAGAGTCTCTAGTTCGATCCATGTTGCTATAAATGGCATTATTTTCTTATTTTTATATCTGAGTAGTATTCTGTTGTATTTATATATACCACATCTTAATCCATTCATCTGTTGATGGACATTTAGGTTGTTGTGAATAGTGCTGCAATGATCATAGGGGTTAATGTATGTTTTTCAAAGATTTGTCTAGAAATATGCCCAGGAGTGGTATTGCTGGATAATATGGTAGTTCTATATTTAGTTTTCCTAAGTAACTCCAGCCTGTTTTCCATACTGTTTGTACTGATTTACATTCCCACCAACAGTGTAGGAGGGTTCCCTTTTCTCCATACCCTCTCCAGCATTTGTTCTTTGTAGACTTATTAATGATAGCCATTCTTGCTGATGTTAGGTGGTATCTCATTGCAGTTTGATTTGCATTTCGTTAATAATTAGTGATGTTGAGCATTTTTTCATGTGCTTTTTGGCCATATCTATGCCTTCTTTGGAGAAATGTCTATTTATATCTTCTTCCCATTTTCAATTGGATTTTTTTTGTTGTTGAGTTGTGTGAGTTGTTTGCATATTTTTAGATTAAATCCTTGTTGGTTGCATCATTTGAAACTCTTTCCTCCCATTCTGTAGGTTGTCTTTTTTTTTTTCTTTTTTATGGTTTCCTTTGCTATGCAAAAGCTTGTCAGTTTGATTAGGTCTCATTGGTTTATTTTTGGTTTATTTCTATTGCTTTGGGAGACTGACCTAACAAAATATTTGTATGGTAGATGTAAGAGAATGTTTTGCCTATGTTCTCTTCTAGGAGTTTGATGGTGTCTTGTCCTATGTTTAAGTCTTCAAGTCATTTTGAGTTGATTTTTGTGCATGGTGTGAGGGTGTATTCTAGTTTCATTGGTTTACACACGCAGCTGTCCAGTCTTCCCAGCACCATTATCGGAAGAGAATTTTTCCCATTATATTCTTGCCTCCTTTGTTGAAGATTAATTGACCATAGGTGTCTGGGTTTATTTCTGGGTTCTCTATTCTGTTCCATTGGTCTGTATGTCTGTTTTTGTACCAGTACCACACTGTCTTGATTACAATAGCTTTGTAATATTGTCTGAAATTTGGGAAAGTTATGCCTCCTGCTTGTTTGTGGTTCCATATAAACTTTTGGATCATTTTAGTTCTGTGAAAAATGTCATGGGTAATTTGAAAGGAATTGCATTAAATTTGTATATTGCTTTGATAATTTGGCCATTTTAACAATATTAATTGTTCCAAGCCAGTAGCATGGGATATCTTTCCATTTCTCTGACTCCTCTTTAGTTTCCTTAATTGCTATTTTGTAGTTCTAACCATATAACTCTTTTTTACTTATTTGGTCAGGTTTATTCCTAGGTATTTAATTTTGGAGTTTGGGATTTTAGAAGGTAATTTTTATATTCCTTTCCTAATATTTCATTGTTAGTATATAGAAATCAACTGATTTCTGAATGTTAATGTTGTATCCTGCTACTTTTCTGAATTCATTGATCAGTTTGAGTAGTTTTTGGGTGGAATCCTTAGGATTTTTTATATACAGTATCTTATCATTTGCATAGAGTGTAAATTTTATCTCTCTCTTCCAATTTGGATATCTTTTATTTATGTTGTGTGTCTGATTGCTGTGGCTAGGACTTCCAATATTACGTTGAATAAAAGTGGTGAGAGTGGGCATCCTTGTCTTGATCCAGATTTTAGCAGAAAGGCTTTCAGCTTTTCTCTGCTGAGTACTGTATTGGTTGTGGGTTTGTCATAAATGAATTTGATTATGCTAAGGTATGTTCCCTCTATACCCACTTCTGTAGGAGGTTTTTGTTTTTGTTTTTGTTTTGTCTTTTAGAGCCACACCCACAGCATATGGAGATTCCCAGGCTAGGAATCAAATCAGAGCTATAGCCGCTGGCCTACTCCACAGCCACAGCAACTCCAGATCTGAGCCACATCTGCAGATCCACACCACATCTGTGACCTATCCCACAGCTCATGGCATCGCCGGATCCTTAACCCACTGAGCAAGGCCACGGATTGAACCCACATCCTCCTGGCTGCTAGTCGGGTTTGTTAACTGCTAAGCTACGAAGGGAACTCCTAGTAAGTTTTTATCATGAATGGATGTTGGATTTTTTCAAATGTTTTTTCTGCATCTATTGAGATGACCATGTGGTTTTTAACTTTTCTTTTGTTAATGTGGTGTATGACGTTATTGATTTGCATACATTGAGCCATCCTTATGAATTTGGGATGAATCCCCCTTGGTCATGGTGTATGATCGTTTTTATACACTGTTGGATAATTTATTTAAAAATAGGTAATGAGGCACCTTTCTTTTTTGTAGTAGTATCTAAGTAGTTTTTTTTTCATTAATTTACTTGGTTATATAATTATTTGCTAAATAAAATATTCTAACATTTAAATTGTTCCATCATTTTTCTATATAGGAACAGTCATTTTCTATTAATTGGTACTAGCAATATACTAGCAATATAATCCATGTTATGTATAAAGTATTGCATATTTTTCTTTGGTTAATATGTTTTAAATTTTCTCACCTTTGGTCAAAAAACATCATCTGATTTAGAATTAATGCAAATGTGTTAATCTGTATTAATATGCATACACAATGCATACTATTATCTTGTATTGTGCAATATTTAAATACTAATATTCTGAAGTTTCTATAGAAGTCCATATCTTAGACAAAATTGCATGCCTATAATCAAAAGTTTATATTGGGAGGTCCATTGTGGCTCAGCAGGTTAAGAATCTGACTAGTATCCATGAGGGAATGGGTTATATTCCTGTGCTTGCTCAGTGGGTTAAGGTTACAGAGTTGCCACAACCCATGGTGTAGGTTGCAGATGCAGCTTGGATCTGGCGTTGCTGTGGCTATGTTGTAGACCAGCAGCTAAAGCTCCTATTCAACACCTAGCCTGGGAAATTCCATATGCTGCAGGTGTAGCCCTAAAATATATATAATAATATTTATATATATATATTAATGTATATATATATATATACACACATTAATTTTCTTCCATTGTCAGTAATAAATGTTACAAACACAATAATAAAATTTTAATATCAGAGATTAATTGAAATACATAAAAGTAACAAACAATATTACTTCGATATATTTTTTAGCAGTTGTATTGAAACATTTAGAAAGTGTATTAACAATGCATACTATATGATCAGCTTTTGTCAATGGCTATTATTTTCAATATGTTTATCTTGTTTTTTACCTGCAATGTTATTTGATAAATAGATACTCTGTGACAGTGTGTAACTTAATGGAAGAGGTAACTTACAAATATAAATGGAAATAAAATTTATTAGACAACCAGAAAAGATCATCATTATGAACAGATAAAATGCCAAATCATCAGTTTTCTTTTCATCTTATCATTTCTCTTGCATCTTTATTTCTATCTCAGAGATAAAATTCCTTGAATAAAAAGTTTTACATTTCTTTTATCTCCAGTAATTGCCTTAGCAAATTAGAAAATCTAGATGTTCTAATAATGTTTATCTCCTCTGCTTTGGTTAACCCTGGCCAGTTGATAAACATAAACTTGACAAATTCAAAAATGTAAAAATTAGGATGCCTTCAGCTTCAGGTAGACGTCTCAGGTTCTTAACTTTCAAAAACTCTGTCCTATATTCACCTCATACTTCATCCACTCCTATGGTTGTATCTCACAATCTTTTCCTAACCAGTAATTACCTCAATACCAAATCCCTTATCAACTATTCTGTTCAACTGTATATTTCAAGTCTAATTATGGTAAAATTTTCCCACCCCACCAAGATCTCCAATCCTATGAGTCTGACATCATTTACATTTCTGTAACTCACAACAACTGCCTTTCTCATTACTTCCTAGTGCAACTGAGTCCATGATCCAGCAAAATAATTAATTGATCATATATATCATCAACTCCCTTGCCTTACTTTTTCCCAAGATTACCAGCAAAACCCTAACTGTACTTAAATTCAACTATGCCTACTTTATTGCTGTTCTAGAGAGGTTTCTCAAAGGCGACAGAATTCACATAGTGATGCTGACTGGATTCACTCTAAATTTTTAACCAAATCTTAAATCTTTGCTGTCTGATCTGCTGTACTTCTCTTGTGAATTCTTTATCCCACTTGCAAATAAGTCTTCCACATCTCCTCTTTCTCCTTGGGGCTTTCTCCACCTTCACCATTCCTGATTACCTCTGAGTTCACTAAGAGATTATAATCAATCAGAAGAAGATTTTATTTCCCTCTCAAACTGTCTCCACCTAAAAGCACATACTCTGTCTTCCCTCTTGGTTTAACAGCTTCTTTCTTTTTTTCTTTTCTGTTTTTGTTGTGTGTGTGTGTGTGTGTGTGTGTGTGTGTGTGTGTGTTTTCTAGGGCCATTCCTGCAGCATATGGAGATTCCCAGGCTAGGGGTCTAATCAGAGCTGTAGCCGCTGGCCTACACCAGAGCCACAACAACACAGGATCCGAGCCGCGTCTGCAACCTACACCACAGCTCAAGGCAACACCGGATCCTTAACACACTGAGCAAGACCAGGAATCAAACCCACAACCTCATGGTCCCTAGTCAGATTCGTTAACCACTGAGCCATGACAGGAACTCCTTAACAGTTTCTATATAAGGCAATCTTTTCTCTGGCGCAATCAAAAGAATTCTACTCAAAGACCATGTTCTAGAAATTATTCCCATCCTCTGGCATAGAATTAACATTCATCTCTACTGGAGCATGTTCATCAAAATAAAAAGCTGCTGCAGAAGCTCTTTCTTCAAAAAAAAAAAAAATCTAAGGTCAATTTCTTTGATTATTGTATATAAAAACGCTCAGACGTGTCAAACCCAAGCTACTGGTCTCACTTCATCTATTATTTCCTTAATCTACTTCCAACAGTCTAATATTCTCATGTCTCTACTGAAAATACTCCCATTGATTTCATTGATATCTATATTGTCATGCTGAATGGTCTTTACCTTATTCCTAATTGATTTCTGAGCAATATTTGATTAAACTGAGCTTACCATCCCTCCTGAAGCGCTTTACTCATCTGGATCCTGGAAAATCACAATTTTTCAATACTTATTTTTCTACCTACCTGGTTTTTTGTTGTTTGTTTTTGCTTTTTTATAGTTTTTTGCTTTTTTATAGTTTTGCTTTTTTTGTTTTTTTTTTTTTTTTTAATTTTTGTGGCTTCTTTGATGGATGTGCTCCCTTTTCCTTTTTTTTTATTATAGTTGATTTACAATGTTCAGACAATTTATGCTGTACAGCAAAGTGACCCACTTATACATATATATATATACACATTTTTTTTCACATTATCCTCCATTATGTTCTATCACAAGTGATTAAATATAGCTTCCTATGCTATACAGCAGAACCTCATTGCTGAACCACCCCACATGCAATAGTTTGCATCCACTTAACCCAATTCCCAGTCCATCCCACTCTCTGCCCCCGGCAACCACAGTCTGTTCTCCATGTCCGTGAGTTTGTTTCTTTTCTGTGAGTAGGTTCATTTGTGCCATATGTTGGATTTCAGATATAAGTGATATCGTATGGTATTTTTCTTTGTCTTTCTATTTTAATTTTTATTTTTGGGAAATATCCTTCCCCTTTATTCAAATAATCCCATCCTTTTTTTCAAATGATATCACAGAGAAACCTTCCAAGTACTCTATCTAAAATATCACGTTTTCAACTTTCCATTTCCTTAATCTACTTTACTTTCTTTGGTTTCTTCATAGCTTTTTATCATTGTCTGGGCTTATATTTCACATTTATTTATATGTTTTATGTCTATTATCAGTATCCTGAAATTGTAAACACCACAAAGTCACAGAATTCACCTCCAGCACAGTTCAAGTAGGTACAAGGTACATGCTCAATAAGTACTCCTGATAAACTAATTGGAAATGGCCTTAACCCATAAAGTACATTTTTATTACCTTTCTGAATTTTTTGAGGTCTATGAAAAGTTGGCCTATGGTTTGTATTACTTTGGCTTTGGTCAAGGAAGTAGAATTACTATGAACGATATTGAAAAATATTTAGTTTTGAGATTAGAATTCTGCATTTAGAGAGCAGTTGGTCCTCTTTCTTTTATATCCTCAGTATCCCTGCATGTGGTCTGTGTGGGTCAATTTAGGGTTTCTCAGAGAATTGCGACTTTAACTATGTAGGACTTCTTATTTTGCCAACTTAGATTTCTGAAGCAAGTGTCCTAGTAAACCAGGCAGAAGTTGAACTCTGTTTTATGATATAGCCTCTAAAACATTTACTTTCTGCCGAGACCACCTCAGCAGGTGAGGGCTGAAGAATGGGTGCTGTGAAACTTAAGAAAAAGCTAACATAAAACAAGACAGAGACATTTACCTTAATTAAAGGTGGGAACCAGGGGACTCAAGGTCTCAGGGACCAAGAGCGCTGCCTTAAGAAACCACACTGTTTTTATTGTGCTCTTCAGGATCATGTCAAGTGAGGAGGGGGCTATAGGTGCAGGATGTAGTTTTTTATTTTTTAACAGTCACATAGCTGGTAGCTGGTTAAGCTTTTACTCTGACCTTTAGGCATTTAACAATCATTAGCATTGAGGAAATTTGGCATCAGCTATCTATGCATAGCATCTAGAGAATCACCATTGTGCTTCTGCAGATGTCATGCCAATCTGCAGGAACCAGGCATTCCGTGCCTAGGTTTGCACCTCTTTCTCCTTGCTGATGCATAACGACCCCTCATAAACCCCTTAGGGCAATGAGACTCATCTTCCTCTTATTCTTAAGAGGACATATCATGCTGTGCAAATAGAGTGCCTATCTGCACAGGTCCGGCATGCCTAGACCAAAGTATTATGTCCTCATTCAGCTGACCACATGAATGACATGCCTTTTGGTCTTTGTTCTTGAGAGTAAGTTATTTACCAGCACTGTGACTGTTTTCCAAGCAGAAATATGGGGTAAAGTAAAGCAGGACAAAATGGAGTTTTTAGCATAGAAAATAGAAACAGAGTGGCTAAGAAAAGATCGTAGGAACATGTCTCCTGACAACCTTCCTTCTGTTCTTTTCTATTGGTTACAAGTAGGCCATAGGCTACCCTAGATACAAGTGGAAGGGAATCAAACTCCCTATTAGAGGGTAGTGGTAAAGTCACATTGTAGAACACTATGTGGGTCCACGTATATGGTTGCACTCTTTTTTTTTTTTTTGTCTTTTTAGGGCTGCACCCCAGCATATGGAGGTTCCCAGGCTAGGGGTCTAATCAGAGCTGTTGCCGCTGGCCTACACCAGAGCCACTGCACACCAGGTCCAAGCCATGTCTGTAACCTACACCACAGCTCACGGCAATGCCGGATCCTTAACCCACTGAGCAAGGCCAGGGATCGAACCACAACCTCATGGTTCCTTGTCGGGTTTGTTTCCATTACCTGAACTCCTGCACTCATCTTTAGAAAATATGATTTTCTACCATTCACCCTCTAGCCACCATAATCACATCCTCCCACATGCAATACACACTCATTTCTTCCCCAAGTCCATTAAAGTCTCAACCTATTAAGGAATCAGCTTGAAGTCCAGAAGTCATCTTCTAAATTGAGTTTGAATGACCATGAGCTCCTCTGGTATAGTTCTAACTTTATCAGTTTTCTTATTTAGAACATCTGGGAACTAAAGAGACAGGTTATCTCTCCCCTCAACACACACACTTGCACACACACACCCACACACATGCACATAAATTCAACAGTGTGACAAGGACAGGATGACCACTATAGATATAAGATTCAAATAGAAGAAATGAAAGGCACATGGCAATGTCCTCAGCGCTGAAATCCAGCAGGTCACAAGTTGCCAATGTCTTGATCAGGGCTTGATTGCCCTGATTTGGTAATTTATATGTGAATATTGGCTCTGTCTCTATACTTTTGATTCCACCTTGTAAATGATCCTTTCTTTTTCATAAGAAAACTTACTTTGCAACTGAGTAGATGTCTCAACATTCTTCCTGCCAATTCAAGTTTGTGGATACAAAGGCCTCTTTTCATTTTGTGTGTTTTCTGTTGCTTTATAGTTCAAGTTGTAGGTAAATTAAACCAGGAAAAAAAAAATCTTAAAAATGTGTGGGCTTTTTCATGCACTGTATTAGAGAATATTCAATTTGAAAAAAAGGAACTACCAATAATCTTTTTGAGTCAAATCCTTCTTTATTTTAGGTTCTGGGTGAGGCTGGTATACAACAATGTTTTTAATGTTTTGTAATCTCCATTGTTTAGGTGAAAGGGTCTTGAAGGCAGGCCCTTAAGATCCCCTGAAGGACTTTAGTCTATTTGAAACTATGAGTCATTGGTGTAAATCTTTCTGAAATCTAAACAAAGAATTTTACAATCCACTCTGGTTTTGAGTTTTGTTTTCAAACTCTTAGCTGGCTAAAAAGATTCTTCTGAGCCTTTTACCTTTCTGCTAAATTTTATTCTTTGATACATCTCTTCCCTTACTCATTTTGTTGTAAACTTCCTCTGAGGTTGTCCTCAACATTCGGTCTAGAAGTGCCCCAATCAAGATCATCAAGTTATTAGATATATTTTCTACTTCCCATGTTAGCACAGGTGATAGTTTAGCTGCATTTTCTGGCACTATAACATGAGTCTCCTTTCTACCATCTTCCAATAACAACTTCTTCACTCTTCTTTAATGCCTTTATAACAACGCCTGAAGGTCTTTTAAACTTCTACATTTACTCTGATTAAGGCTATACCTGCTTCAATTAACCATTCCCTGAAAGGTCTTTCAGCTTTGTCCTTTCATTCAAAAGCCAAGACCACATTCTTTGGTTGTTATTAAGTGTATATAAAACATACCCTTTCCTGTGATTAATTTAGATTTAAGTATGAGAACCAATTCCTGCCAATGAACTGGAGATCTCTGCCAGCTGGATAGAGAAAAAGTTCTGTTATTTTTTTCAATTTTATTAAGGGAAAAAAGGCATCAGATTCATTTTTCTGCTGAATATTTTAATGAAAAATGGACTACATTTTGAAGGAAAATTGGCTTGGATGAACCGACTGATAATACAGGATATAAATCTTGACCATACTCACCACAGATCTCTGACTATATGTATAAAAGGGATAATGATTCCATACAAATAGGTCCTTCATGAGGAATAAAGAAGATGTTTTCAGGAGCTTCCCAACAAATTTCATCTGCTTAAAAGATTAGAGTCCTCTCTTACTTTAATTAAAACAAACTTCATTTTGCTTTAACTGTGGTTGAAGTTACTTAGACCTTCACATGGAGTTGAGTTTACCTGTGGGAAATGTTCTTGGTACAAAAGACAGAAGAATTTATGCTTCATTTATATTCCATAACAATATACTTAAATACTTTAAAAAAAACTAGGTATGCCTATCTGTCAATTGTCCTCTATTAATAGCTGAGGGATCATAAAATAACTTACAAAGTTACAAAATATAAAGTGTCAAGAGTGAGGGAGTTTTGCCATCCATTGAATTGAAATGCCCTTGAATAAATATTTTTAAATTACTAAAAATAGGCCCCCAAATGTATAATATTTAAGTTAATTTCATCTTACATGAAGAAAGCAAGTAAGGTGAGAAGGAAGGTATATAGGACACATTTCTACTGCATATTTTTTCAGTTCAGCATTTCCTAAAGCCATTACAAGGATCATCAGCTTTTCTCAGGTTTAGCCTGACTACACTTCCACCAAGTTGTGCCATATATTTCTCACTCTCACCTCCAGATCTTTTAACACTTCAGTACGGGATAAAAGCCCCAGTTAACCACACGTTGCCGACCAAAGTGATCATGTACCCTTGTATTAAATTTCCATTATTATTGGAGTTCCTGTCATGGCTCAGTGGTAATGAATCTGACTAGGAACCATGAGGTTTCAGGTTTGTTCAGTTGGTTAAAGATCCAGCATTGCCATGAGCTGTGGTGTATGTAGGTGGCAAACAAGGCTCAGATCCTATGTTGCTGTGTCTGTGGTGTAGGCTGGCGGCTGCAGCTCAATTAGACCCCTAGCCTGGGAACCTCCATATGCTGTGGGAGCGGCCCTAGAAAAGGCAAAAAGACAAAAATAAAATAAAATAAATAAAAATAAATTTCCATTATTATCACTTTAATATATACTTTACTTTTTTACAGCACTTTTAGATTCATATCAAAATTGAATGCAAAATATAGAGTTATAAACTACCTGAAACCACACAGGTGCAGCCTCCCACACTATTAACATGTCTTACTATACTGGTACATTTGTTACAATCGATGAACTTACATTGAACTATCCTCATCATGCAAGTCCATAGTTTATAATAGGGTTCACTCCTGGTGTCACACATTCTACAATGACAATAGAAAACATAGGAAATAGTTCTACTGCCTTAAAATCTTCTGTGCTCCATTGCTGTCTCCCCTCTCCACTGACTCCTGGCAACCATTGATATTTTTACTGACTCCATAGTTTTGTCTTTTCCAGAATGTCACTCAGAATGTCATTCTTAAAAGAATGAAGTTGGAATAATATAGTATATAGCCTTTAAAGATAAGCTTCTTTCAGAGCAATATGCATCTAAATTTCCTCCATGTCTTTCCATGGCTTGGTAGCTGATTTTGTTTCGGTGCTGGAATAATATTCCATTGTATATCACATTGTATTGTAATATTCCATTTGGTTATACCAAAAATATATTTACTCATTCATCAACTGAAGAACAACTTGGCCACTTCCAAATTTTGTCAATATGAACAAATCTTCAATAAATAACTATGTGTATATTTGTCTGGACACAAATTTTCATTTCATTTGAGTATCATCTGTATTTTCCTTTACTGTCATCCTCTCTTTATCCTTGTCATAAATACGCAAAATAAACTACATAATACTACATAAACTATGTTCAGAATTTATTATTGTGCTGTTTTCCAAGAGGCCCCTGGGTAAAATAGCTGGTATTAGAAGTGGCTATTGAAAGCAGACCCTCAGAATGGAATTCTGGAACTTAACTAGCAATTCCATCTATTGCCAATGGTAAATGGTGTGGTGGTCACCTCTGACACAAAGGAATGTCACAATCACGACTACATTCCTGTGAGACACACTGGGATGAGTTGCAGGCAGAAAGTAAGCAGATGCAGAAGCATCATAGTTACTAAGACTATAGCACTGGCTATGCATTGGAAAGAGATTTAGGTGGAAAGTGAAACATTGATTTACATAATAACAGGGGCATCTGAACATATGGGGGACTGGTAATAACAAGAATTGCGACTTGATTGGCTTTTTAAAAAGACTTTAGAGAGCATAAAAAAATAAATCCAGGCTAGCCTACCGTCAATTAAAAGAATTCCGTAAAAATCAAAATGCCCCTATGAGAGCATGTAAAAAGAACTTAATGACTGCAGCTGCAAAACAGACTACTGAAAATCAAGATCAGGATTTAATTATGAGGTCAAATGACTATACGGGTGCTAACATGTTGTCTATCCCTAAATCAGGGCAGTGAGTAAAAACTAGTGGAACTTGGGGTAAGGGTAGGAACATTTGAGTGTGTGCACTTAAGAAACATAAATCTTGAAATTCCTTGACTTACTTGAAAATTAACATGAAAAAAATATTTCTCTCATCTCCTTAACCACTTTTTTTTCTTTCTTTCTTTTTTTTCTGGAAGTTCCCAGGCCAGGACTGAACCCGCACCATGGCAGCAACCCAAAGCACAGCAGTGAATAAGTGGATCTTTAACCCACTGCACCATAAGAGAATTCCTCCTTAACCACACTTTACTTCAAATGTTATTCTGGCCATCAGCTTCCAGCAACTGAAATACAGAGCATCTCATCTAGATGAACCAGTTATCTGTCTGAAATCTTCTCTGACCACAAAGAATTGGTCTCCTACAGGAAACACTGGGGATTTGAGTTTGCAAACTAACAACTGTAGAGATTTAACTCCTCATTCGCAACTCCTGATCAACGGCCCACGGGAGTCAGTGGGCAAAGTGTTCTTTCAAAAATGCTCTGCTCTTCTGAACTTTGGACTACTCTGGACTATTCTGAATTTCATTCTACAAGGCTTCTTGAAAGATACCAGATGGACTGAGGCCCCAGCTACCCATTTTGATGCACCAGCTTTGATAACACTTGTATTGACTATTTTCTGTCTGATATTCCCTTAGTCCCCCATTCCTGGTCTCTAGACTTTACAAAGTAAACAATTTATATCAAGTCTTCAGCTCAGGTTTTGAGTTTCTAGGAGAACCCAGGAAAAGACCCAAATCAAACATTAGAGACATGTTTATTGTTCAATGAATCTATCAATAACAGGAATTTATTCACTATTCAAAGAAAACAGTAACTCAGCTTTATAAACCGAGGAATGTTTGTCTCTCTTTTTTACCATGGTTCATATATTTGGTGCTTTATTTGTCAATAAAATAAATTGCTTTGGCCTCTAGGGCCCCATTTAATTATTACAGCCCCTAGATAAAGTCTATGCCTGTTTGCTCAGTAAGCAAAATTTTAGAAGCTGCTCCTAATAAAGTTATTCTTTGCCTCATCGATTTGTATTGTAAACTGTTTCTGCAAGTTAAATTTACCAAAATGCTAGATTTTCTTTAACATAAAGACAAGTTTTATATTTTAAGAGAAAACTAGATAAATTGAAAATGATCCTAAGAAAAGAAACAGCAATAATTAACTGAATGGAAAAGGGAATATAGAGTAAAGGGACAATTTTTGCATCTCCAAGACAACAAACACTGGTTAAGATCTACTTTGTTTTCAAAAATACATATATCAGAGAGAGACAAGATGGCGGAGGAGTAGAGGGACACGCTTGCCCTCCCCCACAAACACAACAAAAAAAAGCACATCTACAGAATAAATGACTCGCTCAGAACAGCAACCAATCGCTGGCAGAAGAACCTAAACTCCAATAACGGCAAGAAGTTCGTGACATTATGGTGCAGAACGGGAGAAAAGAGGAAGGTGAGAGAAGGTGAATCCGAGCGGGACGGGCGCTCCCGAAAGGGAACTGCGGAGGAGAAAGGGATCCCACACCCTGGAAAGTCACCTACACGGGGGAAAGATCAAACGAACCGGAGGAATCTCCAGATGCAGAGAAGAGTGTAGCAGTAAGTTGGAGTACAGAAAAGCCGATCAAGAACCGAAGGGACCGTCTGAACTACGGGCACAGTCACCAAAAATTGAGACGCCTGGGTGGGGGCTGGGCACCGAGACCTCGCCTCCAAGAGTTGGTCGCTGGGAAAGGGCCAGGGGACGCCTGGGTGGGGGCTGGGCACCGAGACCTAGGCTCCAGAGGATAGTCCCCGGGCTGGGGGGGCGGGGCAGAGCGGAAACTGCTTGGGAGATCTAGAAACCATTTGAGGGGGCAGAGACAGCCTGGGAGACTAGAAAACAAAGCTGTCGCAGAGGAAGGGAGCAATACTCTAGGGGCGGGGAAGTGGAAAGCCGCATCAGAGGGAACCTGGGAAAAGAGCCTGGTCTGCACCCGTGCTGGGGAGGGGAGAGAAGAAGGGGTGGGTCCCCATAGAATACCCCCCAGGCCACAGCAGGATTATAGGCCTGCTAGCTAGCTGAAAGCTGTGCTTCCCAGTGCATTCCCCTCCCCCCACCCCCACCACCCTCTGCGCTCTCGCCGAACCTGGGGCTGCCTGCCATCCAGGAGGGCTGGCCTCAACAATTGCCTGAAGCCTACCACCACGGGGGCTGTCCCTGCACAGGCCTGCTTGCCCTTTGGAGGGGCTACACTTCTGCAGAGCAGCACCAAACACCACCAGCCCCCGAGAAAAGGCCTGCAGCCCAGAAAAGCTAGAACAAGCCTAGCCAGGCAGTGAATAGATCTGCCTAATTCCCGGACAGTTTTTCTGAGTCGGGCTGCCCCGGGGAGGAGCCTCTTTGGTTTCCAGCGGCCCTGCTACCCGCCCAAACCCCCAGAAGGTGCCTTAGTGGATCAGCTGTATAGGACTGCCAGCTCCAGGCAGGACCCCCTACAGCCCAGAAAAGCTGCAACAAGGTTGGCCAAGCCGGGAAAAGATCTCAGACGGTCTTTCTGAGTCGGGCTGCCACAGGGAGGAGCCTCTTCGGTTTCCAGTGGCCCTGCTACCCGCCCAAGCCCTTAGGGGGTGCCCCACTGCCGCGGAATAGCTGCTCAGCACCACCAGCCCCCTAGAAGAGCCCCTGCAGCCAAGAAAATCTGCAACAAGCTTGGCCAGACTGTGAAAAGATCTGCCTACATTCTCAGGCCATCCTTCTGAGTTGGGCGGCCCTAGGGAAGAGCCTCTTAGGTTCTCAGTGACCCAGATAGCTGCTCCAGCCTCCAGGGGTGCTAACACTCCTGAGGAACAGCTGCCCAACACCACCAACCCCCCTGCAAGAACCCCCACAGCCTAAAAACAACAGAACAAGATCTGCATGACCAAGTGAAATCTGCTACCATTGTGGTGTGGACCTCCCAGTCCTGTCTGCCCTCAGGAAGCCCTCCTTTGCTTCAAAGAAACACTGTTAGCCCCATCAACACTTCAGAAAAGCCACACTGCCTCAAAAAAGATTGACCAACAATGCCAGCCCTCAGGAAATATTCCACGGCAGTGACAAGGCAAACACTGCCCAATAACGGAGAGTACAACTCCCTCAGGAGAAAGAAAACAACAAGCAAGATGAAGAAGCTGAGAAACCACCCCCAGTCAAACCAACAGGAGAACTCACCTAAAACAGTCAACAATGAAACAGATCTCGGCAGTCTGACAGACCTGGAGTTCAAAAGAGAAATAGTGAAAAGACTGAAGGGATTAAGAGAAGATAGGAACAGTAATGCAGATACCCTCAGAAAGGAACTAGAAAATATAAGGAGGAGCCAAGAAAACTAGAACATTCATTTGCAGAGATGCAAACGGAACTAAGGCAGTAAAAACCAGAATGAATAATGCAGAAGAACGAATCAGTGACATGGAAGATAGAATAATGGAAACCACCCAATCCGGTCAGCACACAGAAAACCGAATCAAAAAACTGGAAAGCAATATAAGAGACCTATGGGATAATATAAAGCGGGCCAATCTACGCATAATAGGAATTCCAGAAGGAGTAGAAAAAGATAAGGGGATGGAAAATATATTTGAAGAAATTATCGCTGGAAACTTCCCAAATCTAAAGGATGCTGGGTTCAAGATACAAGAATCACAGAGGGCCCCAAACAAACTGAACCCAAATAGACCCACAGCAAGACACATCATAATAAAAATGGCAAAAGTTAGTGATAAAGAGAGGATCCTAAGGCAGCAAGAGAAAAACAGAATGTTACCTACAAGGGAACCCCCATAAGAATATCAGCTGACTTCTCTACAGAAACACTACAGGCCAGGAGGGAATGGCAAGAGATATTGAAAGTGCTCAAAGGAAAAAATATGCAACCTAGAATACTCTATCCAGCAAGAATATCATTTAAAATAGAAGGGGAAATAAAAATTTTTTCCAACAAACAACAACTTAAAGAATACTGCAACACAAAACCCAGGTTAAAGGAAATATTGAAAGGGCTTCTCTAAACCAAAAGGAAAGGAAGGAAAGGGAAGAAAAAGGAAAAAAAAAAAGGAGAAGAGGAAGAACTAGGACTGAGGAAACCGCAATCAGAGAGCAGTCACTCAAATAAGCCAGCATACAGATTTAATCATGAACAGGCCTCAAACAAAATAAAATTAAAAAGAAAAAAATAAAAAAGAGTCATCAAAACCATAACATGTGGGCAAGGGATGTTAGGAAGTAAATAACCCTTTTTGTTTGTTTGTATGTTTCTCTTCTTAATTTTAATATAGTAATGAAGTGTTTGAACTTACAGGACCATCAGGCTAAAACACACAATTATGGGAAGGGGTTAGCATACTTAAAAAACAGGGCAACCACAAGCCAAAACCAAATATGGCATTTGCAAAAAATGAAAAAAAAATATACACTCAAGCAGATAATAACAGGAGACCATCCAACCAAAAAAAAAAAAAGAAAGGAAGAATGGAGAACCATAGAATCAACTGGAACACGAGGTTCAAATGGCAATAAATAATCATCTATCAATTATCACCTTAAATGTCAATGGACTGAATGCCCCGATCAAAAGACACAGAGTGGCTGAGTGGATAAAAAGGCAAAAACCTTCAATATGCTGTCTACAAGAAACTCACCTTAGGACAAAAGATACATATAGATTGAAAGTGAAAGGCTGGGGAAAAATATTGCACGCCAATAGACATGACAGAAAAGCAGGAGTTGCAACACTCATATCAGACAAAATAGACTTTAACACAAAAGACATAAAGAAAGACAAAGAAGGACACTACTGAATGATTAAGGGATCCATCCAAGGAGAGGATGTTACTATCGTCAACATATATGCCCCAAATACAGGAGCACCCAGATACATACAACAAATATTAACAGACATAAAGGGAGATATGGATGAGAATACAATCATAGTAGGAGACCTTAATACCCCCTCACATCAATGGACAGATCCTCTAGACAGAAAACCAATAAAGCAACAGAGATCCTAAAGGAAACAATAGAAAAGTTAGACTTAACTCATATCTTCAGGACCCTACATCCAAAAAAATCAGAATACACATTCTTCTCAAATGCTCATGGAACATTCTCAAGAATCGACCACATATTGGGACACAAAGCTAACCTCAATAAATTTAGGAGCATAGAAATTATCTCAAGTATCTTCTCTGACCACAATGCCATGAAATTAGAGATCAACCATGGGAAAAGGAAAGAGAAAAAACCTACTGCATGGAGACTAAACAACATGCTACTAAAAAACCAATGGGTCAATGAGGAAATCAAGAAGGAAATTAAAAACTACCTTGAAACATTTGATAATGAAGACACAACCGCTCAAAACCTATGGGATGCTGCAAAAGCAGTGCTCAGAGGGAAATTTATAGCAATACAGGCCTTTTTCAAAAAAGAAGAAAAATCCCAAATGGACAACTTAACCCTCCACCTAAACAAATTAGAAAAAGAAGAACAAAAAAGACCTAAAGTCAGCAGAAGGAAGGAAATGGTAAAGATCAAAGAAGAAATCAATAAAATAGAGACAAAAAACAATAGAGAAAAGTAATAAAACCAAGAGCTGGTTCTTTGAAAAGGTCAACAAAATTGACAAACCCCTGGCCAGACTCACTAAAAAGAGGAGAGAAAGAACCCAAAGAACCAAAATTATACATGAAAAAGGAGAAATCACAACGGATACAGCAGAAACACAAAAAACCATAAGAGAATACTATGAACAACTATATCGCAACAAGTTTGACAATCTGGAAGAAATGGACAGTTTTCTAGAATCTTACAGCCTGCCAAAAGTGAATCAAGTAGAAACAGACCAACTCAACAGACCGATCACTAGAAATGAAATTGAAGAGGTCATAAAATCACTCCCTACAAATAAAAGTCCAGGACCAGATGGCTTCCCAGGTGAATTCTATCAAACATATAAAGAGGAATTGGTGCCCATCCTCCTTAAACTCTTTCAAAGGGTTGAAGAAGAAGGAATACTCCCAAAGACATTCTATGATGCCACCATCACCCTCATTCCCAAACCGAACAAAGATAACACCAAAAAGAAAAACTATCGCCCAATATCATTGATGAATATAGATGCAAAAATTCTCAACAAAATCTTAGCCAACCGAATCCAACAACATACCAAAAAAATTATACACCATGACCAGGTTGGGTTTATCCCAGGTTCACAAGGATGGTTCAACATACGCAAATCAATCAGCATCATACACCACATTAACAAAGAAAAGTCAAAATCATATGATCATCTCAATAGACGCAGAAAAAGCATTTGACAAAGTCCAACATCCATTCATGATCAAAACTCTTACCAAAATGGGTATACAGGGAACATTCCTGAACATAATCAAAGCCATTTATGATAAACCCACAGCAAATATAATCCTCAATGGGGAAAAACTGAAAGCCTTCTCACTCAAATCTGGAGCAAGACAGGATGCCCACTCTCACCACTGCTCTTCAACATAGTTTTGGAAGTCCTAGACACAGCAATTAGACAAACAAAAGAAATAAAAGGCATCCATATAGGAAGAGAAGAGATAAAACTGTCACTGTGTGCAGATGACATGATACTATACATAGAAAACCCTAAGGACTCAACCCCAAAACTCCTTGAACTGATTCATAAATTCAGCAAAGTAGCAGGATATAAGATGAACATTGAGAAGTCAGTTGCATTTCTGTATACCAGCAATGAAATATTAGAAAAGGAATACAAAAATACGATACCTTTTAAAATTGCACCTCACAAAATCAAATACCTCGGAATACACCTGACCCAGGAGGTAAAGGACCTATATGCCGAGAACTATAAAACTTTAATCAAAGAAATCAAAGAAGATGGAAAGAAATGGAAAGATATTCCATGTTCCTGGATTGGGAAAATCAATATTGTAAAAATGGCCATACTACCCAAAGCAATCTACAGATTCAATGCAATCCCTATCCAATGACCCATGACATTTTTCACAGAACTACAACAAACAATCCAAACATTTATATGGAACCACAAAAGACCCAGAATCGCCCAAGCAATCCTGAGAAACAAAAACCAAGCAGGAGGCATCACTCTCCCAGACTTCAAGAAATACTACAAAGCCACAGTCATCAAAACAGTGTGGTACTGGTATCAAAACAGACAGACAGACAAATGGAACAGAAGAGAGAACCCGGAAATAAACCCTGACACCTATGGTCAATGAATCTTTGACAAGGGAGGCAAGAACATAAAATGGGAAGAAGAAAGTCTATTCAGCAAGCATTGCTGGGAAACCTGGACAGCCGCATGCAAAGCAATGAAACTAGAACACACCCTCATACCATGCACAAAAATAAACTCCAAATGGCTGAAAGACTTAAATAGACGACAGGACACCATCAAACTCCTAGAAGAAAACATAGGCAAAACACTCTCTGACATCAACGTCATGAATATTTTCTCAGGTCAGTCTCCCAAAGCAATCGAAAGTAGAGCAAAAATAAACCAATGGGACCTATTCAAACTGAAAAGCTTTTGCACAGCAAGGAAACCAAAAAGAAAACCAAAAGACAACTTACAGAATGGGAGAAAATAGTTTCAAATGATGCAACCGACAACGGCTTAATCTCTAGAATATATAAGCAACTTACACAACCCAACAGCAAAAAAGCCAATCAATCAATGGAAAAATGGGCAAAAGACCTGAATAGACTGTTCTCCAAGGAAGATACACAGATGGCCAACAAACACATGAAAAAATGCTCAACATCTCTGATTATTAGAGAAATGCAAATCAAAACTACCATGAGATACCACCTCACACCAGTCAGAATGGCCATCATTAATAAATGCACAAATAACAAGTGCTGGAGGGGCTGTGGAGAAAAGGGAACCCTCCTACACTGTTGGTGGGAATGTAAACTGGTACAGCCACTATGGAGAACAGTTTGAAGATATCTTAGAAATCTATACATAGAACTTCCATATGACCCTGCAATCCCACTCTTGGGCATCTATCCGGACAAAACTCTACTTAAAAGAGACACGTGCACCCGCATGTTCATTGCAGCACTATTCACAATAGCCAAGACATGGAAACAACCCAAATGTCCATCCACAGATGATTGGATTCGGAAGAGGTGGTATATATACACAATGGAATACTACTCAGCCATAAAAAAAAGAATGACATAATGCCATTTGCAGCAACATGGATGGAGCTAGAGACTCTCATCCTGAGTGAAATGAGCCAGAAAGACAAAGACAAATACCATATGATATCACTTATAACTGGAATCTAATATCCAGCACAAATGAACATCTCCTCAGAAAAGAAAATCATGGACTTGGAGAAGAGACTTGTGGCTGCCTGATGGGAGGGGGAGGGAGTGGGAGGGATCGGGAGCTTGGGCTTATCAGACACAACTTAGAATAGATTACAAGGAGAAAAAAAAATACATATATCATTTATATCTAAAATTAAGCGAGTTCACTTTTTATAAAAGTTTGATTACAAGTTGGGTAATTCCTTAGTTCTTACTAGGAAATAGACTACAATCTTGTTTTATGGCCTTTACTCTCCAATTTTGGTTTTGAAGTTTAACAATTAAAACAATTTTGATAACATTATTAGTCTGAAAAAAAGTGAATTTCAGCAGAAAAATTAATCCATTTAGAACATTTAAATTGGTTATGTCAAGATAATGTGTTATTGGAATTTCTTCTGTGGCTCAGCTGTAATGAACTGTACTAGTATTCATAGGGATACAGATTCGATCCCTGGCCTTGCTTAGTGGGTTAAGGATCTGGTGTTGCTGTGAGCTGTGGTGTAGACTGCAACATAGCTCAGACCCCATGTTGCTGTGGCTGTGGTGTAGGCCAGCAGCTGTAGCTCTGATTTGATCCCTAGCCCAGGAACTTCCATATGCCATAGGTGCAGTTCTAAAAGGCAAAAAAAAAAAAGACAATGTGTTATTAAAAGCAATTCTAAACCTTTAATGTTTGTAATTTCAAAAGTGTTAAGTAATTCAATATTTTTAAGCCACATATTATAAATCCTTAGTAAAAAGTAAAGATATAACATAAATCTAATAATAGCATATTAATTTAATTGCATAATACTTTTTCCAACTTTATTATGGAACATTCCATTTGATTCATTTCACGAATGAAACAGATGATTTATTTTCAAAGTTAAAAAGTTATTGAAATAGAAACACTTGTCAGGTAAATGATTTTGCATAATCATCAAAATATGAAAAATATTGAAAGTAGGGAATACCATCAAGGCTCAGAAAATGAATCATATAAACTAAGATATTTTCGTCATATGTATAAAGGTATTTCAGGTCATGTACATCAAATGAATGTGAGTTCCAAAAAAGTTAAAGCAAATTGAAGAATACCCTGAGCTAGCAAATACAAAAAAAATCTCTATAGTTCTCCAGGCCCAAGAGGGCATTGTCATTTACATAATGTGGGACTAAGTCAATAACAAGGGACATTTTGATCTCTTGTCTTGGAGAATGTGAAGAAAAATAAGCTAATGAAGGGTACACAGGAAAATAGAAAAAAAATCTATAAAATAGATTGTGCATTGATCATGGGAATTTCAATTACTGGAAAAATGTCTTGCACAACAGCATTGGAGTCAATAAAGTAGAACACATAGTCTTAAGAGGAATGCTAGATGATTCTTACACACTTATTTGTTATGAAACCTCAACAGCAAAATAAAAACATGTGCTCCTGGAGAGAAACTTGCTGAGCAAAAATAAGTCACCATGAAATTTCTAGAGTCTGGTGATCACTAGACTTTAAAATATTTTCAGTTTCTATTGCAGTCAATAATGTCTATTGTTTTTAATAACTTATATGAACTATCGCAGCTTTAATTCTTTGTCTTATCTTAACCAGAAGTCTTCAATTTTGCTGTCTTTTAAAATAAGTCATTCTCATGCATCAAACTCAATAATCTTAAAATCATGACCCATACCACTAAATTATTTATCTGATTTAATACCCCCAATTATCTTAAGCCTAAATATGGTTATCATAATTGATAAATCTTTTTGAAACATCCACCTAGTTGGCTAATTTCCATATTTTTCTGTCATGCACATGACAAATTTAACATGTCATTATTTTTTTAATTTTAATTACTCAATGAATTTATTACATTTATAGTTGTACAATGATCATCAATATCCAATTTTATATGATTTCCATCCCACACCTCCAGTGCATCCCCCCACCCCCAAACTGTATCCTTTGGAAACAATAAGTTTTTTCAGTCTGTGAGTTAGCATCTGTTCTGCAAAGAAGTTCATTGTGTCCTTTTTTCAGACTCCACATGTCAGTGACAGCATTTGATGTTGGTGTCTCATTGTCTGACTGACTTCACTTAGCATGATAATTTCTAGGTCCATCCATGTTGCTAAAAATGCTGGTATTTCGTTCATTTTAATGGCTGAGTAATATTACATTGTGTATATGTACCACATCTTCTTGATCTACTCCTCTGTCAATGGACATTTAGGTTGTTTCCATGTCTTGGCTATTGTAAATAGTGCTACAATGAACATCGGAGTACATGTGTCTTTGCGAGTTGTGGTTTTCTCTGGATAGATGCCCAGGAGTGGGATTGCTGGATCAAATGGGAGTTCTATGTTTAGTTTTCTGAGGCATCTCCATACTGTTTTCCACAGTGGTTGCACCAATTTACAATCCAACCAGCAGTGTAACAGGGTTTCTTTTTGTCCACACCCTCCCCAGCTTTTATTGTTTGTAGACTTTTGGATGATGGCCATTCTGGCTGGTGTAAGGTGGTACCTCAGAGTGGTTTGGATTTGCATTTCTCTAGTAATGAGTGATGTTGAACATCTTTTCCTGTGTTTTTTGGCCATCCGTATGTCTTCTTTGAAAAATTGTCTGTTTAGATCTTCTGCCCATTTTTTGATGGGGTTGTTTGTTTTTGGTCTTGAGCGGTAGGAGGTGTTCATAAATTTTGGAGATGATTCCCTTGTCAGTCGATCCATCTGCAAAGATTTTCTCCCCTTCTGTGGGTTGTCTTTTTGTTTTGGTTAGGGTTTCCTTTGCTGTGCAGAAACTTTTCAGTTGAATTAAGTCCCATTTGTTTATTTTTGCTTTTACTGTCATTACTCTAAGAGGTGGATCTGAGAAGAGGTTGCTATGGTTCATGTGGGAGAGACCGTTTAGCCTATGTTTTCCTCTAAGAGTTTTATAGTATCTGGTCTTATATGTAGGTCTTTAATCCATTTGGAGTTTATTTTTGTGTATGGTGTTAGGGAGTGTTCTAGTTTCATTCTTTTCCATGTGGCTGTCCAGTTTTCATAGCACCACTCATTGAACAGGCTGTCTTTTCTCCATTGTATATTCTTGCCTCCTTTGTCATAGATTAGTTGGCTGTAGGTGCGTGGGTTTAATTCTGGGCTTTCTATCCTGTTCCACTGATCTAGATTTCTGTCTTTGTGCCAGTACCATACGGTTTTGATAACTGTTGCTTTGTAGTATAGTCTGAGGTACAGGAGCCTGATTCCTCCAGCTCTATTTTTCTTTTTCAGGATGTCTTTGGCTATTCTGGGATTTTTGTGCTTCCAAACAAACTTTAAAATACGTTTTTAAAGAGAAATTATTTAATGTAATTTAAATTTGAAAAAAAGAACATTTTACTTATGTGAAATCCAAAACTAAGTATCTAACATGCATTAGTAATATTGTAAAACAATTAAAGCTTTTCACTTAGCCACCATTTACCAACTTTTTCAAATTAAGAACTATGTATTTTGTGTGAGAAACCCTCATATATCTATATATAAATATATCACTTCATTCTCAGTGAAGAAAATGTAAAATTGTAATTTCCATAAACATGACTTTTAAAATCTAATACCACATTTGGAGTATCTCAGCATCATAAGAGAATAAAATTAGCAACGAAACAGTAATAATAATAATAACATACTAATATAGTAATAACAATAATAGAAGAATTAGAAGAGGAGGAGTAGAAAAGTTCAACTATAATTAAAATTTAAGTTTTAGACTCGTCTGACATATATGTAAAATCAATATTTTAGGATTCTTTATACATTAAACTAAAATCACATTAACTGTACAACTGATGAATTCAATGAAAATCACATTTCCTCTTTCACTGAATTACCTGGTCATGTCAATGTAAATGATTGATCTGCAAAAACAATAAACTGAGAAAATGAACTATGCCTATCATTAGTATTAAAATCTACAGGTGAAATTATGTTTGAACACTGATTATATATAAATTATAGATGAATTATATCTTTGAACACTGATATACATACACTAACATGATGGTTTTTGAACACTTATTTTGGGACGAAACAAATTAACATAGTAGAATACTAATGTTGATTCCATTCTGATATTTTTGCATGTTCTAAATACTAATAAAATAATTGTAGTGAAGATTCAATTCAAAAATAATTCAAGCCAAACCGAAATTTAGGAAGAAAACTTAAGGTGAGATTTAATGAAGACCAAATATTGAGTGATTTTTAAAAGATAAATAGGCAAACAAGTCTATACTGGGCATTTTTGGCTAAAGATTAGAGAACATTTTTACAAATGGCATTTTTCTCTGAAGAAATATATCTCACATTTACCTATAAGAAGGCACTTGACAAGCATATGTTCCAAATAATTAAGCTCTTAAATCTGGCATGGCATCTGTTTTAGGCTCATTCAAAGATATAACAATTGAAGGGCTGCTTGAACTGAAATCTGTTGTCTTGCTAATGAAGAACCTATCTAACTGCAGGAGACAAATGCACTCACATTCCCCATTTGCTCTGTTTTCTCTTTATCATTTAGTTTTGTTTTCTCTTTCTCATCATTCTTTTCCTCATTTTTGGTGATTATTTTCTATAATATTGTTTCTTTATTTGACTAATGCAATATGTAAACAAAACGTATATCATCAAATGGGATGGGCTCCGATTCCCTTGGAAATCAGTCTAAGAATCTAACTTTCATATCCTGTCATGAAAGTAGAATGGAGGGACATGCAGAAATATGTAGAATAGTGAATCAAACAGACAACAAAGGATCAAGAGCACATCAAGCATCATGAATGAAGATGGTGAAGCCATGTGGGTGAGAATTCTGAATATGCATTAGATCAATGTAAAGTTTTAATCTTGTATCCAACACCTGATTGTTAACTATGGAGAAGTTACATAACATTTTTAAGCTGCAAATTCATTTAAAATATATATAATATTAGATTATGAGAATAGATTTGTAGGGTTTTATGAGAATTCAATGAGGAAATGTATGCAACAATTTTAATTTTTTTGAGTGCCTATATGTGTCAGATGCTCTGTTGCTAAATGTTTACTAAAATTTATTTCAATTATTGTCCCATCAGGCATCTGAATGACAGTAAGTCAAAAGGAACAAATTTTTAAATGAATGGAGTCAGAATGTTTTTATGGCAATACATGCTAAGAGAGAGAGCACTTAAACTATTGATAGGAGGAAGAAATTGGTAAATCTAAAGCACAAAGAACAGTGAGAATTTTGGCACAAGATTTTGTGTATTGTTCTAGACCTTTGAATAATGGTATTGATAACAGTGAGGATGATGGTATTGAATATAATAATGCTAAAGATGATGATAATGATAATAGTAATAATAAAATGAAGTTTTCATTATTGCCTTGAATTGCAATATAGGCTTGCAATGTTAAGTAAAATATAAGTGTACTGATAATATAGTATATTAAAGTAAAACATCAGGACCTAGAGTTTCTTTGTAACTGAAGAATTACTATGAATAGAACTACTCAGAATATTGACTTTGATTTTGGACTTCTGGTATTAAAAAGGAGAAACAAATATATGATATTTTATAAATGGGAGGTACAGGAAGAAGGGTGTGTGTGTGTGTATTTGTGTGTGCATATTTGTGTGTGCCAGGAGGATAAACAGAATTCTGTATTAGTTATGTGTCATTCAAAATAATGATGAAAATCTAAAATAACAGGAACTCGCCACACTTGCCTTGATTGGAAATCACTCATATTGATGGGAGATGGCCACTGAATGAGGTTCAAGTTATATAAGCTCTCTTCAAATAAGGTACTCAGAAGAAAATATGATTTTTCAGATGCAGTCATGTCATCAGACTAGAGTTATTAGTTCAGCTTTTCAAGATATTACTCTACCACAAAAATTGCCTAAATTCATGTTCATACTATGTTGTCATCTCATAACTGAAATAAATGTTAACCATTCTCCATGGAGTTACATAATCAAATTCCTTCAAGAGTCACTATCAATTTTTCATCTGTGATTTCTTCTCTTTACTATGTCCTTCATTATGTACTTAAGGAAATGACCTTTTTCTCCTCTCTGCTCCTGAAGAAATTTGAACAAAGATATTCTAATATCATACTACAATTTATCATTATTTATTAGCGCACACAGTCAGTTAAATTGTTATCAATTTTGGTCAAGCCATGTATAGTTTGTGTTTACTGAAGAACTGAATGTGTGGAGTTCCCGTCGTGGCGCAGTGGTTAACGAATCTGACTAGGAACCATGAGGTTGCGGGTTCGATCCCTGGCCTTGCTCAGTGGGTTAAAGATCCGGCGTTGCCGTGAGCTGTGGTGTGGACTGAAGACGCGGCTCGGATCCCGCGTTGCTGTGTCTCTGGCGTAGGCCGGTGGCTACAGCTCCGATTCAGCCCCTAGCCTGAGACTCTCCACATGCCATGGAAGCGGCCCAAGAAACGGCAAAAAAAAAAAAAAAAAAAAAAAAAAAAAAACCGAATGTATATTTAAGTAATGACTCCAAATATCCGATAATTTGGTCTTATAAACACTTTGAGTAAAATATATTCAATTTCTGAGAAAAAATATTAAATTAAGGTATTAAAAATTTCAGTTATATGAAACAATGTAAGCATCTAACATATTTTAACATTTTCTACAGGAATACTAGGTTTCATAAATATTATTAAAATATAGGCATTCATCCATGATAGACTTAATAAAACTGAATAAATATCTTATTTAGTATGAATTTTATAAGGAGTTGTGATTTTTAAATTGTATCTATTCAAACTTAGATATGATTTTGGTCATGAAGAAAATGGATTTTGAAGTACCCTATGTTAAACATTTGCCAAAAAACCAATGCTGCCAGTTATGATAGTTCACTATTTACCTCTAAACATTGTATAAAATAAAACAAATTATACAGAATGTAATATTTGCCTTTTTAGAATCATGTCAGCAGAATAATTCATTCTTTAATATATTAATTTGCTTTATCTTATTAAAACTCAGATCCCTAACTGTTATGTTACAGCTGTTTTTGGTTCAAGAATTTTCATTATACCTACTACTTCTAGTTAAACTTTCCGTGAGCTTAATATGCTTTTGAAAGATTTTGTAATAACAATGTACATATGTACATTAAATCCAAATCATCTGGCAAAGTTTTAAAAATGTCTATTTTTTAATGATATTATTATGGTGATAAGGATTTCTTTTATATTTTTAAAAACTGATAATTGTAGAATAATTATTGCCAAGACTATTCAAAAGAAAATATACCATATATATCATTTTCCATCCACAACCAGTCAAATTCTTCATCTTTTACCAGGCATTCAAAAATGCATTCAAAACTTCATAAATGATTATAAGTTTTAATTATAAGATCTGGGTTTTCACATTATTGGCTGCTGGAGTTGAACTAATGGACAGATGTGGTTATGCCATATGTGTCTCCCTGTAGTAGACACTGTAAGAGAAACAATGTTTAGAGGAGCAAAACACCTGCACTGATAGCTCAGTGTCTACAACTTCCAGACTTTTATCTCCAGACATTACAATTAATTGGAGCTTACATGGACAGGATTTCTAGATATTACTTTGAAAGAGATGGTGTCCATATTTCAAAATGCTAAATTTTGCCTTGCTCAAGGAGTCTTCTCTGCTGATCAATACTTACTCAATAAGAAATATAGCCCCCGCTCCCCTCCAAAAAAAAAAAAAATGAAGAAAGGAAAAGAAAAGAAACCTGGCCAAATCAGTTAATGTCTTTCTTTACATTATTAAAAAGCAATCAAAACATTGGTTTTAGCACAACATATGTGTCTTGCATGTTTGAATAGACATAAAATCACTGCAAGGAGCTTCTTATTAATAACAACAAATATGGACTAACTAATACAGTCATCTGTGCTTCACATACATTTTCTTATTAGGTTTTAAAAAGCAATTAAAGTCTTGCGGTTTAGTTTACAGTTAAAGAGATGGAAAGTAAAATAAATAAAAAGTAGGCTAAGGAAATAAAAAAGTATGCCAGTTACTGGGCTAATACATTAGTAGAATTTTTAGGCTTACTTGCTAGAGAAATGTAAAATTGATTGATCTTTACAAAGATCAGTATGAATTAGTAAAACATCTGGTTATTTAACTCAATCCATTCACCAACTGTTTAAACAAATAGTTGGTAGATGCATTTTCCAAAAATATGGATAGAGAACATGGATGCATTTAGAGAAATGTAACTGTTTCCCACCAACATATCCTAACTACGCTAAAGGATGTCACTGAGTTGAGTACAAAGTGGTTTTTAAGGTGGAACATTTGATTTCTTTCAATAAAGGATGATTAAGACAAGGGGTTGTTTCCGGATAAATACTAAAAAAAAAAAATACCATATGTATCAGTTTTCTAGGGCTGCCACGACAAAGTCCACAAATTGGGAGACTTAACAGAAATGTATTATTTCACAGTTCTAGAGGCCAGAAGTCTGAAAGGAGTTTACCAGGGCTATACTTCCTCTGAAGGTTCTGGGGAAGTATCCTTCCTTTCCTCTTCCTAGCTTCTGGTGGTTGCCAGCATCCTTGACATTCCTTGGCTTGCAGCTGCATCATCAATTTCTGCCTCAGTCTTCACAAAGATGCTTTCTCTATGTGTGACTGTGTCTCTGTCTTCTTTAAACACCAGTCATATTGAATTCCTTATGATGTCACCTTAATTACAGCTCCAAAGGTCCTGTTTTCAAAGGAGACTGCATTCACAGGTAACTATTATTTTTTATTTTAAATTTAATTATTTTCAGATATTATTTTCTGGATAAAGGGTCAATGCCCATAAAACATGGAAGTATTTTGGTATAAATTTCTTTGCAATCTCTAATATTTAATTTGTCAGCAAGGAGGACTATTTCTTCATGTTAATTAATCTTAACCAAAGCTGGTATGGAAAACAAGGGTCCTGGTATAATTATTGGTATGATAATTATAGCTACTCTTGGGACTTGACACTCTGGGTGATACACAGTCTACATGGAAGACAAATGATAATTATGAAAGGCTATTTATGATGATAAAATTAGAGCAGGGACTGCTTAGACAACGAAACTCTTCCTTTCTGCCTCTATATCTCTTTTAGTCTCTGCAAGTCAGAGTATCTTCAAGGATGTCAGTAGTCATTTTCTCTAACAGCTGACTCTTGGCAACACTCATTGACTGCATTTTCACATAGAATTTGGATATTCAATAAAGAATTTCCATATTTAAATTGAGGAGTTATGTATCCTTGTTAAAGCTGTATAATACAGATAATAAAGCATATGGTATAAAATCTACAAGCACCTACAAGCAAAACTAGATTTTGAACAAAACCTACTACAGTCACTGAATTGGGGCATAAAAATGTGGAGATGTAATCTTCCATTATCACGTTTCTTAAAAGTTTCCACAATTTCTTGGAACTGTAGGAAATGCCTAGCAACTTCTACGAGATGTAGCAGTTCACGTTTATCAGATTCAAGCAGGTATGTGTATATACTACACATATATCTGTATATACTACATGTGCATCCATATAGATCTAGACATAAGTATCATATACACATTTTACTTTTACAGACATTTTCACTAAGATTTAAAAAAAATTTTATTATTATTTTGGGGGCCGCTCCTGGGGTATGTGGAAGTTCCCAGGCCAGGCACTATATCTGTGCTGTAACTGTGGCCTGTGCTACAGCTGCAACAACGCTGGATCTCTCCCATGCTGTGCCACATGGGAACTTCCTCCATTAAGATTTTATTTTAAAGAAACACCATGTTTTTAGAAAACCCAGGAATGCAAAACCTACTTATTTTCTTTAACATATTTTACTTTAATTTATTGAACTTCCCCAACACCCAAACTCTTTGTTTATAATGGAAGTAGGTACTTAGGCAGTTTTTGAGATTCGTTATTTAAGACAGGATTTCTGAATGTGCTTTATTCATGCATTTTCTAACTCTTTTGAATTCACTACTGATGATTTAGAGTAGATATTTAAGGATAAATTCAATTAGGATCATGATGAAAGATAATACAAAAAAAAAGGAATATGTGTGTGAGCGTTGGACTAGGTCACTCTGCTGTACAGCAGAAATTGGTATAGTATGTAGATCAGCTATACTTTAATAAAAATGAAAGTAAAATAAATATTAAAAACACAATTAAAAAAAAGAATACATATACTTGTTGAAAGCTTGCATGATATGGCTACAACTATGCTGGGTTATTCACACTAACTAAATCCAAGGATTATCTAAAGAACATGTGCCAGTTCTATAGGACATCACCTCTCTTCTGAGTCAAAATGTTGATTTTCATTTTCATGGAAAAATCTTTAAAAATAATTGAAAATTTTACCATCTCACTCAAAAAAAATGTTTGAAGTCCACTGGTAATGAGAGTTATAAATACATACTTGGTATATGTCACAGACTATGACAAATTATATACATTAAATAACATTTTTTTGTACAGTCAAGTTCTGTGTCAGGACATCAGATAATTACATATAATTAACCTTGTCTTTGTGCATGTCCTAAGAATGTGATATATTGGGGACCAAAATATTAGCAGTCTATTTGAGCCACTCTCTGCTTGTAACTGCTTGAAATACTCTCAGCCAAAATCATCTTGCCATTACCTTCCCAAAATCCTGACCAATAAAAATCCATGAAAGGAAATGAAACCATTATTTTTTTAAAGCTACCATGGAGTGATTTGTTTTGCACTGCAAATAACTAGAATGAATTAGATCTAAGCCTATTGTGATAAATGCTACTTTTGCTTCTAAGAATCACTCTCTTATTGGTACTTACGCTTTTGAAGTGAAATACTTGGTTAAATGTAAAATTATTTAAAAGTAATGCCCTCTCTCTCTCTTTCTATATCTCTCTCTCTATTTCCCACCCACGCTCATCCTCTCTCTCTCCTCCTCTCCCAGCCCAAAATGTAGAGTTGAATTCATGTTAATACATAAGGGCATATGATGTCCCTACATTGTTTCTCTCTTAAATCCTAAGTAAAGCATGAGTTAGATATTAGATATCAATCATATTAGTCATATTTATACATTGGTAACTGAGGTTTGGAGATGTTGAGTAATTTATTATTAAAAAAAACACACACTTCATGTGCTATAGAGTTGGGAATCAAATTCATGGATCTCTGAAAATACTGTGTCAATATTCTTAATCAAATTACAAAGATTTCTCAAACACATTAGTCATTTATACTTTTGCCATGTCCATTTGCGTTTTCATTTAATTAATAATTGTCCTAGTTTAATCACTTTTAGAAACTTAGTTTATTCTAAAGCACATCAATGATATTACAAGTTTGATATATTGGCAATAAATGTTATCAGAAAGGAATTACTAACGTATGCTTCCAATTGTGATCAATTCATTAGTACCAGAATGGCTCTCCTGCTGCGAACAACTATAATGCTTGACAAATATATGAAGCAACGGTTTCTATGCACTATGCAGCAAACAATGTAAATATGTAATTCTTGAAAAAGGGAAGTACAAGGGATCTCCACTTTTTCCCAGGTTTCTGTCTGAGGGAAGTCTCCTTTCCACCACAAAGGGAGGTAGAGTCCATGCAGAGCATGCAGCTATCAGTGGACTGAGGAAGCAGGTTTCAAAGTTTATTGCTACTCTAGCTGAATTTGTGGGCCAACGTCCTGAAGTAAAGAGAGCTGAAGAGAGCAGGCGATGGACAATTCTAGTGGAGGTTCACTGTGTTTCCTTAGATGAAGGCTAAGCTGCACTTGCACAAGGCAGAGTCTGTGAGACCCATGAGTTTCTAATTGCTCCATGGCTGAGACCTGAATGAAAATGATTATTCGTGGCTAGGGACTCAAGGCACTGAAATTCTAGCAGAGTTAGAAGAGATAGACCTCAGTGAAATCTTTCTTTAGTCATTCATTTGAGAAACCAGATAGGTCATAAGTTCAGAGCTAGTAACACAACATAATTGAAGAAACATGTCTTAGAACTAAGACCGAAAATTCAAATTTATCATTCCTTCAAAAATTCAGCATGTGCATAAATGAAACACACATGAAACCTCAAAATGCCATTTATCTATCAGAGCAAAGTTCACCATCTTTTAAGTGAAAACAACACAGTTCAGATTCCCTACAATCTTATATCCTCTATCATGTCCTGCATACAATTAAAAAGTGTAGGTCATGTAATTTGTGAACTATTTAAAAATTACAAAAGAATCAAATATTATCCAAATTTTGGAATTTGCACAAAAGGACAAAAACAAAGATAAATTAGCAATCAATAATACCAATAAATCTAGAAAAGCATCAAATATATTTAAATTAAGCAATACTCTATTCAATAACCAACTGATAAATGTAGAAATCACCAAGGACATTAAAGTACATTTTTTTTTATTTTTATTTTCCCACTGTACAGCAAGGGGATCAAGTTATCCTTACATGTATACATTACAATTACATTTTTTTCCCCATCCTTTGTTCTGTTGCAACATGAGTATCTAGACAAAGTTCTCAATGCTATTCAGCAGGATCTCCTTGTAAATCTATTCTAAATTGTGTCTGATAAGCCCAAGCTCTGGATCCCTCCCACTCCCTCCCCCTCCCATCAGGCAGTCATTATAATAATAACAAAACATTCAAGAGCTGCAGCTAAATAGGTCATAGATGAAATTTCATAGTGGTCAATGTTTGTTGAAAAATAAGGATGAAGAGAAAAAAAAGGAAGAAGGAGGAGTAGAAAGAGGAGAGGGAATAAGAAAAAGGAGAGATAAAGGAAGAGAAGGAGAAGGGAGTAAAAATTAATTATTTCACCTAATAAATCTAAAAAGAGGAGAGAAAATTATACGTAAAGCAAGTAGAATGAATAAAATCATAAAAAGAGCCCACGCAAAGAAACAGAAAATCAGCAGTTTTTAAAAAAGAAAATTAAAACATAAAACAAATTGCTATTAAATTTCTTTTAAGACAGTTAAGCAGAAATATAGGGAATATAATTTACCAATATGAGGAATAAAGGAGGAGACAATTCTTTTGATTTTATAGGCATTAAGGATATAAAAAGGTACTAATATAATCAACTTGTGCAAATGTATTTGATAGATTAAATGAGGTATGCAAGTTCCTTGAAAAAAAATGACCTAACTATGCAAATATAAGAAAAAATAGAAGATGAAGTAGGCATCATTATATATTACATACATTAAATTTTAAGTGAATTGAAAGCGATTCACACAAAGTAAAACTTCAAGTCCATTTGGTTTCACCAATAATTAGTAATTTCACAAACTTAATAATGTGATTATATAAACCATAATATGATTATGTGACTTTGTCCTTTTTTTCAGTTAATGTGGTGAATTACACTGTTGTTGTTATTGTCTTAATTTTAAATAATATTGCATTTCTGGAAAAAACAACAACAACTGATTTTGAAGATATTGACCTAAAACAAATGGACTGCCAGATATTTCTTCTACAAAAATGAATTTATTTGGGATTAGCAAAAAATTGCAATATTGGATCTGCTACCACTGCAAGCCATATGCAAGTCCCAGGCAGAGCAAGGGAAGGAAGAGGGAGGGGTCTAGTGAACAAAAAGTCCAAGGTCTTTCATTGGCTGAGTCATTGCCAGGAAAGGGAGGAGTCTTTCCTCTTCGATTGGACTTGACCATCTTCACAGGGCATGAGAGCTCCCCTTTCTGGTGTCCCATGTAGTTAATTGAGTAATAATTTATTTAATCTCTTTATTAATTTTTTTTTTACAAAGTATTATCCTTTTTTATTAACCACTGGATCAAATTTTCTAATATTCTTTTAAATATATTTGCATGTATGTTTTTCAGATGTATTGGTCTGTTATTTCTTTAAGTTCTTTATCATTTATTAATGGGGTTGATACTGGCCCCAAGTATCCAAAGGCCAGCTGTAAAGTACCTGCTTTCATTATAGTTAAATAATTTGAATGATGGAGTTTAATATATTGAGGTTAAAATGTTTTAAATGAGGTAAACAGTGTTTGGATTCCTGGTTTTGCTAAAAATATATGGTGTTTGTTGTTTTGGTTTTTTTTTTTTTTTTTCTTTTTACAGCTGCACCTCTGGCATATGGAAGGTCCCAGGCTAGGGGTCAAATCAGAGCTGCAGCTGCCTGCCTACACCACAGCCATAGCAACACCCGATCTGAGCTGTTATCTGTGATCTATACAGCAGTTTACCACAATGCAGGCTCCTTAACCCACTGAGTAAGTCCAGGGATTGAGCCCACACCCTCACAGACACTATGTCAGGTTTTTTAACCATACCCTGGCTTCTAAATATAATTTTCCAATGAAAAGAACCAGAGCCCTTAGGAGAGATGGTTGATCCCAGTGCTAGGGGATGCAAAGAAATAACAACTAGAACAATGAGATAAACAGCATAGCCTGAGGTTATGACCAAATGAAACAAATATCCATGAATCCATGCTGATATCAAGAAATAACAGGAATTCCCTCTGTGGAGCAGTGGGTTAAGAATGTGATGGCAGTGGCTCAGGTCACGGAGGTGGTTTAGGTTCAATCCCCAGCCATGGGTGTTAAGGAACCAGCACTGCTGCAGCTGTGGCATAGGTCACAGCTGTGGCTCAGATTCCACTCCTGGCCCAGGAAACCCCATTTGATGTGGGTACAGCCATTAAAAGAAAAGAAAAGAAAAGAAAAGAAAAGAAAAGAAAAGAAAAGAAAAGAAAAGAGAAAGAAAAGAAAAGAAAAGAATAACAGAATATATAAAATAAAAAATAACAGAATAAATAAATAAGAGTGAGAGACAACTCTTCCTTACAGAAGAATTTCTATTCATAAAGGTGGAATGAATGAGGAAAACAAAGTTACTCTTTTAAATGTAACATCAGAAATAATTGTTTTTGGCAAAATATAACTTTCACAAATTAACTAATGCTTTTCAAATATGGCAGTGTTATGAAAAATAAACAAGCAAACAATAGACTGAGAATTGTCACAGATTGGAGGAGACAAAGGAAACATGGCAACTCAATGGGGAATCTGGGTGAAAGGTTCATAGAGCTCTCTAGTATTTTTGCAATATGCTTTCATGTTAAATTTCTCAAAAAGTGAAAAAATATAAGAATTGAATGCAAACAGTCTTTAAACAAATTGAATGTTTTAGATTTTAAACAAATATTTTAAAAATCATTTTCAGTAATAAAAAGGAGATGAAGAGATTATGATAGTTAATTTTTATTTTTGATAATTTAAACAACTATATCTCAATTTTATGTTAGGAAGAGAAATTGTTCTTCAATCAAAAGAAATTGTTTCTTCAATCAAAAGAAATTGTTTACCTAGACAGTGTCATTTATTTTTAAAGAAATAAATGTCGTTAGTAGCTGGTTTTTGTCTGCTCCCCTTATCGTGTATTTTTCTAAAATTTACTGTGCACACTTATTATAGGAATGGGCATGGCCAAGGCAGGGTCAAAATAGCTACCCTATCTTCCTAGCAATAAATAGACCAAAAAGAATCTTTCAGTGAAATAACTGGATCTATTTCCTCTTGTTTCTTCTCAAATGTGAGGCTCTAAGGATGTGAATCCAAATGACTTTAGGGCTGATGAATTTCCTGGTATGAGTATTTGTATTGACAGGCAAACAGAAACAGAGTCTGCAACTGAGGATGCAAATTAATACTAGATACCAGCATTGCCTCTACTCCCAATTTTTCCCCCCACTTTGGTGAGAGGATAGGGTGGAGAGAGTGTCTGGTTTTAGGAGGAATTATAATGCCTTCTTTTCCTTCCTTTCTGTTTAAGCTAGTTACTCTAATGGTGAATAAGATTTATGTTATTTGCTGCTCTACTCTAATATCATGCCTATATGTTAAGCTCAATTTATCATGCTAAAAAACTCATTCTTGGAGTTGCAGTCATGGCTCAGCGGTAACAAATCTAACTAGTATCCATGAGGGCTTGGGTTCAATCCCTGGTCTCGCTCAATTGGTTGAGGATCCTGCATTGCCTTGAGCTGTGGTGTAGGTCACAGATGTGACTCAGATCTGGCATTGCTGTGGTGTAGGCAGGCAAGCTACAGCTCCAAACTGCCCCCTAGCCTAGGAACTTCCATATGCCATAGGTGTGGCCCTAAAAAGCCAAAAAAAAATTTTTTTAATAAAAATAAGTAAAAATAAAAAACTTGCTCATAACAATCCCAATTTATATCTGCGTTCACAGACTAATAGCGCCCCTTTCATTTTCAAAAATACCTTAGTTGAAGGGTCACATTAAATGATGATTTTCACAGAATATATGAAACACTAAATTATCCAGAATTTTAGAATCTTAAAGTGGCAAGGGCATTTATAAAAGTTATCACAGAACATATTTTGAAACACGTGATTCTGGTGCTGGATCAAGCTTTGGATAGTGCTGGCATTCCTGATACTTAAAGCTGTGCCAAATCACTATACCATGTTAACTTTCCCAGATCATTTTGAGTATGCCAAGTTGTTATGCTCTGATTTAATTTCTAAATATACAGAGGGAGGCCATATTTCCTAGCTCTGATATGGTTTCCAGTAACCTAGGATTAGCCAGATTTTTCAAGCTATGATGCCATTTCTAAACACCTTCAGGCATGCCAAAATGCTATAGTGTGATTTAATTCCCAAATAGCTAAAACTATGCCAGATTGTTGGACTCTGAAGTTATTGTTTGAACAGTTCATTTCTCATTTCTTGGAAGAGAAAATTCTCATATGAACAGATTAAAGTGTATAGTCTTGAGTAATTTATGTATTTGTCTCCCCCCCCCCAGGGAACTCTTTATTAGGTCTCTGTGTTTATTTATTTATTAATTTTGTTGTTGTTGTGAGGATTAAATTTTTTTATTTTTATTTTTTCCATTATGGTTGGTTTACAGTGTTCTGATGGTTTATACTATACAGCAAAGTGACCCAGTCATATATATATATATATGTATTATTTTTCTCACATTATCCTCCATCATGTTCCATCATAAGTGACTAGATATAGTTCCCTGTGCTATATAACAGGATCTCATTGCTTATCCACTCCAAATGCAAGTCTGCATCTATTAACCCCAGACTCTCAGTCCATCCCACTCCCTCCTCCTCCTCCTTGGCAACCACAAGTCTGTTCTCCAAGTGCATGAGTTTCTTATCTGTGGAAAGGTTTGTCACTGTGTTTATAATTATACTGACCACCTTTTTACCAATTCCAAAGCTAAAAGTTTCAATAATAGAGGGCACATTTGCTGGTGTTAATTATTAAGAAAAATTTAATTTCCAAAATTCTAATATTAATCTATCATTTTCTTACCATCTGCCAGATTAGCTCTCCCCTCTGACTTCTACATTTAAATTCATAGCAATACCATGTTATTAAATCCCCAATTCAAAATATTACCTACTACTCTCCTCCATTTCTTTCATATTTGATAATTTGGGAAACATAAATAATGCTGTCATATTAACCACAGAGCCAATTCCTGGGTTATGTCCTCATTAGGACTGTTACAGAACTGGTTTCCATCAATTCTGTAGTCTTTCACAATCAACACTCAAAAATATATGAATATAAGTGGCCCCTCTAGAAAATTTATGACTATAACCATTTTAATAGACAGGTTATCCTTTCATACCTTGGAATGACATTTGATTGCTCTTTGATTAAGAACAATGATGGGACAATATTTGTTAACATTAAGTGCCAGCTTCACACTTAAAGTAGTATCATTTCTTTGTATTAATCAGAAATATAGTAACTATCTGAAAACTGAAAAGGTACTACATTTTTCAAAATTCCATTAAGATTATTAACACAAATATAAATAATAGAGGTTTTGTAACTGCTCTCTCCCTTTCTTGAGTAGAATTTATTCCTTAGAGTTTTTTTAGGTTCACATCAGCATTGAGCAGAAGGTACAGAGGTTTCCCGTTCACTGCATGTTCCCACACAGGCATAACCGCCTCTGTTAGCAACATCCCCCAGCAAATTGGTATATTTGTTATAACTGATGAACCTACATTAACGCATTATTATCACTCAAAGTACATAATTTAAGGTTCACTCTTGATGTTGTATATTCGGTGGATTTGGACAAATATATAGTCACAGATTTCAACCGCTATAATCTACAATACTACTGTACTAGCAAACAGTACTTTCACTGCCCTAAAAATGCTATGTGCTTTGCCTTTTCATCCTTGCCTCCCTCCTAATCCCTGGAAATCACTGATACTTTGCATATTCTCCATAGTTTTACCTTTTCCAGAATATCATATAGTTGGAATCATAAGGTATATAGCCTTTTCAGATTGTCTTCTTTCACTTAGCAATATGCATTTAAGTTTCCTCCATATCTTTTTGTGTCTTAATAACTCATTCCTATGTAATATAGAACTCTTTAATCCTAATAATTAGGGGCGAACAAGAAAAATTAGCAATTGCAAAAAAAGCAGGAATAAAATAAATATTAAGATTATAGAACACCATATTTTGGTATGTTTCTTTAACAATAAATTTTCACTAATTTATATTGATTTCCTCTTTTAGTATATCAATTCCTATTTTATTACTCTCAATACTTCTGATATCTTTCCATTTGTTTTGTGTTCTATTTGTTACCTCTTGAGCAGAACATTTAGTTCATTCAAATTATTACTTTGTTGAAATTTATGTTGAAGCATTCGTTACTATAAATTATTTTTCTTATGATCACTTTTCCAAAAATTTTTAATGTAGAAATTGTTTATATTGTTTTATTTATATAAATAAGATGTAATTACAGTTTGGAACCCCAATATAATTATAATGGACATTGTTAAACTAATTATATTAAACCAATTTAAGTTAATTTTAAACTGATTGGGCATCTGTGTTGATTAAATATATACTTATTTACAATATTTATCTTTTCTTTAAATGCATTAAAATGAATCCATTTGGTTGGTACTTCTTAAACTGTTTCAACAAATCTCTGCCCATGTTGCTCTATTTTCTTTTGTTGCTGTTGTTGTTGTTTGTTTTTTGTTTTTGTCTTTCTGTCTTTTCTAGAGCGGCTCCTGCGGCATGTGAAGGTTTCCAGGCTAGGGGTTCAATCGGAGCTGTAGCCGCTGGCCTACGCCAGAGCCCCAGCAACACCAGATCTGAGCCACGTCTGCGACCTACACCGCAGCTCACAGCAATGCCGGATCCTCAACCCACTGAGCGAGGCCAGAGATCGAACCTGCCTCCCCATGTTTACTAGTCGGATTCATTAACCACTGAGCCACAACCAGAACTCTAAGCTCTATTTTCTATTAACATTTAATTGTGTGGCAGTAATTTAAGACCAGTTTGATTGTAATATCTTTGTTTTAAAGTTTTTTTCTTTGGCTGATTATTTTTTTTAGTTTTAATATTAAATATTTCATTATGAAATGTTCCCTTTATTTAATGTGAAAAAAATAATTATCTGTATGTAAATTTATATTTTTGGCCTCTCATATCCTTAAATTGTTTGAATAATGATCTCTGCACTTTTCTTGTACATCTTGGGAGACTTTCTTGACACTCTTCCATGAAATATTGATTTTTTCTAATTTTTAGAATTTTTATTGTAGTAAACTTCTCCTATTGAAATGTTAGCTTCTTTACCATCTTTCCTTGTCTTATTCACTTTATTTATTTAAGCTTGTTGTAGACTACTCCCTTGTCAACTGAATCTATTTTATCACTGATACTTGTTTCTTAGTTCTTTATCCCTTCAATTATGTCAAGTTCTAAATACATCATATTTTAAAAATCCTTTTAAATTTTTGTCTCTACCTCTAATAATAATTATTTTAAATCAGAGTTTTTTACCAATTTCACCACAAGTTTAAATTTTTTTTTTTTTTGGTCTTTTTTCCTTTTCTAGGGCCGCTCCTGCGGCACATGGAGGTTCCCAGGCTAGGGGTCAAATGGTCACTGTAGCTACTGGCCTACATCACAGCCACAGCAATGCGGGATCTGAACCACGCCTGCAACCTACACCACAGCTCAAGGCAATGCCAGATCCTTAACGCACTGTGTGAGGCCAGGGATCCAACCTGCAACCTCGTGGTTCCTAGTCAGATTTGTTAACCACTGAGCCACGAGGAGAACGCCATACAAGTTTGATATTTTTCATATACTGGAGAATGTTTTCAAAGTTCTATCTTTAAAAAAAACTTGTTCTCATCATTTCAAAACAAGAAATCTCTTCAGGCCTTGGTGGCCTTCTCTATCTATACATCCTTCATGAAAATTTCTAGTTGAACACCGGTAAGGATAAATGTATTATGATTTACATCATCTATCAATTACAAGGGAATTATAGATGAAGTAAGTGATCTTGAACAGAAATAATTCTTAATCTTTTTTTCCTATGGTATTATTAAAGTGCAATATTGGCTTCTCCCCCATCTAGTTTACATTTGAATCTGGCTTCTGTTCAAGGTACATACTGCTGCTATAAGCTGCTGCCACTATGCCAGAGAGAATTGCACTGTTGTAGTTCTTTTTCTTTGACAAGAATGGTCAATTCCTAAATGAGCAAGACACAGGGTCACTGTCTCATCTTTTAATGTTACTCATCTGTGGCATATAATGAGTAGATAAATAGAGGCCCTACATAAGCCTCATCTTTGGGTGTTGACTCCATTACTTGGCTTTCCCAATACAATTTAGTTATTAGATATTTTAATCAAGCAAAGTGGTCTCCCCATAATCTTCAGTAATACTTTTTGTCTACCTGCCGATGATAATGATCAACAGAGATAAATTATATTTGATGATGCCAGGAAAAATGGATAACTACATAAGCAAGTTCTTTGAGAATAAGAAGAATCTGTTATGCAAAGCGTAACTAAAGGCAGAAGAAACACCAAGTCCATTGTAATAGAGAAATGTAGCAAATACAACTACAGATATAGGTAGGTTGCCAGATTATTGATGATGACTAAATCTTTTCAACAATAGGTAGTTAAGAGAAAGCATCAAAATCCAAACAATCTAAGTACAAATATCATCTATTTTTCTAAATTATTTCATTCAATCATTGAACTAATATTTATTAGCTATCTACTGTTTGGTGATCCCTCCTCTAGTTGCTGAGAAAATAGTTAAAGAGGACAGAGAAAACTTCAACCTGCATGTATTTTATATTATCACTCAGTGATGAATTATGGCAAGAATAGTAACAGGCATTTTGTTATGGCTGGACAAACAAAAAAGCGAAGGCCTCATATCTGAGCCAACACTTAAATAAAGTGAGGGAGTCACCATGAGAATATCTGGAAGAAAAGCATTCCTGGCTGAGGAAGCAATAGATAAAATGGCCTTGACTAAACACTGTGCTTGAGAAACAGCCAGAAAATGTTTAATAATAATTTTAAAAATATTGTTGCTGTAATACTGAGGGCTGTTATAAAGATTAAATTCTATAACATGCACAAATCCCTTCACAAATATCCAAGACATAGTAAACATTGTGTAAATAAGTACTATGCAATTATTTTATCAACCCATAGAGATGTTCTACTATGATGAAAAAACTACTGCATATATAATAGATTGTGGGGGTTTTATATTATGAATATTTAAAGTCTTTATATTTATTGCAAGAAGGTTATTACTCAAAATACTCTTGTAATCTGCTTTTGGAATTTCATTCAAAGTTAGTTATGAAGTACGAATATACGCTATGCAAATCTATGCTACTTAAGAGTCTCCTGGAGAATATTTTGCTTATCTCCCTTCCCAAAATGAGAAACCCCATTATCCTTCTTCCTGTCCTTCAAAAATATTTCCATTTTAGAATGCATTACATTTCTATATTTATTTATTTTTCCTTAAGTCTGGGAGGACTTCTGTGGCATTTAGTCCTTCCACAAATAGTTACTGAGCATTTAATATATGCCGGGCATTGTTCCAGGTGAAGGCGACAATAGTGAACAGGACATAGAAGATCCCCAATCTGATCAGTTCTTATTCTAGTTTTAAAGGTGATTCATAAATACTAAAGAAACTAATTAAAATTATCAGGTAGTGATATGTACTACTTCTAATTGCAGCAAACCTATGTAGTGTTTACATTGTGCAAATGCTGTTTTACTCAACAAAAATATGAATTTGATTTTCATGGAGGGAATAAAACAGAATAATGTGTTAAATTTTGACCCAAAGGGACTTAAGAGGCAACATTATCTAATTACACTTGACCTGTTAGCAAAAGATCACATACAGTTACACATAAGTTGGAAGATTAAATCATATTTTAGAAAAGGAGTGGAGGAAAGGAAGAAGGGAAGGAAGAATAATGAGAAGAAGGAAGAAAGAGTAGAGAGGAAAGAAATAGATGATGATATGTTACAGAAATTTATGTATCTTGCATTGCAATTACAGGCAGGTCTAACAAGACTTTTTTTATTCATGTATTGTGGGAGCAGAGTGGTTAACTGATCTCTAAAGAAGAGTAGTCAGCGTTTGTAAAATTATTTTCCTTTTGTTTCTAGGAAGCTGAGTTGTAATATTCATATTAAGGGCAAGAGATTCTTATCATTGTTTGCAGAACCACAGAAGTGTGTCTGAAGTCAATAATGCTTATTTCAAATGTCTACCACAACACTGTAAGGGAATAATTGTGTTTGGGTATCAGTTTCCAGTTCTGCTCTATTTGAAATGGTGTAGATTAAAGCTAGCAGACCGTAAGAATTCAGAAACAACCCAAGAAGAGTGTAAATTAATAATATTTGCTCAAAATTCCTCCCTGTTCGTCTGTGGGTAACTTGATGGCTATTCTCAGGGAAGAATTGATAGGAGCTTACTTTTTGGTTTATGAAACCATTGAAAAAGTTTCTTTCTCTGAACTGAATTTGGACTCAGTGTTTGATTGAATTCCATTGCTTGAGGATGTAATATTTGTGAAATAAAATCTCTGGATTCCGCCAGATGTATACTTTGTGTCTTCTTTTAAGTTTCTCTGGGACTTCAAAAGTGTAATAATTTCTAGGGAATGGCTCATGTTAAACAACAAATCCCCCAACAGTTTGAGATCCTCCAAATTCAGTAGGACATTAAGCATTTTCAAGAGTCTCTTGTCATCTCTCCCTTTTCACAAAGTGCATTTCTAACTTCTCTCCCTATCCTCTAGCTGTCTATCTCACCACCTGGCTCTCAGAAGACCCAACCGCCCATTTCATGTGGATAATAGCATTTATCAGACAGGATCTATCTGAATTTACTGCTTCCTTCTACTGTCAATCATCACATTTAAATATGATCCTGCATTTTTCTTCCAGGTACTCTTTTTCCTTTTCTGTCTGAGGCAATATCTGCATGCTGAGGGAGCTTCATCTCTATTTGTCAACTCTACCAGGTTATCTAGTCCTGTGTAACCAATTACCCCAAAATTTAAGGCTTAAAACAACAACTATACATTTTACTCATGGTTTTTCAGGTCAGCAATTTGGACTGGTCTCAGGTGGGCAGTTCATATCCAGGACCCATCACTCATATGTCTGCTGTCAGCTAGAGGATGATAACTGGGGCTGGCAGGTTTATGATGCCTGGTCTAGGAAGGCTGGGATAGATGAGGGCTCTCTCCTGTGTTTTCTCCAACTGGGTTGTCTGGGCTTGTTCACGTGATATCAGAGTTCCACAAGCAGCCAGAAGTAAGCTTAATGCACATTTTTCAAGTCTGTTTTTGTCTCAGGTTTGCTACTGTTACTTTGGCCAAAGCAAGTTTTAAAGCTACCCATATTCACAGGGTAGGAAAGATGCCATCTTTTAATAGAAAGCTGCATTTCCTTTCAAGACTATAGAAATAGGGGAAGTGTCTTCATAATTATCACAATAGCTCACAATTTGGGGGGACAAGTTAAGACACAGCTGATAAACAGACTCACAGTACAGGAAATTCAAACACTCATAAAAATGGGTCTTGACTGTATCTTTAAATTGTTTAGTCTCAAAACATGGTATAGATTCTTTATCCTATATACTGGACATTTATAATAAAATTAATCATTGCATTATTTTCTCTTTGAGAATTAAAAATTATTTCACTCTCCTTGGATCCACGTAGTGTTAGACACAACATAGGCACTAAAGATATATTTACTGAAACTATTGACTGTTTATTGAGCAGTAAATTCAGTCTTTCCTTTTATAGTCGTATCATATTAAATAGTATTTTCAGCTCAATCTTCTGCCCTACTTACATATTTCTCTCTGCATAATCTTTTTTATTTCTAAAATTAAGCTTCCTCATAGGACAAGAAACAGAGAGGGAAGACTATGGGTTTAAAGTTAAAACAGATCTTGGTTCAAATCATGGATTTCATAAGCACAGGTTTGATGTGACTTTGGGAAATTACTTGCATTCTTAAGGCTTATTTTTTTACATGTTATGTAGGATAACCATATTGATACTTTAGGACTGCTCTGAAGATTAGAAATTTGGGGAATATTAATCCTAGGGGTATAAAGTGATGATTCAGGGAGGTTATAATAATGAACAGTTTATATTAGGAAGCCACAATATAAATGTCATTGGTCTTGCAATATTGACTTACTTGGATGTTTAGGTGTTAAATAATTTAAATAGTATTTTAAATTATATATAAATATATAATTATATCATATTGTAGAATTATCACATATTTTTCATATTAAATATTTTACTAACATGGTCACTTGGGGCTAACTTCCATAGCACATGCGGGGGTATTCCAGCCCTTCTTCCAAAAAAGGTCTTATTCTAGAAAAATTGAAAAGCAGTGATATAAGTAAAGCTTGCAGCCCAGTGTTTGGCACAAAGTAAAATCTACATGAGGAGGCTCTTATTACTTTCCACAATTGAGACTGCTGAAAATAATGCATCAAAGATTCTGACCAAAGTTCTTTCAAAAAGTACACAGCCAGAAAAGTTTCTACAACTTTAAACATTCAGTCCCTTAATTTCACAGATACCATACTTATAAAATATGTTTGAAAATATTATAAGAGGTTGAAGAGTCCAGTTCCAGAAAGTGAAGACATATAAACTTCTTTATTTTGGCTACTACCAACAAGGTATTTTTTTCTTCACAACAACCACACCTAGGAAAGTTAAAGCTTAAAAGTTAACACTCCCTCCCCACTGCTACTGGCAACCACAAATCTATTCTCCAAGCTCATGATTTTCTTTTCTGTGGAAAGGTTCATTTGTGCCATATATTAGATTCCAGATATAAGTGATACCATATAGTATTTGTCTTTCTCTTTCTTACTTCACTCAGGATGAGAGTCTCTAGTTCCATTCATGTTGCTGCAAATGGCATGATTTTGTTATTTTTAATGGCTGAGTAGTATTCATGTGTATATATACCATTTCTTCCTAATGCAATCATCTGTCAGTGGACATTTGGGTTGTTTCCATGTCTTGGCTATTGTGAATAGAGCTGCAATGAACATGCGGGTGCACGTGTCTTTTTCAAGGAACGTTTTATACAGATAGATGCCCAAGGGTGGGATTTCTGGATCATATGGGAGTTCTATGTATAGTTTTCTAAGGTACCTCCATACAGTTCTCCATAGTGGCTGTACCAGTTTACATTCCCACCAACAGTGCAGGAGGGTTCCCTTATCTCCACAACCTCTCCAGCATTTGTTATTTGTGGACTTATTTATGATGGCCATTCTGATGGGTGTGAAGTGGCATCTCGTGGTAGTTTTGATTTGCATTTCTCTAATAATCAGGGGTGTTAGGCATTTTTTTCATGAGCTTGATGGCCATCTGTACCTCTTCCTTGGAGAAATGTCTATTCAGGTCTTTTGCCCATTTTTCAATTGGGTTGTTGGCTTTTTTGCTGTTGAGTTGTACAAGTTGCTTGCATATTCTAGAGATTAAGCCCTTGTCCATTGCATCATCTGAAACTATTTTCTCCCATTCTGTAAGTTGTCTTTTTGTTTTCTTTTTGGTTTCCTTTGCTGTGCAAAAGCGTGTCAGTTTTATTAGGTCCCATTGGTTTATTTTTGCTCTTACTTCCGTTGCTTTGGGAGACGGACCTGAGAAAACCTTCATAAGGTTGATGTCAGAGAATGTTTTGCCTATGTTCTCTTCCATGAGTGTGATGGTGTCCTGTCTTATATTTAAGTCTTTAAGCCATTTTGAGTTTATTTTCGTGCATGGTGTGAGGGTGTGTTCTAGTTTCATTGATTTGCATGCAGCTGTCCAGGTTTCCCAGCAATGCTTGCTGAAAAGTCTGTCTTTTTCCCATTTTATGTTCTTGCCTCCTTTGCAAAGATTAATTGGCGAAAGGTGTCTGGGTTTATTCCTGGGTTCTCTATTCTGTTCCATTGGTCTGTCTGTCTGTTTTGGTACCAGTACCACACTGTCTTAATGATTATGGCTTTGTAATACTGCCTGAAGTCTGGAAGAGTTATGCCTCCTGCTTGGTTTTTGTTTCTCAGAATTGTTTTGGCAATTCTGGTTCTTTTGTGGTTCCATGTAAATTTTTGGATTGTTTGTTGTATTTCTACGAAAAATGTCATGGGTAATTTGATTGGGATCGCATTGAATCTGCAGATTGCTTTGGGTAGTATAGCCATTTTTACAATATTAATTTTTCCAACCCAGGAGCATGGAATATCTTTCCATTTCTTTACATCTTTAATTTCCTTGATTAATATTTTATAGTTCTCGATATATAAGTCCTTTACCTCCTTGGTCAGGTGTATTCCCAGGTAATTGATTTTTTTGGAGTGCAACTTTTAATGGTATTGTATTTTTGTATTCCTTTTCTAATATTTCATTGTTAGTATACAGAAATGCGACTGACTTCTGAATGTTAATCTTATATCCTGCTACTTTGCTGAATGTGTTGATCAGTTCAAGTAGTTTTTGGGTGGAGTCCTTAGAGTTTTCTATATAGAGTATCATGTCACCTACATACAGTGAGTTTTACCTCTTCTCTTCCTGTTTGGATGCCTTTTATTTCTTTTGTATGTCTGATTGCTATGGCTAGGACTTCCAGTGTTATGTTGAATAACAGTGGTGAGAGTGTTTTTTATAGATGTGCTATCTAACTTTCCACTGTACATGGATCATGGCTAGCGTAGAAGTCCTATAGTTATGAGACTGTGCTCCCAGCAAGGTTTTCTGCCCTTAAAAAGCACTGTCCATTGCTCATGACCCACTCTGTTCATGTCATCTTATTCTTTCCCATCTTGACTTCATTCATCCTATTGCAAAGTCTGTGAAGATACCAACAAGGTAGGAAGAAGGTTTGGTAATAGCAGGTACCATGGCACTAATGTTCACAAAATTTCCCTGGGGGGCCATTTCCCAAGAGAGGAAGAACACCAGTAGCTCATAGGGTAATACTACCTTGAATACCTCTGTGTCTTCAGCTCTTTCTGCCTGCCCTAATGAGGCATAGATACTTCTGCAGGAACAACTGATGGTCAGACCTCACCAATAGATAGCTCAGTATAATCATTAGTCATTTGATATATAAAATATTAAATTTAGGATAGGAAATATTCTATGCGGGTATTAATAAATAATGCAAAAGTTTATAGGTTGCATTAAATTTGAAGATATTAAAATCAATATTATTCCTAAAGTAGGAAAACTATTTAAATTTTGAGTTATTACATATGCCATTGAGATCAAAACATATTATTTTGAAACTACATTATAGAGGGGCTGAAAGACACTATATTCACCTGGAAGCCCTGTTCCTACAATTTCCATCTCACTTTGCCTCAGAACTATGCTCTAAAACAAGAAAAGAGAAGAGTTCTATTGAACCACATGGTGTATTTTGAGATCCTAGTGCAATGGCATGTCCAAGACATTAAGTTAGATCATTGCCTTGCATTTGTGGGAAGCCCTAAAAAAGAAAAATACAGTGGAAGTGAAAAGTGCCAAATAAATGTATAGCATACATTATAATTAGGCCTCAACATGATTGTGGTGGTTTCTTTAAAAAATAAGAATTAACTTGTTATCAATTTGACTTTGCAACTATATTCACAAGAATTATGGTTACTCTTTGCTTTTTTTAGGCTTTAAGATTATGAAGAGAAATAAAGTTATTAAAGTCAGCTTCTAAGGTTACCTCAGAGATGGCATTTCAACCCATGTCTATGTAGTTTTAATAACTATTTATTATTAGTACTGCCTAGGAAAATCAGTTTGTAAGAACCAAGATGGAGAAAAGCCCAATGCATTCTTTACAGAGAACTTCTTTATACTTATTATACTTGTCTCAAGGTTAATTCTTACAGAAATTATTTTTAGTAGTCATCTGTAATTCTGTCCTTTTATTTCCATGATCCGCACTAGCTCATAATAGCTTTGGCATCATATTATCATTTGATTGAAAGGTAATAATCAAGATAAAGCTATCACATTTTCACGTTCTTTCCTCTTCTGATTTTAAAAGTACAGAGAAAGGCAGAAAAAAAATCCTCAAGTTATTTTGAAGTATCATTCTTATATAATCTGTACCATAAAATTCTAACAAAAGAGTTATCTTTTAAAATAATCTTGCCAGAGTGTAAATGTGCAACTTTATAAGTATGCATTTTCACAAAATAATATTGCTCTTTCCTACTCATTAGACATTTTGTTGTCTAGTATATTTTAGAGTTTGTCTCTAAAAATCTAACACACGCAGTTGTCCATTATTAATGAAGAATCAAGCATCATAAAACTAGTACTTTGCATTTTATTCACTCAAAGAAGGCAAAATTAAGAGAAAAATATATTAGGTTTCAAATATATGATGGATAGAAATGCTTTAGTAAAAAGCTTCATTTAACAAACCCTGGAATGTATATATAAAACAATGGATATTTATTGGAGGAAATAAAAATTTGTAGTAAAAACAGAACACTTCAATGTAGCATATTTTATTTTGGTGATTGAAAAATGTATCATTTCTGAAAGTAGCAAAATAGATTCAGATATATCTTCTTCAGGCATCTGAGCCAGATTTTGTAGAGGCCAGGAGGATTTCTGGTGTTCCTTTATATGTGAGCATGTGGTGGGAAGAATGCAAAGATGCTCCCCGTGATTCCCCTGCTGAACATGTACTGTGTGATCCCCTCCCCTTAACCACAAATGGGACTTGACTCTGATGGGTGCCTGCTCCCTTGATGAGACTGTGTTATATGATCGAAGTGATGGGAAAGTCACATTAGTGAGAGTATTACATAGGACTCCAACTTAGCAAACTGGAGAAAGGCTCTTGGGCTGGTCTCAAAGAAGCCAACTGCTATGTTGTAGAAAGGACCAAATCAATGGCAGAGAAAGGCAAGTGGCCTCCGGGAGCTGAGAATAATTAATGATGGATATGTAATGCCCAGATCAGTCATGAAGATATAAAAAAAAGCAAAACTACAAATATAAGAACATAAATAAAATGGCATTCTAAAATAAGTACTTAAAACAAATAGCAAGTATTGGTGAGGATGTGGAGAAAAGGAAACACTTGTGCACTGTTGGTAGAATTGTAATTTGGTGCAGGCACTAAGGAGAACAAAAGGGATGAAGACAAATACTATATGATCTCACTTATATGTAGAATCTAAAACACCAAACAAACAAAAACGTAAAATGAAAACAGACTCATAGATACAGAGAATAAACTTGTAGTTGCCAGAGGGGTGGGTAGTGTGGGGCGAAGGAGAGGCAAAATAAGTGAAGGGGATTAAGAGGAACAAACCTCCTTACTGTACCTCTTAATATAAATAAGCCACAGGGTTGTAATATCCAGAATAAAGAATATGATCGAAAGTATTGTAAAACTTTGTACAGGGACACATGGTTACTAGACTTATCCTGGTGATCATTTCACAATGTATGTGGATGACAAATCACTGTGTAGTACACCTGAAACTAACACAATACTATACATCAATTACATTTCAACTAAAATTTTTAAATCAAATATCCCAATAAATAAAATAAATCCATGAGTCAAGCAAAATCAGTCAGGAGAAGAAGAAAGTAATGAAGATTGGAGGGGACAAGTATACAATTGAGATCACGACTATAGACTTGAACAGTACCATAGAAAGAGTTTCCTTACATAAAAATAGAATGTACTAAATATTTCAAAAAAAAGATTTCTGCCTAAATAAAAAGCTATGTATTATTCACAAGAGACACACTTTACATATTAAGTAACAAACAGATGGACAGTAGATGAATGGAAACAATTATACCGAGAAAATACTATGCATGAAAAAGCAGACAGAAAAATATTATTAGCCCATATATATTTTAAAATAAGTAGCATTATCAGAAATTAAAATTAACATTATGTAATGATAAGAGAATCATTCATGAAGAAGAGATAATTGTCTTAAGTGGTGATGTGCCTAATAGAGCTTCAACATAAATGGACATACAGAAAAACAAAAAAATATATATCTATTAAATCATTTTGATCCTTACATCTCTATCCAATTATATACCTAAATATTGAATTCCTAATGAAAAACATTCTCACAAAGAGGACTCCAGACCATGATGGATTCACTGATGACTTTTATCAAATATTTAAAGACTATCTAGAGAAGGAAGTAATGTTTACCAATTCATTTCAAGAGGTCAGTATTACCCTGACTCTGAAATCAGATAAAGGCAATACAAATATACTTCTATTTACTTATCAATCTATCTCATGATCAATAGATATTGTGAACACAGATGCAAACATCCATAACAATATATTAGATGATCTAATCCAGTATATAAAAGGGCTAGTGCATCACAAAGAAGATTCTTTCTGGAGGACAAGGTTATTTTCACATTTGACTATCATTTAATTTATTAGATTTAAAGAATAAACATAAAATTCATATAATTACCTCAACAGATGCAGAAAAGGATTTGACTTGCTAAAAATGCCCCAATTGGACACAAATTAAAGCAAAAAAATGTTGTTGGATATTTTACCATCAATTAATAGTTTTGATTCAATGAAGAACACCAAAAACAAAGATAAGTATAACATTTTTTTTTGCATTTTTTAATTAAAGTATAGTTGATTTACAATGTTGTGCCAATATCTGCTGTAAAGCAAAGTGACACGTGTGTGTGTGTGTGTGTGTGTGTATGTATATATATATATAAAAAGGTATACATATATTCCTTTTCTTATATCATCATCCATGATGGTCTATCCCAAGAGACTGGATCTATACCTCTATGTGCTATACAGTAGGACCACATTGATTATCCATTCTAAATGTAATAGTTTGCATCTACAAATCTCAACTCCTAGGCCACCCCACCCCCCTCTGCTCCCTCCCAGCAACCATAGTCTTTTCTCTATGTCTGGGAGTCTGTTTCTGTTTTGTAGAGAGATTCATTTGTGCCATATTTTGGATTCCAAATATAAGTGATATCATAGGGTATTTGTCTTTCTCTTTCTGACTTAATTCACTTAGTATGAAAATCTCTAGTTGCATCCATGTTTCTGTGAATGGTATTATTTCATTCTTTTTTAGGGCTGAGTAGTATTCCATTGTACATATGTACCACATCTTCTTAATCCATTCATCTGTCCATGGACATTTAGGTTGTTTCCATGTCTTGGTTATTGTGAATAGTGCTGATATGAACATATGGTGCATGTATCTTTTTGAATTATAGTTTTGTCAAGATACATCCCCAGGAGTGGGATTGATGGATCACATGGTATTTCTATATCCCATTTTCTGAGGAACCTCCATGCTGTTCTCCATAGAGGCTGTAAAAATTTCCATTCCCACCAACAGTGTAGGAGGGTTCCCTTTTCTCCACATGCTCTCCAGCATTTATCCTTTACAGACTTATTAATAATGGCCAGTCTGACTGGTGTGAGATGGTACCTCACTGTAGTTTTGATCTGCATTTCTCTAATAAATAGTGATAAATAAATAAATAGGAATAAATAGTACCTTTTCATGTGCTTACTGGTCATCCATGTGTCTTCCTTGGAGAAATGTCTATATAGGTCTTCTGCCCATTTTTTGGCTGAGTTGTTTTTTTACTGTTGAGTTGTATGAGTTGCTTTTACATTTTGGAGTTTAAGCCCTTGGTTGAATCATTTGCAACTATTTTTTTTCCTTTCAGTAGGTTGTTTTTTTTTTAATGGTTTCCTTTCCTGTACAAAAGCTTGTCAGTTTGATTAGGTCCTATTGGTTTATTTTGTTTTTGTTTCTCTTGCCCTGACATTCTGACCTAGGAAAACATTTGCATGGTTTATGTCAGAGAATATTTTGCCTATGTTCTCTTCTAGGAGTTTTATGGTGTTATGAATTACATTTAAGCCTGTAAGACATTTTGACTTTATTTTTGTGCATGGTGTGAGGGTGCGTTCTAGTTTCACTGGTTTACATGCAGCTGTTCAGTTTTCCCAGGACCACTCACTGAAGACACTGTCTTCCCATTTTACATTCTTGCCAGCTTTGTTGAAGATTAATTGACCATAGGTGTCTGGGTTTGTTACTAGGCTCTCTATTCTATTCCACTGGTCTTTATGTCTGTTTTTTGTACCAGTACCACACTATTTTGATTACTGTAGCTTAGTAATATTATCTGAAGTCTGGGAGAGCTATGCCTCCTGCTTCCCCCCTGCCATGATTGCTTTGGCATTTCTAGGTCTTTTATGGTTCCAAATAAATTTTTATATTACTTTTTCTAGTCCTGTGAAAAATGTCATAAGTAATTTGATAAGGATCACATTAAATCTGCAGATTGCTTTGGGTAGTATGGCCATTTTAGCCATATTATTTCTTCCAATCCAGGAGCAGGGGATATCTTTTCATTTCTTTGTATACTCTTTAATTTCTTTTATTAATGTTTCATCATTCTCAGCATATAAGTCTTTCTCCTCCTTGGTCAGGTTTATTCCTAGATAATTTTGTCCTGAGAGGTGCAATTTTAAAAGTTATTGTTTTATTCATTTTCCTTTTCTAATATTTCATTGTTAGTATAGAATAATGAAACCAATTTCTGAATGTTAATCTTGTATCCTGCTACTTTGCTGAATTCAATGATCAGATCGAGCAGTTTTTGTATGGAGTCCTTTGGGTTTTCTGTATATAGTATCATGTCATCTGCATATATTTGACAATTTTACACTTTCTTGACAAGGATAACTTCAATTCCTAAAGCAGACCAGGGATTACTACCTCAAATAGACAATGGTTTCCTACGAATCAACAGGACAGGAATAAAAAATCAAAAGTAATATGAGCAGAGGCACATATAAATAATTTCAGTGAAGCAGGATAAGAAGAATCTCAAAATCACTGTTAATCAGAAATTCATGGAGTTCCCATCGTGGCGCAGTGGTTACTAAATCTGACTAGGAACCATGAGGTTGCAGGTTCGGTCCCTGCCCTTGCTCAGTGGGTTGATGATCTGGCGTTGCCGTGAGCTGTGGTGTAGGTCACAGACATGGCTCGGATCCCGCGTTGCTGTGGCTCTGGCATAGGCCAGAGGCTACAGCTCCGATTTGACCCCTAGCCTGGGAACCTCCATATGCCACGGGAGCAGCCCAAGAAATAGCAAAAAGACAAAAAAAATCAGAAATTCATGAAACAAGTAAATTACATTTCTATACTTTGATATGGCCAAAAAATGACAACTGCCAAAGGTTGATGAATGTAAACTGATCTAAAGGTCTCATGCACTTCTGATGGAAGTATAACCAGGTGCAGCATTTGCAGGAGACATTTTGGGAGTATTTAGTAAAAATAAGTCATATGCCCCATGATCTAGCCACCCAACTCTTGACATTGGTGCATAACTTTTATAAATTTTTATGTGTAATGATAAAGGGAATACATAAAGATAATTATCTGAGACATTAATTTTTATTTATATATCTATATAATGATTGTTACCATGAATTTAAACAAAACTAAGATGTCAATCAAGGAAGGAATTGATATGTAAAATGTAATAGATATAAGCTTTGGAATAATTATTACATACTTAGAACCATTGATAAATTATCTATGGTAATACCAGTAGTAATTAGAAGTGCTGTGTTGAATTTTTAAAAACTGCTACACAAGATTTCATGGAACAAATACACAAAACAACATTCCAATAAATACAAGAGGATGTGCACACTTTAGGATTTACATTGAACAGGTTAGTGTAGGGGCTGAAAAGAGGATAAGTATAGGAATGGGGATCAGGATAAAGGCCAATAAAAACATAACAAGCAACACTAATCCAGAAAGGAGCCTTGGGTGATCAAAATAATTCTGCTAGGAACTAACTGACAGAACTATACACCTGATTTGTTTGATAATAAAATTTCTAAGCTTTCATTTCTAAGCACTCATAAATTAGAGCAATCAAAGAACCCTTTCTCCATGGAATCCCTGCTTATCCATGGAAATAGATTGAATATTTCATGTGAACTGTGAAACGTGATAGTCTGACATAAAAAGTGAATTAGAGAGCAGTGACAAATTCCATATGCAATACAAGCACATATAAACTTAAATATTAAATATAAGAAGTGATCTATAATCACCTATAATAAAAGTATTTAATCTATAATAATGTGTTATTATATAAAATAATAAATATAAGTAGACATGTTCGATGTGTTCTAATTCTTCTGAAAGATTGTCTAGTATATTCCCTGGATGCACTGGCTGCTTTTTGAATATTTTCACAATGGATGTTTATGAGATGGTAGTATAAAAATGTTGAATACTACAGAGACTAAAATATGTTTTACTTTTTTAAAGTCATAATTGACAGAAGGACTCACTTTTGTCTTCTTATCAAGTGCCAGATTGTATCTAATGTTTATAGAAAGACAGGAAGTTAAAACTCTACATGTTTGATTTTTAAATTATTTTCCATTCATCATTTGTTACATTAAATATACATATACATGCACATGAATAGATAGGCAGGTAGGTAGACAGATACATAGATACATAAAGTATTTTTAATGAAGAGCAACATAAAAAGAATATAAATATTGGGAAAACTTGAGTGTTTGTCAAAGTTCTTCAAATTGCTAGCTTGTGACATTTTCCATACTGATGAACTGCAGTTTTGTCAGGAATAAATTCAATCATGAATAGTAATGATGACATTTCTCTCTCTCTCTCTTAGATAGTGAAAGAGAACAGATATTTATGGCCATTATTTGAGCAGCTGGATTCGGACATGTGTGAGGCAAGGATGATTCTGTGAACTTTTCAACTATATGAGTTAATAAAATTCCTTTTCTCTACAATCATTTGTGACTCAAAGTTGAGATTCTAGAGTAATATATATAATCTTCATACTCAAAAATATAAGCAACAAATAAAAATAATTTCAAAAAATTACTGATTTAAGTAAACCAATTGAGCTCTTGGTCTACCTTCCACATGATAATTTCCTAAAATTTAGAAAAAAAAACTTTACTCCTCCACTCACTTCCAAGTGATGAAAGAAAAAAAACCCAACACACATCAAAAGTCAAACATCATTTAAGGTACAAAAATGTTGATAATTTACAAAGGTAAATATTTTTTCCTTTATTAATTACAACTATTTACATAGCAATAACAAAGTCACTATCAGAAGGCAGCAGGGATTGCAATGGGGTATAACTCATAAAGTTGCACACATAATCGTATTTACATCCTCAAGCAACTGTCGAAAACACTGAATCTCTTACATTGCAAATCGTAAATTGTTTCCCTCTCTCTTCTCCTTCCTCTTCCTCTCCTTCTCCCTCTCTCTCTCTGTCTCCTTTTCTGCTCTGGCTTTCAGATGAATTCCCTTAGATTCTCTTTTTACAAAATTGGAGAGTATTTCAGGTAGAGATCTGTATTTTTGACATTTTCAGATATTTAAATTTCTAGACTAATTAAAACTTCATGTTCAAATATAGCCTCAAATTTCTCCCTCAAGCCCAGCTCAGACTGAATCAGCATCTGATAGCCTGAACCCTGTGAAGCACAAGGGGATAATGCCTTTTTTGTTTGTTTGTTTTTCCTTAATTTCCACTCATTTGTCATGCTCTCTTTTGGTGTCTCAGGATCAGGGAATTCTGATGATGATGAAGAGGATACCTTGAGACAAAAGAGGGCAAAGTTCTTTTTATTTGATGTTCACTGTAGTTGCCCTTTGGCTGCTGAGTATCCTTTGCTATTTCTAGCCTCCAAATGCCAGTTCTTTCATGGGTTTCATTTCTAGTTTTCTTGGGTGTATCCATCCCACTGAAGCTTTTTCTTTCTGATGAGTGCTGTCCAATCCAAGCTATATTCCTGTGATCACTGCTTTGCTCCTTTTCCTGATGGTACTCTACCTGTTATTTTTCTTTCCCTGGAGGTCTGGGTGAAGTTCTTTTAAGACACTGCAGTCTTAGATACCTTCCACCATATGACAACATGCACTCTTGCCCTGTATACAGAAAAATGTAATTTGAAAACTACTTACCTCTCTCTTCCAGCCATGTCATTGCCAGCTCTTCCAGCCTGCCTGAGACCTCTGCACATTTCCAAGTAAAAGGTGGAGTCTTTTCTTTGCTCCTCAGACTGCAGGAGTATACAGAGCATGCCTCTTTCTAATGTTCAAGTGCTCCATACATATCAGGGTACAGAGGTGGCCATCTGCAGAGTATGATGCTAATCTACATTCTTGCAACAATCCTGTCTTTCTAAATGTGCTCGCTTGTGCCTTCATTTAATTCTGGGGGAATGGGAATGCATCACATTCACCACAAAAAGGGATAGGGAAATTCCCCAAAACTCTTAGGAATTTTAATCAAAGAATATATTTGATTAATGTCTAGCTTTCTCTTTTATACTCTAGAAAGAAAGATGGAACTGTCATTTGTGCCAATTAGAATGCATTCCTCAATTAGTAATCAAATTCCTGACCAATCGTGACTTTGAAGGTAGTATTTGAATTTATTTCCTCATTTTGCAGGAAGTCTGAGAAGTTTAGGAAAGCTCCTAATGAACTCTATGAAATTCTTCCAAAGGGCTTAGTTGCAGTTGAGCTTTAGCTTTATTTTAAAATACTCTATTCAATAATGGTAAAAGTTTATGACCTGGAATCTTGCAAAGAAACCATGTCCCAAGTTATTTTGTTCATTATATGTTTGTTTGAGGAATATGATAAGAATTAAAGATTATATAAGGATATGTCCTACAGAAAATCTAGGTATAGTAGAGAGGACTTTATGCATATGATTTTATTATAATATGAATGTGTAAAAATATAGACTAAAAATTTAAAAGAATATATGAAAATATCAAATTATCTACTCATGTATATCTCCAATTCACTCCTTTTTTCCCTTTACTGTGAGAAGTGATAAAAGAATTTCTCCATGTCATAAAAACTGAAAAATAGGACACATTTTCAAAGAGAGGGAACAAAAATAAAAATGTCAGAGGACATCAAGTTGATTATCAGCTCAACTGGATTGTTTCTTATATCTGGGTCACATTTCAGTGCATGCAGTTAGCTGCCAGATGCATCTCTGGGTTTCTACATGTACACATATTTTTAAACATAAAGCTGCATCATCGTGTGACATCCATAACACTTCTCTATAAAATCTGCAATGGTTTTTCCAATGGCAAACTATAAGGTACTATGCTATAATAAAAGTATACAAACCACAGGCTACTTTATATTTTAAATAATTGTTTTGTCTGAAATGTTACTACTGCCTTTCCTTAAGGTATCCTTAGTTACTGAACAAAATGTTTGGAAATTCAATTTATGATCCCCTTCATTAAAAATACCATATATATGAAAGAAAAGGTATGCCAAGTTAAATTCTAAAAGACATTCTGGGACAGAGACTGGCATGCTGGGTGTTTACCGGGAGGGCCAATGGGATCAGCAGTGCAGAGGGAGGGGAAACAAGGAGAGATAGGCAGGGAGAAGCTGGGATGCGATGGAGATACTATAACAGTCTCTTCTAACCCACAGACAATTTGCAACCACAGTGGCCTTTCAGATTTGTCCTGCACCAGGCTTTTTACCCCCAAACAAGAAGAGGTATGTCCCTAGGGAAGGAAGTACCCAGCCAGTGAAGCTGATCCTGGAAGGGCCAGAGTGAAGGCTCTCTGATGACACAATTCCCAGTAACTGTGCCCAAACAGCTATCTCTGAAGCAGTATTGGAGCAGTGCATTTCAGTCTAAGGAGCTACGTTTATTATTTGATTGAGTTGAGCAGCACATTCTTTCCCCTGCTTCCCGCAGCTTTTTGACATCGAAGTTGTTAGTAAGGGGATTTATGTTGCAGGGAAACCAACACAGACTAGTGAACCACTTTGGCAACGTCAACAGTTGGAAAACTCACTGACCTGAGGTGAAGGGGCTGGATGAATGGGTTACAACTGGAGCAGAAGAGGGCTGGTGGTCTTGGGTGAAGAACAGGAGCGCCACCTCACAGCAGCTTGCAAGGGATCCAACTGTGAGGAGAGATATACTGACCTCTCTCTCTGTGAGCCCTGAGCTGCCAGTGCATCCAAATGACTGAACCCAATGAAGAACAGGGCAAGACACTGACGTTGGCTTAAAATCAGCTTCCTGAAGCTCAGAGCTACACACCAAGTGGTGGAGCATGAACCTGGAAAGGCAGATAGAGAGTGTTCAATGTACATTTCCCACCTGTGAAATCCAATATTTCTAATCTCTATCACAATAGCATCTGTGTCCATAATAAGCTTAGGACATTGAATAATAGATGAGGTAGTCCATAAATATATGGTTAATTAATCTTTAATCATTGAGAAAAGAAGCAATCTTTTTTTTTTCTTTTTAAACATTTTATGGAATGTGGTGACCTCAACACATTTGCTCAAGTTTCCTGAGACTATTCATAGCACTACAGGAAAAAATACTTTCAGAGGCCCCTCTGACACAGCAGGAAAAAATCCGCTTTTGAATATCCCTGTACTGTCCAATCTCATCCATCTGTTTCTCAACTTAATATCAGGTTTTCCCTCAAAATGAAGAATATAAAGCAAATGATTTCTCTGGCCTGTGGAAGAAGAAAACTTTTACAGGAAATGAAACAAAACAGGGAAAAAAATCATATAATGCAATGATACTGAATTTCTACAAATAAAACACAGTCAAACTAAAATTAAAGGGAAAACTATAGGCTGCATTAACATTGACAACAGATTCAAATCCAAGTAATTGCTGTAAATATATAAGAAAAACCACTGGGACATAGTTGATGATGCATCACTTATTACTATTGCCATTGATTATAATTTATTTAACGCTTCCTATGTGCCATATCCTGTGCTAAAATTGAGTTTAGTCCTCAAAACCATGTTTTCATCAAAATACCATTATTACATCCATTTTAGCAGGGAGGAAATTGAAGCACTGGGAATTTAATTAAATTGCTGACATTCCTATGCTTAGGTAGAGTTGGGACTTGAAACCAGATCTTGCTGGAAGTTCCTATGGTGTCACCGGGGGTTAAGAACCAGACATTGTCTCTGTGAGGATGAAGGAGTTTGATCCCTGGCCTTGCTAAGTGGGTTAAGGATCTGGCATTGCCACAATCTGTGGTGTAGGTTGCAGATGCATCTGGGATCTGGTGTTGCTGTGGCTCTAGCATAGGCCCCAGCTGCAGCTCGGATTTGACCCCTGGCCCAGGAATTTCCATATGTCGCAGGTGCTGCTTTAAAAAGAAAAAGAAAACAAAAATAAAAAGCTCTGGCCTGACAATTACATTTCACATTATATAAATAAGATATAGATCAATATACTTAACCAATAAGTAGAAACATGGAAATATGTTCATTTTCACTAAGTGCTGCAGAAACTTAGTTAATTACCATACTATCTGAATGTATTATACATCTATTAAATTACCAACACTTTCTTTTCTAAAAGAATCACCATTGCAGCTTAGGCGGCAGTGAAAATTATAGTCACAAAATAAATACAGTAACACTTCTAGAAGGCAAACCAGCAGAATACATCAGAAACTTTGTTCAAAACCTTTGCTTCTGTGACCACTCACCTGATACATATATAGGTGAGGAAATGACAAAGGGGCAAGAGAGAAACTTATATTATCTGAGTGATTCTCTTGACCTGCTTTATTTGACTCCATGTACTGAGATTTCTTAATGTGCTAGAATCCTATAGTTTTAAGAGATTAAATTTAAATTTTATTTTTTTAATATTTAACTCCATGTAAATGACTTATCATTCTAATTAAAAACAGAAAAATAAATAAATATTTTTTAGTTCTTTGAGTCCTGAACTCTTTCTTTCTTTCTTTTTTCTTTCTTTCTTTTTAGGGCCACACTGAGCGCACTGAGACACCTGGAAGTTCCCAGGCTAGGAGCTGAATCAGAGCTACAGCCGCCAGCCTATGCCACAGCCACAGCAACAGCAACATGGGATCTCGTCACATTTGTGACCTACACCACAGCTCATGGCAACACCGGATCCTTAACCCACTGAGCAAGGCCAGGGATCAAACCCACATCCTCATGGATACTAGCTGGGTTCTTAACCCACTGAGCCACAACAGGAACTCCTGAACTTTGAAGGACAATGCTACACCACCAAGGGAGAGAACTCAGAAAGCACATATTTAACTGCCTGCCTAAGGGTTTAAGGCATTTCTGAAGCTTACTGGAAGTAAAAATTTTATCAACCTCTTTCCTGTGAAAAATATTTCTCAAATTTCTCTTGAATGTCTTATCTGAATTTGATAATCTGATTGTAATGTCTAATCCATATACCCTATATAGGTTTCTTTACAAAATCTTTCTGAGAGGAAATAATTTTTTTCATACATAACTCTTGGTGGCTTGAATATACATTACTGGAAACATTGATTCATTATGAGTTCTATGGTCTAGAAGAAGGTGAAAAAACAAGTATGACATCTGCTTCATAAAGTTTGCACTATAACCATAGAGACAGATATTAATCAAGTCACACAAATAAATCAAAAATATCAACTGTGATAATGGCTATAAAAGTGGAATGCTTCTAGACCATATGGTAATGAAAATTAATTAATATAATCAATGAGGTCAAAGAAGCCTCTACTTTTACTGGTGAGTTGGTTGAAATAATTGATTATTCTCTAAGTCAAATTTAACTCTGCTCCAATCCTATGGTCAGATTGGCAGGGATTTTAGTTTGCCAGGTTCCTTGGATTTACCCTTCATCTAATAGGAACCCCAAATCCATTCCTTTATGGGATTCTGTTACTTCTTAGAAGCACTTACAGGGATATAGGCAAGGATCTACACTTCTTGAGTTAATTGAAATCCTGTGTCCTTGACTGTCTTGATCAAAATAACCCTATATTGAAGGAAACTGTTACAAATTCTCATGATTCTTTAGTTTTCAAGACCTAGAGACTTCCTTATTATGAAAAATGTATTACTTACTCTTTTAATATTTAGATTTTATTCAATAAAATCACTTAATTGCATGCTGTGCCTAAACTCTTTTCCATTGGGATGGAGGCAGGAATGGAGGAAGAGATTAAGACAAATTTCACTTCTAATTTCCTTACACCTTTCCTTCTGTTTATGGGAAGCAGTGAGGGTAAAACATACATAGATATTTCAATAAATTATTTTGTGACAAGTTCATCAACATTGATTCTAAAAGTATATCTCAGGCCTATAATGTGCTAAAAACTACTGAAAAATCTTTGCACAACACTGAATGAAGCAAAAGAATCTCGGTTCTGTTAGAGCTTAGATTTCAGTGAGAAAGACGGTTTATGCTTTTAGAAGCTCACCAAAAGTTGAAACTACTTCACCACATTATTTATCAGAAATAATAAGTAGTATAATGGCTAAATATTTTTTGAGGACATCTTGTAAAAGCCAGTGAGTTGTCTGCAACAGAATTAGAACTTGGTTTTTGTTTATGAACTTATTTAAAATGTAATTTATTTGACTTCTAATTGACTTTCCATTTGTTAGTCTTCCTTTTGTTATTAAAACTATTAATTGCTTTCCTCTTCTATTTAGTTGTGGCCAATCTGCTCTCTCTTTCAAATGTTTGCTTTGTTTTTTAATTGGTTGCTTGATTCCCATCAGCTTTCAGGAGGGTTGGTTTTAGTTACATTTGTGTTTTGGAGCTGAATAGAGGAAGCTTGTTAAAACAAAAAAACAAACACTTTAAAATTCAACTTAAAAAATTAAATCATATCTGCTCAAGTTTAAACTTTTATTTTCTTTCTCCTTCATTTGTCTTTGTTTACATATTGATTAAAATTCCTTCATTTTTCTTCTCTATTTTTTGCTATTATCAACAAATGCACCACTTTCCCTAGCAAGACACAAATTAATGAAATCCTTCCCATTCATTGCCTATACCATCTTTGTCCATATGTAAACAAAACAATTCCTTGAAAAGTATAGTCAAATAAAACATAGCAAAGTTCAGGCAGTTATGTAAATCCTATTTGGATGGGCATGAAACAAGTAAAGAATTTGACTCCTTGTCAAAGCAGAAGTGTGGTTTGAACTGACTGAACCTACCATAGAACTAAAGTTACTTAGAATTTTATGATGCGGGAAGATATCTGTAAGAAACTGGGTGAATCCATTCAAATCAAGCACCAGTATAAGTAAAAGTAAAGCTTATGGTGAATTAGTAAGTATCCTTGTGTGTTAAGATCAGTATGTTTAAAAGACAATTTTTTCCCTCTATTTCCTGATGAAAATGTTTGTTGACTTTTGATAGCTTATTTGCTTTTCTGTATTTCCAATTAGACATGACCTCTATGCAGACAGAAACCATATTTTCCCTTTTTAACCCCAATATATTACATATTACCTGGTACATTGCAGGTTTTCATTAAATTTTGATAACTCAAGGGACAGTGACAGTGACAGCCACATCTCCACAGGATATGAGCAAATAAAAGGGGCATTTGAGGGGGAATTATAGGAAAATAATAATAAAGTTAATTTACAGAACTATATATCAAAGGGATAAATCAGGAATTCCCATTGTGGCTCAGTGGTAATGAATCCAACTGGTATCCATGAGGACAGGGGTGGATTCCTGACCTCCCTCAGTGGGTTAAGGAACCAGCACTGCAGTTAGCTGTGGTATAGGTCATAGATGCAGCTTGGAACCCCACTTGCTGTGGCTGTGGCATAGTCCAGCAGCTTTAGCTCTGATTTGATCCCTAGCCTGGGAATTTCCATATGCTGCGGGTATGGCCCTAAAAAGACAAACAAACAAAAGATGATAAATCAAAATCTCTTTATAGAATATCATTTGTGGTATTGCTGGGCTTTACAAGGTTTACAAGACATTGGCATTGACAGCCTTCTGTAAACCTCAACAGAAGTGTGGTTGCTGGTCACTGGTGATGTTCTGTCCTGGATAAAAGAGTTAGGGGATGCTCCCCATGAGAATCTGCACTTCCCTTGAAAACACCTGAGAAAGGAATTTCAAAGGCAGAAGAAAATAACAATAAATCATCTGCTATAAAAAAGTACTATTTTTTAAAACATTTGGTCTAACTTAAAACATAGGGAAATTAGCATGTTATGAGCTCCAAAAGCCAATCTATACAAGGACACAGAAGGACACACAGGTATTTATTTCAGAAACAAGTATTCGCAATTCTAAAAAGGCTGTGTCACCACAATTGAACTCCTCAGGTGCCAAGTCCAGGCTTTATAGTTTGTTCTTGCCTTCACCTGGAGAGGTATGAACTGCAGGAGAGGAGAAAGGCACATCCAAAACACTATTTGAATAACAAAATGAATGTGTTGGAAAGCACTTCCTTTCTAATCCCAACATGAAGAATGCACAGTGGCTTTGTGCCTCGCTTTTGTTACAGAAACACCTATCCCAGTAGTATCAATTTCAAGAACTCTAAACCAGAAGACTGCTCTTGTTCTGCCAGTGGAAGGAGAGACTCACAAAAAGTAACAGGAATCAAATGGCCTGCTTCTGTGAATCTGATCCTGCTTCAGGCAAGATAACAGGGAGAATGCTGACATCCATGATGAAAGTCTGGTGAACAAAGGCTCTCAAGAGTATGATTTATGGGAGTTGAGACTGTTAAGGTGCCTGTCCTCATTCAGTCACACAACTGAGATGGGAAAGTCTTATTCTTTCCTAAAGTTTTTGGAGGAAAAAAAAAGTGTTTGAGAAAGCAAATATAAAGGTATCCACTGTTCAGGTGAGTTTCTTTGGTTGAGAGAAGAATAGGGACTTCACACAAAATATTCAGAATCGCATCAAATGTGAGAAGAAATACACTTTATTGTGGTTCAGCTACTTTTCCCCTCAATGCTCTAGGAAGCCAGCCTGCCTGCAGGAAGGAATCCTGCTTTATCCTCTTGCATGTAGTAAGAAATATGTGCCCTAATAGGCCAAGTCTCGTGAGGGTGCAGCCGTGCCTGTGGCAAGGATGAAAATGTGGGGAATGGTGGAAACGAGGAGGTAAACTTGTCTAATTCTTAGTTTGCTGATGGAAAGCCCATCCTTGCCATGTTCTCAAGCCATAGCCTACGATACGTGTTTGTCAGAAATGAAGTTAAAAGAAAAAAAGGAAAGGGAAAAAACCACCAGAGTTTTAAAAAAATAAAGAAAATTTTTATCTCTGTCTACTTTTTGTGTCCTTGTCTCATGTTTGAGGACTCTGCAGGAGAGTTATTCTCAAGTTATGAGGACAAGGAAAATGTGAAGTTCAGCATGTCATATTAACTTGCAACTGTTCTCAAAGTTCTTGATGCAATACAAAGTAGCAAGTAACTATGGTAACACATCTAAGTTTCTAATACAATTCTGGGCATCAAAAACACAAGTTTGAAGGTTTCAGACAAAAGATAAAATGTGACCATTTATAATGACTTGATAAGGAATCTAACACCTCAAAGAAACATGGCCATCCTAAAACAATAACTCCTGTTCTTAACTGTATTTCTATTTTATTCTATGACTTTTATAGTTATAACAACCATCAATGACAAAGGGACACAATTCTACTTTAAAATATTAGGAAAGGAAAGAATATGGGAGTAAGTATAGACACATATAACACTGAAGTATTTATTACTATATTTATTATGGTTTACATATATATTTACATGTAAGCATAGATTAGCTTGTTGGCAAAAGTAGGGTAATAACATGTAGTAATAAACCACTTCCCATCAGCATATCACACCTTACATTTCTCTTGACATTCAATGTCAAATGGTAAATGACCTTCTTTTAAAGCAACTTTGCCTTCTTATATAATAAAATAACTTTTTAAATGTTTACATTATATCTATTATGAAAAAGGCAAACAATGAATAAAACATAGAAAAATAACACATTAATGTATATGATATGCCATATTACCTTCTCTTTGATATAAAGTTAGAGTGCTTTCAAAACGTTGCTATTAATTTATATCAATCTTCTATCTCAGTTTTTATAAGTTAAACTTTTCTTGCACTCCAATTTTTTTTCCAATAGAAATAGGAAAAATGTTTTTCCTGTTTATCCTTTAAAAATTGAAGTTATCTCTATATATTCCTTTTTTTTTTTCCCTTAGGGCTGCACACCCTTGCCACATGGATGTTTCCAGGCTAGGGTTCGAATCAAATTGGAGCAACAGCCACCAGCCTACGCCACAGCCACAGCAATGTGGGATCCAAGCCGCGTCTGTGACCTACACTACAGCTTACGGCAATGAAGGATCCTTAACCCACTGGGCAAGGCCAGGGATAGAACCCGCATCCTCATGCAGGTTCATTAACCACTGAGCCACGAAGGGAACGCCTATATATGCTTACTTAGGAGAGTATCTTTGGGGTTCCCCTTTGCCCCCCTTCCCTAGCATATTGACTGACCTTATCAGGGTCAAGAGACGGCACTTCTGACCTCCTCATTCTGTCTTTTCTCCATGTCTTAAGAGGATACATTTTTCCAATGCAAAGATGTTTATAATGAAAATAGAGTCAGCATTAGTCCATTTTAAGAAGTCTACATCAGTGTTTTCATATTTGCACAGAAGTATTATGATAACCCTCAAATACACAATTAACTAAAAGCTTAATCATCATATCAAGAATCCTATAGTACTAACACAGCCATCAGAAAACCTGTATTTCAGTAAGAATCTTTGACTTCTTTTTGTCATCTGTAAAATGAGAAGTTATGGTTCTCTATGTCTCTCTGCTTCTTCTCTCTCTCTTTGTAGCCAATATCTTTAGAAAACACCCTTCTTACATTAACAGGTGAGCATGCCCAAAGAGAACTCCATAAACTTACTCTAAACTTCTTCACAGCTAGAAAAAGGTATGTCTCATAGGCTCTGTCAAGTACACATATGTATAAAACACATCAGTGTGAAAAGCAAAATATGGGGATGAAATTAATACAATTTAGAAACTAATTTTATAGCAAAACTCTTAGACCAATCAACTCATGTTTACATATTTACTAATAGTTTTTTTTTTTAGGTCATGCCCACGGCATGATATGTGGATGTTCATGGGTCAGGGATGAAACTTGCACCACAGCAATGGGCCTAGCTATTGCCCTGACAATACCAGATCCTTAACCTGCCAAGCCACAAGAGAACTATTTACTACTTAGTCTTACCATATTTCCCCAAACCCCTTCTAGGTGATTACTGGAAGGACTTGGGGTAAATGATCTGCATCAATAAAAAGTCCATAATAATATTTTTTCAAGGGTCAAAATATGCATATTTGGAAAAGAAGGGGGAGAAGTAAAAATTTTATCTTTTTCTATTATAACTTCTAATCCCTTTATGGCATTTTTGTTCTTCATTGCAGGAATCTGGACTCTAATCTTTATAGGTTTTTAAATTCAAAGCATTAATGATTACAACGGTTTATATAACAAGATCATGAAACTGCAACTTAGTTAATTCAGAGATTCAGGCTTCTCAAATCATTGGATAAATAGGCAAAGATAGACAGGCAGATTGAATGTACAGATATATACATATAGATAGATACACAGATACATAGATATTTATCTGCACATACACAGTCATCCCTTGGTATTTGTGGGGGATTGGTTTCAGGGTCAACCACAGATACAAAATCTGAGGATGCATAAGTCCCATAGTCTGCTGTTCATATCCATGGTTCCACATCCACATATTCAACTTCAGATCATGTTATACTGCAGTATTTATTGAAAAATGTCTGTATAAGTGGTCCACACAGAGTTTAAACCCACTGTTCCCAACATATTGGGATAGGGAAAGTTTCCCTTCCCCCTTCCTTTATTTGTATCTTTTTGTTTAGTTGATAATAAAAATGAGGCAGATTAACAGGAGAAAGTTGAATTTAATTTCATATTTATGGAAACCTCACATACATGAGAGTTTCAGAGAAAAAAAGTAAAATGAGGGATGTATGTCATCCCAAACTAAAGGATGGGATGGGGCCTGGGGCTTTCAAGCACGGGAGGGTCATTCACACATAAGAAAATTAGATATTTGTTCTGCCATATAGATGGGCCACTTATATAAAATTTATCTCTGGTAATAATTCTTTTTCTAAAAAAAAAGTCTCCAATTTAAATTTTCCCAGGTAGTTAAGGAAAGGGCAGTAATTTCTTTTGAATGTCATTTGCCTTTAGCTCAAAATAATCTAAATGCCAAAGTGGCACATCTTAAGGAGACCTGTTCTGAACATTATTCCTATCTCTTGATGATAGATAGATGGATAGATGGATAGATAGATAGATAGATAGATAGATAGATAGATAGATAGATAGATGAAAAATATATAGAAGACAATCACAACCACTTAAAAGTAGGGCTACTAAAGGCTCATGTTCCTAAACAATGAATGACCAGACCACACTACCAGTTACAGAACACATACTAAAATATACATTTCAAGGGGAAAAAGCATATAGCATAGAGTGCAAAATGGAGAAAGAATGCCTGAAAAAAGTTACTGAAACAAGGACTATCCATCTAACCAGATTTCATTCTTTCTTTGTTAAACTTTATAACTCATCTATTTAAGAGTTTTCCTAGTACCCTGCTTTATTACATAGCTCTGCTGGTGATTAGTAATTTAACAATTTAATCTATATATTAGAGACTGAGTAAATGGTATGTAGCCATGGCACAAAAAGATGTATGTGGAGATCTGAACTCTGAAATGTTAAAATGCTATCTCTGTTAGGCTGAGTAAGTATGCATATACATATACATATATATATATATACACATATATGTATAAAGTTTCTTGTACCATTCTTTTTTATGTGTGTGTCTTTTTGCCCTTTCTAGGGCTGCTCCCACGGCATATGGAGGTTCCCAGGCTAGGGGTCTAATCAGAGCTGTAGCCACTGGCCTACACCAGAGGCACAGCAACACGGGATCCAAGTCGCATCTGCAACCTACACCACAGCTCACGGCAACACTGGATCCTTAACCCACTGAGCAAGGCCAAGGACCAAACCCGCAACCTCATGGTTCCTAGTCGGATTCGTTAACCACTGAGCCACGACAGGAACTCCTTCTTGTGCCATTTATATTTTAATAAACTTGATTTTTCAGTACAGTTTAGATTGACAGAAAAATGCAAAGATAGTACAAAGAGTCCCATACATGCTGTACCACTTTTCTTCATTATTAGCATCTTACATTAGCATGTTACATCTGCTACTATTAATAGTAATAATATTAGCTAAAGTCCATACTCTATTCAGATTTTCTTGTTTTTTTATATATAATTTTTTTCTATTCCATGAGTCTACCTGGGACACCAGTTTGTATTTAGTTGTTGAGTAACATTCTAGATGGCCCAGAGTTCAGTCCTAGGTTGTAGGGTATCTATGTGTGTGGCTACGCGTTAAATTAGTAACTCTGTTTAAGGGTCTCTAGTGATCATCCTAGTAAGGCACTCATAGCCTTATACTGGGAGAGTAACATCACCTCCACTCCAGAGTTCAGCTGGATAGCCACTTTATCTGAGCAAAACATAGGCAAATCCTAGTATGGAAAAATTTTTAATAGTCTAGAACAGCCTCAGTAAAGCATGGTTTTTTTGTTTGTTTTTTTAACAGAGGACAGCTGCATTTCTTCTCAGAAACATATTGTTGCTATTTGAAATTTAGGAAAAATAGTTATTCCCTCAAGAATTAGATTTTTGAACACCTACGGCCTAGGATATACAGAATATGCTATCTCTTGAACTATTACTTGCTATTGCTGATATGAATGTGATTGATTATATCTTTCTGCTATAATATTCTCCACTTTGTCTTTTATAAAACAATTGCTTTATACTAGAGAATAAATGCTCATTAATTAATTAATTAATTAATTTTTTATTTGCTTCTTAGAGCCACTCCTGCAGCATATATGGAAATTCCAGGATGGGGGCCAAATCAGAGATGCAGGTGCCAGCCTATACCGCAGCCACAGTAACACAGGATCCAAGCTGTGTCTGTGACCTATACTTCAGTTGAAGACAATGCCGGATCCCTAACCCACTGAGTAAGGCCAGGGATAGAACCCACATCCTCATGGATACTAGTTGAGCTCATTAGCGCTGAGCCACAATGGGACTCCCAGTGGTCATTATTTTAAATATTGCCTTGCTTCAACCTCATCTATGTTGCACTTGACATCTTATTTTTAATAAATAATCATTTTATGATACTTTGGTTATATTCTTTCCATTACCATTTTTTTTTTAAGTTTCTTAGCAGAAAAATAAAGGGCAAAAAGAAGCTATCTAGTTTGGGTAGGTTTATTATTTGGAAAATGGACTGTTTAGGAAAAAGAAACGATTAAATAAATAAATATTAAAAAAGAAAAAGAAAATATAAAAAGCTTATAAAGTTTAAATCTATAGATTACAGACTTTATTTACAAAATCAGCAATAAATTTGTGCTATATTACCATATAAATTTTAAGTATATATAACTATTATATGTATTATGAGATTTCTACATAAACATAAATCCTAAATTCTAAGTAAGCATGTTTATCCTGGTTATCACCATGAAGAGATTTGGTAATTTTGGTATATCCATGTTGAAACATCAGCTATACATACAAGTGATGAAAATTCATTCAGCATCTTCTAGTTTTATATCTTATATTGTCCTATTAGAATGGGTCTATGCATATACTATCTTGAGATGTTGAGAAAGGGGCTCTAGAATAGAATATCTCCCTGTGTAAATATTTTAATATACCTACTATTTTAATACCAAGGGCTTTTTTATTACTAAATTTAATGACAATTATTAAAATATTTTCTACTTTAGATGAATTCAGGTATATATGGAATATGGCATTTAAAATTTTTAATACACCCAAAACTTTTTTTTAATTTTATTTTTTTAGGGCTGCACCTGAGGCATATGGAGGTTCCCGGGCTAGGGGTCCAGTCGGGGCTATAGCTGTCAGCCTACACCACAGCCACAGCAATGCCAGATTCAAGCCACGTCTGTGACCTACACCACAGCTCACAGCAATACCCAGATCCTTAACACACTGAGTGGGGCCAGGAATCAAACCTGCAACCTCATGGTTCCTAGTCTGATTCGTTTCCGCTGAGCCACAATGGGAAATCCCAAAACTTTTTAAATGTGTTAAATAAATTATTAAATGATCACACAAATTAAATTTTAAAAAAGTAAATGATTGAATAAAACATTTAAAAAATATTTCATCTACTCGTTTGAAGTGCCTCTAATTAACCAATGCTCATTATTATATTTGAAGTGCCCCACCAACAATTTTGCCAGAAAAAAAAAAGAATGTAAAAGAAGACTTAACATAATGTCACTAGCAATTTTCAATAATCACAGAATCACAGTTTCTTTTTAAAAGTGAACTTGAAATTCTTTGATTTTGATGCAAAAATCAACCATGCTAAATACAGGTATGCTAATATTTTCACTACTCTGTATTTATTCAGCTTGACAGTGTTTAATATTAGAGAGCTCTGAAATCCATTTGTCTTTCATTGAAAGTTCACTGGTTTTGTCACAGACAGAGGACAGATCATCTTTGTTTGTGCCTGTGCCCATGATGCTGACACAGGAACTCAAACAAGAGTTCAGTGCCAGCTTTTTTACCAGTCAGCTTGCTAAGCAGCATATGTCTGAATTGTACTGCTTGGATAGTTCTGAATATTCAAGCTGTAAACCCTTAAGGCAGGGATTATATCCATGGGAAACTGCATAATACAGAATGCTTTACTAACACATAGTAATCCATAACGGAATGCCCAAAAATGGAAACCAACTTGGTTTATGCACTTGACATACAAAGAAAGAAATAAACCCCCAATGCATTTTGTCTATTCATTTTTCCGGGCCTCTTTTTTTTCCTTCATCTTCTCTTAGAGAAAATTTACTTAAATCCACATTTCATCGTCTCATATAAATTCTGATCAGATACAGAGATTTGTTATACGTTGAGCACAAGTTAACCTTTATTTTTAGACTTCCTGAGACTATATTATACCGTTCAGAAAACCATACAGAAGGACAAAAGAGAGCTGAGTAATTGTTAGCTAATTAAATATCTTATCACAGTATGTGTCAGTCCAGAGTTCCAGGGAGATAAATAATTATGACACATTCCTAAATCTAGAAAATATGACCAAATGACTTTACATCCAAATCTGAGGGAAATATGGTTCAACCTTAATGTGGTATGTCCTGTCAAGGGCACTATCTTTTAATGTAGTTTTAGTAGATTTTAGTGAGTTTATTGCAAAAGCAAATGAAAGTATGTTTTTTATTAACATCTTCTGGAGAATGACTTTTAAAACAACTTTTATTATAGAACCCATTGTTATCTTTTTCAATGAACTGAACTCTCAGGGTATGGATGGAGATAGGAGAATTTCATTATTTGTAAGAGCAAAAGAAACCTAAATGCCCACTCACCATTGTGTTGGTTGCTTCACTTCACCTGCCCATTTCTGTGGTCCTTTCCCTCATTTAAGCTGACCTTATGTTACCAATAAGGTGCGATGCTAAAGCCACCACAGGCAGAGGTTTGCTCTTTTCTCTGAGCTTTTTTCTTTCAGTTATGGTATTTCCATTACTTTTCAAAATGGTTAGCATCTGGTAATAATGCTCTTTCTTTCACTGCCCAAGTTCTGGTGAGTCAGAGAATAAAGTGATACAAGAGAATATCTCACTTCCTCTCTAAATCATATTTCAGTTCTCAATTGATACTTTCAGATTTCTGGGATTCTAAAAGATATTAACTATATAGATGGTATTAGATGCTGTGTTAGCAACTTGATGATATCTGTCCCATTTAATAGCTTTGCACAATGATTTTTATGAAAAAAAAAAAAATCCCTTCTCTTCACATCTGTTGTCTCAGATGTTTCCCATGTCTCAGGGCATGGGAAAAAACAAACCCCAGAATTGTCTTCAAGAACAGTTGATATGTATGGCCCATAATTCATCTCCTGTAACACTGTGATCTATCCAAAATACCACGTAATTGTTGCATAACTAAGAATGCAACCACTCATTCCCAGAATCTAGCCTTTATTCCCTGTGAAACCAACTCCTATGTCAACGCTAGCCGATCAGATTTTGTAAATGTACTTCGGAAAATGAATAGAGTGAACATACGATTGACTACTTCGCTTGGGAGGGAAATCCCAGTCTACCCAGATTTCTGTTTTCTCTCCTTGGAAGAATACAATTGTCTCAATTTATGGTTTTATGTTCTTTTCAAATTACAAGCATAATTAAATATATCCTTTATATGCCTTATACAGTTGTACTAATATTAAAGAATAAAATATTTAAAAATTAAATGTATGAAATTTATGCTACAGTTTAAAATTTAGTTTCAGAAACAAGAGGGGAAATGCTACTATCTTGTTCTAACATTTTCAGAAAGTCTCAGAATTTCATTTTCACTGCACTTCATGAACCCCATAGTATTTACATTAATACATGGCTTGATATTTTATTCTATGTGGCTAGGTAATTTCTCAGTACCTTCTGCCATGCACACAAAATTTCTTCACGTCCACATACGGTCCATTCTCCCCTCCTGCCTTATAATAGAGAAAGATTTCTGAGCTGACTTCCCTTACTCTATATTCAACCTAGCACATACTGTCATTTCTGAGCCACAGCCAAAGAATGCGCCAGTTGAGTGTCAACCACTGAATTTAACCAGGTGATAGAATAAAATTGAGGAAAGTTTAAAAAAATCATATGGAGTCAAAACATGCATAACAGATGCAATTAAAATATTTGAAATTGGGTGTGAGGTGGAAGAGGACTCCGAATGGGTCACAGCCGCAGCCGCTCCCCGCGGACAGAGCGTAGGGAGGAGGTCCCGGTCCACATCCTGGGAGAGAGAACGAAGGCGCCGAGAAAAGTCCCGGTCCCGCGAGCGAGATCGGAGAAGGAGCTGCTCTTGTTCCCCCCACAGAAGACGTTCCAGGTCTCCAAGGCGACATAGATCCACATCTCCCTCCCTTCTCGACTGAAAGAAGAGACGAAGAGAAGAAAGAAACAAAAGAAATAAAGAGCAAAGAACGTCAGATTACTGAGGAAGACTTAGAGGGCAAAACAGAGGAAGAAATAGAAATGATGAAGTTAATGGGATTTGCCTCCTTTGACTCTACAAAAGGAAAAAAGGTGGATGGCTCTGTAAATGCCTATGCCATAAATGTGTCTCAGAAGAGGAAGTATAGGCACTGCAGGAATCGAAAAGGTGGATTTAACAGACCTTTGGATTTCATTGCATGAGAATTGGAATGCTGAAGAATGATGTTTTCCCCTCATCTTGATCAGAGCTGTGGATTTTGTATTTTGTATTTAATGTGCATCAAAAACAGGATCACAGTCCTTCCTCCTTGTAAAGTGAGAAAATTTTATTTATGATGTGTGTAGTTCACTTACCCTGCCTCAAAAAAAGGTTAGGAGTTCCCGTCGTGGCGCAGTGGTTAACGAATCCGACTAGGAACCATGAGGTTTCGGGTTTGGTCCCTGTCCTTGCTCAGTGGGTTAAGGATCCCGCGTTGCCGTGAGCTGTGGTGTAGGTTGCAGACGTGGCTTGCATCCAGCGTTGCTGTGGCTCTGGCGTAGGCCGGCAGCTACAGCTCCGATTGGACCCCTAGCCTGGGAACCTCCATATGCTGCGGGAGTGGCCCAATAAATAGCAAAAAAGACCCCCAAAATTTTAAAAAAATTAAAAAAGGAGGTTAAATATTACATTTTTTTCCTTTAGGAAATATCGTTTGGGGCAGTCATCAACCGCATTTTTTTGTCCTTATACCTATGGAAGCTGTATATGGTCTCTTCTTGGATGCTCCTTAGGACTTTTTAAAACACATGAAAGTAATTTGGAAGTAAGTTTCTCAAATAAAGCAATATTTCTAAAAAAAAATAAAATAATAAAATATTTGAAATTAGTAAAAAATTTTGCATTGTCTTTTTCCAATGCAATGTCTAACACTCTTGGCATCAGCTTACCTCATGGCAAAAAACCAACAAGGAACCTCTTATTCTGCAGACATTTCAACTTAACTATGGTCTTTATTTTTTTTTAATGACAATTTTATTTACTTGAGAAATATATTAGCATTCATAAACACTATAAGCAGAATGTTTGAAGACATAACATAAAAATGAACTATATGCCAGCTTATAAAGCAAATTAACTATATGCTTAAAATAATATCAATGAAGAGAAAAAAGAATATAGATTATAGGCATGATCATGTTTTTATAGCATCAAACTGACAACCATTCTAAAAGTATCATAAAATTTAGGGATGTAAGAGATGAGTAATTGCCTCAACACTGGCAAGTTTCAAATTGATTTAATGGTTGTGATACAAAATAAGGAATGAAAGATACGGAATTCAGAAGGTATCTGATTTAGATCAGTGACTATAGCCAAACATTTTGGAAGTTAAAGAAAATAGGAGCAATGAAAGTCCTGGTCCAGACCTTCCCATTACCAAATTCAAATGGAATTTATTTGTTGCCTTTGGGCAGTTTCACTTACTTTGCCTGAAATTTCTGAGTTTTTAAAAATATGTCAAATACTGTTGTATTTATCCAATATCTATACCTTTTTTCCTCCTTCATTTAAGGTATCATGATTATGTTTGGTACAACATTTTCAGTAAGATGGGATGCTCCATTAAATTCCTTCCATCCTGGGTAAAGTTCACTTTCTCAGCTAAGTGAAGAGTGTTTACTTCATTATCCTTTGCCAATGACTGCTTTTAAAGATAGACACATACCCCAAATATAGAGTATTAAAAAGACATTTTATTTGAAGAATGCCACACCCCAAAAAGAGATAGGTAAAAAACAACCCTACTTTCTTCCTGCCTTGAATTCAGCAGTGCTATGATTCTTGATGCTGTGACCTCTTCTGCCCATAAAGAAACATGCCTAAAGACAAAGGGCCAAATAGGCAAGAATAGAAGAGGCAGGATGAAATCAACAAGAGATCTCTGATGTTTTCTTTGAGTGGCTGCATCTACCCTTAAAATGCCTATCTCAAAACTTACTATAAAGTGAAATGATTATACACCTTAAGTGCTTAAGCCATTTTAATTCAAGTGGTTTTATTTCCTGCAAGCATCATAAACAACACATATTTAAACTTGCCTCAAAAAAAAATAAAGACTAAATAGGGATTATTATTAGGGTTGTAATGCATAACAGACAAAATTTTACTATACTACGAGGATAGGATACATATATGTCATACAGGGGAAAAAAGCTGAGTTAAGAATAGTTTCATTCATGGAAATATAAGAAATGATGAACTTGAAAACACAGCTTTAAAAGAAGGAAGATCAAGCAATCACAACTAACAAATATGTCATTACATACTTAAGTGCTGAACAGAAACTTTGTCAAATTTAACTATAGATTTTATTCAACTAGCGTGTTTTTTCATTTTAATTTTTTGATTCTTCTTTCAATATATACATTTTTCAAATTATGAATAGACTTTTAATTCATGCATTTAAAAATATTTCAACTTTATAACAGAATCTTCTCTGGTTCCATACACTTTTTAGGATTCTTTGCTCTATTTTCTGTGAAAATGCTATGTGACTTTCCATAAGGTCAGCATTGAATGTGTAGATGGATTTGAGTAGGATGGGCGTATTAAAATATTAATTCTTTCAATACATGATCATGGACTATCTTTCTCTTTGTGTCTTCACCAAGTTCTTTCAACAATGTCCTACAGTTTTCAGTATATAGGTCTTTCACCACTTGGCTAAATTTATTCCTAGTATTTTATTCTTTTTAATACAATTATAAGTGGGATTATATCTTAATTTCTCAGACAGTTTGTTATCACAGATAGAAATACAACAGATGCTTGTATGTTTATTTTGTATCCTGATACTTTACTTCATTTATTAGTTCTAACAGTTTTTAGTAACATTTTTAGAGTTTTCTATTTATACAATCATGCCACCTGCAAATAATGACAGTTTTACTTCTTCCTTTTCAATTTGGATGTGTCTTTTATTTCTTTTTCTTACCACATTGCTCTGACTAGGAATTCAAATACTGCATTGAATACAAGTGTTCACAATGGGCATTCTCGTCTTCTTCCTGATCTTAGAGGAAAAGCTTTTGTCTTTTCATTGTTGAATATGATGTCAGTTGTGGGCATGTCATATATAGCTTTTATTATGTTCAGTTACATCCACTTTATTGGGAGTTGGAATCATAAATGGATGTTGGATTTATCAAAAGCTTTTCCTGAATATACTGAGATAATAATATTCCTTCATTTATTTTATTTATTTTTTACAGCCATACCCACAGTATATGGAAATTCCCAGGCTAGGGGTCAAATTGGAGCTGCAACTGCTTGCCTACTCCACAGCTACAGCATTACAATATCCGAGATATATCCATGAGCTACAGTGCAGCCTGCAACAATGCTGGATCCTTAACCCACTGAGCAAGGTCAGGGATCCAACTTGCAAACTCATAGACTATGTCGGGTTCTTAACCCACTGAGCCACAACAGGAACTCCCTCCTTCATTTTGTTAATGTGGTATATCACACTGACTGATTTGCAAATGTTGAATCATCCTTGCATCTCTTGATCATGGTGTAACATCTTTTGCATGTATTAATTTGGATTGCTGATATTTTGTTGAGAATTTTTGCATCTAGGTCCATCAGGGATATTGGCCTGTAATTTTCTTTTTTTGTGGTGTCCTTGTCTGGTTTTGGTATAAGTTAGCTGGCCTTGTAAAATTAGTTTGGAATGTTCCTTCCTCTTCTATTCTTTGTGAAGGATTGGTATTAATTCTTCTTTAAATGTTTAGTAGAATTCACCAGTGAAGCCATCTTGTCCTGGACTTTTGTTTTGGAAAAATTTTCAATTACTGATTCAGTCTCCTTACTAGTAATTGACCTGTTTAGATTTTTTATTTCTTCATGTTTCAGAAGGTTGTATATTTCTAAAAATTTCTCAATTTCTTCTGGGTTTTCCAATTTGTTGGTGTATAATTATTCAGAGTGGAGTTCTCTTGTGGCACAGCAGGTTAAGTGTCTGGCATTGTCACTGCAATTGCTTGGGTTACTGTTATGGCGTGGGTTTGATCCCTGGTCTGGAAACATCCATATTCTGCACGCATAGCCAAAAACAAAAACAAAACTATCCAAAGTATTCTCTTAAGATTCTTTGCATTTCTGTGGTATAAATTATGTTTCCTGTTTCTGATTTTATTTATTGAGTCCTTTATCTTTTTTCTTGCTGAGTCTAGCTAAAGATTTGACAACTTTGTTTATATTTTCAAAGTGTTAGCTCATAGTTTGATTTTTTTCTATTGTCTTTTTCATCTCACTTTCCATATAATCTTAGTTATTGCTGCTAACTTTGTTTTTACTTCTTTTTCTAGTTCCATGAGGTATAAAGTTAGGTTCTTTGAGATCTTTTCGTTCTTCATATAGGCATCTGTCACAATGAATTTCCCTGTTAGAAATTCTTTTGCTGCATCCTATACGTTTTAGGATGTAGTATTTCCATTTTCTTTTTTTCTCAAGGTATTTTTTATTTCTTCCTTGACCCATTGCTTATTCATGATAGCTTTGAGCTAGTCAATTTCACTCTCTTTACCATAATTAATTTTTTTTTCATTTAAGGATAACCTCTCCATATTCCAACTGAACGAATCCTTCAAAAATGTAAATAGGATCATACTCCTCTTTGTGGCACAGAATCTCCCATTGGCTTTCCATCTAAAAGCAGTTTAAGGGACATGGCCAGCAACAATCTCTTACTTTTTACTCCTTCCTCTCCTGACTCTGACTTCCATCTTTACCTCTATTACAAATAGCATGCCTCAGCCTTTCAAAGTATTTGTGAACACCCTAGTCTTCTTCTGTGATGTTCTCACTCGATAAGCCTGCATTTCTGCTTCACTCATTTTAGGTTTCTCTGCAAATGACACCAGGGGCATGAGGATGCATAAAACAACATTTGTAGGTGCACACACAGACACACACACAGAAATCACACTCATTAGCCAAACATACACCATACACTCAGCATACATTGATCACATAGTACTCATGCAGACACACATACACTGTGAACACATACCAGACAGCACACAAATACACCCATATCACACACATGCCACCATCCCCTAGTTCTCTCACCCTGGTTTATTTTTTTCTCTACCGATAATCTCTTCATCAATCTATTGTGTGTGTGTGTGTGTGTGTGTGTGTATAGTTAATTTATATATTATCTCCCTCCCTCCAAGGCAATGTAAGTTCTTAAAGTGTAGGCATTTGCCTAGCACTTGCCTTTTCTCCAGTTTTTAGAACAATGCCTGGTACATATTAGATGACAATTATTTATTGCCTGAATAAGTGAATCTGATTCTTTCAGAACTGTAGTACATTAATTATATTATATACCTTTTTATGTAGAGATATTATTTAATTTGATAGATTATGCAAAAATATATTTCCTTTATACAAGATATAATACATAATCCTGTCAAAATATGTTTATAGGAAGTAAATAAATACAAAGTTTTCAATTTCATATCTATATTATCTTTCATGAGGCTTGGTGTTTACATAGTGTTTTAAAGTACTTCTGGGGGTAGCATTATAGAAAATAACATAAACATGTCATTTCTAAAAGTGTGAATCCCATTATGGCTTGTTCATTTCAAAAACAAGCAAAATGAAACAGGAATAATTAATTTACAATTTTTTGACAATGATAGTTTTTTTGATTTGTGCATTAAGAAGCATTACTACCTCATACGAAAACTTTTAGCCATATATCCTTATTCAGTTGATTAAATACATCTTCCCAAATTTAAAATGTATGAGGTTTATATTTGAGTACTTTCTGAAAAGATGCCTCAATAGGCAGATGGGAAATTGAACTTCAAGTCTATATTTCAAGGATCATACTTGAATAGAAACTTTCATGACAATGTTTTATAAAACATTTGTAATTTCCAGTATAAAAATAGGAAAAGTAAAAGAGTGCATTACTTGTATTCAAGGTGAGCTCTTCTTAACTATGTTTTTGTTAAAAATAAAATGTTAAGCTGGAATAAGCATCAAAATCATATGTTTCTAGAAGATTATACTTTTTTTTTTTTGTCCTTTTGCCATTTCTTGGGCCGCTCCAGTGGCATATGGAGGTTTCCCAGGCTAGGGGTCCAATGAGAGCTGTAGCCGCCGGCCTACGTCAGAGCCACAGCAATGCGGGATCCGAGCTGCGTCTGCAACCTACACCACAGCAACACCAGATCCTTAACCCACTGAGCAAGGGCAGGGATCGAACCCACAACCTCATGGTTCCTAGTCGGATTCGTTAACCACTGCGCCATGACAGGAACTCCGGATTATTCATCTTTTAAATGCATTGTTTCATTTCTTAAAACAAAGAGATTTTGGAAATGCCTCGATGCTAGCACTATAGTTTTGTGAACTTAAATTTCTTTGAGCAACAGCTTGCTCACCTGTAAAATGTGGCTGTTAGAATATCAATTTTATTCGGTCTATGTGAGTGTCAAGTAAAATAAATGTGATACTTTTATGATGAGGGCTGAAAGATAAAACGAAGTGTCCAAATTAAATGTAAGGGAAAAAATAAAGAAGCAGACTTGTTTTATAGAATATAGCCTATAAGAAAAAGTAGAAGTAGAGAGAGCAATGACATATTTAGAAAACAAAACAAAATGATCAGTGTATAACAAATACATAACAAAATATAATCGCTTTATTTGTGGTTTCATGTCCCAAGGTTTATGTAACAATCCCATAATATTAAATGGAAAATTTCAGAAATAATCAATTCATACATTTTCAATTGCATGACATCCAGTGTAGCATGATGTGATCACTTGCTATCTTGCACTGTTCCACCCAGAACTGTGAATCATCCCATTGTCCAGTAGATGCCACCCACTGGTCAATTAGTAGGGGGGCTCAGTGGTCATATTAACTGTCAGGGTACTGTAGTGTTTGTGATTAAGTAGACCTTAATTTACCTAATAATGACCCCGAACACAAGAATTGCAATACCGGCAATTCCGATAGGCCACAGAGAAGTGTAAAATGATTACTTTAAATGTAAAAGAGGTAAAAATTCAAGGACAGAAAAATGTATGCTGAAGTTGATAAGATCTATAATAAGGACAAATCCTCTATTCTTGAAATTGTGAAGAAAGAAAAGGAAATTTGTGCTAGTTTTGCTATTGCACATCAAACTACAAAAGTTATAGCCATACATGATAAACACATACAAAACAGAAGTAGATCCAAAGGCACAGAAAACAAACTATGGTCACCCAAAAAGAAAGGGAAGGGGTAAATTAGGAGTTTGGGATTAACATATACACACTACTACATATGAAATTGATAGGCGTTCCCATTGTGGCTCAGCAGTAATGAACCCAAGGATGTGGGTTCATTCCTGGCTTCACTCAGTGGGTTAAGGATCCAGTGCTGCCATGAGCTGTGGTGTAGGTTGCATATGTGGCTTTTATCTGGGGTTGCTGTAGCTGGCAGCTGCAGCTCCAATTCAACCCCTAGCCTGGTAACTTCCATATGTGGTGGGTATGGCCCTAAAAAATGATGACAAAATAAATAAAAAATAATAATAAGATAAAATTGATAACCAGAGTTTCCACTGTGGTGCAACAGGATGCAGGTTTAATCCCCTGCCCAGCACAGTGGGTTGAGGACCCAGGGTTGCCTCAGTTGCAGAGTAGGTGGCAACTGTGGCTTGAATCTGAGCCCTAGCCTACAACTTCATGTGCCACGGGGAGGCCAAAAAATGAATAAAAAAATAAAATAGATAACCAACAAGAATCTACCGTATAGCATAGGGAACTATACTCAATATTTTGTAACAAGCTATAAGAGGAAAGAATCTGAAATACACACACACACATATAACTGAATCACTTTGCTATATACATGAAACACTGTAACACTGTAAATTCACTATACTTAAAAAGGTTTCTTTTTAAAGATGGAAAAGGCATTATAGCACAGCTTGGGGATGCTGGGAGTTTAGTTTCAGACCACCACAATAAAATGAATTATCACAATAAATCAAGTCATATGAATTTTTGGGTTTCCCAGTGTACATAAAAGTCATGTTTACACCACACTCTATTATGTGTGCAGAAGCATTATATCTAAAAAAATGTACATATCTAATTTAAAAAATACTTTTTTGCAAAAAAAATGCTAACCATCATCTGAGCTTCAGCAACTCACAGTAGTAACATCAAACAAAGATCACTGATCATGGATCACCACAACCAAGGCAATAATAATGAAAACATTTGAAATTGTAAGAATTACCAAAATATGATACAGATAAATAAAAATAAAAGCCGTTGAGAAAATGGCACTTGATGCAGGGTTGACACAAACCTGTTATTTGTAAAAAGCACAGTATCTGCGAAGTGTAATAAAATGAAGCGGAGTTAAAAGGTGTGCCTATATACTGGTACAAGACATTTTGATATAGAAAATTTATTCACATAACTTTTATTACAGTATATTATTATAATTGTTTTTATTATAAGTTTCTATTTTCAATCTCTTACTGTACCAAGTTTACAAAATTAAACTCTATGATAGGTATGGTGGTATAATGTGGGTTGTTGGGTACAGCTGTTATTTATTTGAGGATATTTCCAAATTGTTTCTTCAAGGATGATATTCCTTGTCTGTATGGTTACTGAAGTCTCAGTTCCATTATCTCTGTGGTTAGCCAGTGACTTGACAGATTTCCTTGAGTATCTGAATCCAGTAGAAAATAAAGGAAAAATAGGTATTCTGTCTCTTTAAGTTCCCTCCACAGATGCAACCTAGGAAGTTACTTTAGTGCAAGGAGGCAAAAACATGACAGCCATCCCTTGCACTAATCCTTAAGTGAATCAGCAGGCAAGTAAAAATGTACCCCCACCACCAAACTTTGGAGGACAAGATTATTATGGCATAACTGGCACCAGTAAGCCACACCAGGAACAGCAACCAGGAACTCAGCCCACCATTCCTACAGCTGCCTGTCTTGGGGCTGGAAGAAGGGAGATGGTAACTTTTATGCAAACACCAAAATCGCTTCAAATATATCACCTTTCAACTTCAAGCCCTCCTTGTAATGCTGTAAGTGTTTAATTATACTTCAGCAATCTATAATATTTGATTGTCATGGTTCTTGCAGCTCATAGTTTTTTCTTTGCTTAGATTGACTCCTGGAACTTTCTACTCTAAATCTCCAATAAAGGTACTCCCATAACACCAATATATATTTTAATGACATGCTCTACCTCTTTTATTTGTACACTCTGATACCCCTTATTAATTTCCTTTGTGGTTAAGTCAACAAATATTATGTTTTTATTCACAATATTTAATTCTATTATTTTACTAATTATATAAATTTTCCACTGCAAAAAAATCCATATTTTTATTCTCATCTTTCACTTCCTAATTATATATTTTTTTTAATTCTACATATTTTTCCCAGTTTTACTCAGATATGATTGATATATAACATTATGTAACTTTAAGGTGTAAAATGTAACAATATGATATGATGCATTTAATATTCCAAAGTGATTACCAAAATAGTATAGGTTAACGCCTCCATCATCTCACATAATTATAATTTTTTTGTATGATAAAATATTTAAAACCTACTCATAGTACCTTTCAAGTATATAACACAGTACTGTTGACCATAGTCACTATGCTATGTATTAGGTCCACATAAATTTACTCATCTTGTAATTGGAAATTTATAGCCTTTGGCCAATGTTTTCCCATTTCCCAAACCCCAGCCCCTGAAAACCATCACTGCATTTTCTGTTCAGCTTTTTAAGACTCCACATATAAGTGCGCTAATATAGTATTTGTCTTTCTCTGATTTATTTCAGTTAGCATAATGCTTTCAAGATCCATCACAAACAGCAAGATGTCTTTCTTTCTCATGGCCAAGTAATATCCCACTGTGAAATATCCCATCTCTCTTTATCCATTCATTTCTCAAAGAATATTTAACTTGTCTCAGTATGTTGGCTATTATAAACAATGCTATAATGAATATAGAAGGACAGATATCTCTTCAAGATCTGGATTTATTTGCTTTGGATATACAACCAGTAGTGGCACTGATATCATTAAATTGTATTTTCTTCAAGCTAACTGAATTTCCTTAAAGCAGTTTTTTGAGTTATTCATTGAGTAAATTGCAGCACTCCATTTTTTTTTTTTTTTTTGAGGTGGGTTGCTAGAAGATTATTGTACTCTTCTGGTGTTACGTTTACTTGATTTTGCACAATCTTGAAGTTCTGTGTTGCTGTCTTGGCATTTGAGGTAGTAATCACCTGCTCCAGGCTCCACACTTTGACTTCAGGAGAGAAGTCTGCTAGGGATTCTGAGGCTTTATCAGACCTTCTATGGATAGGCCTGTTCCACACTCTTTGCTTTTTCTTGTGGCAAGATTCTTACATTTATACCCCTTCTCACCATCCCACAATTCACCAGGCTGGGCGCTCACAGGCTCCTTTTTGCTTTCCCAAGGGAAGTGATAAATTTAAAGTCTGTGGTCTCTCTCTGGTCTACAGATTCAGGCTGGCTTTCTGCACATGGTCACTAGCCATCTCTCAAGTCTTGCTCTCACCATCATCATGAGTACACACAGGGAACTGGCCATGGGGTATGAGAAAGTGTGGCTGAGGCACACAGTGCTGGGGGTGCCCATGGGGCAGTTAGGTATCCACAGGGAAGGCATCCCAGAAGTCATGTGTGGGCCTCCTGATAGAGTCTGTGATGCAGTTCAGTAGGAGCCATATCCCTTTGACACCTCCTCCTCTAAGCCTGGGCTGCTATTCTCACTACTGTCCACTATCCCCTAGTCATGACTCGGAACTCTGGATAGGGCAAAAGAAAAATGGGTGCCTCTGCTAGGAAAGCTGGTCATTCACTCACATGCTCTCACCTTCCTCCATAGAAAAACAGGACAAAAGGGCACTTCATGCACTGAGCTGTGTTGCTTTGAGGGTTCCATGACACAGGTAAAGTTAATCTGTTCTTCTAAACTATCCTGTGAGTCTAATCTCAAATTTTTTTTTTTCTGCTCCAGCAATGGCTGGAACTTATCTGAACTCCTGAACTGTCTGTTACAAAGGCATTCTCATCCATGGGTGATTGTATAAGTCAGTGTTCTTCAGTGGTTCCTGGACAAGAGGAGCTGGAACTGGTTCATGGGCCACTTCAGAGTCCAAAGCCAGGACTGAGATCTATATAACCATTATCTGATGCATGGGGAAGGGGAACTCCTCCTGGGTTCCTTAGCATATGGTGCGAGGTCCCCACACTCCCTCAAAGGCACTTGTGACTGTGGATGGATACTAAATTGTCCCTGAGGGAGAGATATGAGTGAGGGATGTCTTCTTCACTCATCTTGCTGATGTCACTCCCTAATCTTATTTTTACATCAAAAGTTGGTTCACCTAGTTTTATTATTCATAAGAAAAAAATAAACATTGTGTATCTTGATTTTCAGAAAAAGTAATTTTTCCATTGTTAGTGATTATAATCCTTGACTGCATTATCAATTCTCTTTGTTCTTGAGAAACATGCAATCTTGTTGGGAAAGCTAATGAATTTGTAATTTAAAGGAATAATTTAAAATTTAAAAGTTTGGGTACTAATTATTATTTTGTACCTGTATGAAATAAATTTAATTCATGGATAAAGAATCAGACAAAATGACTTCTTTTATATAGATTTTTCCCAAAAATGTATAATTAAGAAAAATAAACTTTATCCTTTGTCTTCATGAAAGTTATAATCTAGTGAAATATTGAATCACACAAAATGATAAATTATCACTTTTTTCTCAAAAGCTGAAATTAGATGATAAATGACCACAGAGCAAAGTCGAACAGTTAAGTGCACAAAGGAAAAAGTTGCGAAAATCAATTGTATTATAGATTGCCGTCACCAGCTATATACTCCTTTCTTAAACTATTTTAAAGTTAGTAGCACATTCATTGCAAATTGCATCAGATTTGGTCTTGCTTTTGAAGTTGATAGCATTAGCACTTGAATTTCTAGTGGAAAAAAAGAAATTTAAAAGGATAAAAATGTTCTTCTATGGGAGTTCCTTAGCTGTCTAGAAATATGTTCCTATCATTTTAAAGCAGATGAGGTAATAATTTTTTCCCATTAGTTTTATTTCCTAAGCAGTTTTTTATTCCATATTTGTCAACAGAATATAAGTTTTGATGTGATTTTATGAACATGAATAATTATTTTTATGATGATTTCTAGATATTAATCTGAATAAAACAGACATGTGTAAAACAATCTGGTAGAGATCTTTAGGTTTTGGCTATAGGTCTTTGCAAGCAGTTTATTCTACATACATAAACTAAGTTTCATTTTAAAGTAGATAGTAAAATGAATAATAAAACAGTATAATTTGCCCTATGTGAACTTCAAATACAAAAGAGAAGCATAGATGTCAATACTGTAAGCCATTTAGTAGACATGCTATTTTTTTTTTTGCATTACTTTCTCAAAGTACCTAGCCCTTTCAAATACAGAGATGTTGAGAATATTAAAATAGTAGAGACTGTTATTACAGTGTTTCTACAAGGCTGTTATTAAAGTGTTTCTACTTCTAAGAGATTGAAGTATCAGACTCTTTGTAAATGTCATGTCCAGTTTGTTAATGAAATAAACTTGCCATATGGTCATAGTCTATTTTGTGAAAGATTTAATACCATAATTCTCTGAAACCATTTGAGTAAAGCAAAAAAAAAAATTGTTCTTGGTTTAGGAAAGAAAAGAACAGCTATTATCTATAGCTCAGAGCTAGAAAAAGCTGGCAGAGAGGCCCTAAAACAGAAAGAATACTCAAATGCTGGAATACTGGCTAGAAAATCTAGAGAATTCTGTGGATTTCTCTGCAGGAGAATTCTTGATTCCACATTCAAAATATTTGAACTTAGGCATGAACTGAAAATAACTAAAGATACCAAATTCTCTACCTAATTTTATTAAAGATTATATTGACTCAGGTCCTTACACAATTTGCTTGACAAAAGAAAAACTGTACCCATTCCTGGAGTAAATATTTATTTGAGCCTCTACCGTGCTGTCAAATAAAATGCCAAATATATAGTAAAAAAATTATAAGACATCATGGCAAGTCATAATAAACTGTTGTGAGAGAGTAAACAGTCGATGAAAGAAACCAAAAGATTACTTAACTGTTAGACTTTTCAGGCAAGGAACTGAATGAAACTATTGTAAATATGTTTTAAAATGAGGTACAAAATGATGGCACATGTGAACAGATGAATGCATTACAGCAGAAAGGTGAGAAATGTAGAAAAAGCCAAAGCTAGAAAAGGAGTGTCTCAGAAATTAAGGATTCTGGCAATGGGCTTAAGCACAGACTAAATTCACCAGAGTAAAAAAAATCAGTAATCTTGAAAGTGTGTTGATAAGTTTATCCAAACAAGTAAAAAAAGACAAAAATAATGGTAGGGAAGTGGAGGAAATAGAAATTCCTGTATCTTTCACTCTTGATCTAATTAGCAACAACCAAAAGATTTTTGTTTGTCTTTTTCTTTTTTTTAATCTTTTTAGGGCCACACTAACGGCATATGGAGGTTCCCAGGCTAGGGGTCCATTCAGAGCTGCAGCCGCCGGCCTATGCCATAGCCACAGCTGTAGCAACCAGGTCCGAGACACATCTGCAACCTACCCCACAGCTCACAGCAACGCCAGATCCTTAACCCACTGAGCGAGGCCAGGGATTGAACCCTCAACCTCATGGTTCCTAGTCAGATTCATTTCCACTGTGCCACAATGGGAACTCCCAATTTTTGTTTTTCAGTGGTTCTCCTAGAAAAGACAAACCTTTAAAAAATTTATTTTCACAAAACTACATTTAAAAATTGAGATGAGAGCATTTTTTTTTTCTTAAAAGTAAAAAATCATTAGTGATATATACTTAGCTCACTCTCTTCCTGGAAAGAATACTGTTTTCCTTTTCACCATGGAAGTCTCATTAATGTTCACTCCCTTCACATCCTTATTAATGTCCATATAAGATAGCTAATAATTGCTAATTAATTATTTAGGTTAGAAAAATATGTTCCCACTACTTTGAGGAAGTAATTCATATATCCCAGTATTACACATCCCATTTCTCTTGATCAGAAAACATTTTAAAAATATTTTACACTTTCATAATTTATTTGTGTAAATGTATCAAGTATGTAATCATCCCTTTCATATTAAAAGCAAATTACAATAATAATTGGTAGAAATGAACAAAGTAACAGTAGATTCAATATGTTATTCAAGAAATATCTAACAAGTTATCTACTTATTTCATTTCAACTGCATCATGTTTCAAAATCAGAGAAAAAGTAATGCAATGTATTTTTTTCTGCCAAGTTACTATGAGTAAAACAGAGGTTCTCCCAGGATTTATCTAAAATTATCTGTGAAGGTGACAGGTTAATAAAAATATTATTCAAAGACATTTCTCCCTCACTTATCTTACTGCTGACAGTGTAAAAAAATCTCACATAGGCTAAAGTCAGCTATACATTCAAATCAGTAGAAAAGTTCAGTGTTATGGGAAAAAAAATAATATTTTGAAGACATTTTAACACTATCATTACAAATTGAATTCTTAAATTGTCTCTTAAAAACTGATGTTTTTTCTCCTCAGAAAAGAAAATCATGGACTTGGAGAAGAGACTTGTGGCTGCCTGATGGGAGGGGGAGGGAGTGGGAGGGATCTGGAGCTTGGGCTTATCAGACACAACTTAGAATAGATTTACTTAGAATAGATCCTGCTGAATAGCATTGAGAACTTTGTCTAGATACTCATGTTGCAACAGAACAAAGGATGGGGGAAAAAATGTAATTGTAATGTATACATGTAAGGATAACCTGACCCCCTTGCTGTACAGTGGGAAAATAAAAAAAATATTAAAAAAAAAACAAAAAACTGATGTTTTTATAAGTGCATGAAAAGTATAACTAAATTACAGGCATGGTGACATGAAAGTATGAAAGTTATTTTCCAGCTACCCTACATCTTATGGAATTCCTGTTCCTTACCCTTGTAAGGAACTCAGTCAAGTCCAAAAATATGTTTCTCTATGTTTAATTATTTGATGGCCAGAAACTCCCTTTCACAAAATGAACATCCTCTGGGAGATAAAAATAGCAGAACCCAAAGAAAATCATGTCAAGATTTTTCCAGAGGTACTATCTGTCTGTCTGTCTATCTATCTATCGATCTATGCTTTGTTTATTTTAGTAACATCCTAAAATGTTCTAAAATAGCTTTCATATTTTTCTAACTCTTTCTTCCCTTTCACGTCACTTTTCTGTGTTTGTATTTTCCTTGATTTTGTGCCAGTATTTTGTAAGTGCTTTATGGTACACAAAATTTAAGGTGCTTTGAATGTATGAAAATAATCTCATAATAAAGGCTATCAATTAATCTAGCATCTATTATACATCAGACACTATTCAGATGTTTTACAAAAATTAAATACTTTAATCTAATAAATGTGTTTCGGGAGTTCCAGTTGTGGCTCAGCAGAAACAAATCTGACCAGTATCCATGAGGATCCAGGTTCAATCCCTGGCCTCACTCAGTGGGTTAACAATCAGGCATTGCTGTGATGTGTGGTACAGGTCACAAACACAGCTCTGATCCTGCATTGCCATGGCTGTGGTGTAGGTCAGCAGCTGTAGCTCCAATTTGACCCCTAGCCTGGGAACCTCCATATGCCATGGGTATGGCTCTAAGAAATAAATAAATAAATAAATAAGTTCCAAATAAGTAATGATTGCACCATTTCATAGGTTAAAAATGGAGTTCAAAGAAGTGCTTTGTTCATCATTGCATTACTGAGTGATAGAATCAGAATTTAATCTTATCATATGTGATTCTAAAGTCTTTTGGGGGAAGAAAATCTGCTTTAAGATTGACTAACATAGGAGGAGATTCTGGGAAGATGGCAGGGTAGGAAGTCCCAGGAATCTGTCTCCTCATTGAGACAACAATTGCACTGGAAGAATCTGTCTGATGTAACTATTTTGAAACTATGGACTCTATTGAAGGACTGCAAGTTCTAGAAGGCCGGAAGGGTAAAGTGTGACTACTTTTTGTCAAGTTTAGCTCTTAGCTCTGTACCAGCTACCCATCTCCCTCCTCCCAGCCCTGTGGCAGGTAGCCGTGCACATGTTACTAGTACAAAAAGGACCCTATTCTTCAAATACCATGGATCTGTGCTCTGATCACTGTTTACTGAGGCCAGCATACTTCCCCCCATCCCACCCTGCCGCCCTTCATTTTTATCTTTTTTCCTTTTTCAGAAGCCACACCTCAAAGCCTAGGTTATTCAAAAGCAACAGCATGTACGGGTGAAATGGGAAAGTCATCATATATGCCCATGGAAAGGTAAGTTACAGCCTTTGAAAATATCAACTAAATTAATAAACCTTAACCAAACTGATCAAGGATAAAAGAGATGGAATATAAATTACAAATATCATGATGTACACAGATTAAAATTAATACAGATTTTACAGATATTAAGATAATAAAGGAATGTTATGGACTATTGCATATGAGAAAATTTAATAATTTAGAAATAGATAAGTTCCTTGAAAAACCAAAAAAAAAAAATACAAGAACTTCTTCAAGAAGTAGGTAAAATAAATAGCCTTATATCCATGAAAGAAATTAAATTTGTAGTTTAAAATTTTCCCAAGAAGAAAATTTCAGGCCCAGATAGTTTCACTAGTAAATGCCATTCAAGGAGAGTACTATATAACTCTCAGAATGGCTAAAATTAAAAAGACTGAACATAAAGAAATAATGTTGGTTAATGTTGCAATCATCATACAGATGCTGCCAATGAGAATTTAAAATGGAGCAACCACTTTGAAAAACATTTCATAAAGTTAAGCATATCCTGTCAGTCTAGTCCTACTCCCAGGATAAATAAGTGTATGAAAAGCATGTAGTTTTTTTTTTTTGTCTTTTTGCCTTTTCTAGGCCACTTGTGGCATATGGAGGTTCCCAGGCTAGGGGGTCTAATCGGAGCTGGAGCTGGAGCTGAAGCTGCCAGCCTACTCCAGAACCACAGCAATGTGGGATCCGACCCACATCTGCCACTACACCACAGCTCATGGCAACACCAGATCCTTAACCCACTGAGCAAGGCCAGGGATCGAACCCACAACCTCATGGTTCCTAACTGGATTCATTAACCACTGAGCCATGACGGTAACTCCTTATTCAAATGTTTTATATATAATAGTCAAAAATGGGAAACATCACAGATATGTATCAATTTAGAAACACATGAATACTGTATATCCTAACAATAGAACACTATTTAGCAAAAAGAAAGGAAAAACAACAATATAGGAGAATCCCTACATAGTTTTGTTGCATGACAAAAACCAGCCCTCCTGCCCCCAAATCATACATACTATCATTCCATTTATGCAAAATTAGGAAATATTAGATAAATTAAAAGTCTGATAATATATAGTGAGCAACAATGAATCACTAACCTTCAAGATGCTCAGGCTCCCTTTTTAAAACTGGAGAGTAGAACTAATTAGTGATTTTATGTACTTCAATGTTATAAAGAGATCTTTGATATTCTGGTATAAATTTTAGCATTTACTACTACAATATAAAAATTTTCATTTTCAGTACCTCTTTATATTCAATCCAGATCATTTTTAAACAATAATTAGTCTATGGATAATTTAAACATTTGGTTGGTTCTAGCTAAGAAATCCAAATACATAGTTCATATAATGATATGCATAGTTATGTATGTATATAAATATGTAATTTCATATAATATATATGATACACATTGTATATGTATTCAATCATTTTCTTTAACCGCAGCTAATGATGCACAAATGATTTTTAGTTATCATGGAAATGCTTAAAATAGCAACTATTTATTTATTTTCAATTTTCCTTATGATTTTTCTTTAGCTATCTTCTTGGCAGTTATGCATAGTTAAATTCTGGTAGTTAAATTCCGGGCATGGAACCAAAACAAGCTCTTTCCTCAATTATTCCACATCTTCATAGGAGAGAGAAAGAGACAAACTGAAGCATGTAGCTAGCATTGACAAGTTTTATTTTCAAAGGAAAACTGATAGTACTTGAAAGTTAATTTTGTTAAACCCTTAAAAAAACAGATTGTACTGCATTACGAAAGGGGGTTTAATTTTAGTTTTATTGCGATGTGGCCAAAGTTTGTTTACCTTTCTACTCATAGCATCTCAATCTGTGTGATATGACAATGACATCACATTTGGACTCTTCTTGGAAACGGATATTCCATACAAGTATAACACAAATTCTCTTAATGGCCATCCAGAAGGAAAAATAACAAAGAATCAAAAAATCTTTGTCATTAGATGGTCTATAAAGGTTATATTTAAAATTATATCCTATCAATGTATATTTTCAACTTGGTTTTGTAGTGTATCACATAGAAACTTGTAAGATTATAGAAATGTGTTTTGAATGTGAAACGTTAAAATCAAATGATATTTATTTATTTTTAAAAATATATTTATATAATTAAATTTACTTTTTTTTTCCACTGTTGGTGGGAATGAAAATTGGTGCAACCACTATGGAAAACAGTATGGAGGTTCCTTACTGAGCACACATCTGGAGAAAACAATAATTCAGAAAGGTACATACACTCCAATGTTCATTGCAGAATATTTACAATAGCCAATTCATGGAAGCAACCTAAAATGTCCATTGACAGAGGAATGGATAATGAACATGTTGTACATATATATATAATGGAATATTTCTCACCCATAAAAATGAATGAAATAATGCCACTTGCAGCGACATGGGTGGACCTAGAGATCATTATACTAAGTGAAGTCAGACAAAGACAAATATCATATGATGTCTAAAAAAAAATACAAATGAACTTATTCACAAAACAGAAACAGACTTAGAGACTTTGAAAACAAAATGTATGGTTACCAAAGGGGAAACGTTAGGGGAAGGATAAATTAGATGATTGGAGTAACATATACATACTAAATAGATAATCAACAAGGACCTACTGTATAGCACAGGGTAATAACCTATATAGGAAAAGAATCTCAGAAAGAATGGATATACTTGTTTCCTTAGACATATTAACCCAACTAATAAAGTGGATGGATACTAGAAACAGAACATCCAAATACGCTCTTACTTTTTGAATAAAATTTCCCTAAATCAAGTGAGAGATCATTCAAAAAACTATTTTTATTCTAAGAATATGTACAACCAAACTAAATTCCTAACTTATAGTTTAATTTAATAATTTAATACAAGTACAAATTAGATATATTTTTAAATCTTCAAAAATATCCAACCTCTTAGGCTTCCTGTAGTTTTTAAAATAATTTCCAATATGCATTTCTTTTTCATTATAGGGCATGAAAATATAAGAATGTGACTGAACTTTACTGCACACTTCAACAAATTCATTTTATATGAAATAAAATGAATGACAATTCTATCATATTTTAAAAATATGTACATTTGAAATATTGGAGCCCAATACCTTTGTATAAAACAACATTCTCTAATGAAAAGTTTAAACGTCTAAGTTCATCTTTGAATCTCTAAACAAGTCTTTTGGAAAAAGAAAAAAGAAAGTAATATAATTTCACAACCCAGCTTTGCCAAATTTAGTCAAAATAATTAGGCAAATCTTGAATATGTAAGATTTTCCACCTGTAGAAGTTATATTTAATATTATGCCATAAGTTAGAAATCTAAATTATATATTTAATTTATTATAATATATGCTTATGTATTTATAAAAATATGTTTTACCCCAGTCACATGCCTACATTTTTATTTTCTTTTAACATTTATATGGAAGACTAAACTGCAATGTTTTATTCCATAGTATTTTTTTTGCTTTTTTTTTTGCTTTTATTTATTTATTTATTTATTTATTGCTTTATTTCATTATTTTTTTTTTTTTTTAGGGCTGCACCCATGGCACATGGAGGCTCCCAAGCTAGGGGTCTAGGGAGCTACAGCTGCCAGCCTATGCCATAGCCACAGCAATGCAGGATCCCAGTTGTGTCTGCAACCTACACTGTAGCTCACAGCCACACCAGATCTTTGACCCACTGAGCGAGTCCAGGAATCGAACCAGCAACCTCATGGTTCCTAGCTGGATTTGTTTCTGCTGTGCCACTACAGGAACTCCCATAGGATTTTTAAATGATAGTTTTAGGTAAAATTTCTCCCCAGCACTCCATGAAATTGAATTCACACCTAGTGATTCAGGCACTACCCGCAATTCTTGAAGGTCCTCTTCAGACCATATCTTATTACCTTTGCAGTGTGATCAATTGCCTGTTGGCAGGGGAGTTTATGATATAGTAATATCTTCCCACAGCTCACCCACTGCTATATTGCAAGACTGGTGCTCAATAAATATTACATGAGTTAACACTAGCAGGTAGTATCTAATGAATCTAATAATTTAAATATATGGTTTTCCTAAGGATTACAATAAGAAATCCAAACCAGTTCCATAAACTTAAAAATAAGTAAAAGTTGTAAAACTAAAGTGATACTTCCCAAATACAATGTTTCAAACTACTGATTACAGTAGTTCTTAATTAGGCAAAATTCTCCTAATTAATTCCATTTCACATTTCCATATTTAAATATATAATTCTCAATAAGTAACTTGCTTTCGTTTATACAATTTTTTCTTATGGCCACACCCATGGTATATGGAAGTTCCTGGGCTAAGGACAGAATCTGAGCTGCAACAGCTGACCTACACTGCAAGTGTGCCAATCCTGGATCCTTTAATCCACTGCTGGGCCAGGGATCAAACTCACGGTTCCACATCAACCCAAGCCATTGCAATTGTTTTTTTTATCCACTATGCAACAGTGGGAAGTCCATAAACATTTCTTTTATAAAGCTTCTAGGTATTATTTCTTGTGCAATATTTGTTTATCCTTTCTTTATCTTGATGCCCAGTTACATAAGATTGGAGTCTATATTTCTCACAAAGTAACAATTATGTAAGTATTGACTTGCTAGACAGTTGCACAATGGACAAAGTTAGGCATGAAAAAATTGTGTCAAAGTGCAATAAATATATATATCTGCGGGAGCCAAGGAGATGCAGGGACTCAAAAAAAGGACCTTGCCTGATGGCAGAAAAACCTAAAGGCAGGTTCCTGACTAAGGAAGGGAGCTCACCTGAAAGGTACATGCCGAAGGTGTGCCTCTGGACAGGATAAAAGCCTGCCTGAACGGTGCATGCCGAAGGTGGGCTTCTGGTCAGGATGAAAGCCTGCCTGCATGGTACAAGCCCAGGGCAGGCCTCAGGTTATACAGCCCTCATGTTGAGGTTGATGGGGAAGAATTGGGGCTTTCCTGGGAAAGCAATTTCCATGTTTGCGCCGGAGAACATGGATTGTTTCTCGGGTGACCTAGTCTTTCCTGCTGTTTTGTTTGTTATTCAGTTTTCCTCAGTCTTTCCTGATTATTTGCTTATTATTCTTAGTTCCCATTCTTATTTTCCTGTGGTGATTTGTGACTTAACAAAATTATAATAATAATAAGAATTTCATTCTAAAAGAACTTTCCCCTATTTAAATCCAACTTAATTAAACAGTGTTTATCTACTAACTAGTTATACAGTATTCTTTAGTTAGGATTTTAATGAGGTCTGTAAAAGTTAGACATATATTATTCTTGATCAAAAGAAACCCAGCTGTGAGTTTTGTCCTTGAGTTTAGAAACTTTTAACAGTAGCTAGCTAAGTTGCTAGCTTAGCTAGCTAGCTAAGTTGCTACAGTAGCTAGCTATTTTCTCGCACTGTCTCCCTGCCACTTTGAAGATAGACACTAGTCTAAAGACAGGATTTTTTGTGTTTGTAACTTCTTCAGCTTGTGGGAATTGGCTGGCCATGAGATGGTTTGTGCTGGGTCTCCTCTTTCCCACATGATATGCTGTGCCTGTTTGTCCTTGAATTGTTCTCACTAAATTTAGTTAAACTAAAGATTTTAAAACATGACGCATTGTTGCTGTACCATGTGATCAAAAAAAAAGTCTAATAGTTAACCAATGTACTTTTAACACTATGATATAATCCGTAGCGAAAAACTGTCTATATAATTAACCACTTATGCCAATAAAATTTGAGCAGTCCAGAGCCCTAAAAGAAGGGACAAAGAGGCTGTCTCCGTTCTTTCGCCAACGCTGTCCATCTCCAATCAGGATGTATACTCCCTGGCCACCGGAGTTGGCCTCCAGCATATATCCAAAAATGTGAATTAACAGTCCATATAATCCATGACAAAAAAAAAAATCAAGTTTCTCTGGTCATTTGATTTTAGAGACTAAAGAATATACCAGAAGAAAGAGATATTACTTTGTAAAATAAAATTTAATTTCCAGTTTCCAGTTTTATAAACACTTGGATTTATTTAAACTTAGCATATATTTATTTCTTCAAAATTTTTGATTGTATAATATATGCCAGGCCCTCTGATGACTTCAAGTTAAATATGAGGAGACATAAACTTTACCTTTGAGAAATTCAGCTGTGCAGTGACTTGCAAGTTTAAAATCACCTGCCATATTGATGTTCTTGCTGAATTTCACAAGTTCTGAAATGAACTGTATAATAAAAAGAGTTTCACGGAGTAATATAGTCTTATAACTTCAAAATATTTGGAATGGAAATAATGTGCAAACTATTTTTCCACTTCTGCTTCATATCTCCACATAATTCTGGCTTTAATGATCATTTCTCATTTTGAAGTCTGTACAGCATTCTATATATCACCAACTTTATGTCATATTAAAATTTTATTTGCTAGTATTCAGCTATTATCATGAAAATGCCCCATATATAAATATCAGTATTTAAAATAAATAAAAATATAAAAAAGCAGAACATTACTCTGAACTGTCTTCTCTGTAGTACTACATTTTGTAGCATTCTTGATTAAAAAAATGAAAATTAAGCTATATACTAGCCACGTAATAATATGATTTTCAGCTGAGTCACAGCTTGATTCTTATAATTTAGGATCTTAAATTATTTAGAAGCTCTTATAAGTGGCATTGCTTTGTAGACCTATTCTAATTCAAAGTTATAATTTATTATTATTTTATAAGTTTTATATGATTCTTATGCAGAATTCAGACCTGAAGTGTCATGGAGAAACTGTACAAAATATTTTCACTTGCACTTTTGGAGAACACTGCTATTAGCCAAACACTACTGAATGTGTCTAACATTAACAGTAACACAATAAGAACTCACATCCTGATTGTCACTTTTGTAATTCATAAGAGCAAACAGCTCAGAAGTAGATCACAGAGCCTACAAATAAGTTTTTAAATCCCCTCCAAATAAACAATATGGTATATGTTTATACATACATACGACTTCTGTCATATATATAATATGATTGCTCTAATGTTAGTTAGAATTTTAAGTAGCATAGTTATTTGCTTTCTCTGAATGCTTTTACTTTACATTAGAAGTTGATCAAGAGAGCAGGTATTATAGAAAAGGCAGGGAGAGAACACTGGTTACTTTCAGAAGGCAAGGTCAAGTCCAAAGGATCAGAGAAAAGTTATCTCTACAATTTATATCAAAAAGGAAAATGGTTTGAATCTATAGACTGAAAGGTAGAAAGGAAGGAAGAAGGAGTAAAAGAATAAAAGAAGGGAAAACGTCTGCGTACCTCATTAGCACCAATGAGTATCACTGCATGTCTATAACTCCGTATTTGTTGATATGACCTTGAGCCATCATGAAAAAGTATATCATATCTGATTTATTCTACTGAGGAAGGGGAAAACTGCCTCAAATTTCAAAAAGATGACACTAAAATATTTTATGTGGTATTTTTTTTAACTTTTTGCACATAAAGAGAAAAAAAAGTATCATCCATAAAAATTCCTTTTGCAGAACATTTCATCTTTTCATAATCTCAGGTAAGTAGTATATTTAATTCTTTCATCCGACAGAGAAAATATATCTCCTCATTATTGCAGTCAGAAACAATCACCCTCTACATGTTTCTTGAATTGTATGCTCAGTTAAGTTTTAAAATCTACCCTTTTGTCCATTATTTCATTGACACTAAAGAAGCCCAACTAAACAACTGTGGCAAGACTGACATGACGTATGCATGTCATGTTTGCACCAAGCAAAAACTCTTTTTAAAGGGGCTCCCTTGAAGATAATGACTGAAACATTGAAAGGACCCCAAACATTGGAGAAAGCAGTGGGAAGAGAATCCTTAAAAGTTTATTGACTTAAATAATTTTGTCTGTGTTACACATAATAAAAAAAAAAAAATCTTTACACTTTGTTAAAAAATAAATAAATAAAATAAAATCTACCCTAAATAGTTAATAAAACCGATATAATTAACTTACGCCAACACCTCAACACCCAACAAGAGCTCTAACTCTCGAGGTGTGATGCTGTCACTTTAAGGGAGTTCCTTTCAGCTCTGACAGCAGCCTAGATCCCCACACAGTGCTCCCTTATAGAGAGCCTGCCACCTCAATTCCTTGTTGCACTGTGGGTGAGAATCAAGGGAATAATGCAGACCCCTAATTTTTTAATAAAACATAATCCTCAGAGTTCCCACTGTGGCTCAGTGTGTTAGGACTTTGACTACAGTGGCTTGGGTCCCTGTGAAGGAGCAGGTTAAGGGATCCAGATCTGTGCACCTTCTGCTCATATTCACCCTGGGCCAGGAATGTTCATATGCTGCAAGTGAAGCCATTAAAAATAATAATAATTCTCAACTTTTAGGTCGTGCTTTCTTTTTTTTTTTTTTCTTTTAATTGTCAAGTGAAGAATTGAACAGATTGAAAAACTACCAACCCTTCTTGGACTTGTAAGAGAGAGGAGGACATGGGGCAAACTGCTCCCACCCAGGCTGGAAAAGACAGGCAAGCAAATATAGGGAATCAATTCTTACCTGAGCAGAGATGCAGATGCAAAAGCAGAAACTGATAGGGATGGAAGAGGCACAGGTGGTTGTAGAAGTCCCAGTAAAGGACCACAGATAATGAGGGAAATTTAGGGGACATTGGGAGATCACTGTAGTAAATAAATTGCTCAAAAAAGCCATCAGAACAAGGCAGGCCTGCTTGACTAGTGGAAGTGCAAGAAATGCCTCAGGTCATTGGGTGGGAGATGGGATTAGGCCTGCATTCAGATTCTGACCAAGGGCAAGAGTTAGATGACCTGCCCTTCTGCTGATTTGAATACCAGATACCAAGGAGGAGCTGCTATTCCCAGAAAGGAAGAGGCAGGCTTTTCCAATCCCCACTCCCCTTGCAGGATAAAAATGTAGCCCACCTGATCCTTGGGGCAGAGCTTCCTTGCCTGCCTGCTTGCATCTCTCACAAATGTCCTATGCTAGTAAATGTTTTTCTTGCCTATCACTTTGTCTCTCGCTGAATTCCTTCTGTGCAGAGACATTAAGAACCTGAACCTCAGTGAGTCCAGACACAGAGTGAGTGATTCTAATTTAAAACCATGGGTTCAAGTCTCAATCTGCGTTTAGGCTGGGTTCAAGTCCTGGCATGTGGGTTCAAGTCGCAATCTGCATTCTGGCTAGGTTCAGGTTGTTAGTCCTATTAGTTTCAAAACCGCTGTGGCAACCAGAATGGGGAAGAAAATTGGAATTGAAATTGATGAATGGTTGGAGGCTCAGTGAGGCCAATGTTAAGAGGTAAAAACACCAGGGAGACCCCATCAAAAAGGGCCCCCACAATATTGTTAGAGTTACTTCCAAGAGCTGGACCAAATTCCCATAGTAAACACTGGAGAAAAATTTCCTTGTGCTTCCAGCATGGAGAGGAGAAAAGGAACCATTTTGAAACACCAGAGCACTCTTTTCTTCTTAACAAGGCCTGTCCTCAGGAGAAACTAGTTAGCCAAATCCTAATCTGCTATGAAATCATAGAGCCTACTAACTTTCCTGGGGGAAGGGAAATACCCAACTCTAGCCTGCTCTCGCCTTTCTTATGGGAGAAGGAAAAGATCCAACCCCAGCCTGTTCTAGCCATCCTGTCACACCAAAGGGAGGAAGAAAAACTGAGAAACTTGTAAAGCTCCCTAAAAGACTGAGATCTAACCATGAGAAATGGATCACTTCCCTTCTCTCCATAACTCACCACTGCATTACTAAAGACCTATTTACGGAAGCTTCTTTTATCCAGTATATCATGTCCAGCTTTCAAGATAACATTACAAGGCATACCACAAGACAAACAACACAATTTGAAGATACAGAGTAAGCATCAGAACCAGACATAGCAGAGACACTGGAATTATCAGACTGGGAATTTAAAACAACCATGATTAACGTGCTAAGGGCTCTAATGGGAAAGTAGACAGCAGGCAAGAACAGATGGGCAATGTAAGTAGAAAGATGGAAATCCTAAGAAAAAGCTAGAAATGCTAGAGATAAACAACAACAAAAAAAACATTCTTCAGAAGTGAAGAATGTCATTGATGGAATTGCTAGTAGACTGGGCACAGCTGAGGAAAGAATCTCTGAGAGAATATATCAACAGAATCTTTCAAAAGCAAAAAGAACCAAGACTTGGGGGAAAAAAAAAAAAAGAACAGAATATTCAAGGACTGTGGAACAACTATAAAAGGTGAGACATACCTGTAATGGCAAAAAAAATTTGGCAGAAATGGGCCATGGCTAAGAGGGAAACCAAAAGAATACTGAGTTATAAGATCAGAAAAAGACAAAAAGAATTACATAAACAAGATTGCCAATGGTGACAAGAGATCAAATAGGATAAGCCCAAAAATTGTGTATTAGAGAAAATGACGGAGAACATATCAAGTCCTAAAGATGTTTGTTTTGGAGGAGCAGTGAGCAAAAAGGTGAGATTATAGTGGGTTGGGGACCTCTTTGGGAAATAGGAAGTTGTAGCATTGTGTAGCTTTCGGATATCCAGGATATCATTGACTTTTCCTAATCACTTTTTCCAACTGAAAGGATTTACTTCATACTACCAAAATATACTGAGGGGCTTTAAAATGAGTCCAAATGCAAAACTCTTTAATTCTTGCTACTGAGGCAAATATTTAATTACCTTTCATTTAATACATTTTTAAAATTTTATATTTGAGTTTGCAAAACCATCAATACATAAAAACTTCTAGATCCTATTATTACTCTTTATTCCTGCATGAAAATCAGCCAGTTTATTTTCTTAGATCATGTCTTATTTGAATTATTAAGCGCAACTTCCAGAAACTAACAGATGATATCAGTTCATCAGGTACAAGATAGACCTGCATTCTGAGTTATCACAGTTAAGTGTTTTAACAGTGTTGCAATACTACATACCACCATGATGTCTATCCTCCAAAAGCAATTTCCTTTAACCTGCATGCTGCATTTAAACCAATGCCATACTTCTTCCTTATGTTTTATTATGACAACATTTTGTTCCCAGGAATACATTTCCATACCAAGTCAGGTATATTATATTCTTTTGGAGTAACAAACAGACCTAAATACCTCAGTGACTTAAAAAAATGTCTATTTCATATTCACACTAACAGTAATGATGCTATTGTCTGAGATACAACTAGAAGATAAAAGAAGAAATAAAGAGGGTTGGAAGGGAATGAGATGTGAAGAAAATCTGTTATAAGAACTCTGGTTATTTTCATTTAGAATAAGTTTGTCTCTTTGCTTAAGATAGGAGATAAGTGAGTAAGTTTAAATGCTAAGAAGGAAGGTGGTAAGAGAGGAGAAAAAAGTATCAATGGAAATATAACAGGAAGAATTTGAGGAGGGTGGTTGCCATTAAGTCTCATCTGACAACCTCTTCAACTGTAGGTCAAGAAGGGAAAGAAGATACATGCTGATACAGAAAGTTTGTAAACGTTTGCAAAAAAAGGAAGAAATTGTATCAGATTTTTGTTTTCTTCTATGATTAGTAATCAAGATATTCTCCTCAGAATAAAGAAAAAGAATAGGCTTTGGATAAGAATTTTAAGAGTAGAAAAACCTGAAATTACAGGGCAGATGAAAATATTGGCCAACAAAGGAGGCTGGCCAATAATTTTAAAGACCTTTGTAATTTAGGAACAATAATATAATGGGGGTAAATATAATTTTGTCATTGACTTCCTTCTGCATCTCTGAGGCACTAGGCTTAGACAAAATAGTGGAGAAACTACATACACACAATGAAATGTATAATGTTATATATAGATCATAGAATATAGTCATGAGGAGTGAAAACAACAAAATCCCATGAAATCGGGCAGTGTAGAAATTACTTAAGTGATGCTAAAGCATTCCAAAGTGTAACATCAAGAATGATAGGTTTACCAAATATGCTGGAAGGATGTGTAATGAAAGTCAGACAATCAAGTACTTAAATGTTTGTTTCATCATATGTTTGAATTTATGATTTCTAAGTTGGAGCTTGATTAAAAGAAAATATTCCATTTTATTTGCTAATTTAAATTGTAATAGCTGCAAAATACAGGATACCACTATGTTGAGAAAAGGTAACTAAAACCATATAATCAATGAGCAGGACTTCAACGACATAGCTGGACACAAACAACCCTCCACCCTTTCTCTCTTATTCTTTTATGATGTGTATTCTTCTCTGTTAAATTTGCTAGACTTCATTGTTAAATCCTGTTTAATACATGCTCAATATTTCTTCTTACCAAATAAAATTTAAATACCACACTAAATTTTATTGACTAGTTAGTAAATAAAGTCTAATTCTTCTTATATGAACCAAATACATAAAGTAAATATTTAAAAATACATTTTAAGGAATGAAAATAAAAATTACCTTTTTTTGGCATTTAAACAAAAACAGGCATTTAATACTTTCACCAAAACTCTGATGTTGAGTTTGTAATTCAGAAAATATATTTGGTTTATCTTGGAAATATAGATAATATTCACTCAGAATGTCTGTAGAAAATGCACTGTAATATTACTACTGAAGAACGTATATGCATGGAAGAAGTAGGTGAAATATGTATGTCTATGGATGTGGGGGGGAGGAGTAGCAGCCAGTTAATGGCCCTAAGGTGGGATGAACCTGGCATAATGAAGGAACAGAGATGAGTCCAGTGTGTGACTAGATTTGAGTAAATAAGTTAGAGGTTGGTAGGTGAGGAGGTCAGGTAGCATACCCTACCATTTAAGGACACAACATTCCCTTTTCCATTTACTACTTCTACTAATATTCTATTGACTAAAACTCATTTACATGATCACAGATAATTACAAAAGAGGCTAAAAACAGGCTATTGGACTCTTTACCTGAATGACCTTTTGTCAACATAAAATGCTTTTTTTACTATGGACCCACTGACCATCAGAGATCAGAGTCAAATAGTTTCTATCATATCGTATATTTTAATATGGTGTGTGTTGTGTGTGAAATAGAGAGAGTGACATTGATTTTATAATTTTAACTTAGTGTTGGACTTCTTTTGTTGAAGTAGCAGAGATGGGGGATAATTGCAAACTAATCTCTCAAGATCTGTCTGTGGGATTCACTACATCAGTGATCTTACAGATTCCAAACAGTACAATAACCAGTTTATTATACAAAATTTCGATGTGAAATTAAACTGTAACTTTTGGAAATCATATTGGAATATTATATCTGACAAAAGTCATGTTACAAAATTATATCTGACACAAAATAAGTGAACTATAAACAGCTGTATATCTATTTGCATTTTAAATGCAACAATTAATTTATTTACTTTATTAGTTACTTGTCATGAGTCTGCTTTGCTTCATTATGAGCAATTGTATGTGGCTTGTGTTTTAGGAAAAAGTCAATGGAACAAACTAAAGTGACTCATCAAGAATATGTAATAATTTCTCCAAATGCAGATTGGGTTATTTATAAAATTAACTACCAAAATGAGTGAAAAGCAACAGATGGCTAACAAAAAAGATGGAGTTTAAACGATCAAGTCTGTTATTGACTAAGTGGAGAATTTCAATCTAAACTTGATATAAGATGCGGAAATAAGGCTGACAAATATAAGATTTTCTAAAGTTTGTGATGTATATAAAGGAAACTTTTTAATATGCAAAAAAGAAATGGGGACTAATTATAATTGCACATGTAAAATCATGCTGATATCATGTCCTAAAATTTAAGATATTATAAAGAGAAAATATGGAAAAAACAAAGAATATAAACCAGATGTTTCATCTAAAGTTGATCTTATAATTTAAAAGAAATCCTCAACAAGTTTGAGCATAGGAAAATAAATTCTTATTAGACAAAACTTGGATGATATATACTCTTCTAACATTAAAAATAAATGCATTTTAGTTACTGCTGCATAACAAACCACCTTCGAAAATGGTGGCTCTAAAAAGAAGAATTTATTATTTCTAATAAGCCTAGAAGCCCAGTAAACTCAGCTGATGATTTTAGTGTTCTGATATCAGCTGTGCTCACTCGAGCATTAGGGTTAAGCTGGCAAGAATAGTGCAGGCTGGCTAATCTACACTGGTATCACTCCATGTGTGGAAGTTGTCTGGCTGTCAGCCAGCTGATCTTGTTCTCATGGCATGGTGTATATTCTGGATAATAGCATAAAATGCAAGTTCTTTAAGACCTAGACTTAAAAGATTCGATACTCTACCACTTCTGACTCATCATATTGGTCAAAGGAATTGTGAGACTAGCCCATATTCATTTCCAGTGGGAAATAGATACCACTTAATAGAACTATATAGTACATTGTATGGGGCATGGGATACCCGAAAGGGGATGATTTCAGAAAACAACTTATCATGCTCTGCCCATGGCCCTCCCATTCATAACTTTCATGCTTGCAAATTTTAGTCGGTTTACCTAAAGGGGCTCTAAGGATATATGCAATCATGGCATCAGGTTCAAAATACAGACACATATAACCTACATCATTATAAATGTAATTGTTAAGATACTTCATTTCTTGACCAGAAGACCTAATTTAAAAAGACAATTTTTCTGTCACCTAACATACCCAAGATGCAATGATGAGAAAAAGACAAAATTAACACAATAAATACACATAGGCAGCCCCAAAATTTGTTAAATGGGTTTTGTTGTTGAAGATCCCAGGTCTCAGGAAGGCTAGAAGGCATAGAAAATTAATCAGACTGTGAAAAGATCTCATGGTTCTTAATTTTTTATGAATAGAAATCAACCCAAGGAAAATATCTTTCTGTATAGGCATTTTTTTTTTTCAAAAATAAAAACCAAAGGCAAAGAAAAAAAATTTGTAAAAGACCTACCAAAAATATTAAAACATTCATTCTTCTTTGCCGATATGCTACTATTCAAAACTTAAAATGATGGAATTATAGATTTAAATTATTACCATAATATATTGTGCTCCAGATAGTCCAGGATAGAGTGTCAAAATGTTTGTCAAAATAGAGACAATCATCTCACTGCCATACCATTTTGTCTATAACCCATCTGATCAGGGAATGTAAAGCCATTTTTTTTAAAATGTTGAATTCACATCAATTTTATATACCAATATTAAACATTTTTTATACATAGGCCAGAAACAAGCCACTATGGTTACAGGTTTCCATAGATGTTAAATTTTTACTTGCTTTAATAGTGAATTGTTCAATTAAGTCTTGGTACCCAAGAATTAGAGAACTATAGATTTAAAAGAGGTTACTTAAAGATTATTTTTTGGGAAAAAAAAAAAAGAATATCCCATAAGGAAAAAAATCAAGACTTTAATAAATCAACAAGATATAATCAGGAAACAGAAAAACTAGGTCTAATCTATTCGTGCAACACTGCCTACTCATGGGATAGATTAACCTGGCTGATAGATGCACAGATATAGTTTAGAATTTCTATGGATCCACAGTAACTGCATTTTATGTCTTATTCTCCCCTATGATAAATGAATAAGTATGTCTGATTGTAGTTAATTCCTTTTGATAAAAGCCAAACTCACATAAAGCAAGGCCAAGAACACTGAGAGTTCCCAATTTCCCAAACTGGATTAGATCTGTAAGATGTAGTGATTACAATGTTGCTAGAATTATCTGAAAAGTTTAGGTGTAAAGATTTATAGTTATAATTTTTTAATTTGTGTAATGATTTTTTTTTCAGAATAACTTGCACTGAAAATGGAAAAACTAAAAAGTAAAAAATAAAATATAGTTAATAGAAGTTTCTAGAAAACATTGGTGACAAAAGGACTAGTGTGGCAAGAACTAGAAAGGAGAAACTCAAAGTTGTGCTTTTTTATTTTGTACTGCTTTATCCTCAAGGCATTTGCAAACTGGGAGGTGGCAGCCGAGAGATTAAAATGCAGAGATTTTGATAAACTCTTGTGGCCAGGGAGAAAACCTCTACTTCAGTGGATACCAAAAAAAAAAAAAAAATTGAGTGCAGGGGAAGCACTCTGGGGTTTTCAGATAGGACAAATTACGAGTAAGGATGAATTGAAAGTTTAACAGGCAGCCCAAAGCCTAAAACCTGGATTAAATCATTCTATCTTGATTGGTTTAAGGTGTTCTATTTCTCCTTAGTTGTTCAGTAGAGGCAAAATGAATTCTCCCTGAATGTAGAAAATAGAATCCTATGCCTCAAATGTTTCTGTATAATTATGCCTGTGTCTGGTATTGAATAAAGAAAAAAATATGCACAAGAATTGATTAAAAATAAAGAGTAAGCAATAGAAATAGGGGCAAAATGTTCAGTTATTTTGAAGCCAACATTAGAATTAGAAAACAACTTTGAAATAACTGTGTTTAATAAACTGCAATGTAAAAGTTGTGAAAAGGATCTAGTAGAATTTTTAGAAGTGAAAAAGTTTAAAAATCCAGTTGATGGTGATGCCAGAAAGATGTTACTGGAATCTGGGTCATTCATGCAGCCAAAGAATGAACTTGGTGATTACACAGGTGGCAAGCAAGCAAAGTCTTTATTATAGGAAAGCAAATACCCCCCCAGGACTGCTGGGAGGGGGAAGAAGAGCCCCCTCTCTCTATTGTCTTATAGGGGGGTTTTATCTCTTAAAGATGGGGGGGTACCAATGTGGGGTCCAGAAAGATGTGGTTTTTTCCCATTGGTCTTGCCTAATTACCTGTATCAGTCCTTGTCCAATAAGGGTTTTAAGGGTGGAAATGTCCCATAAGTCTCATGCCCTTTTTCCCCCCCCATAAACTGAGTCACAAGGGGTTAGGGATTAATGTCCATCTGGGCGCACTAGGTACACTCCCTATAATAAAAAAGACCTGTGGGGATGTTACTCCCTGGAGCCCTTAAGCCACAGATGGTAATCAAGAGCCATATCAAAGAATGCATTGAAGCTCATGCTCCTACACTGACTACCTGAGTCATTATTCTGTCTCACTATGAATAAATGAAGACCTTCACAAGACCAGCAGCAAACTTCTATAGAATGTTTGCAAGGCTGCATGCACCTCCCCCTTTACCTTTATCACATATCTTGCTATTTCCCCTTTTCTCATTGGGGCAGTATTTCAGAACTATAGTTCAGTGGGCTGGGCTGTAGTTAAGTGAACAAAACAAAAGATGTCAGTGGTCATCTGTAATGCAGTCACTCCTAAGGCTGGGCCAGTGAGCCCTGAGAGAGAACCCAGGAAAGAAACAAAGAATACTGGCCCACAGCTAAGGTGCATATCAAAGGAGTGATTCCAATAAGCCCAGACTTTACATCTTCTCAAAGAAATTGGTTTTCTAGAAATCTTTTTCTGAAAATCTGGTTATTGGTAAATCTTTTTTTCCTACTACCCTTCTCTTTGTTGCAAAAGCTTATATATCTTAGATTCCTCCCTCATCTCCTTAGTGCCATGTCTCAGGGTTCCCAGAGATGTATCTCCTTGGCTTCATTTTACCCCAAATAAAACTTAACTATCAACTTTCAGGTTGCATATTTTTTAGGAGGTTCGACAAATAGAATGCTAGAAATTTGTCAGCAAGATAGAGAAAATGCTTGTCGCTACATTTCTAATTACATACCAATGAAATTTAACTTGTATATTTTGATGTATTTAATTCATAATTTTCTTGGCTTCACCAGCAGCATGCAGAAGTTCCTGGACGAGGCATCAAACCTATGCCACAGCTGTAACCAGAGCTATAGAAGTGACAACACTAGATCCTTAACCTGCTGAACTGTGAGGGAACGCCTCAGTTCATCCTTGAGTTGACAAACTTTTCACTTATGTTTAAATTCATACAATAAGTGTCTAAGATTAAGAGTGTCATGCATAGGCTCCAAAACATAAGCTACTTGGAGACTCAGGCATGTTTTACTTTGAATTCTGCAATGCAACAATTAAAATGATTTGAAAATATACTCATGAAATTCTAAATCACAAATGTCTGTTTTGTAACCCCATTTAAAACTTAGAAAACATGGACAAACAACATATTTTATACTATATATAAATACTAGAAAATACAGAGAGAAAACACAATCATTCCACTCTATTTTACACTAGGAGATTAATAATAAATGTATAAATACATAACTAACATCAACCAATCTTAGTAAATGATTTATTAATATTCTCATTAGAATGGCAAATTAAATGTGGATGAATGTAGCATAGAGCAATTAATTCTGAAAGAAGACTGAATAAATCAATATTGATAGGGAGCTCAGAAAGATGTCTATTTAGAGACGAACCTAAAAAGAAGAGAAACAGTTGTTTACAAGGAGTCTAGAACATTAGACTAACGAGAAATTGACTAATTCTTACATATCCTTTTTATCTCAATTTTAGATGTTACCATTTTCAGGAAATAATAAATTGCTTATACCTAGTCTTGAGATATGACTTCTAAAAACTTGGATTTCTATCAGCTATCTCAAAATTAAGGTAACTCAAGATTTCATTTGCTTTATTTAGATCACCCACCCTATTTCACATGCTTCAAATTTGTAAGTCATTATTTTTGTATCCTCCCTGTTTATTCCTGTTTTACACTAATAATTTAAAAGCATTGCCATTACCACCTCCATTTATTCTCTAGATTGTATATATCCCACATCCAGTCTATCCCTCTTCATTTATCCAAAATATATCCACTTCCCTCCATTTCTATTTTTGCTCTCCAAAACTCAAGTCCAAACCATAATGTCCCACATGGACTACCACAATACACTCCCTTCTCTTCTTGCATTTGCTATCAACTTGTCTCCACACCCAGAGTAAGTAACATCCAAGTGTGTTACTCTCATGATGACATACTTCAGTGAATTTCCATAGCACCAATTCTTATCACGGCTTAAAAAATATGATCATGTTCCTGATCATGCCTCCCATCTCATTTCTTATGTCAAATACACAATGTCTTGAATTTGTTTTCCACCTATCCCTATCCTCTCCAGACCCACTCACTTAACATCATGCTCATCAGAGAATTTAGAATTTAGGTTAGCAATCTAGTTTGCTTTTTTATGTACTTTTTTCCATATCTCTGCCAATCTCCTCCCCATATATATATATATATATATATATATATATATTCTATCATATAATGTGAATATAATTTGTATGTTCTATCACATGTGTTGCACTGTGAGATATATACTGATTATACTGCTGAGGAAATGCATGAAATAAAAGACCAATATAAAGTATATGCTTTAGATTAGAGCATCTTTGTTTCAAATTTTGGAAACAATTTGTTGAAAATATTAAAACATTTATAATGGTTCTTTCTATTTACACTTTTTAAAGTTGTAGGCCAGCATCACTAATCCTCTTATCCACATTGACCTCAAAGTGATAAAATTCTTACAGTGGAATATGGAAGATACTAATCATATGATAATATTTCCTCCTTTCCCTCACCCAAGCCCATTCACAGATATCACAGTTCAGTTTATGAAATCAACAACAAAAAGAATAATGAGAGTTTTTTCCTATTCAACATTGTACTGGAAGTTTTAGCCAAGGCATTTGGGCTAGAAATTAAAAACTAGAAATAAATGACATTAAGATTAAAAAAGAATAAAATTATCTTTGTTTTAAGTTGACATTCTTTATATCAAAAATCCTAAGGAATTAAAACACATACATACAATATTACAGAAAATACACAAGTATAGAATGTTTATATGATAGAAGATCAATACACAAAAACCAATTGTAAATCTACAGAGTAGCCATGAACAATCTGAAAATAAAATTAAGAAAGTAATTCAATTTAAAAGGGCATAACAATAAATAAAATACTTTGTAATGAATTTAACAATATAATTGCAAGTTATGTATACTGGGAACTCGAAAACATTATTTAAAGTTTTAAAATATTTTCATAAATGGAATGACATTCCATGTTTATGGAATAGAGATTTGATATTGATAACATGCCATTACTTTGAAAACTGACCTAAAGATTCAAAGCAATCCTTATGACATTCTAAATTCCGTGTCTGTAGATATTGCCATTTATCTTAAAAATTCATTTGGAAATGCAAGAGACTCCAGAATTACCAAAAGAGTTTTGAAAAATAACAATACATTATAGAAATCACACTTCTTAATTTCAAAACTTACTACAAAGCTATAATAATCAAGATGGTAGGGAACTGTCTTAAGGATAGACCTGAAAATGAATCATTGGAATTGAGAGTTAGAATACACTTTAATATCTGTGGTCAATGGATATTTTATAAGTGCTCCAAGAGAATTCAATGAGATAATAGTACTGAAACTACTGGAAATCTACATGCAAAAGAATGAAGTTGCATCATATACAAAATTTAATTTAAAACTGACCAAAGACCTAAGTGTAAAAGCAAATTTTATAAGTATCTTACAGGAAAACATAGGCATAAATCTTTGTGAACTTCAATTTGGCAATGATTTCAAAAGCACGAGTTAGCCAAAAGAAAAAAAAATTAGGTTAATTAAAGTTCAAAATTGCAAATATTTGTGCTTCAAAGGATGCTTTCAACAAAGTGAAGACAACACACAGAATGAGAGCAAGTATTGGCAAATTATGTATCTGATAAAAGACCAGATATAAAAAACCCTTAGTAAAAAACAAATAACCAAACTAAAAATTTGGAGAGGAGTTGTATAAATATTTATCTGGAGATGTTGTGCAAATGGCCAAAAAACACAGGAAAAATGCCCACTGTTATTAGTCATTAGGTGAATGCAAATCAAACCCACAATGAGAACAGCACAAAAATTAACAACAGATGAATGTATAAACAAAATATGGTATGAACATATAATGGAATATTTTTCCACTAAAAAATAAAGTTCTGATACATGCTAAAACACAGATGAATCTTGTACATAGTATGCTTAGTAAAAAAAAAAAAAGGACTCAAGGACAAATAAAGTATAATTTTACTTAGGAACAACTAGAAAATAGGCAAATTCACAGAAACAGAGAGAAGAAGGAAATGGAGAATGACTGCTTAATTGGTACTGAGATTCTCTTTGTGAGGATGAAAAAATTTTGGAAATAGATAATGGTGATGGTGGCACCATTGGGATTGCAAATAAAACCACTGAATTTTACACTTATACAACTGTAAAAAATTGTTAAAATGAATAAATATAGGTATACATTGTATGTGTAAAACACACCTATAAACCAAAATAAACAAGATACCAATTCATATTCACTAGCATAGATATAATCCTCTTGTCAGAAAATAACAAATGTCACAGGAATATGGAGCAATTGGAACTCTCATATATTGCTGATGAGAATGTACAAAGGAGCAGCTATTTTGAAAAACTAGTACCTCAAAACATTAAAGAGTTTTACCATATGACCCAGCAATATCACTTCCAAGTCGTGAATCTAAGATAACTGAAAATATATGACCTTCACCATAATTTCTATAATAATGTTCATTATATTGTCCATTATACTGAAAAAGTTGAAACAATCCAAATATCTATCCATTGATAAATGGATAAACAAAATGCAGTATGTTCATGCAAAGGAGTATTATTCTGACATAAAAAGAAGTACAGATATGGTCTACAGCATAGATTAACTTTAAAAGTTTTATGTTAAATCAAAACTACAATGAGGTATCACCTCACACTGGTCAGAAAGACCATCATTAATAAGCCTACAAATAGCAAATGCTGGAGAGGGTGTGGATAAAAGAGAACCCTCCTACACTGTTGGTGGGAATGGAGATTATTACAACCACTATGGTTGTTCCTCAGAAAACTGAATATAGAATATATGATCCAGCAATCCCACTCCTGGGCATATATCTGGACAAAACTACAATTCAAAAAGATACATTCACCACTATGTTCAGGGCAGCATTATTCACAATAGCCAAGACAGGGAAGCAACCTAAATGTTCATCAACAGATGAATGGATTAAGAAAAAAATGATATATATATGCACAATGGAATACTACTTAGCCATAAAAAAGAAAAAGAATGCCATTTGCAGCAACATGAATGGAACTAGAGACTCCCATGCTAGGTAAAGTAAGTCAAAAAGAGAAAGATAATACCATATGTCACTTATATGTGGAATATAAAATATGGTACAGATGAATCTATCTAAGAACAGAAGCAGACTCTCAGACAGAGAGAATAGACTTGTGGTTGCCAAGGGTAAGAGGGTAGGAAGTGGGATGTATGGGCAGTTAGTAGACATAAACTATTACATTTAGAATGGATAAGCAACGAGGTCCTTCTATATAGCATGGGGAACTACATCCAATCACTTGGGATAGACACTGACAGAAGGTAACATAAGAAAAGGAATGAGTGTCTATATTTATACACATATGCATGACTGATCAATATGCTGTACAGAAGAAAGTGGCACAACATTGTAAATCAACTATACTTTAACAAAAAATAAAAAAAACAACGTTGAAGCTAAAAATGTTCTAGGTTAAGTGCAAGAAAAGTTAAATATACATATTTGCCTAAGTTGGATTTTTAAGTTCACTTTTTCCTTATGAGTATATTTTAGACATATTGCCCCTATTTTCCAGTTAAAGAACAAATAGTTTATTTGTCCAAGCTTACAGAGCTAGGAAATATTAAAGCTAGATTTTAATAATCCATGCGTGTGACCTGTAGATCACATGGGTATGACAAAAGTTTCCTCTGTCAGTTCTCACTTAGGTATGTCAATAAATGTACCTGGGTCTGGCTCTTTTTATTAACAAAATACTTCTTCACTATCTCAAATTATCATATACCTCCTTTTCAGCATTATTTACTTTTCAAATGCTCTAGGATATTACCTTCATGTTTTGAAGTAATCAATTATTTTTCTTACTGTAAACTTAATATACTTCCTATTTGGAAACTAGTCACAAATCTTTTAAGAAGCATCACATAATAATATTTTTTTTATACTGGCAACACTTTGGACAATTCATGGTCTATGGCATTCTTTTTATATTACTTTGAACTTTCAACATATGTATGACTGATAGCAAATATTACACTCCATTAAATAAGCTCTTATAAGAAACACTTTTAACATAGGTTTTGGCATGAGAACAGGAGGTATTGAAAGTTTGTTTTACTTCCTTTGTTAAATTTACTTGAAAAATAGAAAAAGAGCAGGTGTTTCACAGAGATACCTGTGATATGAAAGTCTTTTTCCTATGGACCAGGTTTGATTGCAAATTCTAATATATGTATGTATGTATATATGGCTTGTAAGCCATTAGAATAGAGTTCAAAGCTAATGTTATATTAGAATTTCAAATGAAAATTATAGGGATTAAAATATTGCTATAACAGCAAATGCATTGGGCCCCTCTGCATCACTTACAGTCTATTTGAACTCATTATATTTGCCAAAATCACTGTACAATTTGGCATATTTGCTCCTTGTAAAAATGGAAATCCTCTACACAGCTCTAAATCTTTCAATAATCTTTATACTTTTAGCACTTGACCTATGGCTTGATATTCAATCAAAAATTACTAGCACTAATTTATGGTTGAGAAATGTATAAAAAATACTATTCCTGCAGCTATTATTACCATTTCAAATAGAAGGAAGGAAATTTCAAAATATCCACCATATGTCTTATGAAAATGATGAGCAGAAAAATATTTTATTTTTTAACTGCTTTTAATAAGTGATATATATATATATATACATATATATATATATTACAAAGCATTAAAAGTCATTTTTGAAGTTTTTTGAAGTCAACTTGAAATCTACATTTTCTGTTTTCAGAGACTATCTGACATACTGTCAGATAAAATATTTATTCTTCATCTAAATTTTATAGAAAAACAGCATATTACTAAGTAAAATACTATAACAAAGTATATTTTTTATGGAATGTTCCAAGTCTATTTTAATAACAGTTTAAGATTAAGGGATTAAAGATAATCATGTGAGACCTGAAACCATAAAACTCTTAGAAGAAAACATAGACAGTGAGCTCCTTGACTTCAATCTTTTATTTCTTAGCATAATTTTAAGTAATATTGAAGACTGTGATGTAAACAAAATAGAACAAAACAATTCTAGGGAGATCATTACTAATACCATCAGCACAGGTTTAAATGCATCCCAGGGGTACAAGATAACTCAGAAAGTCTTCTTAGATAATCAATTAAATAGTAAATTGATCTAAACCAAAATGAGAGAGTTGGAAATTGAGAGATGAGAGGGGCTTCCAAAAAAAGCAATAACATAAGCAAAAGTCTTAAGGTGTGAAATTACAGATATAGTCTATGAATGGAGTATAATGATCAAAGAAGTGTGATAGAGCTGAAGAGGCTCAGTCATAAATAATATGCAGAAAGTATTCAAATATGTGGAGTATAATGAGAAGTTTTTGAACAGTAGGTTACCAAGCTCAGGTTTATAATTTAGGAAGATGATTATGGTAAGTAAACTGTAAATTTGATTGGAATTAACAAACAACTAGAGATTAGAAAGGAAACAGGAGGTTTACAATAACCCAGGTAAAACACATGAGAACCTGAAAACAGACGTTGGTACTGGGGATTTAAAGGTGATAAACAAAAGGAATTATAGAGTCAGAAAGATAGAATCCCTGAATGATTGGAAAAGAGGAAAAAAAGGGAAAGCGTTATGACTAAGGTGAGATTGATGGAGCAAAGTAGAAGAGGAAGTCAGATATGCAATTGGTGGGGAAAGGATTTTAGGAGATTATGAGGACTTCAGGTTGTATTTGTGTTAAACAATAAGCTATTCAGGTCTTCATTAAAATATAAACAAAATTTGCACATTGTTGAAATCCTTTTGGCTGGCTTGTATTTACAATAGCCATGGAAGATAAAAGTAGAAGCAGGGAAACCTAAGAGGTATTGTGCTAGTTCAGTTGAGAGAGAATAGTGGCTAAGACCAAGGTGCTCACAGTGGAGAGGATAAAAGGTGGTTGGATTCCAGATATATTTTAAATGTAGAATCACTATTTCTTGAAAGACCTAGGCATAGGATGTGACACAAAGAGAAGAAATAAAGATTATTCCAAAGGTCTTCACCTGAGCAACTGGAAGATAGAAATAGCAACAATGTGATGAGAAGAAGCAAAAGTGGTGCACAGCATTACATTTTTGGACATGTCAGATTTAAAATGTTTATTACATAGTCAAGTGGAGAACTCCAGTAGACAATTATGTATAGAAATATAAAGTAGATAATTATTTGCATTTCTCTAATAATTAGTGATATCGAGCATTTTTTCATGTGCCTGTTGGCCATCTGTATATCTTCTTTGGAGAAATGTCTATCCAGGTCTTCCACCCATTTTTCAACTGGGTTGTTTGTTTTTTTGCCATTGAGTTGTATAAGTTGTTTGTATGTTTTGCAAACTAAGCCCTTCCTGGTTGCATCATTTGCAACTGTTTTCTCCCATTCCATAGGTTGTCTTTGTTTTGTTTTGTTTTTTATGGTTTCCTTTGCTGTGCAAATGCTTGTCAGTTTGATTAGGTCCCAATGGTTTATTTTTGCTCTTACTTCTGTTGCCTTGGGAGACCAAACTGAGAAAACCTTCATAAGGTTGATGTCAGAGAATGTTTTGCCTATGTTCTCTTCCAGGAGTTTGATGGTGTCTTGTCTTACGCTTAAGTCTTTCAGCCATTTTGAGTTTATTTTCATGCATGGTGTGAGGGTGTGTTCTAGTTTCATTGCTTTGCATGCAGCTGTCCAGGTTTCCCAGCACCACTTACTGAAAAGACTGTCTTTTTCCCATTTTATGTTCTTGCTTCCTTTGTCAAAAATTAATTGACACATAGGTGTCAGGGTTTATTTCTGGGTTCTCCATTCTATTCCATTGGTCTGTATGTCTGTTTTTGTACCAGTACCACACAGTTTTGATTACTGTAGCTTCATAATATTGTCTGAAGTTTGGGAGAGTTATGCCTCCTGCTTGGTTTTTTGTTCCTCAGGATTTCTTTGGCAATTCTGGTTTTTACGGTTCCACATAAACTTGTGGATTGTTTGTTCTAGTTCTTTGAAAAACGTCATAGGTAATTTGATTGGGATTGCATTGAATATGTAGATTGCTTTGGGTAGCATGGCCATTTTAACAATATTAATTCTTCCAATCAAGGAGCATGGAATATCTTTCCATTTTTTGATCCTCTTTAATTTCCTTGATTAAAGTTGTATAGTTCTCCATATATAAGTCTTTCACCTGGAGCTCCCATCATGGCTCAGCTGTTAACGAGCCTGACTAGTCCATGAAGGTGTAGATTCCATCCCTGGACTCACTCAGTGGGTTAGGGATACAGCATTCCCATGAGCTGTGGTGTAGGTCACAGACATGGGATCCCACATTGCTGTGGCTATGGTGTAGGCCATAGCTAAGGCTCAAACCAGAACTGTAGCCACTGGCCTATGCCATAGCCACACCAGATCTGAGCCTGCATCTGCAACCACAGCTCATGGCAACACCAGATCATAACCTAGTAAATGAGGTTAGAGATCAAACCTGCATCCTCATGGATACTAGTCAGATTTGTTTCCACTAAGCCATGATGGGAAATCCTTGGTGTGCGATTTTAAAAGTTGTTGCATTTTTATATTCCTTTTATAATATTTCATTGCTGGTATACAGAAATGCAAGAGATTTCTGAATGTTAATCTTGTATCCTGCCACTTTGCTGAATTTGTTGATCAGTTCGAGTAGTTTTTGAGTAGAGTCCTTAGGGTTTTCAAGATAGAGTATCATATCATCTGCATACAGTGACAATTTTAACTCCTCTCTTCCAATCTGGACACCTTTTATTTCTTTTGTTTGTCTGATTGCTGTGGCTAGGATTTCCAATACTATGTTGAATAAAAGTGGTAAGAGAGTGGGCATCCTTGTCTTGTTCCAGATTTTAGCAGGAATCTCAGCTTTTCTCCATTGAGTATTATATTTGCCATGGGTTTGTCATAAATGGCTTTGACTAGGTTAAGGTAAGAGTTTTTATCATGAATAGATGCTAGATTTTGTCAAATGCTTTTTCTGCACCTATTGAGGTGATCATTTTTTTTTTTTACTTTTGTTAATATGGCATATGACATTGATTCGTGTATGCTGAACCACCCTTGTGAAATTGGGGTGAATTCCACTTGGTCGTGGTGTATGATATTTTTTATATATTATTGGATTTTGTTGGCTAAAATATTGCTGAGAATTTTTGCATCTATATTCATCAAAGATCTTGGCCTATAATTTTTTTTCATAGTATCTTTGTCTGATTTTGGTATTAGGGTGATGGTGGCATCATAGAACATCTTTAGTAGTGTTCCTTCTTCAACCTTTTGGAAAAATTTAAGAAGTTCTTTGTATGGTTGGTAGAATTTGCCTGTGAAGCCATCTGGTCCTGGACTTTTGTTTGTAGGGAGTGTTTTTATTACATATTCAATTTCATTTCTAGTGATTGGTTTGTTCAATTGATCTATTTCTTCTTGATTTAGTTTTAGCAGGCTCTACATCTCTAGAAAGTTTCCCATTTCTCCTAGGTTATTAAATTTGTTGACATATAACTGTCCAAGGTATTTATTCTCTTTTTTTTTTTTGTATTTATGCAATATCCATTGAGATTTCTCCTTTTTCATTTCTTATTTTGTTTGAGTTATTTCTCTCCTCTTCTTGGTTATTCCAGAGGTTTGTCAATTATGCTTACCCCTTCAAAGAACCAGCTCTTGGTTTTCTTGATTTTTTAAATTATTTTTTGAAACTCTATTTTATTGATTTCCTCTCTGATCTTTATAATTTCTTTCCTTCTGCTGACTTTAGGTTTTGTTTGTTCTTCTTTTTCTAATTCATTTAGGTGGTGGGTTAAGTTGCCAATCTGAGATTTTTCTTCTTCTTTAAGAAAGGCATGTACTGTTATGAACTTCCCTGTAAGTACTGCTTTTGCAGCATCTCATAGATTTTGAATGGTTGCATTTTCATTACTGGTCAGAATGGCCATCATTAGTAACTCTGCAAATAACAAATGCTGGAGAGGTTTTTGAGAAAAAGGAACCCTCCTACACTGTTGGTGGGAATGGAAATTGGTATAACCACTATGGAAAACAGTATGGAGGTACCTCAGAAAACTAAATATAGAACTACCATATGACCTAGCAATCCCACTCCTGGGCATATATCTGGACAAAACAACAATTCAAAAAGATACATGCACCCCCATGTTCATTGCAGCACTATTCACAATAGCTGAGACAGGGAAACAACCTAAATGTCCATCGACAGATGAATGGATTAAGAAGATGTGGCACATATACACAATGGAACACTACTCAGCCATAAAAAAGAATGAAATGCCATTTGCAGCCACATGGGTGGAACTAGAGACTCTCATATTAAGTGAATTAAGTCAGAAAGATAAAGACAAATACCATATGATATCACATATCTGGAATCTAACATATGCCACTGATGAGCCTATCTACAGAATGGAAACAAACTCATGGACATAGGGAACAGACCCATGGTTGCCAGGGAGGAGCATGGTGGGGGGAGTGGGAGGGCCTGGGAGTTTGGGGTTAGTAGATGCAAACTATTGCATTTGGAGTGGATAAGCAATAAGTTCCTGCTTTATAGTAAAGAAAACTTGTGATGGAACATGATGGAGGATAATATTAGAAAAAGAGTGTGTATATATAAATGGGTCACTTTGCTGTGTAGCAGAAATTGAGAATGTTGTAAATCACCTATAATAAAAAAAATTTAAAAAAATCAAAGCTGGAAGCATAAACCTCCCAGACCTCAGATAATACTACAAAAAAAGAAAATAGAGAATTGTTGATAAAAATATAAATCAGCATAATTTAAAATAATGAGATGAGATGAAATCATCAAGACAGTCAGAATATTTGGAAATAAGAACTATGGACAAAAATTTGGGACACTCTGAATGAAACATCCAAAGAGATTAAAAAGGAACAGCTAATGAAGTAGAAGCAAAACCAAACAAGTGTAGTATCTTGGAGGTCAAGTAAATGAAGTAAATAGGTCAAAGCGAAGTGAAGTGTCAAGGGAGATGAGGATTAAACATTGATCATTGAATTTAGCAACAGAGAAATCACTGTTCACTTTGACAAGGGCAGGATGGCTTGATAGTTGGAGACAAAAGCATCTGATAAATCTCATGATAGGAAACTGGAGAGCACCTGGGAGAATTAAAAAAAAAACTATTTAAGGAGTTTTCCAGTAAAGAGTGGCAAATAACTTGGACATTGTTTGGTAGGTTACCATTGGCATCCAGAAAATTGTTTTCCAGTTGTTTGTTGTCCTTCTGTTAAATCACTGATCTGTGTGACGCACTGAAGTGATTGATGGACAGAAAGACCCTCACACAAAGTCACTAGCAAAACCTGGCTTTAGCCTTCTGCCCCAAGATGATGCTTGCCCCAAATGCGTAAGGAGCAACAATGGCTCTCTTTTCAATGTTCTCATCCAAATCATGTAAGTAATCTTTGTTACCAGATTCTAAACAGAAATTCTACCTGAAAAAGATTCTGTGAAATATATACTCAAGACTTAAAACTTTATGATACAAGAGACAATCTGAAGAAGAAAACAGAATAGTCACTGATTCCCTTGACTATTAACCCACATAGGGGTAATAACAGTAATTTTAACACTTTTTGCACTAAGTTGAAATTTTGCCCTTTTTAGAAATTTTATCATAAGAATGAGAAAAAAAAATCTTTACTACATGGGAAAGTAACACAATGAATAAAAGTTCAGCTAAGAAAAAATTCAAACTATTTGAAAAGTAAAATATGGTATGATTTTTTTCATTATTACAAATATATTTCAGCTTAGGTTCTTAAATCTGTTTTGAGGCTTGAATTGACTGTTGTGACGTCTTAAGAAACTAGAACTCCTGATGATTTTCATTTCTCTGTTGTATCCATTTCTTTTCTTTTCTTTTTTTCTTTTTTGGCTTCCCTGTGGCATATGGAGTTCACCGGCCAGGGATCAGATGCCAGCTACAGCTGCAACCTATGACACAGTTGCAGGAACACCAGATCCTTAACCCACTGTGCCAAGCTGGTAACTGAACTTGCTTCCCAGCACTGCAGAGATACAGCTGATCCCCTTGTACCACAGCAGGAACTATATGTTGTATCTATTTCTTAATTATAGAATTTTACCTTCTAAAATTTATAATATATAAATTTAACTTATATATATTTTATTTTGGTCAAATTGTTTGCATTGTGAGGAAAGATATTATAAATGTCACCACAGAAAAACTACAAATATAGGCCTGTATGCATATAATGGAAATGTAATTCTATTTAGTTTAAGCATAACATCTGTGTCATTTTCCAAGCACAAAGATGAATATAGTATAAAATGTTTTAATTAGAGATATAGTGTATATCATTTCTTATCATTCCCTACTTTTTTTTCTATGTCATAATTACTCTTCTCCTATGCTCTTTAGCCTTTTTTCACTCCAAGTCTGATCATTTTCCTTCCGTCAACATTTATGCTCTTTTCCTCTCATACCGTATGCTTATATTAAATAGTCAACTAGATTAGCATTTTTATTCTAGTTTTTTTTTACTAGAAAGTCTGACTCCTATTTTATTCTTCATGATGTTACACGGTTAAATGCAGAGGTTTATATTAAATAAAAATAGGATTTATCAGTTGACAATTTTTTAAAATTTCCTGCATTACCTGATAGTAGTTAATTTGTGTTAGGCAGATACAAATTAATTTGTATTAGACAGACACAATTTAATTTGTATTAGACAGATACAAATAAGTTGTAAAACTTGCTTATGCCCAGGAAACATAAGCCTGAAAGTTTGGCTGTAATACTAAAGATGTAACAAACAAACAAACTAAAACAAATATTTAAGACAAATATGACACTCACTAATGATAAATGTTTAATATATAAGGAAGCTGTAACAATTATAAATGTATTTGTTAACATTTGCGTAAATGTTAAAAGTATATTAAGTGAACAGTGACAGTACAAATAGAGACATAGGCAAGTCTAAATCATAGTGACATTAACTTCCTTCTCTTAGAAACTGATACAGCAACTTGACACAACTTCACTATGTAGAAAATCTGAATGACACTATCAATCACCTTACCTAATTGACATTTATGGAACACCAAGCCCTCAAACTGCAGACTTTACAAATTTACATTCCTTTCAAGTACACATGGCACTAGCACCAAGATAGAATATATGCTAGTCATGTAGCAAGTCTCAGCAAATTAAAGAGCCTTTTCATCTGCAGAGAAAGAGCTCCAATCATAAAAAAATGATTCAGAAATCAACAAAATAAAACATTTAGAGAAAGACCTATGTATCTGATTTCTAAACAATTTATAGGTCAAGGAAAAAATCATCAAAATATCTTAAACAAATAATAATAAAAACAACAGATATGAAATTATTAAAGACCATTAAATCAATGCTTGGATGAAATGTAAATGTATATATTAAATGTTTATAGTCTTTCAAACTTAAAGAAAAGCTTAAAATAAATTATCTATTTCCCAAGAATATGAAGTTAGAAAATGACAAATAAGTCAATCACAAAATACACAGTAGAAATAAGAAAATAAAGTGCAGACATTAATCAGATAAAACAAATCTGTTATTTAGAAAGGGGTGTAGAAGGATAAAAATATAATTTTAATATTTGAAAAACCAAAAAAACCCAGAAAATAAGCATTAAAAATATTAAGAATGAAAAATATCTAACTGCGCATTTGATAAGAAATGAAAAAATTGAAAGAAAAAAAGCCTCCATTTGCAATAACTTTAAAACAAAGTTCAAAATAAGTTTAACGAAAAATGTGCAGAACCTGAATGCTAAAAACAGCAAAACATTGCTGGAAATTTAAAGAATACCTAAACAAATGGAGAAATACAGATTGAAGGATTTGCGTTACCTGATTTCAAGGCTTACTATAAAGCAATGTAAAATAGGTGAGTATTGACAAAAGAATAGGCATTAAAATAGATAAAACACAGTAGTACATGTAAAGTAGACTTCTGGTGTGAAACGTGGGGAGTTTCCCAGGTAAAATATGAAAGTAGTCCCTGTACCAAAACCAAAGAAAGAGACAGACTACTCCAGGTTAGCAGGAAGCAGTTTTAAAAGCAAGTGAACTTTCATACAGGAATGTCTTGAGTGGCTACAAAATAAGTTAATTTCTGCCCTCACTGCTAGAATATTAAATAAGAGTTTAAACAGAGGCTTTAATTTGGTTCAGTCATGTATACCAACCAGAAATTCTCAACAACGCACTGCTCTTTCAAGGCTGCCTCCTTGAAAATAGCTCCCACTGTGGAAATAGTGGGCAAAGGACACTCCAAGGACAGAAACATATTGTGCTAGACCAATTGGATATATGCATGGGGGATAAAGAATTGACTCTCATATCATACCTAAAAAGTAACTCAAAATTTGTCACTTGACTGTAAAAATTAAATTTAAAAACTTTTGGAAGCAAACATAAGAAAGATTTCACAACATTGGAAAAAGAAAATATTTCTTAGATACAAGACAAAAAGTATGAGAGAAAAGGAAAATGAGTAACCAAGTGGTTTTCATAATTAAAACATTTTTATAATCTTTTAAAGACCAATAAAAAATAAGAGACAAACTACAGAATAAGATATGATGTATATTACTTATTTTTGCATATACATATAAGTAATGTTATGTCATAATAGTAATAACAATAACACAATAATATATTTGAAAATGTGCAAAACAGTGGAATAAACACTCTACCAAAGAAGGCATACAAATGACAATAAGCACATGAAAAGTTACTTACATCATAAGACATCAAGAAAATATAATTTAAAGCCACAATTTTCCACTGTGAACCCATTAGAACAGTGAAAATCAAATAGACTGATATTAACAAATGTTGATAAAATATTGGAGAAATCAAAACTCTCCAAATCCATTTGTGCATCTCTAAAATAACAAACTTTTCTGAGAGAATGGCAGTTGTTTATAAAACTCTTAGACTTACCAAATGTTTGGTGAAAGGGGCCTAAAAACTTTTATGGATGATAGTAATTTTCTCTCTTTTTTTGTTACTGCTGTTGCTGTGATTTTGCATGATATATATCTGTTATGAAGGGTTTAATTTTATACTTTATATTATAAGATCTTAAAGAAGTTATACCATAATTGAATTGTGGAAAAGTAAAAAACAATTAAAAAAAGAGTAAATCAATTCAGTTTTCCAATTAAAATACATTGGATTTAGACCGGATAAAATCAGACTAGATTGCAAAAGCCAATAAGCAATTACAGCAAATTTTCAGTATACCAGGTTAATATGTAAAAGTTAATCACCTTCCTATATACCATCAATAAATAAGTGGAATTTGAAATTAAAAACAAAATACTATTTGCAATAGTAATGAAATATATAGGTATAAATCTAACAAAATATGTATGTAATCTATATGTAGAAAACAATACAATTCTGAGGAGAAAATAAAAATGAACTAAATAAATGGAGAGATATGTTGATGAAAGAGATAATCAATATTATCAAAATGTTAGTTTTCCCCCATTTGATCTATAGTTTCAATCCAATCCAGGTAAAAATACCAATTTATTTGGGGGATATCAACTAAGTAATTCTAATATTTACATAACAAGGCAAACAAACGACCCAGAATAGCCAGTGCAATATGTAAGGGAAGAACAAAGCTGGAGGACTGATGCTACTTAACTTCAAGACTTACTATCACACCACCATAATAAACACAATATGGTTTTGGTGACAGAATATTCAATAGATCAATAGAACAGAACAGGGAGCACAGTAATAGATCCACATAAATGTAGTCAACTGATCTTTTATAAAGAAACAAAAGCAATACACCTCTCACAAAAATTAACTCCAAATGGATCACAGACCTAAATGTAAAATGCAGAAGTATAAAACTAGAATATAAGATAGGAGAAAACACAGATGATTTTGAGTATGGTGATGAATTTTTATATACAACACCAAAGAAACAATCCATGAAAAAAATAATTGACAAGCTGGACTTTCTTAATATTGTAAACTGCTCTAGGAAAGAAATGTCATTAGAATGAGAAGACAATCAAAAGATCAGAAGAAAATTTTTATAAAAAAACTTATTTCATAAACCACTAATACCTCAAACCCATGAAGAACTCTTAAAATACAATAGTAAGAAAATAAGCAACCTGACTTAAAATGGGCCAAAAACCTTAACAGACAACTCCTGAAATAAGATATACAGATGGCAAATAAGAATATGAAAAGATGCTCCACATCACATGTCATCAGGAAAATGAAAATTAAATACATTACATCTATTAAATACCATACACATCTATTACAATGTCTGAAATCTGCAACATTGACAACATCAAATGCTGGTGAGGATGTAGAGAAACTATAATTCTCATCCATGGCTGGTAAGAATGCAAAATAGTACAGACACCTTGAAAGATAATTCAGCAGTTTCTTATAAAACAAATCACTCATACCTAGATCCAGTACCTTGCTCTTTGATACTTCATTAAAATAAAATTGTGACATTTAAACTTGAAATACACCTAAATTGATGCTCACCATTAAATTTATAGCATTCAACATATATAATAAAAATAAGACAATTTGAAATATTCCAAGTGTCCATTTTAAGTCATCCAAATAATTAAATTAAATCCAAATAGACTACATGGAAGGAAATGACATCATAAATCGAAGAGGATAAAGTAATAAAGTAGAAAACAATGTTTGAAAAAGGATTAACAAAGGCAAATATTGTTTTTTGCAAAGGTTGGTAAAATTGATAAATTATTTTAAATACTGATTTAGAGAGAAGTTACAATTAATACCAGAAATAAATAAAAGGGACATCCCTAAAGATTCTGTAGGAATTAACAGCAAATTAAAAGACATTATGAAGAAAATTATGTCAATTTTACTTTAAAATTTACACGAACTGTACACATTATTTTTTAAAAGACTAATCCAAGACTATCAAATGCAAAGGAAAATACTAATAATTCCAAATCTAATGAAGCAGTTGGAATCTTTCATTCAAATTAATCTAAAAAGAGAACTCCAGACACAAATGCCCTTTTTAATGAATACATTGCAACATTGAAAAAAAACCCTTCAATTTTATGCAAATCACTCTAGAGAATTAAGAATGTAGGACAATTTATCACATTGTATTACAACAGAACTACTGTGAAACAAGGGCCTGAAAATTTCTTGTACAAGTTTGAGTGTGTATGTATAATATATACACAACATTTAATTTTTTTGTAGTACAACTTTCTTTCAACTTTCCAGTTTAACTACCTGGCTCTGCATACTAAACAAAATTATTAGAGAGAATTACTCTATCCCAAGAATATAATGTATTTATTGAGGGTCCTCCAGAATCAAATATGAAGTGTCAGCCCACTTCATTATCAAAAGTTTGTCTGGTCCTTGTCATGTTAACAGTGTCCTTTTTTGTGATAAGCTAGATCAGCCACTAGATTCAAGAATGAAAACATCCCACCCTTTGTGTAATCTAGGAAGTACTAATCAACTAGTTTATTTCTTTTGGAAGTATTAATCAACTAGTTTATTTCTTTTATATTTTCCCGTCTGCTGTTCTTTACTAGTTTTAAAGGAAAGTATTTTTTTAATTAATCCAACGATTTCTTATTATAATAGAGGGAGTGAAATATTTTACACCCTTCTATGTGCGAATCAAAGATTATCCATTTTTCCCCAAATCTACTTTTTACATTCTAACTTACTTTTCAAGTTATTAAGGGAGGAAAAGTAGCAAGTGTTCAAAAGAAAACTTATCAAGTGTTGAATTAAATTTCTCCCTCAAATATATTGAAATTATAGGACTACAATAAATTATATGTTTAGGTGAATTTATAATTTGGGAGGAATATAGAAATGATATCATACCAAATTAGAGATAACATGAAAGAGCCATAGTTTAAGTTTTATTTTTTTCTGTACAGCTTGTTTGAAAGTGGAAGTAATTTTTTTTTAAAGTCTCAGGTACCAGAGCAATTATTTCCTTGACTGTTCTTGAAATAAAAATCCATGGATTTCCTTAAAATTCATAATAATAATAATAAATTTTTAAAAAGTGAAAGAAAGAAAAAAAGCTAGCAACAGCTATGGAAAATCGCATTTTTTTATTTTGGCTTCAAAACGGTGCTTCATTAGTGGGTGTAGCTCAGTCACAAGATGCTTTGCTATTATAATAGCAGTGAGAGCAGCTTTAAAATGTGAACAATACTTTATCCGTGGCCCAAAGGAATCTCCTCCCTATAAAGTGAAAATGGGATGTGGGAATTGGGTTTTGTTGCCAGAATTTCAGGCACTCTCTGAGGAGCATCTTCTGTAGGAGCAGTACAATTAATTTCTACCTGCGGAGAGAGGCCTTTCACTTTCTGTAGCAGGAGATCGAAACTCTCACCCCGATTGTTCCTAGGACAAAATGTGTAAAGCTAGGCCATCTACCTAATCATGAGTCTTGGTTGCCCTAAACCATGACAATGCAAAGGGATACTTGTCTTACTAGACTCACAAGGCTGTTTCAAAAAGAAAAGCAGCATATAAAGGCATTTATTTATACACTTTAAGATATTAGTGAGGAATTTAAGTTTTACAGATGTCTTTCATCACTCCCTACCTCATATTTTTTCCCTCAAATGTTTATCAGAAGAATTATAAGGTCCTGAAGGGCATGACCTCTAACAGAGCTGAGAGATGTCCATAAGGAGCAAGGGAAACATTTCCACTTGTAGAAAATCTGAGCAAAGACATAGATACATATTCTAATGTCCTCATTATGTCATGTCCTTCCAAAACTTAAAAATCAGTAGTTATTCCTGAATTACATCAGAACAGGGAATCTAGTCTCATCGCAAGGAAAAAAAGATATATTTGTTTCTATTTCTTTAATATTGCATCTGAGATAATGAATGTTCTTTTCATGATACATGTAAGTCAAATCATAATGTTGTACACATTAAACTTACACAGATCTGTGTGTAAATTTTATCTCAATAAAACTGGGTGGGGGAGAATAGACAACCTTTAAACTTACTATGGTAGACCATTAAAAATGAATCCCTGGAGTTCCCTGGTGGCCCAGCGGTTGTTGTCACTGCTGTCTCACCACAGGTTTGGGTCCCTCACCCTAGAATTTTCACATGCCATTGGTGCAGCCAAAAAAAAAAAAAAAAAGGTAATCCCTAGCTTACTTTCCACATTATCTCCTATAGTCCTATAGTATGGCCATAGTATTAAGATTGGAACTGATTTATTCACACCTACAATTTCATCTGAAAGACATGTCCTCCCATGTTCTAAGTCTATACTTCTTCTGGAAAATTTTCATTAACTACCTCATCCTATTTCATTTTAAATTTCTGACCTGAACTTTTAAGATGCTAAATCAAGTCTCTTTTGTTTCCTTGTTTGGTTATTTAAATTTTTTTTCATGCACAAATAACACATACTTACACCCATCACTGACAAACAGTGCTTTCGTAAATCTATAGGAAAGAAGTAGAAGATATTTTTATTCCAATAATAAGAGCTTTCTAAACAATTAAACTACTATTGTGTACCAAATTTTTGGATGCTTTTGAAAATCTCAATTCTCAGGATTATAGGTAATTGTATTTCATTCTTTGAATAAGGAAATCAAAACTTGGAAAGCTTATGTGCTTTGCCAATTTGCAAAGATATTTCACTGTCACACTGGATTCCAGACATATCTATCTAATTCCAAGATACATTTGTTAAGCTTCATTGTTGTCTGGCCCATTTTGTTTCTCAACTTAATTTTTTACAATTAATGCTTTCAATGGCTTCTGCACAATTTTGATACTTGGTAGGATATACATAGCAAGTACTTAAAATGCAATCTCAAGAAATCCATGGAGAGTGATGACTGTTTATGTGCTGGGCTTTTTCAAGGATCCTGGAGGAATTAAAAAGAAACCCAACAAATACTCAAATGGTAAATTATCAGGTATATTCGGACACTGAAATTACACTTTTTCTATGACGAGCTCAAGTGGGAAGAACTTCTAAATCTGGGAGTAAATACTTTAGCAAATAACTGAACAGACTTGTTTATGTACAGAAAATATTTTAGAGAGAATCTCTGATTGGGTATCATCTGATTTCAAACTTTGAAGTGTTTGACCAGTACTAGACAAAATTTAGAATTACAGGAAAATTCATACCCATTGATTCTTTCCAGCAGGCTTCCCTTGCATGAGATGAGTTGGAAGATTAAAAACATCTTTCCACTAACAAAACAGATGGGAATTATTGCCCAATGTAGATATGCCAGAAAGAGAAGGCCAATAGGCTATATCCAAATAAATCCAGAGTATGGCATTACTTTGGTGAATTTATGAATTCTTCATGGGCAGAGGTTTTTGTGCTTTGTTTACAGACCTATTCTATGCTCCTTAAACAGCATATGGAATAATTTATTACTGAATTTACCAGGTTTAGAACTAACCCCTGGAAATAGTTCTATCTCTGAGAGAAAAAAGAAAATCACATTAACTAACTTCATTTTTATTTGGTATTTAAAAAACAAAAAAAGTCAGGAAGTGACATAAGGACCACAACACACATGATCACAGATAAAGTGAATTCTCTCCCTCTAGATAACCCTAAATGGAAATGGAATCCCTTTTTTTTTTTTTTTTTTGGTAAAGACGACTTTATGTGTATAGTAATCAGAGCCATCGGCAGATAGGTTGTATCAATTTAATGGCTTTGAGCCAGAATGCATAATATGCACCATATTACCACCATATACCTGGAATAAGCTATTGAATGAAATACCGAACATTCATCAACCACAGTGTTCCTTCTCTTTGGGCACCATTTGAAAGTATATTCCCTTTCATGATTCTGTTCCTGTATAAATCCGTATCAGAGCAACACTCTAATAGTGTCAATGTTTCTTTAGAAATTTTAATAAATTTTGTCAACGCAAACCTTGCATGGTTGGTCAGTGTCTATGGCTGAATTTGTTAAGTAGTTAAATTTTTATTCATTATTTAATACAAACCCCTTATTTTTCCCATGTGCAAACGATTATGATTGTTTCCAAATAATAGAAGTAAAAGGAATGAAAAACTTCAAACGGAAAATGCAGTGATCACATATCAGAAATTAATCAATACTTATTGAATGCATGGAGTACGTATTCAAATTTAAGATAAATGACAAAATTATACATTTAAAATACATATGTTCATTATGACAAAATAAAAGTCAAAGAAAATAATTTTTAAAAATAGTAAACAGTATTTAATTTTTTTAATGGAATACAACATAGTATTGCTAAGCTTTGCTCTAATGGGGGAGAATCCTACAATCACAGTAGCTTGAAATGGGTACTTAATTGTACCCAGGATGCAGCTGCGGATTGGCTACAGTTTTGCCCCGGGCAGTTCCTGGGCTCAGGCTAAGATTGTTTCAGGCTGGAGCTCTGCTCTATTTAGAGTATGATTGACATGCTTCTTAATTTCAGAACACAGGAAATGGAGCAGGGACTGTATAGTATATAAATATTCTGCTGGACAGCGGAAGATTTAGAGCTGGAATAAACACGTAATACCTGCAGCTTCAGTGTGGACATCGCACAACTATGTTTGCTCACATTGGCCAAAACCAGTTGCGTGATCGGTGTAAAGTCCATGGAATAGGGATTCACAGTACCTCCCTGCAGGCATTGCAAGTCACCGGCCCCCAGAAGGGCTGTGTCTCCTCATGTCTCATATGGAATGAGAGTGTGAACTTTGAATAATAATCTAGCACAGATAGAACACATACATAAAACATTTTAAACTAAAAACATAGTGAATGACTGAATTTATATCCATGACAAGATTTTTACAAGTTTATTAACAATCTATATCTTTGTCAGTGATTTTTTGTTATTGTTTCCGGTTTTGTATAAAAACAAAATTTGAATGCAGTTATTTGAATACAATGCTTAGGAAAATGATTTTAATTTATTTATGGTTAATATTTGTCAAAAAATGATCTCCTTTTTTTGTTAAGGTAGTGGAAAGGCCTCAGGGTCCAAAATGAAGGATTGAATCAGAAATTTTCCTCAGAGGTATGAAGAAAATTCCCGACGTCCCTCTGCCTTTCTGTTAAAAAGTGAATACTCAACTTGTAGTATCCTCAATGCTATGTTGTATTATTCTTAAATTATGTGAATATTATTAATTTATGGATAAATCTTTATAGTGAAATACAAAAGCAACCTCCAAAAATCACTTCCAACTCCATCTCTGGTTTAGTATTTATTTCAGTTCAAGGAAGTTTAAGCTATCAGTGTCTAATTACAACCACAGATATATATGTAAAGAAAAAAATGAATGCTTAGACAGGTATTTTTCTTCCTCATTCATAAGTAACCACCGAGGAGGTCACAGCTCTTCTTCCTGCCTTTCCAAGTTTATTACTGTGAATTTCACTTCTTAGACAAAAAAAGGTCACTCCATTTTGTGAATGTATTATGATTTAACCCAGCAGGATTCCATTGATGGGAATTTAAATTCTTTCACATCTATTGAAAGTTACAGTTATTGTTGTAGTGACTACCCTTGTGCCTTCATTTCACACAGTGTTTTTAATAAAGATTCTTACAAGTGGGGTTGCAAGGTCAGATGGTAAATGTGCAAGATATTGCCAACTGTCCCTCCATTATGTATTCTGCATCTTTATTAGCAGTGAATTAAAGAAATTATTGCTTCAAGCCCCTCTCAAGGACATGCTGTCACATGTTTAGATTTTTATAAATCTAGTAAGTGAAAAAGAGTGTTCCAATTTTTTTCATTTTCTTATTAGAAGCCAGTTTGAGAATTTTTTCATATGGTTAATATTTACATATCTTTTTCTTATAACTTTTTATGTATATCTTTAGCCTCTTGTTATGGGGTTGTTGGACTTTTTTCTACTCTGTTGCTCAGAAGCCTTTTACATAGCAATATTTTTTGTAAGATATGAGTTTAGACATCCTTTGTTATAGAATTTGAATCTGTGTTGGACCTGAGACATAGTTTGTAAGGAGTGAAAGTTAGTTTAGCCTTTTTTATGTAGAGGCAGTTCTGAACTTATCTGGGATTGTGAGAGATGATTAACCATATCTTGCCTGTGCCTTTGTCATCATGGGCCTTCTCCTAAGCCCCTGATGAATTTCTAGATCTTCCAGCTTCCCACCTGCCTGACAACAACTCTCAGGTCATACTCCATCTTCAACCTCCTCCCCAGAGTACCACTCAGGCCTGTGCTGCTCCTCCTGCTCTGAGGACAGCAGCAGAATCTGAAGTACACAGCTGTTTCCTTTCTCTAGGCCCCTGCAAGAGAGGCCATCCTCCCGCATGGCATTTTTCTTTTGCTTAGAGTATTTCTGCAGATATTTGGATTAATTAACCTATTTTTGTATGGCTTCTGAATAATAAATCACAGCTGGAAAGGCCTTCCTACAAGGAGGTTATAAAGGTATTGATCCATGTTTTCTTCTAGTATATATAGAATATAATTTTAACATTAAATTTTTGATCCAGTTATACTTTGTATCAATGCATTTTGATGTACTTTTTTCTTCATTTATTCTTTCATGTCTTTCTCAGGTTCTCACGGCTCCAATTTCACCCTATAGTCTTCTAGACCATCTCCTCTCTGTGTTCCAGTATTTCTGCATTTTTGTTCTTATCTTCTTTCTTCATAACAGCAAATATTTTATTCAATGTATTTTTAGATCATGTTGGAATATTAGATACACTTTGTTTTGCTAGTCACTGCAGTCAATGAATTTGCATTCAGCAAATTTTCATGGGCTATTATTGGTAGATTTCTAGGTAGTAGCCATAGGATTCATCTAGAATAGCTTTCCAAGCCTCCTTAATTAGCTATTTCTTTTTTGTTTTTGTAAAGGACTTAAAAATATAGCACACTTGGGCTCTCAGAGCTACTAAAAGAAATCTTTCAGTAATAGTCCTAGTTTCTCTACATCTCACAGATTTTGCCTTAAATACCTTCATTTATAGAAGTTTTATTTGCTGAAATTCTTCTAATTTGCTATCTCTGGGAAATAACTCTCATGCCAATTTCTAAATCTCTCTCTCTGCTTCCCTAGAAATTCTTCCCTATTCAATATTTGTTTTAATTCCAATGACTCTCCTCTTGTGGGTCCCTCTCTTTTTGAAAGTCAGTGTGGTTAAAACCTTGTAATCACATGCCCTGATAATGCAAATAACACTATAATATGATGGGAGATTAGCTCCTGCTATCTATGCAAATTTACTCTAAGTTGGAGGTAACTGACATCCAATAGCCTCTCAGGTAAGAGGACAGAATGGTGGGTAGACTGAGAATACATGGGACAAGGGCAGTCATTCCCACCTCATGGTGGGAAGCAGAGGGTATGTAGCCATAATCCCAGTATTCCCTCTCCTTAGTCTTTCCCCAGTTTGGATATACAGAATAGATATCAACTGACTGGAAATATCCCTAGAATAATCAGTATTGTAGACATATCTCCACTGATATTTAAAACAGAGTAGAAAATTGCCATTCCATGCCTCCAAAACCAGCTGCACAAGATGAGATCTGAATTGCATTGCATAGACTCTGGAAAGCCCAAACCACCGCTGTGTAGTCTCAACTCAGTTATTCCATCAATCTCACAGTAATGGAACCCAACATTGTATGTGATTTAATATCCTACATCCCATTGGGTGGGTATTTATGTAGCTTCAGTGATTTTTGAGCTTCCAATTTCTAGTCCTCGTGTACAGATTCTTATTTACTTTGTGACACATTCCCATGTTTGTACCTCATGGTTTATTCAGGACCTCTGCTTCTGGCAACATTTGAGCATGTTCATTGCCTATGGATTTTGTTTTTGTTTTCGTTTTTTGGGTTTTTTTTTTGCTTGAAAATGTAGGTTGTGAATTTGTTGTTACTGGGTTATTATTGTTATCCTTAACTTTCTGTATGAATACCTGCATGTACTCACTAGAGCTGGAATTCTGCTTATGGATTTGGAAAAGATCTTTTAAAATCCCTGAATATTATTTCTTATCTCTGAAATTAGGAAGCTCAAGCTTCATAAAATACAATTTAAGATTCATTAGTAGACTCTCATAAGATTCAGTCATAGAAGCAATTTCACCTAAATAATTTTTATTCATTTTACATTCTTCTTTTCCAGAGAACAGTAATTTTTAATCTATTTCTACAAAGTTCACCACCAGAATAGATATTAAAAATTATATATGCCCTGGTTTCAAGAAGGCATAAAGGTGTCTATCACCTTTGACCTTGTGAATAACAAAGCTGAACACATATAAGCCACTTATAAGCCACTTATGCGGTTTCATTTATGTTCTATAAAGAAACTTATGAGGGTATCTAATACAGACATATAAAACTTAACAATGTTCACAAATAACAGTATTTGGTCTTTGAAGAAAGGTGTAATTATTTTATAAAGTGTTACATTGGTCTCAAGCACTTTTTCCATGATGAATATTCTTGGATTGAAGAATAAGACAAGATCAAATATTTTTTGTTCTGCTTTGACTCATGCTTGTTTCTTCTCAAATTAAACCTAATTTTAGTTGGCAGGATCCTAGCTATTAGCGTTGCATCTACTGTGACCATTTCCATCATGATATGCAGAGGTCATTTATATGATATTTGACTCTATTGATTTTAAAGTTATAAAACTCAACACCACATGGACTCTTTACAGTCCATGATAAAAATGGAATTTGGGACTCCTGATGTGTGGCAGAGGGCAGATTAAAAAAAAAAAAAAAAGAAGAAGAGAAGAAATGTGCGATCCTAGGAAATAAATTCAATAGGGAAATTGTATTTTGAATATACACTGGTAGAGACAGGAAAAAGAGTTTGATTAAGACTAAAAAGTAGCAAAGTGAAAATAAAGTAAAATTGAAAAGTAAAAGGGATTATAAAGTTAATATTCATTAAAAAAAAAACACTAGTAAGGGAAGAATGTGTCATTGACAACTTCAAAGGAAACCTGGGAGAAAATCACATGAATTATGAATTTGCATAGTGGTCATATGTCATGTGTTCTGACCACCCAGCAACTTTTGCACATCCTTCACATGCACAAGAGAATTTTCTTCTTTTTGCGTCCTGGATATCCAGGATAAAAACCAGAAAACATACCTTCCCAATGTGACTTTACTTTTGTTGTGTCAACTCTAGGAGGTTGTTGTCCCTAGTTATCTAAACTAGGTGTTGCTATGAAAATATTTTTAGATGTTATTAAATTCCATGATCAGTTTAAGTAAGCCTTGATTAATCAGCTGTAAGGTCTAAAAGCAAAGCTGAGGCTTATCCCCTTAAGGCTTATGCAGCAATACTGTCCGCCTTAAGGGGAATTTTGTCCTAAGTTTCTTCACAGATTAACTATTTTAGGGAACTCAGACATAAAACAAAATAAAACTTAAAAAAATTAAAAAAAAATAGAAAAGCATTCTAGTAGCCAGCACTCTGGGTTTGCAATTTATCAGAGGTGTAAAAAAGAGAGATACTTTTATTGGGCTATATAGTTAAAAAAATTAAGTAAAAAAGGCATCATCTTAGGATAATGGCCCACATATTACTACCTTTAAAAAATCAGAAATAATTATTTTCCATACAAACAGGATTCCAGATGAATAAAAAAATGGTTTAACAAGTTTCAGAGAAACCTAGGGCTCCTGAGAGTTGATTTCTGAGGCATATGGCTTTGGGTTTCTAGATCTGCCACACTTAGCATTGTAAACCCAAGCCAGTCAGCCTTTTGGAGGCTCTTGGGTACAGTAATTTTCACCTAATTTTAGTCAAAGAAAGCTCTGAGAGTCATTCTCCTGATAAATATAAATTGCTATAGTGAGTTTAAAAATTCCCTGCTTCTTTTGGAAAATGTTTCCTACCTGTCAGTTGTGCATAGATAAACTTGAGTGATTCTAGGAATTAGGGTCCAAGTAACTCATGGTTTTCTGGACTTTTATAATTAAGAATATTTTGAATTATATGGTTTACTACAGAGTTACTACTTCATTGAATATATTAACTACTGCTTTATAAATTAAGTTTTTGTTTTTTCAGTGAGTGTTTTCTGTTCTGTTCACTAGGAATCTGAGAATTCAAACCCTAACAATGGAGTTGAGAGTCACCCAATCTACATACAACTGGCTTATATAACCTGCCAAAACCATATTTGCATTTAATTTATGAATTGTTAGTGTTAATAAATAATATTAACTAATATTACAGTCACCAAGGGAGACTGTATTTATTTATTTTTCCATCTTTATTGAGCATAATTGACACTGTATAAGTTTAAGATGTAAAACCTGTTGATCTGATATACTTATATATTGCAAAAATCATTACCACCATAGCCTTAGTTAACTCCTTCATCAGTTCACATGATTACTATTTCTTTTTTTTTTTAATGAGAATATTACAGGTCTCCTCTCTTAGCAACTCTCTAGTATACTACACAGTAGTATTAAGTATAACTGCCATGACTGTACATTAGTTCTCCAGAACTTATTCATCTTATAACTGCAAGTTTGTTTCATGGACAATATCTTCCCATCTTCCCCACCTCCCAACTCCATAAAATCACCACTTCTAGTTTGTGCTCCAGTGAGACTGGTTTCATTAGATTCCATCTAACATTAGTGATGTTATACAATATTTGTCTTCATCTGTCCTTTGGACTTGTTTCACGTCACATAATCCCTTCAAATTCCACTCATGTTGTCACAAACAGAAGAACGCTCTTTCTCATGACTGAATAATATTCACGTTTACATGTAACATCCTCTTTATCCATTCACCTACTGATGAACACTTGGGTTGTTTCCATATCTTAATTCTTGTAGACAGTGCTGTGAAGAACATGGAGGCGAACATTTCGTTTTCATTCCCTTTGGATATATACCCATAAGTGAGATTGATGTATCATATAGTAGTTCTTTTTTTTTTTTAACATAGGGGGACATTCATACTGTTCTCAATTGTGGCAAAACCAGTTAACACTCCCACCAACAGTAAAAGGGTCTTCTTTCTTCCATATCCCCACCAACACTTTTTAATCTCTTGTCTTTTTGATGATAATGATTCTAACAGGTGTGAGGTCATATCTCACTGCGTTTTTGATTTGCATTTCCTTGACAGTTAGTGATATTGAGCCCTTTATCATCTGCCTATTGGCCACCTGTTGTCTTCTTTGGAAAAATGTCTATTCAGACCTTTTGCCTACTTTTTTAATCATGTTGTTGTTGAGTTGTATGAGTTCTCTACATAGTCTGGATATTAACTCTTTAACAGATACACAATTTGCAAATGTTTTCTCCCCATTAAGTTGCCTTTTCATTGTGTTTCTGGTTTCCTTTGCTAGGCAGGAAAGGAAATTGATAGTTTCCCTAGTTTATCTGTTTTGTGGCCTTTGCTTTTGGTTTCGAATACAAAAACTCATTGCCAAGACAAAAATCGAGAAGTTTATGTTTAAACCCCTTAGTTTTATTGCAGGAGTTTTACGGCTTCAGGTTTTGCATTCAAATCATTGATCCATTTAGAGTTGATTTTTGTATATGCTGTAAGATAAGGGTTCTGTTTCATTCTTTTATATGTGACTATCCAACTTCCATAAAAATATTTATTGAAAAGACTGTAGGTTGCCCGTTTTATATTCTTGGCTTCTTCATTGAATGTTAATTGATCATGTATGTGTGGGTTTATTCCTGGATTGTCTATCCTGTTCCACTGATTTATGCATTGGTTTTATGCCAATACTATAGCATTTAGTTTACTATAGTTTTTAATTTTGTTTGAAATCAGGAAGTTTATTATCTCCTGCTTTGTTCTTTCTCAAGATCATTTTGGCTACTGAGAATCTTTTATGGGTCCAAGCACATTTTAGGACTGCTTTTTTTCCATTTTTGTGAAAAATGTTATTGAACTAAGGGTTATAATACTAAGGGTTGCACTGAATCTCTAGAAATATCAGTCTTAGAGATGCTGCTAGTGAGTACTCTGAGAGGTTAGAAGCATGGTAAGGATAACCTAAATCATCTTGCCTAATGCCTAAATAACTGTGAATGGATTATTAGCAGAAATATGGAGGTTAAAATTGTTATTCTAGAGGGTACAGGAGGAAATGAGGAACATTATATTAGAAACTGAAGGAAAAGGGATCCTTATGATACAGGAGAAGAAAGCTTGGCAGAATTGTGTCTTTAATTTTGAGTTAAGCATAATTTGTAAGTGTTGACACAAATATTTAGTAGAGGAAATCCCCAATGCGTTGAGGATATGGGTAGGTTCTTTTGCTTTTTATAATACAGTTTTAGATAAATGAATACACTAAAGGAAGAATTTTTCAACACAGTAGAACTTGGACTGTGATTTGGAAGTTCTCAGCCTATCCTGATTACAAAAATTGCTAAATTAATAGACATCATCAGGAAGAGGGGAAAAATGAGTGTGTGACTGAGTCTTTGACAAGATTAAGTATGTGATGCATGGAACTCATCAGTCATTACAGCAGAATCAAAATTAGAGATAGAATTATCTAGGAATGACCTCTGGAGGAGCCTCCTGTCAAATAAAATACATACATTTGTGCACATGTGTACACACACACACAAAGAACTATGTAACAAATGAAACATAACATATTGGAGAGACACAAAGTCCTTGAGAATACTCTACCCACAGAAACACTGTCAGATTGCATTAAGGAAGCTAAAAGAAGACAAAATAAAAGAAGGTTACTGGACCCCCACCCCCAAATTGTGCATGCAAGAAGCCGGCAGAATAACATTACTCTGCTGCAAGCACATGCTATCACTGATCGAAAAGGAAGAATGATTCAGAGAATAGAGCTAAGAATCAAAGAGGATTATTTCCAGACCTTGAAATGAAAGATAATTTCCCCAACAAGATTTTGAAAGTTTTCTACAGTGGTTATTTCCTTTACCTTTCATTTTTTTCTATTTTGAGCAGAAATATCTATGATTTTTATCCTATCCCACCATTTAATTTTGATACCATGTAATATTTCTTGTGTTTCATAAGTAAGCAAATGGAAGGGAATTGCCTTCACTATGGTTTATACCCAGAGGCTCATTTATCCCCAACTGACATGATGTAGGTGATGATATTGAAACTGATGTCATTTTGAATGTTGAGTTGATACTCTAATGGATTGGTACTTCAGGGTACTTTGGGATGAGATGAATGTATTTCTTATATTGAAAGGATGAATATTTGGTGGCCAAAGGTGGACTGTGGAAAGAAGAATAATGGCTGCCCAAAGATATTAAAATCCTAATCCCCAGAACCTGTGAATATGTTAGATTACATGACAAAAGGTAATTTGGGTTGCAGATGAAATGCAATGTGCTAATCAGCTGACCTTAAAATAGATCAATTAGCCAGAATTATTCAGGTGGACCCAGTATAATCAGAAGGGTCTGATTTATTTTCGGGGTACACACCCATGGCAGGTAGGAAGTCCCAGGCCAGGGATTAAAATGGCAGAAGGGTCTTTTAAAGTGGAAGAGGGTATTAGAAAAAAGAACCAAAGAGATGGAAATATAAGAAGGACTCAGACCTAACCTGTTGGTTTTTAAGATAGAAGAAGAGGGCCATAAACCAAGAAATTAGGATGGCCTCTGGAAGCTGGAAAAGGCAAGAAAATGGATTCTCCCTTAGGGAACACAAACGGAGTGAAGTTCTACAAATGTCTTCGATTTAGTCAAGTATGACCCATTTTGGACTTTACCTTAAGACCTATAAAATTATAAATTTGTATTGTTTTAAATCATTAAATTTGTGATATTTTTAATAGCAGCCATAGGAAATTAGTACACACAGCCTAGCCTTGCAGCTACGAGTCAGGTTCATGATGCAGGCTAGGCTCCAGTAGATAGACTAGCTTCCTCAATACTTCAGTTTGAAAATGTGCAAGATGAACATCGTACTCAGCATCCATTTTCTGGTGAGGTTAGAAGAGGAGGCTTTGACCTACAGTAACAGAAGTTGTGAAGGCCACGGTGCAAAATCTGTGTAAGGCAGAGTGTCTATGCTTAGTTGGAGGTCATTGTGACCTTCATCAACAGTCTCCTGATGAGGTTTGGTCCTTGATTCTGGCTGTGGAGCCTCTAGAGCCCCAAAGCCTAACTTGCTATCTCCCCTAGAGATTTCCTAACTTAATATGGTTTAAAAATCCATTTTTTTTTTTGAACTAGCTAGTGCACTTTTTTTTTTCCAATTAAGATTTCTGACAAACACAATTTATCAAGGAAGAAGCTTCATTGGATTTCTGAGAAAGAAACCATATTTTAGGATTAATGTGGAAATAAATGTGAAAGAATTGGAGAAACAGGGTAGAGAGCACTTTGTTTAATAATCTGTGCCCTTCTGTTATTAACTCCTGAGACAAGGAGAGGGCCAAATCAGTGTTGCAGTGAATGAACTAGGACCTTTATTTCCTCTCTGGGCAAATGAAATGCTAATTATCTTGGTGTTTTAAATTCAAGCAGCTTATTCTTTCATTCACACGGGGGAATGCAGGCAAGTATAATCTCATGTAGAGAAATTTTCCACAGCTTATAAAAAAATGGAACATGTTTTACAGAGGTAGACAATGGAAATCTTTGTGACCACAAAACTATATACAAATGTATTATTTCCCCATAATTTTTTTTTTTTTTTTTTAGGGCTGCACCGGTGGCACATCGAAGTTCCCAGGCTAGGAGTCGAATAGGAGATACAGCTGCCGGCCATTGCCACAACACAATAGTGTCAGTGACCTATATCGCAGCTCACAGCAACACCGAATCCCCAACCCACTGAATGAGGCCAGGGATCGAACTGCATCCTCATGGATACTAACCTGGTTCATTGCAGCTGAGCCACAATGGGAACTCTCCATAAATTTGTTCATGCATTAATTCTTTTACATTTGTAACTTATATTTATTGGAAATCTACCTTTTTTTTTTGGCTATGATGGTATAACCATTAGTAAGACATGGTCTTTGCTTCCAGGAAATCTACATATATAGAAAAAGGTAGGTATAATGAAAAAAATAATGGAATAAATGATACTATAAAGTACTCAAGGATCACAGATGAAAGCATGGTTGAATCTGCTTCAGAGACAAAAAAGTCTTTAAAGCAAAGATGATATTAGGTATTAACCTTACTTGAAAGAGAAGGCAAGAAGAGGAAATAGGTTATATCCCTGATGGAGAAATTGTCATATGTAAAACGAAGAGATAATAGTGAAGTATAATATATTCATGAACAATGAGCAGGCCTATATGGATGAAGTGATGGCTATGCATTTATATTTTCTGTATGACTGTGTGTTTGTTGGGGATTGAATTTATGGATACAGTCTAAACATGTCTATTAGGATAAAATTGTGAAAGAACTCACAGCTCATGCAATGGCGTTTATATTTGCAAACATTTAAACAGATAAGTAAAAAAAAAAGAATTGTAGCTGCTAGCAATGTAAAGAATACACTGAATATACTGAAGAGGAGGCAGAATGCAGGATAAATCATTAGATAACAATACATTTTCCCTAGTTAGAAATAATGTTACTAAAACTAGATAATGACAGGTTAAGAAAAGCTTAAATTTATGGGACTTGAACAGTGAAATGGGAAAAGCGGTTAGGGAACACCTTGTAGTGACATCTTGATGGAAGATAGCACAATTAACTGATGTAAATTCATGTGACATTTTCATTAACAACTAAATAAAATAATTCACTTCCCTTATCCTATTTGTTTTCAGTAAATTCAGCATTCTTTGGAAAATGTCTGAGCTTTTTGAGGAATTGTTTTCATGCACCATGTGTCTTTTTTCTACCTCTCCTATGGATGGATTCTCTGGGTTTCCCCTTAGTCACCCTTGGCCACATCATCACTGTCTCTCCATGCTTATTCAGCTCTCTTTTTTCTGTTTCACCAAAAACTGGACTCATTCTGTCTCCTGCTATTATTTATCAAAGTTAAACCAAAGCAGACACTAATCTGAGGTTTCTAACAAACAACCGCAAATATTAATATATCGTAATCATTATTTAGAACATCCTCAGTACTCCCCAAATCCATCAGCAATATGGAGTTACTCTGAATCTGCCATTTTGAACACTTCCTACTGAAAGCCACATCCCACTTCCCACTTCTAGTATTCCCCATCCTCGGCTCTCCAAACTATGTCCCTGTGTTTTTTTTCAGGGAAATAAAATATTTCTCTAAGATTAATCCTCCTGGAATGGAGATGCATTTTCTAAAACTAAAATAGACATTATTAAAGATAGCCTTTCACATCCCAGTCTGAAAGATTTGCATTTCACCAGTTTTCAGACTACTACAAGCAAGGATATTGAGATGAAACTTGATTTCATAGACAAGACAGTGAGAGGTTTCACTGAAATGAATATTTTTACAACAAGGAAAGGATAGGACAAATGTGAATTACAGATTTCATTTTTAGAGACTGAGATGTTTTACAACATTTTGAAAACTATAGCTTATATTATTTCTTTTAAAAATTGAGTATGACGCTGAACTGAGCTTAGGATTAGAATATGCAAACCATTACATACAGAATGGATAAAAAAGAAGGACTTCTTGTCTAGCACAGGGTACTATATTCAATAATTTAATTTTCCAACCACAGCTACAGTAGTTCTTATAAATATAAATAAGCAAAATTTAATTAAACTATAAAATCAAAGGAAGTTTAGTGGTACTAAACAAGGAATAGCAAAATGTCACTATTCATATGCAATGAAAAAGCATATTAATAAAGACTAATTCCCAAAAGTTAATCATTCGTAAAAATATTTTTCAAAGTTAAAATTTTGTTTAATCTTTCTAATATTACAGTAAAGCAAAGAACCTCATTCTGTCTCTTACTATTTCAATTACAGAAATAACTGTTTCAAATGGAATAGTACTATGTTTATTGTGAAAAGAGGAAATATCAAATGCTTCTATTTGTAAAAATCTAAAACATCTTGAGTTACCTATAAATTGAATGTTAAGAAATATAATGAGGACTATTAAATATTGCAATGTTTAAGATTTATGTCACTGATGAATTAATTACATACAATTATGGTGTTCTAGAACACAGGAATATATCTTTCAAAAGTAGATGGAGACTATATATTCAAAAGTATTCATTTGAGCCTAAATGTGTCAACCTTGACATATTGTTACTCAGGACTATTTTGAGGCTGATATCTGTGGTTACAGCTATTGAAATATTTTACCATTAGCTTTTTTTATTGTGCGTTTGTGTGTAAATGTGTATGTGTGTGCTTGTGTGTTCACTTATGTATGTAAATGAGTGTCTAAGTTTTATGCAAAATCCTGTCTCATGAGACGATTATTGATTGTTTTCTTTGTAAGAACTTCAGATTTATTTAAACTATCTTTGCAGAATATACGTAGTCTGGATGTTCCTTTCTTAGGCTTTATTCGTTCATGGAATCAATGTGGTTTAAGGAAGACATTATCAATGATATGCAGTCAACATAAAGAATGAAACCAAGATGTTTCTAAAAGCTTATTTGAGAAAGCATACTGATGAGAGAAGATAACCTAAGCATGATATGAAAAGGATGCAACTTGTTACTTTTTAAATTGATCAAGTTAACTCACCATCTAGCCTTATATAAACATTATGTTCTCTCTGTTTTGAAATGATGAGGAAATTTGTAAACAAAAAAAGCAGAAGTTGATTGTAATCTTCCAAATCTCAAAAAATAAAAAAAAGAATAAGGAGTTCCCGTTGTGGCTCAGATGGAACAAAACCTGACTAGTATTCATGAGGACACAGGTTTGATCCCTGGCCTCACTGAGTGGGTTAAGGGTCTGGTGTTGCCGTGAGCTGTGGTGTAGGTCACAGAGGCGGGTCGGATCTGGCATTGCTATGGCTATGGTATATAGGCAGGCAGCTAGCTACAGTTCCAATTTGACTCCTAGCCTGGGAACTTCCATATGCTGTAGGTGAGGCCCTAAAAAGACAAAAAAGAGAGAGAGAATAAGAAATCAAGAAGCAGAACTGTTATTTGAAATTACCATTGCTATCATGATGCTATGAAATCATCCAGAGTAATTTTTTAATAGCTAGATCCTTAGAGCATCTAAATGGAAACAGAGGGACTTAACATTTTGACATGGGGAATTTTTTGTCAGAAATAGGTTGCTGAGAGAAGACTTCTTCCCTGGAGAATTGAAGAATAAGTCAGACATTTATCTGAGAGGATTTCATTTTCCCAAGGCAAACAGGGAGGAATCAGATGATTTCTCTAATACCCCTTTCAGGATGTTACTTTCTCTTTTATAAGAAAAGACAGGGTTTGATAAGAGAGATAAAAACTGCAAGATACCTTTGAACTACATCCTTAGAAGTACATGGATATATTTAAATAGTCAGAAACTGTATCTATAATGCCCTATAAAAGTAAAAATTCCACATATAAAATAGGTTTTAAAGTTGCATTCCTCTAAGTCAACTTTGTCAACATGTTCAAATTAAGATATTCTGAAAGTAATTTAGCATATAACTAGTAAACACAGAGAACTGCTTTTTTAAAAAATCCCTTCAATGTGGTAGAAACTACGCAGAGAATCTTTCAGTGGAGAGATTTTATTCTGAGGCCATATAAGGTATGCTGCAATTATCCAAGGATGAAGTAGAGAAATCCATCAGTATTTTGGTGGCAGATGCTATATACAGAAGGAATGAATATCAGAAAAAAATTTAATTCACTAAGAGGATTAGGAGTTCAAGATGATGAATCAAAACATATTCAAGGTCTTTGTAACTCAAGAGTTGAGAGATTAAGACCCACAAGAAAGAAATTAAATTTGGAAAAGTACAGCTGGTCCTTCTCTTCTGCATGTAGCCATTTTATACAATGGACTTGAGAACCCATGGATTTTGGTTATCTGTGAAGGTCCTGGAACCAATTCCCTGAGGACACTGAGGAGCAACTATAATTTATCACCATTTTTAGAAAAACCATGCAGAGCAAATGTATAATATGTAGAATCTATAATGTATATATGAATGCATATAGCCCTCTCAATGTAAGCACATACGCAAATATTTACATAGTTTTGTACTATCAATAAATTAGGCTTTTTTTTTTTTTTTTGTCTTTTTAGGGCTGCTCCCACGGCATATAGAGATTCCCAGGACAGGAGTTGAATCAAAGCTGTAGTTGTTGGCCAATGCCACTGCAACATATACCACAGCTCATGGCAATCCTGGATCCTTAACCCACTGTACAAGGCCAGGGATCAAATCTGTGCCCTCATGGAGGCTAGTCAGATTCATTTCCACTGAGCCATGACAGGAACTCCCATATTTTGACTTTTTTTCCTAACCCTGTTATATTTTAAGATAACAAAAGCAATGAGAGCCTGCTGTATAGGCACAATAAACTATAGCTAATTGCCTGTGATGGAACATGATGGAGGATAATGTGAGAAAAAATATATATATATAAAACTGTATGACTTTGCTGTACAGCAGAAATTGACTGAACATGGTAACTATAATAAAAAATTTTTTAAAAACCCATAAATATCTGCAGTAAAAAAGTCAAATATGAATGTTCAGTTAGATAATTCAGATGCTAATCTGTTGAAATATTAGAAAGCAATTATTACTGGAATTTTTTAAAAATCTCACAAACCCCATTATATTGATTTCTGTTCTTTTCTTGCCTCTCTAAATGCAGCATAACCCAGGTCTAACTAGAGACATCTTTGGTGGCATTACATGCCTTACAAGTGAAGCATTATTAAGAATTTAATTTCAGTCAGGAAATAATTCATAGACCTGTTTGGAAAATTATATCTAAATAATTACAAATAAGTTTATGAATGATATTTGGCTCAGGATGTATATAATATCACAAAGGAATAGTTTTTACTTTATCATTCAACAAATGAGCAAAGATTTCAGTAACATTACTAATCCATAATTGATATGCAGGAAAAAGCATGAAAGGACATTTGCTGCAAGGTCAGTTGAGTCAAAGAGAAGCATATTACGGAAAAGTTAAATGTATTAAAGGATTGACATGTCTTAGTAATGAGGAATGATTTTATTAATCTCTCCATTACAGTAGGCACAAAGTTCAATCACAAATTCTACATGAGTTGTTTTGGGATTTTGTAGAAAATATAATCTTTTTTCTCCCCCTTTTATTTATGACTTTAATTTTCAAAGTCATCTGGGAGGAAAAATAGAGTAATATATTTCCACTTGTTTGTTAATAGGAAAATGGTTAATGCAAGATTATTCCTATCTCCTGTGGACCCAAGATATCATAGTCCTAGGATATAAATTCTTCCATTATTTAAATATAAAGCAAAAAACCTGCTTCACCAAAACGTCTAAAGGAAGATATGTCATTACTAGAGACCCACTGATTAATTCAGTATGCCGTAATAAAGATGCTCTAATCAAGGACAAATACAGTTTTCAGTCATTGAAATATGGGATATATTATGGGAAAAGGCTTTCTGTAATTATATATGAACAGTTATTTTGGTCAGGTAGTCAGACAAACAGAAGAAAAATTGGGGTTGAGGATATTCATTACAACAAATATAAACAAACAATTTAATAATTGGGCTTAATATATCTTTGATGGTGAGAACTTGGGTATAGAAATGTATAGACCCTACAGGTTTAGATGAAACAAATTTCGTGACATCAAGTATGGGCTAGAGTGTGTCATAGATTAACATTCAGCCTATCTAATCAAATAGGATGACATTAATATGATGATTGCTATACACTGATTCCATTTTTATGATGTCAAAGAGGTGACATAAATAAGTACAACTTTGGGAGTTCCCTTTGTGGCTCAGTGGTTAAGAGACCTGACTAGAATCCATGAGGATGTGGGTTTGATCCCTGGCCTTGCTCAGTTGGGTTAAGGACCTGGTATTGCCATGAGCTGTGATGTAAGGCTGGGCTCAGATTTCACGTTGCTGTTGCTGTGGCCTAGGCTGGCAGTGACAGTTCCGATTCGACCCCCTGAGCCTGAGAACTTCCATATGCTGCAAGTACAGCCCTAAAAAGCAAAAAAAAAAGTACAAGTTTAAGTACCATTTTAAATATGTATAATACCAAATCATTTCCTTATTTTGAAATCTCTCACAATGTATTTACAAAAAAATTTAGTGGTCATTTTTTTTTTTAAATCAAGACATATTTGATAGGTCTACCTGGCTACTTTGTTCATCTCTGCTACTTTGACAACATTAAGGATATCTATAAAGAATAAAATTTTCTTACTGTTGTACTAGAGCAACTCTGTAAACTCACCACAATAAAAATAATCTAATTTTCCCTTTTCTTCTTTCTTCTCCTTCAATGAATCCAATGTTCTGAACAAATTTATTTACTTTATAGTTCACTACTATATTCTTCCTTTTCTACCTTGCTCAAATTTGCTTATATTGTTTCTCTATAATTATACACTTATTTGCCACATTTCCTCATATTCTTAAAAAATTCTGCATCATTTTCAAAAGCATGCCCATATGTCACCACCTCTGACCTTTTTTAATTTTTCTGGTGAGTATATTTTCTCTTGTTCTAACATATGTAGGAAAGAAAAGGTCAAAAGGACAATAAGAATGTCATTAGTTACAGTCCAACTGGTTTAACAACAAGAAGAATTAAAAGATAGCATTTAATTCATTGGATTCACCAAAGTCTAAGATTTGACCTCACAGGTTGAGAAACACAAACTTGTAGTATCTCGGAGTTAATTAGATTCAGGCACATCATCTTATACTAACAAAGCTCAAAAAATGGATATAAAAATCAGTGTCGTAGTTCAGTTTATTGTATGTAATATAGTTGTAAAATAGATCAAATACTTGTGTAGCTTTCTGCATACTCTCCCTGCAGGCCATGGCAAGTCGAGGCAAATAATCTGAAAGATGACTAGTTATCAAAGTAAAATAAATTATATTATTTGACTAATCCTGTAGTAACTTTCTTTAAAAACTGCTACATTTGTTATAACAAGAGAAACATGTTGCAAGTGGATTGAATTCCCAAAAGCCTGACCAGGTTGTCCCCTCTTAAAACTTAGATTGGCCTGTTCTTGTTCCTCCCTGTCGCATTCCTTCTTTGTTTTCCTAAATTATAATTATCACTTTCTAATGAAAATATTATTTCATTAGAGGGTTTAAAACCGTTTTCCTCAACCTTCCTCTACAAACCACATGCATTAGAATAACCTGAGTAGATCTCTGTCCTCTTCCTAAAATTAGCTTAATCAGTGTCTTTGATTGTGGGGCTTGGAAACTGGATTGAAGCAAACCACACAAAATATTCTCATTCTTACTAAAGACTAGAAAATATAAAGCTTATAAGATTACTTCTTGGCTTTGTATAATTTTTATATGTATCTCTTATATCCTCCCCCCCAAATAAGTTTCATCAACTTAGGAAATACTATCTTTTTTTTTTTCTTTTTAGGGCTGCACACATGGCATATGGGGAGCTCCCAAGCTAGGGGTCAAATTGGAACTACAGCTGCCAGCCTACAGCACAGCCACAGCAATGCAAGATTCAAGCTGCATCTGCGAACTACAACACAGTTCATGGCAACACCGGATCCTTAACCCACTGAGCAAGGCCAGGGATCAAACCCACAACCTCGTTGTTACTACTCATATTTATTTCCACTGCGCCAGGATGGGAACTCCAGGAAATACTGTGTTATATCTTATTTCTAATTACTATAACCAGAACATTGTATTTATGATTTGTTAAGTTTCTGCTGACCTGAAATAAAATAAAACTTTAATTTATTGAACATTAATTGAAGCTATTTCCACGTCGTGTAAGTCGCAGACAAGGCTCGGATCCCGCCTTGCAGTGGCTATGGCGTAGGCTGGAAGCTACAGCTCTTATTGGACCCCTAGCCTGGGAACCTCCATGAGCCATGGGTGTGGCCCTAAAAAGACAAAAGAAAAAAAATTGTAGGCTATTTCCAAAAATTTCCAAATTGCCTTTTCTTTGGATCTAAATATGCACTAGAATAAATTAATTTTAACTTAAACCAACCTGATAAAAAAAATGAATCCTAAAACCAAAATCAACCTCTTCATAGAAATAGAAACTCAGAAAAAAACCCTGTTGTCTTCAAGTACATCATTATTTCTTGGAGCATATTTTCTAGCAGTTTTCTGATTAATGGTCAGGAGAAATCAATTTTTTAAATTTTGCACATTTGAAAATAAATTATCCTTATATTTGTTCATTTGACTGTGTCTCGAATTCAAAGGTGAAAATTATTTTTTCTTAGATTTTGAAGGTATTGATCTATCATCTTCTATTTTTTAGTACTGTTATTTGAGAGACCAAAGTCATTTGAGTATTGACAGATTTTATATCAACTTTTCCCCTTGAAAAATTTGAGGATGTTCATTTTGCTTCTTTTGTTCCAAAATGCCAAGGTATTATACACTTCTGAAAGAACGTTTTTCTCTTCTTTTATTGTACCTGTCATTAAGGGAGACATCCTTTCTTAGACATTATCTTGTCCTGCTACATTAATAAATTTGTTGCCTCTGTTTCCCATGCCATCTCTTCTTGATATCACATTATTTGGCTAATATACATCATTCAGTAAGCCTAGGTTACTCAAATCTCTTCCTGTTACTGGCCCATTATCTCTATATTTGTTTCATAATTTCTAAAGCTTTTTTTATGTCCTCCGTTGATATTATCTGTAACATTTTCTTCTGGTTTTATTGATACAGTATTATCTTCTATGATTGACTGCATTAATTACATTTCATGAGAAATTTCCTTTTGCTTTCAGTCATTGACTCTGTCCCCCCCCCTTTTTTAATGTCTGTGTTTCATACCGAATGCTTTTCCTAAATATCTGGTCAATTTTGGCTCTTGATTTATATGTATTTATGAAGAAAAAAACCTTTAAGTATGTGGCAGAATCAGTCAACAGATGGGTTTTGTGATGTTTTCTTCTAGGAGCAACTCCTTTTCTACTGGAATAAAACCACCACCATCTCCTCCAAAACACAAGCAAAGAAAAGCCATAGGCTCAACTTTACTGAATCATTGTCATTGTCCAGAAGAAATAAAGAGTCCTATGAGTCCTTCAAGTCACTTATGATTTTAGCTGTGGGGAATTTTACTTACTATAGAACTAAATCAATAAACATAAGCAGTAAAGGTGAGACGAAAGGAGAATGTCTTTTGGCTGGCAAGACATTCTTGCACTGGACCCAGAATGCTTAATTCTACATTTCTCCTTTTGTGAGAAAAGTAATATCCTTTTTACCAAATTGAATTTTAAATAAATATTTTATTACTGGCTGTTCAATATATTCTTAAATGATAAACCACCCTAAAATAAGCCTTCCATTTTCTGTTATACAGTCCTTTTTTAATTTAATTTAATTTTTTTCTGCTGTACAGCATGGGGACTGAGTTGCACATACATGTATGCATACTTTTTCCTCCCGTTGTTGTGCTACAATGTAAGTATCCAAACATAGTTCTCAATGCTACACAGCAGGATCTCATGGTAAGTCCATTCCAAGAGCAATAGATTGCATCCGTTAACCCCAAGCTCCCTATCCCTCCCACTCCCTCCTTCTCCCCCCAAGGCAGCCACAAGTCTATTCTCCAAGTCTATGATTTTCTTTTCTGTGGAAATGTTCATTTGTGCTGTATATTAGATTCCAGTTTTCCCGTGTGGCTCGCAGCATAACTACTCGGTGTTGTTACACAGCTTTTATGTTCCTGATTTTTTTTTAAATAAGCATGTGTCAAAATATATTATGTAATCAATATTGTTCTTTTCTTCCTTTTCAGTTCTTTCATTAGATTCAAGATCCAGAGAAAAACAGACTTATATTTTTTTACTGTTATGCCCTCACCTTTCAAAGCAAAACTTGCTGAGAGATGAATATTCAGTGAAAATGAACACAGTTTCAGTTCTTTCAACGGAAAATTATGTGGTATATGGTGAGACATAAAAAGAAAGCTTGCAAAACCAGATGGTAGGTCATCATTAGCCATGTGAGCCATACAATGTGGCTGTCAAGATCACTATCCCTTTAGGATAGGCATGTAGGCTACAGTTTCCTTCACTCTCCATATAGTCCTATTGCCTTGTAATTGAACTTTTTTACACATTTACAATAAATGACAGACTTGGGACTGTAACTTTTTATTATTTTCCTCATAGGTATACATACAGCATACAGTTTTTGCCTCTAGGTCATGTCCATAAATAAGACGTAAGTATTTAGTTTTCAATTATCCCAATTTGCATCTATTATTTGAACTATGTAACAATGAGTATGCATTGCTTTAAAGTAAATAACCATACAATAAGTAAAAATGCTGTGTGTCATTCTTTTTATCCCCATGTTTACCTTGGCTTCCTTAAAGAAATTATTCATGGAAGCCTCAGTACATCTACTTAGTACTTACTAGGAGAAGATGTGATTATCTAATACACCTTTGTGAAAGAGTATAATATAAACTGTATATACAAAATAATCAGATTTTTTGTTATTTTAGGATATTTGAATGGAGAAAAGTATTGATTTCTTAATATGAAAAATTATTCTAAAATAGACATTTCAAAATCTAATATTTACTGAGTATTTTTGCCTGTGTTTTATTAAAAAAAACTATTTGTAAAATTCAGAGTTTAAACATTTATAACATGCAAAGCTTACACATAAGATTGGGACTGTTGATTGATTGTTGTGTGTTAAATACAGCAAATTGAATTTGACCTAATTTTTCTAATAGCTATTTTATATTTAAAAACTTTTTCTATAAACCGTACTTTTTACCTTTTCTTTTAAATTGTATATGATTTTGGATATAATTATACAATAAGCTGGAAAATGGCTTTTCAGTTTACTGGATTTAGGCAATGCTGTTTTATCTGAATAATACAGTAACAACAAAATTATTTGCTTTAACAATAAAAAACCTTTTGGTGTAAAAATCTTAAAAGCCAGAGCTGATTCCTTTTAAACAGTGATCAAAAGACTGAAGAAATACTTCCTTAGTGTACAGTTATGCAATTAAATATTGAGTAAAGCATATGTAAGTGTCCAATAGTGAACTCAAAAGTCACCACTGAAACTTTTGGCAGTGGCTTAACTTGGAAATAAAGTAAACATTTTGGCATTATTTATAATAATACCATGTGAAGTTCTGAATTTCTAAAGAGAAATATATTAAGAACCTGATTACCTTTTAATTGTACCCATATGCTTTTAAATTTTAATAATGAAATCTCTTTAAATGCAGCATTCAAGCACACGTTTCCTTAGGATGATGTTAAAAGTTCCTTTTGCCCTTCACTTACTCTAACTTGGATGATGCTTTCTGAAAAGGGTTAATCTAATTTTAATTAAGTTTATTTAATTAAGCTTCAACCCATTTTTTATAATTGAATATCTAATGGAAGTCAGAGCTGCAGAGAAGCAAATCATTTTTGCAACATGAAGTTCTTAATTGGAAATGATATAATATTCATGAAATGAACTTATGTCTGAGAGATGACATCAAATAGTGCATGAAACACTTTTATTAGATCAGATTTCAAAGGTACTTTTTTATTTCTAAAGATTAAGTTGATCCTGAAGAAAATAATTGGTTTCATTGGAATTATTTCAGTCTGACACCTTAGACCACTCGGCCATCCTGACACACAATCACTGGAATTATTTTAATTATTTAAATTTTTGTTTTAGAAAGAAGCAAAGGGAGACAGATGAGGAGAAAGGCAAGTAACTTGAACTGTTCTGATGATAGAAAAGTAATATCAGCAGAATACACTGAAATTCAATATATTTAGTTGAGATATGTTACTGGGATTTTTAAATTAAAATTTGCTTTACTGTTTTAATAAGGGTAACAATTGCCAATTCATATCAGTTATTAAACAAATACCTTTAAGCACAGTTTCTAAATGTGTATGTATATATATAGATATATATAGACACAACATCCTAAAACTGAAATTGAATTGACTCTTTATATTTTTTCTCTAGTAAAGCCAAACAGCTGTTATTTCAGTGGCTAGAGAATTGTGTTAGTACAGCGGTTCTTCAAATCAAAATATATCTATTACAGTTGTTCTTCAGTGAGGTCTACTAATAAGAATTTAACATGTATCTAGTTACATTGATGCAAGTCAAGTGTTCAATACATAAAATTTTGAGGATTTTTTTTTTTTTTGTCTTTTTAGGGCTGCATACATGGCATATGGAAGTTCCCAGGCTAGGGGTGGAATTGGAGCTTCAGTTGCTGGCCTACACCACAGCCACAGCAAGGTAGGATCCGAGCTGCATCTTTAACCTACACCACAGCTCCCAGCAATGCCAGATCCTTAACCCATTGAGCAGGGCCAGGGATCAAACCCACATCCTCATGGAAACTAGTCAGGTTTGTTACTACTGAGCCACAAAGGGAACTCAGAGGTTTTTTTGTTTGGTTTTTTGTTTTTGTTTTTTTTAATGGAGGATATTTGAGTTTCTTGATATACCCTTATTAATAGCGGATACATTTATGATAGGGAGTTAACTGTCATCCCTTGAGAAAAACCAATAATTACAAAGTTTGTTTTGACTTAAAACCTATCATTATCTATATATAGAAAATCTTAAGTACTCCACACAAAAACTACTTGATCTGCTAAAGAAATTCAGCAAAGAAGCAGGATACAAGATTAATATTCAGAAATCAGTTGCACATCTGTATTTTATGAATGAAATATCAGAAAAGGGATGTAAAAAATACACCTTTTAAAATCACAACAAAAAAAGTACTGAGAAATAACTCTGAGGAGGTGAAAGACATATACTCTGAAAATTATAAAACACCAATAAAGGAAATTAAAAAGATTTCAAAGAAAAGGAAAGCTAGTCCATGATTTGGAGGGGAAGAATTAATATCATTAAAATGACCATATTACCCAAATCAATCTATGGATTTAATGCAATCCCTATCAAATTACCTATGGCATTTTTTCACAGAACTAGAACAAATAATCAAAAAGTTTATGTTGAACCATGAAAGACCCCAAATTCCCAAAGCAATCCTGAAGGGGAAAAAAACAAAAAAAAAAAAACCAAAAAAACGCAAAAAACAAGAGGCATAACTATCGCAAATTTCAGATAATGCTACAAAGCTACAATAATCAAAACAGGGTAGCATTGGTACAAAAACAGATATAGGGAATAGACTGTGATGTGGTGTAGGCTGGCAGCTACAGCTCCGATTGGACCCCTAGCCTGGGAACCTCCATATGCTTCATGTGCGACCCTAAAAACACAGAAAGTCAAAAAATAAAATAAAATGAATTAAAAAAAAACCCAACAGATATAGGGAACAGAATAGAGAACCCAGAAATAAACCCAGACACCTGTGGTCAATTAATATTTCACAAAGGAGGAAAGAATATAAAATGGGAAAAAGATAGTATCTTCAGCAAGTGGTGCTGGCAAAACTGAACAGCTACATGTAAATCAGTGAAATTAGAACACAACCTCACACAAGCAAGCAAATAAACTCAAAATGTCTTTAAAAATTAAACCTAAGACATGGAACTCTAAAACTCCTAAAACAGAATATAAGCAAAACATTCTCTGACATAAACTGTACAAACATTTCTTAGATTAGTCTCCCAAGGCAATAGAAATAAAAGCAAAAACAAACAAATGAGCCCTAATCAAACTTACAAGCTTTGGCACAGCAAAGGAAACCATTACAAAAAAAAAAAAAAAGACAACCTATAGAAAGGGTGAAAATAGTTGCAAATAATGTAATGGACAAGGGTTTTATTTCCAAAATATGCAAACACATCAATGACAAAATAAACAACCCAAATGAAAAATGGGCAGAAGACCTAAATAGACATTTCTCCAAAGACATATGGATGGCAAATAGGCACATGAAAAGATGCTGAACATCGCTGATTATTAGAGAAATGCAAATCAAAACTACAGGGAGGTGCCACCTCACACCAGTTAGAATAGTTACAATTAATAAGTCTGCAAATATCAAATGCTAGAGAGGGTGTGGAGAAAAGTGATCCCTCCTACATTGTTGGTGAGAATATAAATTGGTATAACCACTATGGAAAACAGTATGGAAGTTCATCGGAAAACTAAAAATAGAATTACCATATGAGCCAGCATCCAACTCTCAGATATATATCTGGACAACACTATAATTCAAAAAGTTACATGTACTCCCTATGTTCATACCATCACTATTTGCAATAGCCAAGACGATGGAAAAACCCTAAATGTCCATGGGCAGATGAATGGATTAAGAAGATATGTACCATATACACAATGGAATACTACTCAGCCATAAAAAAGAATGAAATAATGCCATTTGCAGCAACATGGATAAAACTAGAGGTTCTCATAGTATGTGAAGTAAATCAGAAAGAGAAAGACAAATACCATATGCTGTCACTTATATGTGGAATCTAAAATATGGCACAAATGAATCTATCTATAAAAAAGGAAAAGACTTCCAGACATAGAGAACAGACTTGTGGTTGCCAAGAGGGAAGGGGGTGGGAGTGTGATGGACTGGATGTCTGTGATTAGTAAATGTAGCTATTACATTTAGAATGTATAAACAATGATGTCTTATATATAACACAGAGAACTATATCCAATATCCTGGGAAAGACCATGATAGAAAATAATATCAAAAAGAATGTGTATACGTGTGTGTGTGTGTGTGTGTATAAACTGAGTCACTTTGCTGTATAGCAGAAATTGGTATGACATTATAAATCATTTATACTTTAATAAAAAAACAAAACAAAAACATCTATCATGAAAATTCCCCTGATCATCAGATCAATAAAGAATTTCTATTAAAACAAGTTCATTAATATGTTAGCACTGTTTCTGTAGATTATAGATTCTATATTTTTGAAATATATAAACTGCATAGTTACTATGGATAGTCTGTGTAAGTTTAAATGTAATAATTAAATTTATTTTAAGCAAGGACTATTTTTGTTATGAAAGCCATTACTATTTTTATCTTTCACTATTCTTATTGGCCATTTGTTAAGGATAATTGCAAACATTCAAAGGAATACTGGTAGTCAACATTTGTCAAATAGTTCAATTCGTGTTTTAAGAAAATAAATTTAGCTTAGATCAAGAAAAAATCTAATAATACTGTTTGATTGCTACTAGTAATTGGCAAGGTATTGAGATTTAATTGGATATTTCTAATTAACAATAATTGTTTATCTGAACAGAAACACATAAAATCATCTGTATTGCACTGGATAAAGACTGATTGTTTATAGAATATTTTTGTTTAATATGAAGATGATAACTGTTTCAACAATTATTTTTCCTATTCACAAACAGTATACAATCCTCTAATACTGCTGCTAAGTCTTTACAGTGCATATTTACTATAGTGCATATCTATTCTAACTTTGGAATTCATAAAGAACACTACCTATTTGAAATGGGACATGACATGACATTTTTGAGAAGCATATTACCATTTTAAAGCCAGTGATAATTTTAAAACATCAAGGGTTATAGTGCTTAATTGAATTTTTTTAGCTAGATGAGACTTTATTCATTATTGAGTGCAATCTTCTTAATTTATGCATTAAAAGGACATTCTAAGAGGTTAATGAAAAAAAGAACTGGGTCATCAAGATTGAGGATAAAACTCAAGTACTGGAATTTCAGGCCACGGCACCTTTCTTACTTATTTTGCCTTTTTTTAAGAGATGTGGTGTCAATCAATTAAAACCTCATAACTGATATAGAAGGCCAAATACTCTATTTTAAATGTTCTATTCAAGTTTAATAGTTGTGTGAAAAACTTTCAATAAGAAATACATGAGAACTTCAACCTAATATAATTTGGAGTTAAAGAAATTGTTCTAAGTATAATTTATGAGGTCTTTCTTTTATTGATCCACTAAATTTTTAATGTGTTAAAAGTTATTTTTACCACATAATGGACAGATGCTTACTAAAGATAATGAAGGCTATATTCTTCTTTACCATGTAGCCTGAAAAGTAAATGAGAAAATGAGACTGTGCTTTCCAGAGCAATAAGACTTCCAATGTATGTTTCAGTTGCTCTAAGCAGCACTGTAAAAATCCTCACAGCAGAGAACAAATTAGCAAACATCAAAAAAAGCACACTAAAAGGACAGACATCAAACTTTGGAGATAGGTTTTTAAATCTTAATGGCAGAAATATGCAGCACCATCAAAGAAAGGAAAATCATCAAAAAAACAACTAAAAGATTATTTTAATATAAATTTTACAAAATGTGCAACATTCATTCAACCCTTAATTCATTATTCATTTGAGAGAAGACCATGTGCAGTAAGTAAAGGCTGGATATGAAGATGAATGAGCTAAAAAGCCAACACCCCACCTGCTGAGTGCCTATGAATAAAAAAGAGATGCAATTTTAAAGAGATAATATATAACATATGAAACCCTGTAAAATAACATGTAGGTATAAAATAAGCTATTATATGCATTTAAATATTTAAAATAAGCCGAGGTTCACATATGTGAAATAACAACAGTCATGCTTTTAATAAGTTACAGTCAGAAATAGACATACCTTTGGATACCAAATGATTGCTAAAGTATTATTACTAGAAAATAATGGTAATAATATTCCATTGTCTGTTCGTAAAATTTCCTATGATTTTACAATCACATTTTTTAACAATAATTTCACCTCATCCACATGGATGAAGTCAGACAAAACCAAGATTTTGACTTGCATTTAAGTGCTCTCTTCGTTATGCTATTTAAGTTATGCCAGAGATTTTCAAATCTGATCCATCATCCGAATAAACAGAGGTTAATTTGTTATATTTATAATATTCTACTCTAAATATGCTAATATTAGAATAACAAAAACATTATGCTAATATTTTGTAGAATGTTTGTTCAGGTTTATGAAGTTATGTGGAAAAGCTATCATTAAGGAATACACTAGAATTAATCAATTCAGATATATATTTAACCATTTTTTTAAATATTCAGTTTTTTCAAACATAATCTCTGCTGCTTCCAGAAAGAAATACTCTGTATATTAAAATATTACATCCCTGAATTTATCTAAACATAGAATTTACTAAAGAAAATTATAGAAATATATGCAGTTTGTCATTACATAAATTAATCATTATCTTAGTTCAGAATATAAATGTTTCAGTCTTTTTTCATAATCTCTGATTGAAAATATGTAAGAAATAAAATATATTACATTAATCATTTATATTAAAGAACTGTTCCCAAGTTTCTCAGTGTGACCCTTTCCAGATATTAAAAATATTTTATTTTTCATGTTGTGATACAATCTTTTTCCTCATATACAATCTTCTAGTTGAGATAGACCTGGATGAAAAAGTAGGAGGATGCGCCAATCTGGCACAAAAATGGTAGCCAGTCGATCATTCAACCATCTGGGCCCAACACAATCCTGACTGAGTTTCTGTACCTTGAACCAAAGGGGACCAGCTCATAGATTATAATTAACAGTGGGAAGAGAAGCTCGTGTTCCCATAATGCTCCCTATTCTGGGCTATTGGCCATCAACCTAAAGCACTGGCTTTCTCTTTAGTTTATTCTAAATTTAGAACTTCCAGCTTTTTAGAGCTATTAATATAGTTTAGTTTAAGAAAATTAAACTGTACTTTTCACTCTGTATTGTTCAATTAAAACCTCTAACCTGGCATTACCCGGTGTTATTTTCTTTTAAGAGGGAAGTCCATAGATTTTGGCAGCCACCAGCAAACACTTAATATAGTAAAGATATTCTGGAGATGTAGTTTCATACATTCCAGAACAGGTATTGGCTGGAAAGCAATCAGGTCCATCCCTGCCATCTGTGCATACTGCAATCCTCCTATGGATTTACTGCACAAATTTCTTTTTTTTTCAGTATGTGGCTTGTCCAATTTTAATATTTATATTTACTGACACTTCCTCACACAAATCTGCTCATATCTATTTTGTATTTAGCTTATTTGGAAAGAAAATTGATTAAAAGTTTTAAATACGTATACGTATATATATATGTGTCTATGTGTGTGTGTGTGTGTGTGTGTGTGTGTATATATATATATATATATATATATACACACACATATATATATTCCATTGACCCTAACATGATGGAGGTTAAGCGTTGAGACTCTCAAAGAATATAGAAACTATTTTCTATATGCAAATATCTATTTTTTAAGTTGTGATTTTCATATTTTTTTAAACATGAGAGCTACAGAGCCTACTGATTTAAATGATACAATGGTGCCTAAGTATCAGGAAAAAAGAAGTTATTGCTTTCTACAGAATTTATCATCTTTTTAAATTTACTGTGTTTCAGAAATATCACGGTAATAATCAAGTTAATAACTAGCCCTTTACTTTGTGTTTATATATTAGAGCCAATATTTACTAAAACTTGATACTTATAAAATTTAATATTTATAAAGGTCACAGAAAGGTATACCTAAATAAAAAGACATTATATTTAAATTATGAGAACACAGATATTGGAGACATTCTGCGAGCTTCTAAATCTCTTGTGAGCAATTTACTGTTTCTGTGCCTTGGTCAAGTCTTATCTCTGTGCCTAGATTTCCTTTTCTGTAAAAATGGGAACTATACATACCCAAGCAATTGTTATAAGAATTAAAGTAATAGTATATAAGCCAATTAAAATAAGGTGATTATTAGTAAACAACGAGTAAATAAATATTAGTCATTGTTCTCATAAATTTCTGTAGAGAAATGCTGACAGAGTGTTGGAATCTTAGAGAACTGCATGGTACATATATATATATATATAATTAAACATCCCCCAAAAGAGTAATGATGGTGTGATAATGAAAGAAGGAAGGACTGCTCTACCAGGTTGGAAAGACACCTTTCAGAGATGCTGCAGGACATGGTTTTACCTCAAAAGTGAGGTAACACCAGTTTGCCTCTAAAATTTCTGCTGACACTAAGATGTAATAAAACAAAACAAAACAATGGATCATTAAACTTGCCTCCTGTGGACTTTTTTTAGTCAACTGCCTTTTTTTTTTTTTCTTTGCTTCAAAATATTTTCACAGATGGAACTACTTCGGTGCTTTTATCAATGAAGATCAAATATATATTTGATCCGATCATATTTCCAGATATATAGGTTCTTTTTCCAATTTAAATTATTTTGGCATAACAATAACTATAATGACTGTCATGTTGAGAAATAAATGCTACTATGCTAGTGTGTGTTCAAATAACTAGACACTTCCTTACTAGTGCTTTTAACATTTAGTAGCTCTGTAGATTTTTATTGTTTCTTTTAATATTTGTTGATATCAAAGCTCTTTTGACATTTGCCAAATATGCACTTTTCCTGATTTACACTTACTGTGTAAAATAAAACTTAAATTTTATTTTCATGTGGATATTCAACCTATACTTATGCACTTTTATTTGAAACAGCACTCTGGTTGCTTCTGGGTTATGTCTCTCCAATGACTGCAGGGAAATGAACTTGAAGTTGTGCCAATATCTTACTGGTATAATTTTTAAAAGGCAACACATTTGAGTAATAGGCACATGGCCATGAAACTAAACCTAATTAAAGCCTTGTCAGTTACAAGTCCTGGTTTGATCTATAAAGTCAGTTAATACCAGATTTGCAAACCTGTACAATGTCAGGCAGGTGTTAAATCCTGACTTAATATTGACCCAGATTGAGAAAGCAATTTTTCATTGTCTCAAAGTGCTTATTTATTTTTTAATTATGTGAAAATATCTCTGCAATTTAGAAAATGCTTTTCTATTACATAGTTTTGAAAAATGAAGATGGTTATCCTTGATAACTACTTTATAAATTGAACTGAGAAATTAGGGATGTAGTTATAGATATTTTACTTATAAATAAAGAGGAAGAGAAAAAATAGGGGGAAATGGCTAGGCCTGTTTTATTTCTCAAATTTAAAGGTATAAAAAATCCATATTTTCTTTATGAACTTAGAAAAATGTAAACATAGAAAAAATTTATTTGAATATTTAACTCAAAACCAACATAACTAACATAACTTTAACTTTTAAATATTTAAACTTCTTAAACTTCTTCACATTATATATATTAAAGTTACTCTTACTGCCATATTCCTGGAAGAAAGTAAAAGATTCCTTAGAACAATGTCAATTTTAAGAGACAAGCTGTCGCTTTTTCTAGGATTTTAAGACCTCTTTTTTTTTTTTCCCCCTAGGGCCGCACCCACTGGATATGGAGGTTCCCAGGCTAGGGGTTTAATTGGAGCTATAGCCACCGGCCTACCCTACAGCCACAGCAATGCGGGATCTAAGCCGCATCTGTGACTTACACCACAACTCACAGCAATGCCAGATGCTTAACCCACTGAACAAGGCCTGGGATTGAACCCACAACCTCATGGTTCCTAGTCAGATTCGTTAACCACTGAGCCACGATGGGAACTCCTTAAGTCCTATTTCTACCTGTTGTTGTTGTTGTTGTTTGATATTTGTTTTTTTTTATGGGTGCACCTGCAGCATATGGAAGTTCCCAGGCTAGGGGCTGAATCAGATCTGCAGTTGCTGACCGATGCCATAGCCACAGCAAGAATGGATATGAGCCATATCTGCAACCTACATCACAGCTTGCAGCAATGCTGAATCCTTAACCCATTGAGTGAGGCCAGGGATCGAACCCACATCCTATGGATACTAGTCAGGTTCTTAACCCACTGAGCCACAACAGGAACTCCTATTTCTACCTGTTAATTTAAGAATCATGGGTAAAAATTATTTTCAAACTGACTTAGACAATGTGAGAATAATAAATAATAATTATTGGGATGTAATAGTATTATGGTAATATTTTTTGAATCCTATTCTCGGAGTAAGAGAATAAGTTGGTGGAACATAAAGATGCTGTTTGCTTATCTATAAGAGCCACTACAGATGTAGTCTCCAAAGAATAACAAAAATAATAAATTGGGATTGGATGAACATCATAATTGACCAATCTGAAATAATGCAGATTACAAACAATTAGTATAAATACACATTTGGATAGTCATCAAATTTTGGTCCCAGTACTCTGAGATTTCAGAATTTTGAATCACAATGTAAAATTTTTAATTTTAAAATTCAAGCCATTTACAAAATTGCAAATGTAAGGTCTTTAGCTAAAATACTGTTGCTTTTCTAATTTTACTTAGAATCAATTTTATAATAAAGTGATACAAACAATTATATGCAAATCATGAGAAATAATATATTTTTTTTACTCTAAGCACACATTGTTTTTCAGTCTTTAAAAAAATAGGTTTAAGATATATTTTTTGTGCAGCTAACTAGTCAAATATCCAAATTAACATTTAAAATTCATTATGAGGAAAGATATTGTTTTTCTAATAAAAAGAGCATACAATTTTTTTTTTTTGGTCTTTTTGTCTTTTTGTAGGGCTGGACCCATGGCACATGGAGGTTCCCAGGCTAGGGATCTAATCGGAGCTGTAGCCACCAGCCTACACCAGAGCCACAGCAATGCCGGATCCGAGCTGCGTCTGCAACCTACACCCAGCTCACGGCAACGCCAGATCCTTAACCCACTGAGCGAGGCCAGGGACCGAACCAACAACCTCATAGTTCCTAGTCGGATTCGTTAACCACTGCACCATGACAAGAACCCCAAAAAGAGCATATAATTTTTTTAAGAAAACACACTTTGGCCATAACTTTTGCAGCCTTTTTCCATATATAACATTTTTAAATTTATTTAAACATTTTAAAAATTATTTTTGTGATTTGGAATTTTTGTCTTGCAAAGTTTATATTTTTTTCTTTTATTCCTTTTTTCCCTGTACTGTATTTATATGTATTGTTCTCAACATAAAAAAAAAACATTTTAACTAATTTACCTATTAAAATTGTGTATTTGTGTTTTTACATTAAACAATATCATCTAAGTTACTGTTTTAAAATTTAGTGTACAGTGTTATTATTTTCGAAGTTTTTAGCCCTTTTTAATATTATTTGTTAATTCATGTATATATTTCTTATCAATAACTTTTACTTCTCTAATAACAATTAATCATTTGTCACATAAAATTTACCTACAAAACTGCATCTATTTTAGTGTAAAATTCTATCACTTTGTGAAATGTTTATACCCTTCAATCCACCAGCACATTCAAGAAACATAATATTTTCATTATATTAAAAACTATCTTTATACAAGTACTGATTCTTTAATTTCTACTTCTTTGTATGATAATAACATTTTTTGAGAATATTCTATTTTTTTAACTTCTATCATGGTTTATTTTATTATTTTATTTTATTTTACTGATGAGTAGTATTCAAATGTATGGGTATACCAAATTCTTTTTATCCATTCATGTATTGATATTTCCAGTTTTAACTATTGTGAATAAAGCTACTCTGAACATTATTTTAAATCTTATTGTGTAAACATATGTTTTAATTTCTCTTGGGTTAATAACTGGGTGAAATAGCTGGATCTCATAATAGATGTGGGATGTTTTAGACACTGTCAATTTACTTACACAAAGTGGTTTGCCTTGTTACATTATTACCATATGTTTATGAAAGTTCCATTTCTCTCTTCTCAAAATTTCCCATTACTAGTGATTTTATTTAGTCATTTAATGTAAAGATAGTGGTATGTCTAATGATCTAGGATATATTTTCATGCGCTGGTAGGCCATTCATTCGTTTTTGATGAAGTATTTACTCAAGCTTTAAGCAAACTTTTAATTGGGCATTTGTTTTATTACTAATTTGGAAGGGTTTTATTCATTGTGGATATATGAGTCTTTTGAAACAGATATATATTGCAAATGTTTCTCCCTTTCTTTTCATTACCTTTGCCAATTCAAATAAAAAATACCTAAAAGTTATGAGTGGCTTTGGAACCAGGCAACTAGGGTAAAACCTAAATTGCTTTATACACTGCTAGTTGAACTCTGGACTTTGAGGTGGGTGCCAGTGAGAGCTGAAACGGAATATGTTATTAGAAAACGAAGGAAGATAGCATTTTATGGAATGACAGAGAGTTTAGCAATAATTTTGCTTTTGATAACATGGAAAGAAATTGATGTGTTTAATAAACTGATTTATCTACCTAAGGAGATTTCTAAGTTAAATGTGGAAGGTGTCATTTGATTTCTTCTTGCTGCTTCAGCAAAATGTGGAAAGAGATAGATAACTTGAGGAAAGGACTTTAAAAAGAAAATTTGGACTCCGTGGGTTTGAAATCTTTCAGCTTCTCCAAAAGGCATAAGATGCTTACATTAACAAATTGCTTCTGAGTAAAGTTCAAATCCAGGGCACTGTCAGGAGAAAGAAGTTTATATTTAAGCTAAGAGTGTTACCATAGAATTTTTGTTCATTTATCAGAAACAGCAATGATTTTACTTTTTTTTTTGTCTTTTTGCCTTTTTCTAGGGCCGCTCCCGCAGCATATGGAGGTTCCCCAGCTTGTGGTCAAATCAGAGCTGTAGCCGCCAGCCTACGCAAGAGCCACAGCAACGCGGGATCCGGAGCCGCATTTGCAACCTACACCACAGCTCACAGCAATGCTGGATCCTCAACTCACTGAGCAAGGCCAGGGATCAAACCTGCAACCTCATGGTTCCTAGTTGGATTTGTTAACCACTGAGCCACTAATTTTACTTCCTATAAAACATTCAGTTACCAAAAGAGTCATTTAAAAAAAAATAAGGGTGTGCCTCAAAAACCCTCAATCAAATATCAGATCTCTAATATGTTTAATGGTCTGTCCCTCAGCATCTCAGAAGCTGCCCAAGGTTGAGGCAGACCTGTTGCAAAGATATTTGTGTGTATGTTTCTTGCCTTTCACAAAGTCAACTTCAATGAGATCCACAGGTGGATTATAAAGTTTTTGAAAGACATTTCAGTAAATAGACTGATTACTTTAATGAAAATGGTGGACACAGTACAAAATTTTAAAAAGGCCACTGAGATCTGGAATTTACTGGTAGAAAAAAAGCCTGAAAAACTGCTTAGCTCTAAACATGGACTATCTTTCATTAAAAAAGGAAGGATTTTTCCAAAGACAGAAGAGCGCTGAATGTACTGCAGAGCGTCATGAAGAATGACAGGCCGACTTCATTTAATTGAACTCCCCTTTACTTCACTTTGCTGATACTGTGTCTTTAACAAATTAAAAATTTGTGGCAACCCTGCATTCAGCAAGTCTAGAGGCACAATTTTCCCAAAAGCATTTGCTCAGTTCAGGTCTCTATGTCACATTTTTGTAATGCTCACAGTATCTCAAACTTATCCATTATTCTTATATTTGTTATGGTGATCAGTGATGCTTCCACCATGACTCACTGAAGGCTCAGATGATGCTTACCATTTTAGCAATATTTTTAAATTAAGCCATTTTTTTTTTTTTTATTTTTAGGGCCACACATGTGGCATATGGAGGTTTCCAGGCTAGGGGTCAAATAAGTGCTGTCGTTGCCAGACTATACCACAGCCACAGCAAGGCCAGACTGGAGCTGCATCTGTGACCTACACCACAGCTCATGGCAATGCAGGATCCTCAACCCACTGAGAGAGGCCAAGGATCAAACCCATGTCCTCATGGATACTAGTCAGATTCGTTTCCACTGAGCCACAATGGGAATGCCCAAGGCATGCATTTTGTTTTTTTTGTTTTTAGCCCTAATGCTATTACATACTTAACAAACTACAGCATAGTGTAAACATAACTTTTATATCACTAGGAAACCAAAAAAATTCATGTGACTCCCCATTGTGATGATGTGGAACCAAACCCGCAATATCTCTGAGGTATGCCTGTCTTGAGTTTGTTAAATTTGTCGGCGAGTTTGGCAAGATTTAATGTCTAAACAGTATTTGAGTCATTCACTATAGAAACTTTAGTACCTCTTCAAAAATGTTTTACAGATTTTCACTGTTAGAAGTCTTAGATATTTTGGTTAGATTTATTTTTTAAATTATGCTACTGCAAAAACAAATATTTATAATAATTTATATATTTATAATATTTGTTATTTAGAATATTTATAGTTTTCAATTGTCTACTGTTAGTGTATAAAATTGATTTTTATACATTACTCTTGTTTGATCTTACCAAGTTTATTTCCCATTTTTATTTATTATTTAGTATACTGCTTGGGTTTATCCATATAAAGAATTATGTTATCAACAAAGAAATACAGTTTTACACTTTTTCTGGCCTCAACTATTTCAGCTAGGTTTTACCAATAACTGCTGATGGTTCAAATATTATCTTTTGGAAATATGTATTTTTATCCTGATTAATTTCTTAAATCAATTTATACTAAAATCTATTTTTACTATAATCTAATTTTACTATATTATTTCCTTCTACATATTTTGTGGTTCATTTGCTCTTCTTTTTCTCGTTTTTAAAGTCATTGATTTACATAATTTTATAATTTGTTTTTAATTCTATATTGGCTTTTTTGGCTACATTGCATTATATTAATTTTTAGTGGTTGCTCTACAGATCAGAATATGAACCCTTAACAGATTTTTCAGTCTACTTATAATAAATATAATACAGGAATACAGTAATTTAATAAACATAACCATATAAAATATAGCTAAGTATGTTTTAACATGTTGTAATTTTCTAGTTGACTTCTGCAGTTCTTTTTTTTTCATTTTTTTCTCTCTATATATTTATATAATTAAACTTTTTAATTTCTAAAAATGAAACATGCTTAAATTTATTTTACTATTCTTACAGCATAGCTGATTTATGTTTTGCCAGTTTCTACTGTACTACACACACACACACACACACACACATTCTTTTTTTAGATACTTTTCATCATGGTCAATCACAGAAGACTGGATATAGGTCCCTATTCTATACAGTAGGACTTCATTGCTTATACATTCTGCATGTAACAGTTTGCATCTACTAACCCCAAATTCCCACTCCATCCCCCACCTTCCCCTCTCCTCTTTGGCAACCACAATTCTATCCTCTATGCCTAGGAGTCTGTTTCTGTTTTGCAGACAGGTTCATTTGTGCCATATTTTAGATTCCACATGTAAGTGATATCATATGGTATTTGTCTTTCTCTTTCTGACTTATTTCACTTAGTATGGGAATCTCTAGTTATATCCATGTTGCTGTGGATACTCTTATTTCATTCTTTTTCAAGGCTGAGCAGTATTCCATTGTGTATATGTACCACATATTCTTAGTCTATTCATCTGTCCATGGACATTACATAAATTGTAAAAATGTCTTATTAGGTCAGTCTCCCAAGGCAATAGAAATAGAAACAAAAATAAATAAAATGAGACCTAATCAAACTTACAAGCTTTTGCACAGCAAAGGAAACCATAAAAATAAACAAAACAACAAACTACAGAGTAGGAGAAAATAACTGCAAGTTACACAAGCAACAAGGACTTACTATCCAAAATATACAAACAACTCCTACAACTCAACAACCAACAACCATTTCCAGAAAAATGTCCTTACCAACTCTAAGCAAAAATTTTAACTGATTTTAAAAATTTATGGTTTCTCTTCTTAATGATAATATCCTTAACATATTAACTTCCAAAGATATCTTCTTCCATCTACTATCCTACTAATATTTAAATAAATACTGTACATTTTACATTATGAAATACAAAAAAATAATTTATTATCTAGTAAGACAGGTTCTTATTTTTTTTCTTGGCTATGCCCACAGCATGCAGAAGTTCCCAGGCCAGGGGTCAAACCTTTACCATAGCAGTCACTTTAGCCACAGGAGTGACAATGCCAGATCCTTAACCTGTTGAGGCACATGAGAACTCAAAGACAAGTTCCTTTTTCTTACCTTTTTCTTCTCATTAACTGTGTGAGAAATGCTTTAGTTGCTTCTCCAAATAATCTTTTTGACCTACTTCTCAGTAACATACCCCTGAGCAATTATACAGATTTTATATATATATATATATATATATATATATATATATATATATATATATATATATATCTTTATATAGATACAGATACTTCAACATTAGGCATAGATCATAGAAGTATAAAATGACACAGAATCTTTGTGAATCATCTTAAAAAGACCTGGTTTACATTTTCCTCCCCCATGCTTTAGGAAGGACGTGGATTTGATGGCTGAAGTTTAGCAGCCTGATTAGACTGTGAGGCAGCATTTAGGAGGAAAGCTGTGATGTAAGATGATGAAGGAGAGCAAGAGATGAACCAAAGCTGACAAGTCAGCTTTAGAATGCTCATTTTGCTTTTAAAAAAATACAGATGGGAATTCCCGTCATGGCTCAGTGGTTAACAGATCCGACTAGGAACCATGAGGTTGCGGGTTTGGTCCCTGGCCTTGCTCAGTGGGTTAAGGAGACAGATGTGGTGGTGGTGTAGGCTGCAGATGCGGCTCGGATCCCGCATTGCTGTGGCTCCATATAAATTTTTGTATGCATAAGAAAGCAATGACATTCTTATTAACTCCATATGAGTAACTCCCTCACTCTAAACTTCCTCCTGCTATGACGAATGCCTTATTTTCCTCATATTTATTCAGTATATTTCTTGTGGTATTTGTTCCTAGGAGTGCTGTACTTTCCACAGGTAATTTTAGGGAGGGGAAGGTATTTTTTTTAATAAATCTATTGTTCACTAATCTTCTTTATGTACATCCCCCACAACAGAGTGAAACTTTTAAAATATGAACCATGTATAATTTTTTTGTGCATTCATATAGCTGAATATATTTCTGTGTAACAAGTCTATCTCCTATGTTGAAAATATATATACTCATTCATGTGGGAACATCTAACTTTCAAACGTGATGCAGGATAATGTGAGAAAAAGAATGTGTGTATATATACATATGTGTGTGTGTATATATATATACATATATATATATATATATAAAACTGGGTCACTTTGCTCTACAGCAGAAATTAAGAGAACACTGTAAATCAATCATAATAAAGTAAGAAAACAAAGAATTTTACTTAGTGCGTATTAGTAATAGTTCCCCTTATTTTGAGAATTCAGGTAGTTTTTATTTTCATGTGGTTTGTGATTCTTTTTGAGTTTTGTCATACTATTTAAGGAAGGCTTATTCCCCTACCCACACTCTGTCACTATTGCTTTAAAATTGATGTGTGCATAATGGGAAAATATAACAAAATCATAAAAGACTTAGTATGAATAAAATTCCATGCTTTTCATTTGGTTTAGCTACTTTATAGAGTCAATGTCCAAGCTTTTATAGAAGACACTGAGATCTTGCATGATTTGAACTTATTTTGTCCCCCCATATCATTCGATAAGCTTCACTTGTATTTTTAATTCTGAATTTAATTGTACCAGTTTCTTGTCTAATCAGGAAACTGCTCACGTACTAGGTTAAAAGGCGTTTGTGTACATGCCATGATAGGCATACCAAAAAGAAAAAGCCAGGCCAGCATGTTTCATCCTTGGCTTACCAGGATAAAGATTAATTTTATACTGTATAAAACTAGAAGACTTCATAGTGTTGGAGAGAAAAACACAGTATAACTGCTGAGCTTTTCCTATGAAGCAGAAATAATATAGTCAATAATTGGGCAGATTACAAATAACCTTTGGAAAAGAAAAATGTCTGAGAGGCTACAGTTGTTATACATTTTGAAAGAGAGAATGTGAAAGTTTACATAAGACATACTGAAGAAATAAAATAATTATAGAATTCTTGTGTTGGATGGTATTAAGAGAAAAAAATGTTCAGCTAATCAAGATAATGCTGGAACTTAAAAATACATGCGCCTATAAAACAAATCTCTTTATCTCATAGAGTAATCCTTGAAAAACTTTCACTTACATTGGTATACTTATTTTGCATATATTTTATAGGATTGTACATAACCTATACATTTGTTTTTATTTTATATTTTTATAAGAACCATTAACATGGGGGAATTACAGTAGAGTTTTTGTATTCTCTTACGTAACAATATATTTTTTAATGTATCAAAATGAGTATTATCAACAAAGTTTTTCTTTAAAAGTTGCTTATGGTTATGAAGAAATAGAACTGAATCCATAGCTATTGTTATCAATGTATAAAACTGGAGTTCCCGTTGTGGCTTCATGGGTTTCGAGTAGTATCCATGAGGATGAGGGTTCAATCCCTGGCCTTGCTCTGTGGGTTGAGGATCCAGCATTGCTGTGAGTTGTGGTGTAGGTCATAGACATGGCTTGGAGCTTGCATTGCTGTGATTGTAGCTGTGGTGTAGGCCAGAAGCCACAGTTCCGATTCAACCCCTACCCTAGGAACTTTCTAATGCTGCAAGTGCAGCCCTAAAAAGCAAAAAAAAAAAAAAAAAACCCCAAAAACAAAAACACATAAAACTTAGGCCTAACTTTAGGCCAGCATAATAAATAATGCGATATTATCAACAGTTACGGCTTCAAATTTAAGAGCAAGTAAATATAAAACAGTGTTTTAGTTTAAAAAATAGTTTATATTTAAATAAATTAGAAAATATATTTACAATGGCCTATTTCAAAGCAGCTCTTATGATAATATTCACTGCGTATAAAGATGGGCTAATCCAGGTTCATACCCAAAGTTTTTAATCTTATAATATCTTAATCTTAAAATAATGTATACACAAATTTCTTTTCACATTAGATTACTGCAATGACTCTGAAATGGTAAGAAAATGTTAAAGAATATGTAGAAAGGAAACATATTTGAGATCATATTTTTATGATTTTAAATTGTGCCTGATGTACTTTCTTTAAAGTGAATGGTTTTTTATTATTATTAGAGTTGATTTCAATTTTTTTTTTAATTACAAGCTTACCTAATATATTTAAATAATTGGCCAGATGAAGGAGTTGAAAGATTTTGCATTTTCACATTAAACTTTATAGCAGAGGAAACATTCTCATTAATGCATCTGTATGCACTCTTGACAGTTAAAAACACCCCAAGATGAGATTTCAAACACTTCTTGAAATCTGCACACTCCTAAAGGTAGCATACTCTAATGCCTAAAGGAATGGCCTATTAACTGATGAAATAGGTCAAGCCATCATGCATATTTATTTAAATGAGTCATTCAGGATAAAAGATTCCAATAATTCTGTTCTAGATAAGGTGAAGTAATAATGTCCCCAAATTATTTTCTCTGATTAATTACATTTTAAGATTTTTTAATGGAAAATGAACTGCATTTTGTAGATTTTTATTCTTATAAAAATAAAATTTAAATCATTTAACTTATTGCAAAAATGTAGATAGAAAATGATAAAAACTCATCAATGATCACTAGGAAAATTCAAATTCACTCCTCTTTTAGTGATTTTATAAGATCCCTTCATAAAAATAACAACAGTATATGTTTACTCTGCTTAATTTTATCACCGCAGCTCAGCTAAAAATAAATGTATTTTTATTATATTTTTCATATGTAATTTTGTATAAGGAGAATATTCAAGGCTATAAAAATGGTTTTTAGTTCATTTTTATCTTCCTAACTAGCTCCATAATTTAAATGTCATTATAAGAATGAAATGGGATAAAAAATATGAAAGAGGGCATAGATTTTAAAACCGAAGATCAGGATACAACAGTTTCCTATGCTCACATTTGATTTCGATGTTAGTTGTCAATTAGAGACCAGCTGAAAAACTATGAGAGAAATAAATTCTCTAAGATGAGAAAGTAAGAGAAATGAATGCTCAAATTTGATTGAAACTGTCAAGAATACTAAGTGTGTATTTATATTTGAAGTCATTTTTTGTAGGAGCATGACAACAGTTTTTACTACAGGGACAAAGATATTTGTCATATTTGTATCATAAGAATATACTCTTCACTTTTCTCTTTTTACTTCTTATTCATTTGTTCACTATTCAGATGCCATTGTTTCATATCTACTCTGTTTCTGAAAACACCAAATATCCATTATATTAATCCAAGTCATAGTACTTTTTTATATACTCCATATTTTTTATACACTCCATATACACTCCATATTTTTTATACATTTTTATACATATTTTTATACATTTTTATACATATTTTTACACACTCCATATTTCTAAGAACAGTATGCTTTTTACTAGTGACCTGTTTTAAGCAATGCATTAAAAGATGCTTATGAAAGACCTATCTCCTGTTGGGAAGCTGGTAAGACCTTATAAAACCTTCAGAAATCTGACTCAAGAAATCACTCATTGTATATTTTCTGTTTTGATAGCCATTTCAGCATCAAATATAAATCTGGATAGAAATAGCATAATTATATTTGTCTGCGGAATTATTGTAATTTTTTCCAGTTAAGAATTATAAAATAAAAATTTTAAAAATTTCTTCAAAATATGAACTTAAAAGGCTGTAATTTTTCAGATTAAAAAAACTTTTTTTGCTTTGCTATTAACAATTCAAATTCAAAGAGCTGAGGCTTAGAAATTTGAATTATCAGTGACACATTTTTGGAATCAAAAAAGTACATCTATCCCTTACACCCTAATATGAGAATTGAATTTTTTCCATGAGTGCCATGCTTGAAGATTCTTGATAGCAATTTGAATTTCCTATCACTGTGGCCCCACTTCTAGTGTTAATGTTTGCATGAAGGCTACAGAGACAAAGTTCTATCATGAGCATTGTCTTTACTTTGTTCACAGGGCTTTGGCTGAGGAAGTGGCACACAGATTTCTTTTCTCTCATCACGTCAAAAGAGAAATTGCAGGAGGATCTGTCTACGAATGTGAATTTTATAGCAATTTTATAGGAATGTTCTTTCAAAATCTTCCATGACCCTGAGTCAAATAAGCCAGCAAACAGAGGTTTTCAATTATTACCATGGATGAATTTCCTTGGGAGAATCAAGTCCTATGCTAATTTGAGTGTACAAATCAGTTCTGACAGTACTGCAGGATTATGTTTCTGAAGACTTTCAAGTTATTTCAGCAATGTCAATGAAAATTGCTCAGATATTTTATTATTTTCATAAAGTAGCTTGATGATAAAAGTTTTTTTTAGACTTATATGCCAGGGGAAATTCCACTAGAAATATTTAACCCCAATGTATCCATTTCCTTTATTTATTTATTTATTTTTTTTTGTCTTTTTTGCTATTTCTTGTGCTGCTCCCGCGGCATGTAGAGGTTCCCAGGCTAGGGGTTGAATCGGAGCTGTAGCCACTGGCCTACGCCAGAGCCACAGCAACATGGGATCCGAGCCGTGTCTGCAACCTACACCACAGCTCACGGCAACACCGGATCCTTAACCCACTGAGCAAGGCCAGGGACCGAACCTGCAACCTCATGGTTCCTAGTCGGATTCGTTAACCACTGCGCCACGACGGGAAATCCCCATTTCCTTTTCTTAAAAAGTTTTAATTAGTAGAAAATAACTGCCCACTAACCTTAATCTCTACAGTTTTGCTCTGTGATTTTGGAGTTCTGCTGAAGATGATAAAGCTAGGAAAATCAGCTCTGTTTCTTGGATGCTGGTTAAAGAGAGCTGAGCAATCTATTCCAAGAAGATTTGCTCTCACTAGTATCACAATGAGTTAAAAAGGAGGTATTGACTCCATTTGAAAATTTCCCCTCTGTAGTATACCTTTATTTTCAAATAATAAATAAAAAGTAACAAAAAGAACAAAAATGCTTTTAAATCTTGATTTAATGTATTCTATAAAATACAAAGGACAGAGGATCTATGCATCTTTATAGCTAAAATTTCTGTGTACTTTGTGATAATTTTGGATACAAATCTTGAAGAAAAATGTCTTCAAGACATTTGGTGTTTAGCCAAATAATTATATTAGGCATTACAATATATTAGGCATTACAATATATTAGGTATTTAGCCAAACTTAATAAAGCTACCCAACCCAATTATTTAAAATATCAGTGGTATAATTAGTTAAGATCTTAGGATAGTGTCGTCTCGTGATTTTTTTTTTTTTTTTGGTGGGGGGAAGTCATGGCTCTCTCTACCTAAGTGCAGACATTACAATACATAAAAATTATAATTAATTCCCATAATGTCAAGAACAGTTTAGACTATCATTTGGAGGGTTGTGTCCTTGAATGCAAAAAAAGAAAAAAATAATAATTGTTCATTAATGCTTTTAGTCATTTTATCTCCTATTAGATGGATTTAGTCTTTCTTAGAAACTTCAGTTTAGATAACAGCCAAAAAAAAAAAAAATCACTGAAGGCATATAACTTCTCATGCTTTGTGTACAAATTAAGCTGTAGATAAAAATCACAAAGAACTCTACATTGATTTAGTTGTTATTTCTAATAATTACATTAAGCATTACATAACTTTTTTTAACACACTTGGCTATAATTATTTTAGTCTAATTGGTTAATATATACACATAAAATTTCTTAGCAAAATTATTTACTGGAATTTTTTACAGAGTAGTTGGATATGAAAACCTTAGTTTTAATCATAAATATAATTTCAAAATCAAAAGGTAGTCTAGGATAATATGAGCTAAAATCTTAACTCAGACTGATTGTTCTTATTTGAATTAACAGTTTATTCATTCTCATTAGGTTTCTGAGAAAGCTATGACAGGCAGTTCAGTGGAAAGATTAAGGATTGAAAATAAAAATATGAAAAAATTATATGAAATTATACATAATTTTCAATATAAAATGACCTTGATATATATAAAGGTGATGAGACTTAAACAGAAATGTAAGTTGCTAGAATTTTCTTTTTTTTCAGGGCCTCACCCATGGCATATGGAGATGGGGGTTGAATCAGAGCTGTAACTGCTGGCTTACACCACAGCCACAGCAATGCAGGATCCAAGCTGCATCTGTGACCTATACCACAGAAAATTTTGTTGGTACAGTGCCAGTTGATATCTCATGCTGCTGCATTCTGAATAGAGGTAACTCTAGTAAAGCCTTCATAGATTCACACAGGAAGAAGAAAATAAAACAAAATGAACCCTCTGTAAATAAATTTTCTTATTGCCTTTCCCTCTCTAATTCTATAACTTTAGATGCATCCAACAATTAGTAGATGCTGCACAGATGCTTTAAAGCTTCCTTTAATTATAAAAATATAATTTCCCAAATGACATTTTTCCTAAGTCTAATGATAATTTCAGGTGTATGAAGTAGGAAAAGGGGTGCTTTAAAAAGATAGAATGCTATATTTATAACATATTTTCTTTTAGAGCCAAGTGAAAATGTGAAATACAAATGCAAATACTACTTAGATCACTCTGGTGGACTAGATTTACTGATTTCTTTACATGCTCTTCCCTTTATATCTGCACTATAACAACTACATTTTACTTAACATTTTACTTTTAGTATGATAATTAAGACATAATGTAAGCACTTAGCACATGGTAATCACTAAATATAGGTCTATTTCCCTTACCGTAATTTTGTAGTCCTAAAGATAAAATAGATTTAGTTGGCATAAGTTTTGAAGAAGTGAAGGGGCACCATTCCTAACTATGCCCTTTGCTCATATTACTTTCTCTGTAGAGTTCCTTTCTTGACATTCATCTTTTTCAGTATTATGTATACTATGAGGCAAAACCTTCCCCCTCAGTCTACTCATCTATTTCTAACAAAATGAATTGGGATCGAAGATTTTGAAAGCTAATGAGCATGAACATTGTATTTCAATAATACAGAATTTGAAAAGATCCTAAACCTCTCTTTCCTATGAGATTTTCTTTTTAAATGACGGCACTTATTATCTTGAATGCAAACAAGTGTTTTCTCAAGCAAATATCCAAGTTTGTGTTCTTACAACAGAATGCATCAGTTCCTTTTTACCCTGGTTATTCCCTCATCTAGGGTGATGCAATGACACCAAATGTCATCCTAGACGTACTGGTGTTGATAATATAGAAAAGGAGCTTGTGTATATATTGTCCCCACCCTCCTGAGAGAGAGAGAGAAAGAAACTTAATCTCTTCAATATTATCACATTCTCCTGGGGTAGAAAATAGAAGAACCTTGGAGTTCCCGTCGTGGCGCAGTGGTTAACGAATCCGACTAGGAACCATGAGGTTGCGGGTTCGGTCCCTGCCCTTGCTCAGTGGGTTAAGGATCCGGCCTTGCCGTGAGCTGTGGTGTAGGTTGCAGACACGGCTCGGATCCTGCGTTGCTGTGGCTCTAGCCTAGGCCGGCAGCTACAGCTCCAATTAGACCCCTAGCCTGGGAACCTCCATATGCCACAGGAGCGGCCCAAGAAATAGCAAAAAAAAAAAAAAAAGAAAGAAAATAGAAGAACCCTGGGTTCTTGTTCATTGGCATGTAAATAAATATCTCTATGGGGAAAATTTATTGCCCAGGGTTTTATCCCCTTTAAATCAGAAATGTATAGTTAGTACCTAAGGTGAAGTAAACCTCTCCTGAGGTCTCTCAAATTCTAATTATCTGTTAACAATTTAGGCTTGTCCTTTGACTCGAATCACAATTTGTCTTAGTAAGCACTGGCCTGGCAGAAATATAAAATTATTTTCTCTACACCCCAAAACCCTACTCTTTCCAAATTGGAGCAGCATGTCACTCTTTTGCCAAGTGTGTCTGTCTATTCAGGAGAAAGCACTGACATGCTAATTAGAGAGCAAGAATAAATTAAGAAAAACATCATGGAGACCAATACTTCAGGAAGTCAAAATTCTCCTCAAAGCATTCATAATATTACAAATGCTAAAACAGCAAAAGTATTTCCTAGTATGTAAAATGCTTTTATATCTTCTAACAAACATTGGAATTATTAGTGTTGTCTATAAATATAATAAATTCACTGAGTAATAAAAAAGAAAGCAAATTAAAAAAAAGAATTATTAGTGTTGTGTTTTCAAATATGGAGGAAGAAAATAAGAAAAAAGAAAGTGGGTACATCATCTTTTACATTGTTCTTCTAGTTAATTACTTCAATCTGTTAAAATCTACACAGACAACATAACTTTCCACTATTCCGTGAGTTTCTATCACTTATTTTTGTCTTAAGTCAGCAAGACAATAAATTATCATGTTCTGAGAATTCAGTAAAATAAGACACTGGCAGAAGTATGATTACTTGTGAGAGTCACAGGATGAAAAAAGTGAGACAGAAAAGCATAGAAAGAATATTATGTAATTCTATCAATTAATAATTTTATACTAATTTTTTTTTGGTCTTTTTGCCATTTCTTGGGCTGCTCCCATGCATATGGAGGTTCCCAGGCTAGGGGTCTAATTGGAGCTATAGCCACCGGCCTACGTCAGAGCCACAGCAACGCAGGATCCGAGCCACGTCTGCAACCTACATCACAGCTCACGGCAATGCCGGATCCTTAATCTGCTGAGCAAAGCCAGGGATCGAACCTGCAACCTCATGGCTCTTAGTCGGATTCATCAACCACTGTGCCACGACGGGAACTCCCAATTTGATTCTAACTTAGTGGTCTATAGTTAATGATGCATGTGGCCCACAATCCAATAATATATTTGGCAGAAAGTGATATTCAAGAAGAAATGGAAGCATAGCATGAAACATTACCCAAAATGATCCTGCCTTTTATAGGCAAAAATGTTGAGTTTGGTAGCCTGAAAATTTTCTCTAACTTCAAGCAGAGAGCAAAGTAAATTAGGTTGTTATCTACTTTTCCCTCTTCTTTTTTGAAATATTGAAAAATGCTGCTAGGGAGTAATGGATTAAAGAGAGGTCTAGAAAAATAAGGACTGATTCATTCTGCTTATTATATGAATGCAAAGAATCTATCCTGAGTACAAGCCATCATGGATATCAATACATGCACCAATTAGGTGGAACAAGCAGGTATCAGAGGTACTTAATAGCACTTAGGAAACAAGTATAAAGCCCAGTTACTCTAAGTAAATTTACCTATCAACTGAGCTGTGCTTTCCCTTCCCCACTCAAAATATCAAGAAAAATATTAGGTCCAAAATATGAAACTTAGCAAATAGTTGTTCTTAATAAAATCTAAGTGATTAAAATAGTTTGGGATTTAAGAAAATTTCTCACCACATGAACACATTGGAGAGTCTGGAAAAAGCTGCCTAATGTGAAAGAGATGAAAAGAAACTCCATGCAAGTATATATACAATAATGGAAATAATATTACTGATATACAGAACTAGGTTGAGATAATTTCAGTGAATGCAGATCAAAAGATAAAAAAGTAAGAGGACAACTAAAAGTTATGAAGAGGTAAATAAGATACAAAATAAGGATCATCCCTTAGATCTTTGAAGTAGAGAACTCAACACATAAATTAGAACAAATTATCAAATGAACTTTTAGCTGCACAGCACAATAAGTTCTAAACAGTTATGTTTGATAATCCTCAGAATGATGACATCTGTTCTATTCAGTTGTTTAACTTCAGTGATTGACAAATACTTCTTAATCCACCCAGGTATAATAAGTAAACCAAATAAAAGAGGGAAACAGTCAACTGATTTCAGAATTAATCATTGGCAGAAGATGATTAAAAATGCCTACAAAGATCTGGGAATGATCTCTGATTCGAAAAGGTTGTATGTAACCAAAATGACATTATAGCATATATCCTAATCTTAAATATAAAAAATAAGAGATTACAAACTTCATGAATTCTTATTGAAAGATACATTGATAATATGATCCAGTTGATTAAAAGTTGAATTAAAATAAATATAGGAAGAAATGTCTTGGTAAATGAAATGTGGTAAGAAGACACTCCATGCAATTCTATAACTAAAACACTGAATTATTGTTTCAGAACAGAAGATAAGTGACATAAGTTGACAGTATGAAAATATATCTAAGAGTATTTGGATAAAGCATACTTAGAGTTATTAACTCTTCAGAAATGAAAGTCTAATGATACTCTAAATTTTAAACACTGATTTAAAACAAGAATAATTTCTCTTGACTCTTATCCTAGTCAGTCAGTTTCTTAATCTTAGAAGAATCTATGAACATTTTCATTTGTTAACATGCTTCTGGAATTTTCTTTGAATTGTTTTTAATAGCTTTATTTCTTTGAAATTTTGGGCTTGGGCTAAAAAAATTTCAAATGAAAAAAAGAATATATTTTAAATTGAAATACTTTTATTGAAAAGGAAATATTTGAAATGGAATGTTGAGAGTAAAAGCATGCCTTTGATGGACAAATTATACATGTGTTCATCATAACTATTTTCATTCTTTATCCTAGTGTGTCATTCAGGAATTATTCATAACTTAAATTACAAAAACATGAAAACAAACTTATTATCATTATTCTGATATTAACTGGAAAAGTCTCGTGTAATACATATAATTTATAATATGAAATATATGTCATAATTAGTATTTGACTTTTATAAGTCAATTATTTATTTGTATTTGTTTTCCTATGAAAAGCACAATTATCATTTTACTTCTTTTTTTATTTTACTTCCTGTGATATGCTGTTAAATCTATCCTCTACTTAACATTGAAATAATTTGGTAAAGTTCTTTAAAGCTTTTCATATTTCCATGTACTTAGAGCTTGTAAATATGAGATTTAGGACAAATATCTTTTGTTTCATCGATAAATACTTAAGAATGTATTTAGGTGTTTATTGATGAAATTGATAAATTGAAAAGTTGATAAATTGATAAATTGAAGGTGTTTATTGATGAAAAATCCCAATGTCCTCCAAGCACTGGGAATACAAAGATGAGAAAGCATAATTTGTCCTTAAGTTTCAAATGTCTAACTGATGAAGCACACATCTATAAAACAAACAAACAAAACCCACAATATTGTGTGGTAGTGAAGCATCTATGCAATATGGTGTTCAAATAGAGGGTGCAATGGTTAATATGATGAGGAAGCATAAAGAAATCTCTCACAAGTAGGTCATCCTTGATACGCCTCATTAAGAGAAGAAAGTAAAGACCAATTTAGAAGACAGATATGGAAAGTATGACAGCATGGCTATACCATGAAAATATAGCAATTTAAGAATTACTAGAGATAAGTGGCAGACCCATGATAATTAGGTAGGGCCATATGATAAAGCATTTGGCATAGTGTGCCAAAGGGTTCATGTTTACTGGATAGGCTTTATAAGCAAAGCTTGTGTTTAACCAACATAGTGTCTCAGGCAGACTGTTGTTTGTTTGTTTGTTTTATCTTTTTGCCTTTTCTGGGGCCGTACTCAGAGCATATGGAGGTTCCCAGGCTGGGGGTCTAATCCAAGCTGTAGCCGCTGGCCTACACCACACTGAGCAAAGCCAGCGATCGAACCTGCAACCTCATGGTTCCTAGTCAGATTCATTAACCACTGAGCCACGACGGGAACTTAGCTCAGGCAGACTGTACTTTATAAAGTTCTGTGGAGGATGCCCTCAAGAACAAAGGTGATGAAGAACAATGTGTGTGTGGTGGGGGAGTCTACTCCAAAAATCTGAGTTACAACAAGAGTCTGAATTAACAGCATTACGAAGGAAATAATTCACTCTATTGGCATCAAGAATAAAGAATTCAAGCATAATTAATTGGTTTCTGGTTGATGCAGGAGGGTAAAAACAGTGAGAAAACACAGGAAGTTGTGCAAGTTATGGGCGGAGGTATTAAATATGGGATACACAGAGTTTGAAAAACAAATTAGACAAAAGTGGTAACAGGAAGTTGACTTAAGACAACTTACAGCAGGTATGAAATTTGAATTAATGAGCAGACAGAAACTAGGGAACTACTACCACATAAGTAAAAAAAAGAAAATGAAAAAAAAAGTGAGAAAAATAAAACCCTTAACTAACAATTTATACTTAGGGGACAAAAAGCAATATTACCCTTGGCAAATTTTGCATGGGATTTGTCATTAATACAAGAGAAATAGCCAAGGATTTTTTTTTTTAAGTAAGGAGTGGAAAACGTTATAAGGATGTAAAAGTCCATAGTTTATTATAGCAAATTCAAATAAGATAATAGCAATATATTCACTCATTTGTTCAAGGCAGTTCATTAGAGCTACTTATTCAGATAAATTGCTTTGGGTTTTGGAATAAATGGGATATTGGTATGATCTGAGGAGTCAATGTTGCATTGAAGAAGGTACACAGTAAATATAAAATATTTAGGAGAATACCTTCGAAGGAAAATTAAGACATCTTTGTAGCTAAAGGATGGTATGGTGTATGTCTCTGTATGTAAAGGGAATGGATTATATTTCATTCTTTAAAAATGGATGAATATTTTAATAAGGATATAAATGAACTTATTTGCAGAACAGAAACAGACTCACAAACTTTGAAAAACTAATGGTTACCAAAGAGAACAGGTGTAGGGGGAGTGGGAGGGATGTAATAGAGGTGTGGGGTTGGCATATGCACCCTGAGGTATATGGAATAATTGGCCAATGCAGACCTGCTGTATAGCACAGTGAACTCTACCCAGTGTTCTGTGATAATCTATTTGGGAAAAGAATCTGAAAAAAATGGATGTATGTATAACTGAATCACTCTGTTGTACAGCAGAAATTATCACAACCTTGTAAATCAACTATACTTTGATAAAATTTAAAAAATGGATGAAGCTTAAATTCATTTATAGGCAGAGTGAGGGGAAATATCTAATAATTATGCTATATTTTTATCAAAAGCAGATTAGTATGAAACTTCAGAAAAATGTCTGCATATATTGCTAACATATGTAAAAATATGGGCAACCTTTTATTTTATAGTTTAGGGAAAAATTTTAAAATGTATGTCCCCTAATAATCTTCAGCTTTGAAGCACACAAAGTGATGCTAATCTAACACTCAATGAATTCAATAACAGACATCTTTCTTGGGGTTTGAGAAAGAGAAAAGAAGCTTATTCTACAGCCTCTGGAATTCTGACAAATTTACCAAAGTGTTTATCTCTCGGATGCAGATTGCTGTTGATTTTTGCTTTGTTGAACTTCAGAGAGGTGGACTACCTTAGTGAGCATTGCCTTCATAACGTGAACATGAACAACTGCTTCACTGTGGTACTCTGTCCATCTATGGAATTTATTATAAGTGAATGAATTAGGCTTCTAATATTGATTGTTTAGAATGAAACATTTAAAAGAAAATGGCTTCTTTGGTTTGTAATTCTATTCTCAAACAACCAACAAAAATATAATATCATGCCATGATAGTTGCTTTATGCTGAAATTTTAAAGGATTATACTCTGAAGACTAATATTTATGTCTTTAATAACTAAGATTCCTCTTTATATTTTAATTTTATGGAGAAGTGGTGTGATGTTAAAATGAAGTAAAATTTTATTTCTTATACAATATATTCTGTAAATAATCAGAGAATTTATTGACTCATTCATAAAACTTTGTTCAAAGCTTAATCCAATCTTAATGAGCATAATCATATCCAAAGGAATATACAGAATGATTTTTAAACAATATCTACCGTTATGACTCCAACACTATCTTTTTTTTTCTTTTTATGGCTGCATCTGCAGCATATAGAAGTTTCCTGGCTAGGGGTAAAATGGAGTTGCAGCTGCCAGCTTACACCACAGTCACAGCAGAGACAAATCCAAGTCACATCTGCAACCTATGCCACAGCTTGCAGCAATACTGGATCCTCAACCCGCTGAGGGAGGCCAAGGATCGAACCCTCATGCTTATGGACACTATGTTGGGTTCTTAACCTACTGAGCCACAATGGGAATTCTGTGAACACTATCTCAGATCAATATGTGTCATAACTTTAAAAAAAAATGGAGTCAATAATAAAGTTTGGGAAAATGAAGCCAAAAAAACAGAATACTTTATTTAAAATTTAAGCAAGAAGGCACATAATAACAATGCATAAAATCTTCATATATGTGTGTTTGATTAATCACATTCCATCAGAGACTAAGAATAAACTTCATCATTTTGTAGAAAAGTATATTGCACATATAAAGATAAACACTGTTACCGCATCTTTTATCTCAAAAGTAACTTAAGCTATAAAAATATATAAATATAAGCAAAGTATTTTAATGGAGAAGTCTCTTAATATTAATAATAATAACTGCTAATAAAAATTATTTTAAGTAGAGAATTCTGGAGTCATTCAATTATAGAAGCTGAGTAGAAGTCCAGCCCCAGAGAACGACAGGGAATGGAGCTAGATGTTGGCACTAATTTTGCCACACAGAAATATGAGTGAGTCGACCACCAAATGTAAACACAGCTTAGAAATTCCTAACCTTAAGGAAAAATAACTTTTTGTGTAAAGAATTATATTGCAAAGTGGATGACCAACAAGACTCTTTACACTGAGAAAAATGGCCAGGATATCAAGATTCCCAAACAGGCGTAACTGTACATGCTTACTATCAATGTTAGCATCTTGTCCTGAAAACCCACCTCCTCTCCTTTAGGAAGAACAAAAAGATAAACTAAAGCCGTTCTTTTTCTACATACTCCATTTCGCATTTTTTCCCTATTCTATGAGCTCTTAGCACTCATCTTCATGCTTATTTTAGAACTTAATTATATATGATTATTTAGTAATCTTTCTCCAGGTTGTATGTGTTTATTTCTAATTTCTAAGAGAAACAGTCATACTTGTATCACTCCCTGTAGAAGATACAGTTAATGCGTACCCATAAATTTTCTACAAGAGCACACATTATCTCATTTTTGTATTCAAAGGATATATTCTTAGGACCAAATAGAGAAGAGCGTTAAGTATAAACAATTTCATTGAGCTTCTTGTTCTTTGATAAAGCCCTTTGGGGAAAAATTATCAAGATACATAGACACTCATGCAAACACTCTCTTTTGTTTTACTTGCCTTGACTTTGTTCTCTTTTAAAGGAGAAGAACATGGTGGCTATTAAAATACTGCCAAAATGTTACATAAGTCCTCTATTTAAAACATTATGATTTAAATGAAAATCACAGTCCAGGAAACTATTTAGTTTTGTGATATTTCATATCATCTTATGTGGGAAAGAAGCATGAAAATAACAGCTGTTTTGCCCAGAATTTCTAGAAGAAATGTTTATGCTCAGTAGATTAATAGAGGTTAAGTATAATAGAATATGGTAGAAGGTGTGGGATTTTTCCTCTCTGAAAAATGCATTATGTTTCAAAATATTTTGTAAGACAACTTCTGGAGAAACAAAGATGGAACAGACATTAGTGAGTTTGCAACCTAACAAATTAAAATTTTAGTTTTAAAGGGACTAGGGAGTTCCCGTCGTGGCGCAGTGGTTAATGAATCCGACTAGGAACCATGGGATTGCGGGTTTGGTCCCAGCCCCTGCTCAGTGGGTTAATGATCTGGCGTTGCCATGAGCTGTGGTGTAGGTTGCAGACGCGGCTCCGATCCCAAGTTGCTGTGGCTCTGGGGTAGGCCAGAGGCTACAGCTCCGATTCAACCCCTAGCCTGGGAACCTCCATATGCCACGGGAGTGGCCCAAGAAATGGCAAAAAGACAATAAATAAATAAATAAATAAATAAATAAATAAATAACAAAGGGACTAGAAGAAAGAATAAGACAGAAAAACATCAGGGCAGAAAGAAATGCTTGATGATAACAAAGAAAAATAAAATAGAATACAAGTCACATTCATTTTCTGATTCTATTTTTAATGTACCACTAGCCAGCATTTTTATATGGTGATACTAAATATTGAAGTAAAACTGACTAACTTTGGATACCTTGATATATTTATTATGATTCCCCTGGCAAAAAGATAATTACATTATTTGCATTTGTGATATCTTTTTGCTACCACATTGGAATAATTATTGTAAATGATAATTAATCTGAAACTTACAAGCTATATTCATAATATTCTGCATGAACTTTAACTTTTGTTATAACTCAATGATAAGACTTTCAATTTGAAAAATCAATGCAGTCAATGAGTCCTATGTTTGAACTTATACCCAAAATCTAAGGCATTTTACTCTACATGTCCTAGAGAAAAACATATGATTCTTTAGATATAATATCATATTAGTAAGAGCTTTTAAAGAGTATTGTAAAATAAGTAATAACTGATAAGGATTTTTCAGACTATAACAAACAGAAAAGGTACATCTTAAATACAGATAGTTTAATGAGACTCTCTAAATTCTCTTCTTCCCTTTCTTACATTATTATGGAAAAAAAGAAAAAAATATATAGCTATTTAAGCTCCAATGCCCATCTGCTACCCGCACCTACATACATAGTGCTACCCACACCTACACACAGTTCCCATACAGAGACACACACTAGTGAGTATGAAACTGAATGAAACTCATTTATAGCAAAACGATGATTCTCCATATCAAATGAAAGATTTTTCAGCTCTGTATGAGAATAAACTATAAGCGGAACTCCCTATAGGCTTTATTAGCTGAATTCATGTCTAGATTTACTCCTTTGCTATTCTCTCACTACACGGAGCTGCTTAGATGGGGTGTTTCATTTGCATAATCAAAGATTCCTATGGCTCAGTTCTACACTCAGAACAGCTCTGTAGGAATGTGCTAGGAGTGCTGGATGTATGAACAAAGAAGTCAAGAACAGAAAAACAAGTCTAAACTCTCCTAAATTCTGCTTTTAACACTATTAGAAAGAGCACATTGCTCACACACACATGCACAAAGCACTCTCCCTGATATGCCATAAGCAGATTTCTCTGTGACTTCCTAGGTAGCAAGTATGACCTAAGGGAAGGAATCTGGTTCTGAAGTCATTGGTTTCAGATCCTGGTCCCACAATTTGCTAACTGTGTGATCATAAAGAATTTATTTAAACTCTCAAACACTCCACACTGAAATGGTTTCTCAATACCATTTTTCATTTGATCCTCAAAGAAATTCAGATTTAGTATTACCTGTCTATAATTTACATTTTAGGAAATTCAAATTCAAATTCATAATACAAACTGACCATGGCCCCATATCAAAGAAGTGACACCCCAGTGGTGTGACTTCATTTATCCATGTTCCTTAGTTTATTTAATGCCAAATCTAAGCTTTGTTATAAAACTGATTTTGTAATAAAGGGTTTTTTCACATATAGTGAAGGAAGGCTTAGAGCTTTATAAATCATTAAGGTTTTAGTGTGAAAAAATACTAATAAATCATGATCAATAATATTTAGCAACCCTGTAGTCAGTATTCTCTTAGCTTCTGGAAGAAAATGTCTATCTATTTATGACTGTCGGCAGTGCCTCCATATGAAAAACTGCTCTTTTGCTAATAAGGATCCTAATACATGAGTATTTCCTTATATTAGGTTAAGTAAGATTTAGGAAAGAGTCAAATTACTTCTCTTTACTCTTTTCTCTGCCCATAGGCAGAACCTTGTTGGTAATGACTACCTTTCCTATAAGGAACATAACAACAGAAAAAAAAAAGAAGAAAGAAAAAACAGAATGGGTACAAGAAGAGTTAAGTGGGGGGAAAAAAAAATGAGGTACCAAACCCTATCCATTCTCCTAGCTGTGAGTAGCATGACCATAAGTTCCAATCGGGCCACTTGGCTAGTAGAGACCTGCCTCGGTATAGATGGTGCAATGGAATAATATAAATTTCAGCTTTGCTTTTATTGTAAGATTAGAGGACATTATAATATTCAATAAGATATATTTGATTGGTTGGTGTTTCCACATAAAGGCATTAACCTTTAGCATTTCATTTTTCTAGCATGAAAAGATACTTGCACTGAAAAAGCTTGTGACAAGTTGTTGATTTTATGCCAGAGACTTTGAGATTGATCTCCACACACTCTGCCTTTATCTTAATCAGTGGCAACACTCTTTTTAAACCCCAGAATGTGTCTATTTTAGTGAGTCCTAAGCTATTAACCTTTAATGAAATCAATGAATCACAAACTTCTAAAATTACTGTTACAAAGAAACCACTGTGTAACTAAAGCTATTATGGATCCGGGCATTATTCTTGTTGGCACAAAAAATATAACTTTGTTTTTATATATCCCTAACATCTAAATATTTAATAGATGCACAGGAAGATAGTTTATCTTTAAGCCATCTGGTTCTCAAATATAATTTGGAATACGTTTTTTCCATAAGGCCTCTCTCTTTCAAGTTTTCAAAATAATTTTTGAATAATACATTTTTGTCAAGATATTCTGAAAAAGTTGGTGTTTGATTAAATCTTACTTATGAAATAACTAGAACAAAAATAAATCCACACTCTATAATAAAATGAATTATTAAATGTTAAGTCTAAAACTACTGTTTGACAGAAACTTTAAAAATATACCAACAACTGAGTTTCTCTGTTTATCTTGTGGGGAATTATTTAATCTGGAGATTAATTTACTTGGCCCTCCTGCTAGACATGTCTTGACAGGTACCTTTCTTATTATTAAAGGCTATATATTTCAGTTTTAATATCCTTTATATGTGGTTTCTTCATCTATACATAAGGATAATAATTCTATTTTTCTTGACTGGGCAGTTCTATGGGTTGAATAAAATATGAGCAACTAAAATGCACCAAAAGCACATTAGGTATCTAATTTAGTCTAGTGTCATTTCCATCCTCACAAACCAAGAGGATTGACTTGTATTACCTTTACAGGAGTAGGGGAAAGGCTTTGGTTTTATGAAAGTTTGGGAGTTGGATCTTAGTAAACCAGAGAAAAATGAGATGGTTAAAGTACTATGAAAGAAGGGATAGTAAAAATCTTCTGACTGGATGAAAGTTCTTTTTCTCATTTAAATGTCTTTATGGAGGTAAAACTGACCCACAGAAAACTGTACATATTTCATTGTATAACAATTATAGCACAATAAACCTGACATAAAAACAGCAAGCAAAAATGTAGTCCCTTATCACTAAAACCAAGAATTTGTCTCTGATACTTATAATCATCAAGTTTTAAACTAGACATTAATCTACAATACCCTGCACTCTGAGGTTGCCTCTTGTTGTCAATGAAATTCCAGATTAACAGGTTTTTAATGAAAACTAATCATTTGGTTAAAAAAAAAAAAAAAAAAAAAGGGAGTTCCCGTCGTGGCGCAGTGGTTAACGAATCCGACTAGGAACCATGAGGTTGCGGTTCGGTCCCTGGCCTTGCTCAGTGGGTTAAAGATCCGGCGTTGCCGTGAGCTGTGGTGTAGGTTGCAGACGCGGCTCGGATCCCAAGTTGCTGTGGCTCTGGCGTAGGCCGGCGGCTACAGCTCCGATTCGACCCCTAGCCTGGGAACCTCCATATGCTGCGGGAGCGGCCCAAGAAATAGCAACAACAACAAAAAAGACAAAAGACAAAAAATAAATAAATAAATAAATAAATAAATAAACAAACAAACAACTTAAAAAAATGATGATGACAAATTTAAACCGTTGTGTTCTAGCTAAAACATGAAACTTAACACCTATCATATAGAAAATAAACAATTTGTAAAATACATTGGAGCACCTGCAATATTCACATTATATTCAGCCATAAAAAGTTCTTCAAATTATTTACAAAAATGTATCAGACTGTATTATCTAACCATAATTCAATCAAGTTAAAAGTCAATAATAAAAATTATAAAGTGGTAACATTGAGCATGTTTAAAAACGTACTCTTCTAGGTACTTAACTGACTAAAGTATCATTTATGTGGAAAATTAATCAACTATACTTCAATAAATTTTTTAAAAAATCATTTATGTGGAAAATTAAATTATAAATTTTAAAGCAAATGTGAAAAAAAAAGCCTTTCATATATTTAAAGGAAATAGTTCTGAAAATATTTTAAAGTAAAAAAACTTCAGGTTTACTCACAGTTTGTATTTAAAGAGTGTTTGAGGAGCTCCTGTTTTAGCTCAGTAGGTTAAGAATCCCACTAGTATGCACGATGATGTGGGTTTGATCCCTTGTTTTTGTGGCCGTGGCATAGGCTGACAGGTACAGCTCCAATTCGAACCCTAGCTTGGGAACATCCATATGCTGCATGTGTGGCCCTAAAAAAAAATAAAAATAATAAAAATAAAAATAAAAAATAGTATTTGATACATTCTGGTAGCAGAGCAACACAAACATGTTGCATTAATTAATGGAAGTGCACTTCTTCACCATCTCTTCCTGTATATTTTTAAACTCTAGATGCAAATTGCTTAACTAAGTTTTAAATAAAATGTGGTTATTTGCTATTTAATTCAAGAAAACTACTGAATTTTCCTTATGTAACAAACATTGTGCCATGCAGTGATGAAACTAAGAAGCAAAGCTTTGCCTTTCAAGAATCATATTGCCTTATAGTGCCAACTACACAGGAAAAAATAAGGTACTACTACTAATATAGTAACAATGCATTTTTGTAGCTATTATGATGGATGAAAACCCACAGAGTGCTATGGCATTATACAGAACAGCTACCAAATAAGCATGTTGTATAATAAAGTGTTTATCTCAGTAACATTCAAATGAATATTGGTAGGAAATAGAGTATGAGCAATAAATTATGTGCATAAAATATATTTTCAGTATGTTCTCTGTTTCTGTTCCTCTTTTTTTCTTTTTCCTACACATAACATACTAAACAGAAAAAGGAAAACAAAGCCTTAGCACAGAGATGGGAGGGGTTTCTTTCTCTCACCAGTTTTTAAATTTCTCACCGTGATTTCTCTTGCAGTTCCCTTGAAGGGTATGTAGACATGTGTTCTACTTAAAATACAATGACATGTTTATGTGTCACCTCCATAAGGTGGACTGGAAAATATGGTGAAATGAATGAATCTTTTAGATTTTTTGTTTTGTTTTGCTTTTGTTACTGAGGACGAAGTGACAGTGGGGCTTCAGGATAGCTGCTTTTGATGCACTATTGGTGAAATATTTCATCAACAGAATCTTGCTAACTGTCTCACAGCATATTTCAGGTCATTTTTTTAAATGTGTCTTTCTAAAATTTTAACAATGAAATATTTTTAGGTCAGAGAGGGTGATGGACATCATTCCTTTAATTATAGATTGCTAGACTCAGAAAATGACTTGAATATCAAAAGTATCTTCAGTACAAAGTTCAACATGTCTGTCTGCTCCTTCCTGTACATTTTTAAAGATGATTTCTGGGTTCCAAGAATAAAGTAAAAATATGTCAAGACAACAAAATACTGACAAGGAACCTGGAATAAGCTTCAGGTTACCTCACTGAGTTAATACTTGTAAGACTCACTCATTCTTATGTAATAAAATTTGTTTTGTATATATTTTTGCTTTTAAATTATATTTTGCAACCTGAAATGTAAACTGTATAAACACCATTTGTGATCGTTTTTTGCTTTAACTTTTTCAGTAAAATAATTTTAACTATGTCTATGTCTCAAAACCTGAAACGAATACTACATAAGGACCCTTAGTAGAACCTAATGAAAAGATGTAAATAACAAAGAAATTCAGTTTAGCCTAGTTTTAATTTTGACTATTCAAAAAATATGTAATTGAGATGTATCCATACCCCATTGTTAAAAGGGCACAAAATTAAGCATGAATCTCTGCAAGAACAAACTCTTCTCACTTAGTTTAATTAGTAACTTTTTCCAAACTCCATTACATGAATTCATAATTATGGTGATAGATTTAGTACATAAATTAGCACCATTTTATCACAGAATGACAAGGGTTTAGAGACACAGTGTTGCAATGTCAGCAGGGAAGAGAGTATGGCACAATGATCTTCATCAGATAAGAGACTTATGCTTCTGAATATATTTATCTAGAAGGATAAGTACAAAAACATCTGGTTAGAGATACTGGAGAGTATGTAGATAGAGAGACTGAGCAAACAAGTAAAGGTTGGTCAATAAAAGGCAGGCCAGAAGGGACCCATAGAGATAATAAAGCATAAAAACTGGACTATGAACAAGTCAAGACAATAAGGACTTTATGGTCTAATATGCTGGACAGAAATATGGTGCATAGAAGTAAAATGTCCATTGTTTGCCCCAATTATGTACAATCTTTTAAGGAAGAATGGCTGGGAAATATATAGGATAATATAGCGGAGTTTTTTAAAGTCTTACAATTGCTGGAGGGAAGGAATTGGAACACAAGAAACTCGAGAAAGGATTGGCAGTATAAATTGTCCATTGTGGCTCTTCAAAGATCACATGGCATCAACAGAAGCCAATCGGAAAATCAGTGATGTTAAAAAAAAAACTGAAACACACTGAGGATTCAACCTGATTTAACTGAGGACATCTGACTACTATTATACATGCCTAGGAGAGTTCTTACCCCAGGAAAGATATCATTTAGAGCTTCTGCAATTTCTCAGGGAAAATATTTAGTAGTCATGAAAGATTTCTAGGGATCGGTACCTACCAATTAGGCAATGTAACCAGTCATACAAGACCCAGGTCTAGATTATCACATAATGGACTTTGAAATAGCTATGACAAACATTTTTAAGAAAACAGAATAAAATTTCACCAGAGAATAGGGAGTTATCAGTGAAAAATAAAGGGAAAAATCTTATAAATCCTAGGAATTTAAAATAACAAAACAAATAAATTAACAAAATAGTTTACAGTATCAGTTGACTGAAAAATAGATCAGTATACTAAGGCAAAAAGGAAAATAAATAAATAAAAAGGTATATATATATATAATATATATATGTATATAATGGAGCAAAGCTCTAATATCTGCCAATCAGGGTTTCAAAAGAAGAAGCAATAAGGAGAATGATACAGAATGTGTCTGAAGAAATAAATAGCTGAAGAGTTTCAGAACTTATTAGCCATCTTGAGTCAGAGATACAAAAAATGCTACAAGTAAGATAAATACAAAGAACAGCTCACTTAGACATTAAAATGTAACTATTAAAATCCAAAACCAAGATAAAATGCTAAAAGGAACTAGGTATAAAGATTTATTATCTACAAAGGAGTAATAATAAGGCTGACATTTAACTTTTCAAAAGTAATTATGTAATCAAAAATACAGTGAATAACATTATTAAAGTGATTAAAACACATAACTGTCCACCTAGAATACTATACACATTGAATATATTGACAATTAACTAAATGCAATAAGAATTAATAGCAACAAAAGGGTAATTCTATATCTATTAAAAAAGATCAGATTATATTACGAAATACTTTATATCAATTATATTTGAAAACCTAAGTGAGAAATATTGGTAAAAAAATGTTACAAAGTAAATGGAAATTTGATTAGATATGGAAATTAAATATGTAATTTCTTTCTGGAATTTACTGTCAACCCTCTAGTACACAAGTGGTTTAATAATATATATAGAATAGTATCTCCTTTCTCAGCAGGTCCAATCAGGTTAATATCATGAGTATAACACACCAAGGTGGGATTCTGTGGAAAGAAAGATGTTCAAGTTATCTGTGAACTAGATTAAAAACCTAGAACTGAAGAACTGATGTACTACTAAATTTGGTCAGTAAAGGTACAATTTCTGGTCTTGTCAGCTGAAAGTGAACTGCTTCTGGTGGTCCTTTTGAAAAGGTATAGAGAAAAAGTGTTCCTGAGATCAATAACCAAGCATCATGAGATATATTGATTTGCTCCAGCAATGAAACATAACTGGAACAGCAACTTTAATTGGAGTCATGACCTGATCCATTTTACAACAATCCACTATTTTTTGCCAAGATTCAGCTCTCTTTTGCAAAGGTCAAAATAGGTGAGTTGACTCAGAACGTGATGGGAATTACCACGCCTATCACTGACAAATTCCTATACTTCATCTAGGAAAGTGATATTCCATTTTGGTTTACCTGAGTAGAAGTAGTTCTAGTAGCCCTCATTTAGCACTTCCTCCTGGGATACAGTGAGGCAAGCAAGGCACGCAGGGCATCAAATTTAAAGAGACACCTACTCTCAGACGTATGTACGCATATTTCTCCTGAAATACTGAGCCCTAGGCCCTGCACTTGCCTTGCTCTAGTCCTGGCCCTGCATTGAGCCCTCATCCCATGGTCCAGAGGACCTCTGTGTAGTTCTGCTGTTGATAAGTATGTTTATCATAATTAGGCAAGTTGTAATTGAGGCAATATTGGAGATGGGTCCTTGGGCCCGATTATTCCACTATGAGAGAGACCTACGTCAAAACTGTATTGACCATCTGATTTCCATTAGGTGCTGTTTTGACCTGTGGATCAGTAACCATTTGGATCTTTAGAATTAGTGTCGGTTCAGTGTCGATGTCCAGAAATCCTCAAAAGGCGGATAATTTTCCCTTCCTCAATGTGCCAGAGGAATCACCTTGAAAAATGGCTGCAAGGACATTTTTAAAACCCTAGGAGGACGAGAATATCAATTGTTAGCACATAGGAGGTTCTTTTCTCAAGGGGGACACAGCTTCCTCTTCACACAGTTCTTCTGTGAACTGACTGGATGTCTGGAAATTGCAGGCTCTCTTGTGATGATTCAAATGAGACTCCTTCTCAGGAGAACTAGAGATGTGCTGCTTATACAGATCAACTAAGAATTCTATAGAATAATGCCATTTGCAGCAACATGGATGGAACTAGAGACTCTCATACTGAGTAAAGTAAGTCAGAAAGAGAAAGACAAATACCATATGATATCACTTATATCTGGAATCTAATAGACGGCACAAATGAAACTTTCCACAGAAAAGAAAATCATGGACTTGGAGAATAGACTTGTGGTTGCCAAGGGGGAGGAAGGGCAGTGGGATGGATTGGGAGTTTGGGGTTAATCAATGCAGACTATTTCCTTTGGAATGGATTAGCAATGAGATCCTGCTGTGTAGTACTGGGAACTATGTCTGGTCCCTTATGATGGAGCAGGATAATGTGAGAAAAAAGAATGTATATATGTATGTGTAACTGGGTCAATATGCTGTACAGGAGGAAATTGACAGAACACTGTAAACAAGTTATAATGGAAAAAATAAAATTATACAAATTAAAAAAAAATAATTCTACAGACTAGCACTACTTCACTATTTCAGTTCTTCAGATACCATGATCAACTAGCTGACCCCAAACAACTCTGTGAGTCAGAAGATTTTTTTCCCTTACTCTTTAGAATCAGTTATCCATTACCGTAACCAGGCACACATTAACTTTGAAGATTAAGTGACAACAACTGGTTCCTTCAATCCAGTTATGCTGTCATCACAATAAATAATAATTATGGATAATAATTTATATTAACTTTGATAAAATATTGTCAGGTTAAAGTTTTAAAGTTATCAGTCATAGGTCACAGTTCCTTTCTTTAATTCATACCAGAAGTCAGAATTTGACTACAGCAGAGAATACAGAAGAAATACCACCTGCTTAATGTTTAAGAAAAGGTTCATCAATCTATATCAACCTGGAAGGGTCTGATGCATTTTAATGAAAAACCTAATTTAGGAATTCTTTGGGAGGCCACCTTCATTTAGTGTTTTATTTCAAATGAAACAGAGAAAAAGCCTACTGCTGTGCTGACTTCTAGGGATCCTTGGGTGTCTTGGTTTTAATAAGAAGCATGTTTATTTTCCTATTATAACACTAACATTTTATATTATTTTATTGTATAGTTTTAAAAAGGATTGAACTTACAAATTATTCTACATCCATATATATGCTTAAAGCAATTCAGATGCATACAGTTTACAGGAAATGAGTACTCTGACTGCAGTATAGGCACATATGTGTTCATATCTTTATATAGTTTCATTATGGAAGCAGAGAAATGTTAACGGCCACAGCTTTAATGAAACATATGGAAATGTTTTCCTTAGAGTCAAATTTTATACCAAAGTTGTTTTGTTACCAATTCTTTTTTTTTTGTGATTTCATTTTTGTCAGCCTTTTATTAAATGAACATTTTTATTTAAATGAGTTATATAAATAACTCAACTGTAGTTTTTAAGATATAACAAATAACTTTGTCATTCAAGTTTAAAATACTTTTTGGGGGAATTATGTAAAAATATTAAACCATGTACATTCACACTGTAAGTACATCAGGTTTTTAAATTTACACACTAAATGTATGACATATGATACTGGATATGAGTTCATTATTGAGAATATTTTATGTGAAAACATTTAATAACTTTTTGATAGTTACAACTTCAAGACAGTCAGAACACTGAAATTAAATAAGCAAAATCTTCTGATGACAATAAAGCCTTTATCAATGAATCCATGCTCACAGTTCATATAGTCACAAAACTAAGCTGTACATGGATTTTACTCTCTTCAACCATGTATAATATAACTGTGATATAAGCCCTACATAAGGCAGTTTTTGTTCTACCCCATCCTATATTTTAAAAAGAAATGTATGAATTATATAAATTTAGTATATTATACATTTTGTTTTATATGTAATAACTACATATGCTACAGATTACATATATACACAAAATAAAAAATATATCCTATATTAAAGAAAGAATGAGAGAAAGAGAAGCAAAAGAAAGAAGAGAAAAAAAGGAAGGCAAGAAATAAAAGAGGGAGAAAAAAAATAAAGGAAGAAAGAGAAAAGAAGGATGGGGAAATAAATTACAGTGTTGACTTTTATAGTATAGAACTTAAGTTCTGAACACTGACTCAGTTTTCTCAGATTTTATCTGAAATTGTTGAATTCTAGGGATAGGCAAAATTTTCTTTCTAACACATCAAATTAAAAAGAAGAATCTCTGTAGAGATTAAAATTAAATTAAAATTGAAATGCAAAAAAATGAATATAAATTATAAAGTAAAGCACTTTGAATATATTCAATACATATTCAATAATTAAATGAATACATAAACATGAATCCTCATCTTTAACCATAAAATCACTCCCTAGTGAAATATATTCCATTCAAAATGCAATTCAAACAAAATAGCTTGGCTATCATATAAAATTAAACAATTTGTATATTTTGAATTATTAAATAACCCCCACAAAACCCAAAGGTCTAGGTAACACACACACACACACACACACACACACACACACACCCTCCGTACCTGTAATTATATATAGCTGTAAATCATCTCTACATCTTCCTTATCCACTGTTGATGAGTTGTCTATTATTTTCATTTTGGTGAAAGTCTCATATATTAAATAATTATACAAATATACAATTTTGATTTTATAGGCATTCAAGACATTTGTCCTATTGTCAAGGTGAGTGAGGCTGTTTCAAATGAATAAGAGATTAGAAGGTAATAAACATAAACTAAAGGCCTATTTCTTAGCTGGTTAGCGGCATCATCCTTTAGAAGTCGTTTTGCTCTTTGAACTTCAGTTCTCTCAATGAAAAATAAGAATCATCGTCATTTTTTAAATGCCTACTTTCAAGGGTTACTGTGGAACATAATTACAAATACTCAAAATCCTAAACCGATTTCCTGGCCTGTATCACAGTATAATAGCACCTGAGACAATTCCAGTACTTCTCTAACAGCATCTTCCTTCTGTGTAGCCCTACACACATTCTTACCTATCTTAATTCTCCTTTGTTATGAAATTCTCTCTGGTTCCTCAAAATTGTCTCTATTTTTTTTTTTCTGTTTTTCCCAGCACCTACTTGGAAACTATACTTGACATGTGATTGCATTTTCTCCAGTACAATGATCAGTGTACATTATTTTTTTGAACATCTTGACAGAATTTGGACTACTTCTTATACACACCATGTATTCCTTGCAGCACTAAGGACACACTAGGCACTCACTAACAATAAATGCAGGCAAAATTAACATAAATAGTAAATTTCCAAGAGTAGATATTTTACACAATATAAAAGTTGACACTAATTTACATAGAAGGTTATTCTATGTACTTTGTACTGATGACAAGTTATTCTGTGTACTAACACACTAACAATGTGATACCATAAATATTTTTTTCTAAAGCTTGTGTGAGGATAATTCTCGGAGTCTCTTGCATTTCCTCATGTCTTGTGAACAGAGTCATGGATTGTCTTTTTAGGCACTATTTTTCCAATTATATTTGTTTAATGACATTTGACTATTATACAAATAAACTTGTTTACAAAACATAAAAAGACACACAGACAGAGAAAAACAAACTTAGGTTACCAAAGGGGCAACAGTGGGGGAGTGGAGATAAATTAAGAGTTTGGGATTAGCAGATAAAAACTACTACAGATAAAATAGAAAAACAACAACATCCTAAGGTATAGCACAGGGAATTATATTCAATAATAATAATAATGGAAAATAATATGAAAAAATACATATATGTAAAATGTATTATTGAATCACTTTGCTGTATACCAGAAACTAACACATTGTAAATCAACTATACTTCAATAAGTAAAAAGTAAAACTACCAGATACACATGGAAGATTTCAACTACAATTTTACAATGCTTATTTCCAAATATATTCATTTATACATAATATATGGATTTATATGTATATTTGTATATATGTACACATATATGTATGAATATTGTGTATATACATATATATAAATAAGTGTGTGCAAACATATATATGTCTGAAACTCAGATTTCTCTCTCTCTGTGTATGCGTTATCAGCCAATTCATTTCTGCCAATCACTGTTGCTAACTATACACTATTGGATTCATTTCTTTCTTCGTAAGTGTTCCGTTTTTCTCCTAAATTTTCCATTCTGTTTCCTAAGCCTAAAACTCAGAAGTGACTCTATAATTCTCTGAATCTTGTCTCTAACAGCAATCTTTACTAAATGCTTTTAAACTTCAGTTTAGTGAGATATTGCAGAAGAATACATCCTTTTTAGATGTAAATTCAGACGTGCTTCAGCCCTGTAGAGCAGTGGGTAGCCTCAAAGCACTGCAAGTTCATTTGACTGAGTTGCAAGGATGTGTCTGTCATGTTTCTGCCTGCCTTGTGAGTAGAGGCAGGGACTGTTGTTGTTGTTCCAACTTTTTTACAGAGATAGTTACATTACTACTGGAAGATTAGAGATAGTGTCTCACTCTGGACTGGAGTTGGTTTGCATGTTGCCTAGTTCACAGATAACTAACCCTCTGAGCAAAAGTCAGTATGATTACCTATTGTACAAGAGTCATTTTCTCAAAGCACATGGTTCCTCTCCTTTAATTTAACCTACTGCAAGTACAGGCATCAGGTGGTCCTTTTTGCATCACGCTGTGGAAGTGGAGCATGTAAGAACAGACACAAATACTGACATCCTGTCTCCTGTTATACTGTAATAAACTCTCTGTTGTCTCTGACCCAAGTTTCTCAGGGTTTTAAATATCATCTACAAAAATGTGGCAGGCTAACTTGTCAGTGAGAAAATAAAGTAAAAACTCATATATTTCACTGGTCTTGACAGCTGTAAGTGCCTCTATAAATTCAAGGTTGTTCTTTTCAACTGGTCACTTAAAATGTCTGTGCAACGCTAATCACGTTAGTTAGGAGTTCTGAGATCCAGTGCTTGCTACAAAGTCATAAATTCTTTGTTTTTCCTCATGTTCATTCTCAGTAGACAAGTTCACTATCTATTTTTAGGAAATATAATCCACTAAAAGATTTGTTTTGCTTTCCATCACTAAACCAGAAAGCCAATCTTTTCTCCTTTCATTAGGTTTTTATTTTCCTTCATGCTTGAATGAAAAAAAAAGTTCCATTTTCTATGTCTTTCAGTCCCTCTCTCTGATCTTTCTCAAAAGCACTGTTACATTTTTAGGAATTCTTTAACCATTTTAAACAACAGAACCTAAACATTGTTAATCAAAATCAACAATAAAAATGTCTTTACTGCATTTTTCAATTCTAGCCCAAATCCTTACCTATAGAATTTAGCTTCACCTGTATATTTATTTTAAATGGCTGGTTAATTTGCTTTTTGAATTTTACCATCTTTCAGTGATTCTTCAATCCATCCTTATAATCATAACAAAATCTTCCTTGTTAACATTAATAACTTATAGGATAGTATAACCAATTCATATCACATATGCAGACATTTTATTTCTTCTAAACTTTGACCACTTAAAAGTTAACTACTCCTTCTTGAGACACTATTTTTGTCCTTCTGACAGTACACCATCCTAGTATTTCTGCTACCTCACTGACTGCTCTGTTTCATTCAATCTGGTTATCTTTTCATCTTCACCTACTCAAATATTTAACATGAAGATCTTTAAAGCATAATCATACGAGCCTTTCTAACTCTATCTTCTCTTACTGGGTGAAGTCATCCACTATCATGGCTTCATATTACATTCTCACAAGCAATGTGGAAGTGATTCGGTTTCTCTATATAGCCTTACAAGCATGTCGTGCTAGTTCTACCTCTCAGTTTATTCTGTGTGTAGAAATATTCCATCGTGATTATAAAATTTTACTTTCCATAATAGGTAATGATACTGAACATCTTTTCACATGTTCATTTACTACCAATATGTCCTTTTTGGTGAAATGCTATTCATGTCATTTGCCCATTTTATAATTGGATTTGTTTTTGTTATTTTTACTGCTGAGTTTTGAGAGACTTTTATATATTTTGATAAAAATCTTTTGTTGGATATATGGATTGTAAATATTTCCCCCAGTCTGTAATGGTCTTTTCATCCTCTTCACCAGGTCTTTTACAGGTTAAATTTTGAGGAAGTAAAGTTTGTCAATTTTCTTTTTATCTACCAATATTTTGTGTCAAGTCAAAAGAAATGTCTGCCTGTCTGTAGTCCCAAAGACTTTCTCTGAGTTTCCTAAAAATTTGTTTCATATTTTATATCAGTAGGACTAAGCAAGGCAGAGTAAGCTGGGGCTAAACCACATCTCACTTTCCCCACAGTGGTCACTTTTCTGCAGTGACCACAGTATAGCAACATGGTAGTGTGTTATCCCCTCTCCCCCCCTCATCTGGTGTCGGTGAGAGCCAATGGCAAGCTGATTACAATCATTTGGAGGCCATGAGTTGGTGCATGCTGGTGCCTCACTTGGGGTGGGGGGAGTGCCAGTAGGACCAAAGAACTTCCACTCTACCTACTTGCAGCCAGGCACAGAGAGTCAGTGCTGGGAACAGCAGGAAGTTGAAAGTTCACATAGACAAAGCCCTCACACTACACCTCAAAACAGCTGGACTAGCCATTTAAAAATAAGAATACATCACATCTAGACAGTGGAAATGCTTAAGGTAATTATATTTTAAAAGAGAGAATAATAAAAGGAACTAAATGTTAACGAGGTTTCTACACTTCAGGCTAAGTAGTGAAGTGTTGATATCAGGAGATATCTGTAAGTTACATCTGTATATTAGAATAATCAAAGGAGTCACTAAGAAAACTACACAAAAACAATATACTCAAAAAGCCCTCTAAATAAATCAAGATGGAATTCTATAAGAAAAACTAAAAGAGAAACAGAAGAATGAGAGTCACTACAAAATACTAAAGGGTACAAATACTCAGTATATACATTCATATATGTGGATGTCTGCGTAATACTTATGTGAGTGCATACACATGCAAAGATAACTTACTGTAGAGACAGGTGTACCTCCTCTTGGAAATTGGTCAGTTCTCATTATGATGAGAGCTTTCAACATGGCTTTCTCAATTTTTGATAGATCAAACAGAAAAAAATATGGTAATAATAGAGACATCATAATAAATAATCTTCATTAATTTATATGAAACCCTGGAATTAGTAATTAGAAAGGAGCCTTATGTTTTAGATGTAATTTTCTTCTGAATACCATGTTTACAAAAAGTTGATAGTGTTGTAGGCTACATAGCATATCACAAAAAATCTCAAAGACTTCATGTCATGCAGATATTTTTAAAGCATTGTACTTAAGTTAGAAATCATTTTCAAGGCAGTACAAATAAGAACTATATATTGTGAGCTGAGTTGTATACCCCAAAAGATATGTTGAAGTCCTATTACCACTTGCCTATGAAAGCAACCTCATTTGGAAATAGGACCTTGGCTGACATAATCAAATTTAAACAAGGTTGTGCTGGATTAAATACTAATTCTAGGACTAGTGTTCTTGGAAGAGGAGACAAATGTGGACACAAAAACACACAAAGGTAAGATAATGTGAAAACACAGACACACGGGAGAGAACATCATGGGAGCAGAGAGGGAGACGTTAGAGTGATATCTCTATAAGACAAAGAACTCTGACAATTTCCAGCAACCATGAGAAGTTAGGAAAGAGGCATGCAACAGATTAGAACCTCCAGAATGATTCCTACTGACAGGTGGATTTTAGATTGCTGGTTTCCAGAACTGTGAGAAAATTTTTTTCTATTGTTTAAGACCACTCAGTTTGTGGTAATTTGTTAGGGCATCTCTAGAAAACTAATATACCACACTTTGGGATATTAAAACAAAGCACAGGTAACAAGTGATGGATTAAAGAAGAAATTGTAATTAAAGTTTAAAAGCAGGATTACCAACAACTGTTTAGTGCAATTCAATTGCATATGGAAAATTCACCAAGGAAGACAATATACTAGATCATAAACAAATTTTCAATAAATCTAAAGGCTTATAAATAAACACACATATGCTTTAACTGTGACTATATTAAATTTAAAATCTAGGGAGTTCCCGTTGTGGCACAGTGGAAACGAATCCAACAAGGAACCATGAGGTTAGAGGTTTGATCCCTGGCTTTGCTCAGTGTGTTAAGGATCCTGTGTTGCCATGAGCTGTGATGTAGGTCGCAGACACAACTCGGATCTGGCGTTGCTGTGGCTGTGATGTAGGCCGGCAGCAACAGCTCCGATTCGACCCCTAGCCTGGGAACCTCCATATGCCACAGGTGCAGCCCTAAAAGGACAAAAGACAAAAAAAAATTAAAATCTATAATAATAAATTATTTAAGAAAACCAATATATTTGGAAGTGAAGTAAACCTTCTCTAAAGAATTCAAGGGTCAAAGAGTAAATCATATAGACTATTTCTTAATGAATCATAATGAAAATATTGCATTTCATAATGTACACTGCTTCTAAAGCATTCCAAATAGGGAGATGTATAATTGAAGAAGCTCATATAACATAGGGAAAACATCATAAAATCAGTTGTCTAAAAAGTATACCTTTAAAAAGTATACGAAGAAGAGTATATGAGATTAAAAGTAAGCAATAGAAAAAAAAACAAGGGCAGAAAACTGACAAACATTAGGGAATGTCAAATAAGTAAAAAGTTGCTTATTCAAAAAAAATGAAACACAAATAAACACTATCAGAAATAAGAGAAGAATCATTACTATACATGTTTCAGGCATTAACAGGTCAGTAAGTGAAACATAAATATGTTTATGCTAATTACTTTGAAATGCCTAAATTTCTGGAAAATTACAACTTAGGAAAGTTAATATGAAACAAAATCTGAATATTTTCAATCTATTCAATAAACTGAATTCTTATACATTTTCTCACAAACTACAGACTTAAATATTTTCACTGTGAATTTAATCAAATATCTAATGAAGATTAAATTAATTTCAATATTTTCAGAAGTTGATTGCCAAGGAAAAAAATAATTAAGAAAATAAATAAAATTGAAGTGCTAATACTTTTATGAGAATGATAAGCAAAAATAAAGACAAATGTACTTTTTTCCCCCAGGAAAATCTGCTTAGGAAACAAAAACCAGTACCACTTCAATTCAACCATATTATTGAACTATATGCCTAATCCATTTATTTAAGAACAAGACAAAAAGATTAAAGAAAAAAAGGCATTTACATAATGTGATAAGAATAAATAACTTAAATCGCTACATTACAATTAAGCCTAATTTTAAATATAACCTTTCCTTTATATTCTCATGCCAAAAAAAGTTGTTTTCAATTCCTTTTTAAAATACAATTTATTCGTATTCTATAGAGCATTGTAATTAAGGATAAGAGAAAGTGTTGGCAAATCAAATATTCTACTCTATAGCAAAAATTAATTCAGGCTTATCGACTTCAGCTTCTATTGCATAGAAAACTGTTACTTAACCTATTTACACTTTGATTTCTTCATTAATCTATTTTTATTGGTACTTGGTGCTTAAATTTAAATATGATAATAAATTAAATCACTTAGTATATGTAATAGTTTATTAAAATGTATTATTTAGCTACATTTTAGTTTTTAAAAACAAAAATATTCTATACAAATTCTAAATCAAATTCCAATGATATTTATTATTCCAACTAAATTTAGTTTTTTTACTTGTACTTTTACTTCAGCAATAGTATTTTATTGTTTCTTCACAACTCACACTATTGAAATATTTTCTGCATTTATGTTTATAACTATCAGCATTTTTCTAACTCAAATATCACTTTCTCTCCAGGTATCTGTTAATACAACGCACAGCTCTTCCTTTTTTATACTACATACAAAATTATTTCAAGTGAGTATATTTAACATACACTTGCAAAAAATACAAGATATTTCTCATGGTTCCACATCCACAAAACAAATGTTTTCATTTTGTGTTGCTGAAGGATTTCTGTGATTTCAAGCTTTTTTTTTCTTCAAAGGTTTCTCCAAATCTTTTAGCATGCTAAAGTAAATTTTGACTTAACAAGAAGAGTGATATAGAATTAAATATTTCTAAAATCTTTTAAGCTTTAATCAGATTATAGTAGAATTCTCATTACCAATGATGAAACATTAGCATTCTTTATATTGGAAATAAGTAATTGGAGTTGCTCAGTTTTGTGTTCATACTACCATATTTTTAATATTTATATGTTAATATTTTTGGCATAAAACCATTCCTGCTTCATTAGTAGTTCTTCTCCAATATATTTTTGCTTCCCCTTACCAAATTTCTGAAGTTCTGATTGTTCACAACAAGCCTTCCAGAATCTCTTTTTTATCACTGGCCTGCTAAAAACACACTAATGCATTTAAACCTTTACAGTCCATCACACCTTCCTCTGAAGGCTGACCATGAGCCTCTTGGGAGGAGCTCTTTGAATGTGTAGAACTCTCTTATTTGCAGAGATGTAATTAGTCTGGGAGAACTATATCCCTTCTGGGTCATGGAAGAAAAATTCAAATTGATGCAACCCAGAGCTGTGGACAGAGCTGAGAGAGATAGTGGCCATGAAAGCTCCTCTCAAGGAACATAAAGCCAAAAGGAAGGAAGTTAATAAAACTCTACCAATCTCTCATGAAAAAAAAAATCTGTACAGCATACCTCTGAAATATAAGGAATAGTAAACATGGCAAAAGACATGGTCAAAGTGATATTTTTGTATGTTTTCATTTTCTGCTCTAAATAATTTCATTTATTTAAAAAATATAAATTAATACACAGAAATTCATTGCATTTCTCTATAACAAGAGATCAGAAAGAGAAATTAGGGAAACTATCCCATGATCATCACATCAAAAAGAATAAAATACCTAGGAATAAACCTGTATAAAGAGAAAAAAGACCTATATTCATATTGTCAAAATGAGTATACTACCCAAGGCAATCTATAGATTCAATCAATCCCTATCAAATTACTGAGGACAATCTTCACAGAACCAAAACAAAATATTTTCAAATTTGTATGGAAATACAAAATCCAAATAGCCAAAACAGTATTGAAATAGCCAAAACAGTATTGAAAAAGAAAAATGGATGGAGGAATCAGGCTCCCAGAGTGTACTACAAAACTACAGTTATCAAAACAATATGGTACTGGCACAAAAACAAAATTACAGATCAAAGGAACAGGATAGAAAGCACAGAAATAAACCCAAGCACCTATGGTCAGCTAATATATGACAAAGGAGTCAAGAACATATGCTGAAATAAAGACAGTCTTTTCAATGAGTCGTGCTGGGAAAATTGGACAGCTACATGTAAAATAATAAAGTTAGAACACCACCTAACACCATATCTAAAAGCAAAACTTAAAAATTGATTAAAGACATAATAAGGCCAGCTACTATAAAACTCCTAGGGGAAAACATAGGCAGAATCTTCTTTGATATAAATCACAGCAACATCTTGTTTGATCCACCTCCTAGAAAAAGGTCAATAAAAACAAAAATAAGCCAGTAGGACTTAATTTAATTCAAAATCTTTTGCAAGCAAAGGAATCCATAAAAAAAAAATGAAAAGACAACAAAGATAATGGGAGAAAATCTTTGCAAATGATGCAACAGACAAGGGCCTAATCTCCAAAATATACAAATAACTCATTCAACTCAACAACAAAAAAAACCAAACAATCCAATAAATGAAAAATGGGCAGAAGACCTAATGGACATTTCTGCAAAGACACATGGATGGCCAGCAGGCACACGAAAAAATTACTCAACATCACAATTTATTAGTTAAATGCAAATGAAAACTACAACCAGGTACCACCTGATACCAGTCTGAATGGCAAGCATTAATAAGTCTATAAATAACAAATGCTGGAGAGAGTGTGGAGAAAAGGGAACCCTCTTAAACTGTCAGTGAGAATTTAAGTTGGTACACCACTATAGAAAGCAGTATGGAAGTTCCTCAGAAAACTAAAAACAGAACTACCATATGATCCAGCAAGCCCAATCCTGGGCATATATCCAGACAAAACTATAAATGGATCCAGCAATCTCATTCATTGTCATCTATCTAGACAAATCTACAATTCGAAAAGCTACATGAACCCCTATGGCAGCACTATTCACAATAGCCAAGACATGGAAATAACCTAAATGTCCATCAACAAATTAGTGGATTAAGAAGATGTGGTATATATACATAATGGAATACTGCTCAGCCATAAAAAAGACAGATTAATGCCATTTGCAGCAACACAGATGCAACTTAGTATGAGAGTCTCATACTAAGTGAAGTAAGTCAGAAAGAGAAAGACAAATACCTTATGACATCACTTATATGTGGAATCTAAAATATAGAACAAATGACCCTATCTATAAAACAGAAACAGATCATGGCGATGGAGAGCAGACTTTTGGTTGTTGGGAAAGGAGGAAGGTGTGGAATGGATGGGGCCTTTGGGCTTATTAGATGCAATTTTTTATGTTTGGAGTAGATAAGCAATGTGGTCCTTCTGTAAAGCACAGGAAACTATGTCCAATCTCTTGGTTTGGAGTAGTATGAAATAATAAAAAAGAATGTACATATATATGACTGGGTCACTTTAATGTGCAACAGAAATTGAGAAACACTATAAATCAACTATAATTTAATTTAAAAAATGGTTTTTTTTGCTTTTTTAGGGCCACACCCATGGCATATGGAAGTTTCTAAGCTAGGCGTCAAATCAGAGCTACAGCTGTCGGCCATAGCCAGAGCCACAGCCATGCCAGATCCAAGCTGAGGCTGTGACCTACCCCATAGATCACTGCAATGCCAGATCCTTAACCCCACTGAATGAGGCCAGGGATTGAACCCACATCCTTATGAATACTAAGTGGATTCGTTTCCACTGCGCCACAACTGGAACTTCCAAAAAATATTTTTTCTAAAGTATGTATACTGAAGGTTTTTAAGTGAAATATCCATAATAATACAGGTATTTTGGTAAATATACAAAAATACATGTTGAAAACATCATTGCCATATTTATCTCATGTGAAAGTCTGTAAGCTGTTCATGGTTGAATATATCATCTTTAGTTTTGCTGCTAATATTGAAAGCCATCAGAGTCTGTATATCCTGCATAGTGCTCAATAGTGAGAGATACTTAATGACTGCATGGGCATAGAAGAAGAGATTTGAACAGCACAGTGCTTTGAAAAGAATTGAGTTAACTTTCCTTCATCCTCTGATTTACAGCCAGGGCTCCTTGTGGCTAAAATAAATGAGAAACCAGAAAGCACTGAGTAAGTCTGTTCTTCTTAGAACCCTTGAACAGAAAGCAGGGTGGAATAGGTACAGAATAGATCTAGTGGGACAATAGAAAGATATTCAATATAATCTACCATAAAAATTTTCAGGATTCGCTCTTGGATTTTATTTTTTTATATTAGATTTTTGTCCCTAAGTCAGAGGAGACACCAAGTTCCAATCACTACCATATTAATACGTGTGATTCAAGTCTGACAAACTGCTATCTGAAAATTAAATTTTAGCTATACACAATGGTTTCTCTAGAAGACTGTTGAGTAAAACAGGGTTGAAAATAATAAGTATCACATAGTGTAGTTTCTATATTGTTCCTATCCCTGATGCTGGCCTAATTATTAATCTACGTTTTTCTACAACACATTCCAATTCTCCCTTAACATCTTTCAACACCTGACTGTAACATCTATTTTACCTGATCATGTGATCCATACTTTATCCAAACAGCAGCAAATTCCTTGTGGGCTTTTGTCTTTATTAGATTTCTGAAGTTTTCCTTTGATTAATAATACTGGACAAAGAGTAATAAGAAGCACCCTACATTACCCTAGTCTCCTTTGGTTACATACATTGTTCTCCATGTTAAAGTGCAAAAATGTTCACGATTTTCCACTTTTCCCCACATGCACACATTTTTGCATTGTGATCTTATAGCTCTTTCCATCAATAAATTAATCTTTTTATTTACCCCTTGAAATGTGGGCTATCCTTCAGAACTGTTTGAAAAATAAATACAAACAAATTAACATCACATGAGGTTTGAGTCCAGGTCTTAAAACATCTTGCATGTCTCTCCAGGAATTTTATTTACTTGCCATTTGAATAGTTTGAACAATCCTTCACTAACCTCCTGGAGGATGAGACACTATGTGGAGAATAAGATATCTCAGCCAAAAGTTAGTTAAGCCTACATAAGGCAAAGCTCACTTGCTGAGATGTCAACGTAAAAGCTGATTTCTAAAGATACATGAGTGAGTCTAGCTAAGACCAGGAGAACAACCCAACTGAGACCAAACTGTTGATCATCTGAACCATGGGTTTAAATTTTTAATTTTTAAGATTTTGGGTTATTATCTTATTTTCTCTCATTTTATAGCATTGACTCAAATTTTCCCAGATAGGAAAAAATCTGACTTGGTGGCGAAAAAAGTAATCTTAATCTTGGTCTGCTGGTCCACTGTAATAAGAAGCCCAATATGCTGAAAACCATTACTGAATCTCCCTGCAGAAGCATTTCACGCTTGTACTAAAATCTTCAAACACCAAAGGTCACAGGGTAGGGGGAGGAGGGTTTCTTCCCTGAGTTATTTGGTGTAATAATTGACTTCTTCCTCATCTATGCATCTTTTCTATGGGGGAAACAGCACACTATGGTGACAATTAACTTAAGGCATACGTTCAATATGTACCACATTCCAATTTTTTCAGCCACATGACTGCAGGTGGCACTATAACTAGTTCTTTAGTATACCAATCATAAAGTGAGCTCTTTTTGGGCAAGGGAACACTGAGCAAGACAAGTGAACCCCATGCCATGAGCCCACTGTCATACTTCATTGGCCAGACATGATGCGTGGGAAATACTACGTTAATGGATAAATAATGGTAAAGTTTCATGCTATGGGGTGTAAGAAGAGCCTCTGGGGGCAGTGAAAGCAAATCCACACTCAGAATATGGTTCAATACTTTTGAGAAGAGAGGCCTTCCTTTTGTACAGTATTTGGAGTCCAATGTAGTTGATCTGTAACTGATAGCTAGCAGGAGCCCCACTGAGATGGTGTCATATCAAACAAAATGATGGCCAATGCAGGCTGGACAACAAGGAGTTTTCTTTAGCCAGATACATTCTGGAGAGGGAAGTCTATATTTTGAATCATGCATTGCCCTGAGTGTAGGTTGCTGGATAAGCAATGAAGTAGTAGCAGCACATACCATGGAATTCTGGTTAATATGCTCACTGCTAATAGTTTAATTTTGCCTTCCAAACCACTTGGGCCTTGTCTCCTGCACACCACTTCTATTTTAGAATAGGATGCTTAGACACCCATCGAATTATGTATTTCATTGGATGTGATACTGTTAAGGTTATAATAGATGATATTGGTTGATACTGGTTTCACCTTCACTCTGGTTGGTAGCCTCTACCAGAGTCAATTAGCAAGTCACAGAAGTTCTTGGTAAAGAGGAAGGTGACTTTACTTCAAAACTCTAGATGTCTATGTTGTATTTCATTTACGGTTTGCTAGAGGTTCTATACAACACTTATTTTTTCTTTCCCAACACTTATATATCTGGGTCTACTAATTGTGGGGAAGTCTTCAGGCAACTGCTGAAGAAACATTACCCAATCCATGATCAATTGCATCTGGCAGTCTAAGAGATTATTCAGTAAATATGTGAGGGAAGCAGCAAAAAATGTGGCATATGTTCTTTACCAAAGCCAAATAGTGTTCCTCTTTCTCCTTGACAGATGACACAAAGTTAGAGCAACTTGACTAGAATTTTAGAATGGATACCTCACACCACTGGAATCCTCAAACCATCAACTTTTCATGTTGAATTTTCGCAGGTAGTTTTCTAAGACAATGACATATTGCAGCTATCAATGTTATTTCTGCATGTTATTGCTGATAATCTACTGATAGCTACTTTAACCAAGCTACTTTGGATTAGCCAAATTGGTAAAAGAAAATGTGATAGAAATCAGCATAAATGCATCTCTAAAGACTTCAGTTGGCATGCTGACCTATGTAATTCTCCCACAAAAGTGGCAGGTTTTAGTATACTATGAAAGGAGAAACTCAAATATTGACTTCCATTTGGGCATTTTTACTGTAATGTCTCTCACTCCATAGTTTAGAAAACCAAAATGGAAATTCTGCCACGTAGCTAATACGTTAAGTTTTCAGTATTCATTTCAGAATTGAGGAAGTTATTCTCGGAGTAAGCCATAGTTCCGCTGAAATGATTTGGACCAAGAATCCATTTATCAGATGATTATCATAAATCTTTACACTGAGTGAAAATTATAGTAGCTTTCTGGTGACCAAAGTCAGATTATATTCAGAGCTTATATCTAACAATTACGAAAAGCTTATTAGAATAACCATTCCTGTGGACAAGTTAGTTTTCTGCTCAGCAGACCTCAACAGACCTAGAACTGTTTCATTGCGTATGTCAAGCTGTAGTTTTAGAACTTCTATTTAATTTCTAGGAACCTGATATTACTTAGAGTTAAGTAAAATTTAACTAAAATTTAACTAAAAATTAAATAGAAGGCCCTGAGCTTAAAGCAATAATTACCTTATGACAATGCAGTTTAGTGTGTTAATTGCACCCATGCTGTCCCTGATGATAACTATTGCCAACTGGCCTTTACATCACTAGATCCTGCTATTCTCATGGCATTAGAATGTCAGTGTCTAGTGTATTATCACCCTCAGTCAACTCTGATATAATGATCTTTTCAAGGATTAGGGATCTACCTCTTAAAAATGTCAGTGTTAATGTTTGATAATGGAAGGCCCTGCTGGGAGGTATTTTTAGGGGCAACTGAGGAATGTGCACTTAATAGATCCACTTCAACACCCTCTTGTTTTCATATTCCTAACTCTTCAGAATCTATTCTTTTCAATATCATATGGATATTTCAGCATTTTCACATTATTAATTAATGTCATTATCAAGTCTGCCTTTGAATAACCCCTCTAGTAGACTCTTATTACTTCTTGTTAAATCAACACTTTAGAACTCAAATGCTGAGTTCCCCCTTTAATGTATTTGACCAAATCACATTTGTATTATGTCTGCTTTGGTCTATCACACTAGAATCACTTCCACAAATGTTCCCAGTCTTATGCCAGTAAAAACTATAAAAATCTCATACATCTTTCAATGTCAAGGCAATTTTCTCCTGGATCAGGAGTTATACTTCTTCATCAGGGCTTTATGGGGTTTAACTCTCATTAGGGACCTGAAGGCAATGAAAGCTAGTGTAAGTGCAGCTAAGTATAATTGGCTTCAGTTTGTGAGGAAAATGCCCTGCATGCATTCATTAAAATGTTAGAATGCAGAGATCAGATTCCAGGGGAAGGATAGGGTAAAAGGGAAATTTAGGAATATCTAGAGATTCAAGGTTTTTAAATTCACATCCTTCCCAAATCTTCATCCCTTTCCTTAAGGTTTCCCCACCTGTGTAGAGTAGGAACTTCAGCATAAATTGCTTGAAGGGGATAGTACATTTAATTTGTGCTGAAACCCTTTAAAATTTACAGACTTGTTTCTCAGTTTAAGATTCTTGCCTATTGTTACAGGAGCTGAGGGACCTCTTCGAAGTTTCTGGAAATATCTCTGGTTTCTATTCATGTTCTTAATTGTACACTGATAACTCCTAAATTTTCTTTCTCCATGTTTGCTCTCGAGAGCTGTACAAAGAAATCAGGTCATTCTTTATAATCATTCTAGTTGCCATGGTAATTTAATATCACCACAGCTTATTCTCTACGTATTACGCCTTCTACCTATAATTCATCCCTAGTTACCACTGGTGATGATTTGAGTAATTCTGAGACCACTTATAGTATGGATTAATCCTGTTTGCTTAAGTAATTTGGTTTGAATACATGCTTGCCTTCAATATTTGATCAAATCAACATGAGCTTATGTTTCCTGTGTGATTTCTAATATGCATTGTTATATCAATCACAACTTGATAAATGCAGTATTATCAAATAAAGACCATTGCAAAGGATTGATTTACGAAGGTGTGGGTGGGTGAAGGTAATCACAGGAGGATTAATTCATGAACCCAAAGCTAGCAATGCTCACACTTCCTGTGAGTCTAAAAGAACAAGGGGAAGAAGAGGTTACTAGAATTCATAACAAGAGAGTACAATGGAGTAAGCTACTTTGAGATGAGCAGTGACCTCTGCCCAAGGAACAACAAATTCAAGCAAATCAATCTCACAAAGTAATTAGGGAAATAAATACTTGGACTTAAATGGAAGATGGGGCACAGGAGCCCACTAATCTAACTAATCATGGAGCTTACCTCCTGAGGTTCCATAAAAGAAGAAAAAAGGTGGAGAATGAATGAAGACGGGAAAATTGAAGGCATTCTGCATTACTTTATAATACTTTTATTCAAAATAAAAGTTGCCAGACCTGTCTACAAAATGACTGAGATCACAGGAACAAATTTTGGAAGGTTAGACTTAATGGTAATTGAAATAAGAATTCATATTCAATATTTTTCATAGGCCCTACTGGGGTATCAATACAAACACACATATACCACACACACACAAACACACACACATACACATACACACACAAGAGGTTGTGAAAAGAGATATCTTTAGCACCCCCTTGACCAGGATCAGAACCCAGAGTTGCAACATTACTTGCTGTACCCAAGAGAAAGATCTTATTTCAGCACTAAAGATGTGATTATCTCAGTTCTCTAAATCTATTTCCACAGATCATCTATTGGTATCAATGGTCAATCTTTTTCAGAGACAGAAGTTAATCAAAGGCATGCTCTCCTTGTGGGTAATACTAAAATTTAGGGAATGTGGGAAATGCTTAAGTCACATGAATTCCTTTTCTTGGCTTCTGTACCATCTTTCTATGAAGTATATTTCACCTCTTAGCTACACTCGGGAGTCAACTCTTTTAGGCCATTTCACCCACTGTTTTGTCAGGACTGGCAACCACTTAAAATGTTGGCAATCATTTAAATCCCTTAGATTTAGTGACTCTTTAGGCTTAGTACCCTATGTTCTGAATTACATCTCTTAACAGATGGAACTTTCTTCACTCAAAATATTTAATGGTATTCATGAATTATTCATTTTTAACTCATTTTAAACTCTTAATTAAGTTAAAAATAATTGGTTCTGCTCTCAAGGCAGGAACAAATCACGTATTTGTCAATTCTGGTAACTGATTATTAAATAATCTGAAATATTTGCTGAATATGTACATGGCGTCAGGCACTTTTCTTGTCAGTAATGATATAATAGTGACTAAATTGAAATCTTTACCCTCATAGAGTATCCATTTTCCGGGGTATTTGTATTCTGTTGAGACGCAAGAAAATTTGGTATCAACAGATCACACACTTTGCTGTGGCAACTCAGATGAGCAAAATATATAAACAGGTAGGTGGGCAGGGGCACTTTAAGAAAATTACAGTAAATTATTTTTTTAAATACCTATGTGTTCATACTCAGAAAGAAGTTAACATTTTGTTATATTCATTTTGTTTTTTTGATATCTAAATACATACCTATATATTTATATTACAAGTAGACAGATACATATAAGTAGACAGATAATAATAGAGAGAGGAGAGAGAGAAAGATAAAGAAATATCCAGCCATCTATAGGTATACCTATCCATCTATCTATACAGATAGATAGATGCAAACAGATACAATGCTTTTTCCAAAGTATGGCATATTACGATATGTCCTTCATAATAGCATCTTTTTATCTTGTGACAATAGCTAATATTTTATACAATGAATTTATATATTGCATACTGTTCTGACAGACATACTTTATATATACATGTTTACTTCCAGATTCAGTTCATTCAATTACCAAACATTCTTAAATTGAAAATACACCGTCATTTTTATCTACTGTAAAATTGCCTACCATGGATAGATTTTGATTTACTTTTTTGGAAGGAATTGGCATCTTTATACTTTTGACTTTTTTCACAATCAAGAAAAGTTTATATTTCGATTTTCTGACTTCTCATATGTCTCATAGGATATGTTTATGAGTTTTTTAATATGTAATTTCTTATAATGCCCTAAGATTTCTTCACACTTTTATAATTATACTACTGTTCTGAACATTTATTTTATCAACATTGCATTAAACAACACAGTAGGAAGATTGCCTCATTCTGTATGAAGTTATCACTTATTAATTAATAAGTGGATTTACTGATTTATTTGACCTTATTCATTTAGGGAGTGGTATATATTAATATAGATATATAAATTTTTACCAGCTACTTAGGTACATTATTTTCAACAGGTGGAATACACGTCAGGATATGAATAAAGTGTAGAGAAACTACAATATCAAAACTTTCTTTTCTGACATTTACTTTCAAAATCAAATAGGAAAAATTATATTTTAATTCATGCTCTTACGGCAAGTCTTTTGTTATTTCTCTACTTCTGTTTGTAACATTTAATTTTCTGTGGGTCACTGAGTGTCCTTAGAACATTGTATCTATTTAAATAAGATGAAGAGAATGCTAAACAAGCACTTAAATTTGATCTCCTGATTGAAATAATAGTAGAAAACACTTATTGAGTATTTGCCTGTGAGAAGTACTGTACTAAGTACTTAATGTTTTTTATGCATCGTTTATTTCAGTGTTAAAATAATCCATTTAGGTGATAAAGAAAATAAAGCTCAGATGGGACTTTCTTTTGTGGCTCAGCTGTAAGGAACCCAACAATTTTCCATGAGGATGTGGCTTTGATCCCAGCCCCACTCAGTGGGTTAAGAATCTGGCGTTGCCATGAGCTGTGGTGCAGATCACAGATATGGCTCAGATCTGGCATTGCTGTTGCTGTCGTGTAGGCCTGCAACTGCAGCTCCGATTTGACCCCTAGCCTGGGAACTTCCATGTGCCATGGGTATGGCCCCTGAAAGCAAAGAAGGCTCAGAAAGTTAAGCATCTTACTCAAAATGATACTTTCACTAAAGAAAAGTGGAAGCCTAACTTTTTTGGTCCTAGTGACTGGTGTGCTCACACCTCTCTATTCTTTTATATTTAATCACATTGTCCAAAGGAAAAAAAGAAAATCTATATACAATAATGCTAATAATAAATACATTTTATTTTTCATCTCAGGACTATATGCTACTTGAGTGTAGAAATGTAATTTGACCACTCTATTCACAGGACCTTGAACATTACTTGGTACATATTACTGACCAACTTGAATCAGAGCTGTATATTGAAACTGACTCTCCAATACACATTGCAGGGTTTTGCAAATATAAATAATACATAGCTGTATTCAGAAGTTGTGAGTTTAATGTGTGTACATGTGTGTGCCTATGTAAATAATACACAACTGCATTCAGAAGTTTCCAGTAGATGTTACAGCCCTCATCATCTTCTAATTGTATGACCTTGGATGAACCATGATGCTTCTCAACCTTAACAATAAAATGATGACAATAAAGCATTCCAGAAAGTAGTGAGAATAACAAAAGAGAATGGAAAAGAAAGTGATTTATGAAATACAGATCAATCTACAATTTCTTGCTATAATTTTTACTACATCTTTGTTGTTTTAAATATTTTAAAGATTATACCCAGGGGAATCATCCCAAAGGTAGAAGGGGATACATTTTTAAGGAACAAAGGACCTTTGAAAGGGTAATGATATAAGACTCTTCTGTAGGAGGTTTCCAGCAGTGCTAGGAGATAACATCTGTCTGATATTCAGAAGAGTCATACATCCTGGCAGAGAACAGGCAAAATGAATGAGTTTGCTAATGAGCACTAATTAACCTGTTTGGGTGGAAAATTTGGTTTAATTCAGCGGATCTACCACATACTGACAGACTGAATTTTAACACTAAGCGACTTTCACTAATTTAATTGATTAAAGTTTGAATCTCTAAGCATTTATTTGGTTACATATATACATATTCAATAACTAGGTACCACCTTAAACATTGTCAGGGAAAAGATGTTCTATTTCTGCTTTAGTTGTTGTTAATACACATTATAATAGCACTTTTTCTTTTTTCAATTCATACTAAATAATAATTGAATTCTAATAATTCCTGGAGAATGACAGTAGTCTGTAATTCTGTTCTTACAAAGATAAATTGAATTAGTGATTTAATACATGTTTTAGATATTTTAGACAGAAAACAAATAGTTTTAGTGCAAAATGGATCACTCAGTTTGTGAGTATTTTTAATTGTGAAAAATACACTGAATGAATTCTACCCATTTGAACTACAGTATTCCTTACACCGAGTTTTGCTAATTGCACACATGAGGTGGTTCAACATGCTTCTTGGCCCTCTGTATTTCCTGCAAATTGGCACCTGCATCCAGAGAATGGTCTTAGGTATTACTTCTCTGGCAAGACTCAAAACTTTGACTATAGGTGGCATATAGGGCAGTAAGAAGCAAATAATATCTAATTATCTCCAATTTGTGATGTTCAAAGCCACTGGTGCTTAAATATTGATATATTTAGTTCATATCTGTTTAATCCACCTACTTATTGGTGGTGTACTAATTCTATATTTACTTTTTTTGTTTAGTAGCTGTTATTCTACTATAAAGAAATATTTCCTTTCATTTTCTATCTCATTATTCAACCCTCTGCAATTACAGTCATAATTAAACCTCAAAATGGCACCTCCAACATATCTAAAAAGGCAAATGGGAGCCTCTTATTGCTGGCTCCTGTGGTCCCTTCGACACGTCCCTAGATGTCTGTGAAACATTTCCTGAGATACAATCTAAGATGTTCCAGCATTATCTTGTACATATCTTTCCCTATACCCGGAACTAGCTATTTCTTTAAGAATCATCTAGTGAAAAACAGCACTTCAAGACTATAATCTTGTGTACATTTTTTGTGTAGTGTGATGTAAAAATCAAAGCTATTTTTTTTCTAGGTCAAACGGGATACTACACAATGAGAAGGAATGCTATATAAGAGATAAATTTCAATGTAAAATTGAGAAAAATGCCAGACACAAAATATGTGCTATGTAATTGTACTTACATAAAGTACCAAAACAAGTAAAACTAATTTATGCTGTTAAAACTTGAGATAATGCTTGTTCTTAAGAGTTAGTTACCAAAGGCGCATGGCGGAAGCTCTTGATACTTTTAGAGTCCTTTCTGGTCTGAGTGATGCTTATGTGGGTCTGTTAAATTTTGAAAATGGGTCAAATTTCAATGTATAATTTGTATACTTTAATACATAATTATCATACCAAGGTAATTTAATTTAACACACTAACATTGTGCAATGTAGAATATCCCACTGCATTTCTAATAACTTTTGCCCTAAATGCCTGCACTAGTAAATATACAACAGCTTTCTTTTGATTAGCACTAGTTAATTTAGTCTTTTTTTTATTTTATTTTTTTTTCCTCTCAGGTTGTCCAAAAACACCCAGTTCAACTTTTGTCGTTTTAATAAATGTATAAAGAATACAGTCTGTGTACTCCCATTTGTTTATTTTTATTTTTTATAATATATCCTGTTACTAATTTGTTTTATATTTTTCTACATAGTAGTTTTTGTCTCAATCTCTATAACCCCATTTTATCCCTCTTCTCTTCCCTCTCCCCACTGGGAAACTCTAATGTTTTTTTTGTATCTGTGAGTCTGTTTCTGTTTTGTCATATATATTCGTTTCTTTATTCAATTCTGTATGTAAGTGAATACAGAGTGTATGTCTTTCTCTGACTTATTTCACTAAGCATGATACTCTCTAGACCCATTCACTTTATTGCAGATGGCAGAATTTCATTTTTTAATGATTGAGCAATATTCCATTGTATAGACACACACATATACATACACACACACATACACATATATATATCACATCTCTGTCCATTCATCTGTTGAAGGGAATTTGGTCTGCTTCAATTTCTTGGCTATTGAAAAAATGCTGCTATGAAAACTGAGGTGCATATAGCTTTTTAAATTAATATTTTCATTTTCTTCAGAAAAATACCCAGGAGTAGAACTGTTGGATCATACAGTAGTTCTATTTTTAGTTTTCTGAGGAACTTCCCTATTTTCCATAGTGGCTGTACGAATTTATACTTCTACCAACAGTGTACTAAATATCTATTCAGATTTTCTGCCCATTTTTCAAATTGAGTGTTTTTTTTTTTTTGATGCCAAATTGTATAGAGCTATTTATACATTTTGGAAAGTATTTCTTTATCAGCCACATTATTTGCAAATATTCTCTCTCATTCAGTAGGTTTTATTTTCAGGATTTTGTTTTGTTTTTCAGGGCCACACCTAGGGATTGAATCAGAGCTGCAGCTGCCAGCCTATACCACAGCCACAACAGTGCCAGATCCAAGCCGCGTCTGTGACCCATGTCACAGCTCGTGGCAAGGCCAGATCCTTAATCTGCATCCTCATGGATACTAGTCAGGTTCGTAATGAGCCACAATAGGAGCTCAGAAAGTGTATCTTATGTTCCCCCTTGTCCTTTCTTCCTTTTGTTTGAATTAATCAAAATATTTAAATACCCATTTCCTAATATATTTCAATGGTTCCTCTCAAATCATCATTTCTTCTCAATGGTGACCACATGAAGGGACTCTTCTTTGTGCTTGGAGGAGGGATTGTAATAAAAAGTTCTTTTTTGAGTGGCAAGGGCAAGTCCATACCTTCCAGTGCTTTTTTCTCATTCAGTATTCCAAATTTGGTGGCAATCACTTATTTTTTTTTTAGATAAAGTATTCTTTTCCATCTTCTACTTCTCCTATGAAATTGTCTATTAATTTGCTCTTGTGCTACTTTAACTTTGTTTCTGCAGTGGTATTTATTTTTAATTTTTCCTATACTCCTGAACCTAATATCTGACTTATCCTAATTCTTATTCAACTTTTATGTCTTTTTAAAATTTTGTAATGTCTTTTAACAGTTTTGAAATAATAGGCTACAGTTGTATCTGTTTAATGTACTCAACTTTCTGAGTTAATACCTGGAGAGATGTTACTCAGCTGTTATTTCTTATGCTATAATGCTAAATTTGCTCAAAATTTGATTTCAATACTGTCCTGTTGTTTATTTTTACATGAAATTGTTTCATCTAAACTTGAAAACGAGGCAGTGTTCAGGAGAGATTTTATAACCTCAGAGATCCCTAGTCGATTGCTATTTCTGAGCAGTGTTCTCATATATAATAGCTTTTATTTTCCTTTTCAGTTTCTGGCTTTGTTATCCTCTCCCACTTTGGTCAAGAGCCCTCTCTTTTCTCCATTTATGTTGTTTCTTTCCTACCTAATTTAATATCACTACCAGAGATTCCTTACCAATATCTGGCTACTCTACCCATAGAGTGGAGCCTCAATGGGTAATGATTGAACATTCATCACAACTAGGTAGGTAAAGCTGCTTCAGACCCTCTTACCATAGGCCCCTTGTAATCACCCACCATTAGAGATGGTGAAACCCCTCCCTGCTTCAGCTGCTCTTGTCAGATCAATCTAAGGTCCTCATAAATATCTGTTGGTTATTTCGAGTTCTTTTCTCAGATCTATCTGATGCTGTTTCCACCTGCACAGATGTTGAAGCCAGGACGTAGTATCTAATTTGTGGGACTAGGTAAAAATGTGGGTAAAATAATTAAGAATTTGAAGATAGTGAGAAGAAGGCATTAAATCAGCTCTGTGGCCTTTCCAAACAATAGGTAATAACCATGAAGCAACATGATGGACAGTATTTAGGTCTTCTGGCTCTTGGTGGTCTGTCCTTACTCACTGGTATTTGTGGTAATTATGTTTCTGCCAGTGTTACCATTGTCTAAAACACTATTTAAAAAAAAAACTGAAAGTTAAAATTATACTGGCAAGGTTTGTTAAGTTTTCGAGTCCTATCTGGTTTAAAAATAAAATTGTCTATGTGATTAAAATGATCATACTTGAATTTTCCTTTTATATGACAAAATTTGTTATTTTGTGTAAAAAATGTTATGCTAATATTTAAGAATTATCATGGTACCTAAAAGTGGAAATATTTTAGACCAATATACTCCATATCTGTGTAACCACACTTTTAATCATTCAAATCTCCAGTGGATCATTTAACATGAAAACACTGAAGTTTCAAGAGTATACCAAAACAAAATGTTATTTCTTGCTAAGATGATAGTTGCTAAGTTGAATGTAGATGGTTTTCTCAACAAGTGATAGAAACCCTGAGGAACCTAAGCTGGTTCCAAAGGATTTCCCATCTTCAATAAGTCTTATAAGGAGTTCGCGTCATGGCACAGTGGTTAATGAATCTGACTAGGAACCATGAGGTTGCGGGTTTGGTCCCTGCCCTTGCTCAGTGGGTTAAGGATCCGGCGTTGCCGTGAGCTGCGGTGTAGGTTGCAGACGTGGCTTGGATCCTGCGTTGCTGTGGCTCTGGTGTAGGCCGGTGGCTACAGCTCCGATTCAACCCCTAGCCTGGGAACCTCCATATGCCGTGGGAGTGGCCCAAGAAATAGCAAAAAGACCAAAAAAAAAAAAAAAAGACTGGGGGGGAAAAGAAGTAAAACATAAATTAAAAAAAAAATAATAATAAGTCTTATAAGACATCCTTGGAAGTCTATCAAGCCAAAACAGCTAAGAGCATGAAAAATTGACTATGAAAAAGTATTTGTGTGATTATCTTGTAATATTTATTATTTCTGTCATATCCATTGGCTATAATTTAGTCATGTGACTACCAAGACAATCTAAGAAATCTATTCCAACTGCATGCCCAGGAAGAAAAGGATGTAGATTTAATAAAATCTATAATTTCCTAGAGCTGCCAGAACAAATTACAACAAACTGCTTGACTTACAAAACATTAATTGTTCTCTTGCAGTTCTGGAAGCTAAAAGTCTAAAATGAAGGTGTTGGCAGGACTATACTGATTCCAAAGGGTCTATGGAAAATTCTTTCTTGCCTCTTCTAGTTTATGGTGGGTGCTGGTAATTTTTGGAATTCCTTGGTTTGTGGAAGCATAAATCAAATCTCCACTTCTATTTTCGCATGGCCTTGTTGTCTATGAGTCTCTGTGTTCCTATGTCTCCAAATTTCTCTTCCTTATAGGACACTAGTCATGGGAATTAGGGCCAACCCCAATCCAGTATGATGTAATCTTAACTTGATTCAATCTGAAGAGTTCCTTTTCCAAATACGGTCACATTCATAGGTACTAGAGTTTAGGAATTCAATATGTCTTCTTGCAGGACGCGATTCAATCCACAACAGAGAGTTTCTGCCATATTCAACTGTGGCTTTAACCTTGAGAGTCTTCCCCATGAATAATCATAAACTCTCTTTTATTCAAAAAAGAAATCAAATATATTATAGGAATAGTATCATAAAATGCTCTTAATTGTGAAAATTCTCCTCAACATACTTGGTTCAAATCAAATCTTATCTTTCTACAAAGACAATCTTGTCACATTTCACAATCTATTGACTGTTAGAATGTGAAAAGTTCTTTTCCTTGGCCATTAAGGTCCTCTAAGAGAATATGAATATTTTCAAAAAATTAAAATTAAAACAAATCAATAAAGCAGTATAATTTTCACTGGTAAAATAACAATATTGCCAAATTATATTTTGAAGTCTGGCAAAACATTTCTGTGTTGAATTATCTTCAGTCTGAAAAAGAAAATTAGTATTAAAGTTTCTCATAGTGACCAAGAGTTAGGCTGCATAGTTGAAGGATCACATTCCTAAAAATGATTCCCCTTGGCAGCTGTTCACCAGGTAATGATTCTTCCATGTCTAGGAATGAAACCTTAATACTATGACACCATACTTACAGTGTGTATCTTTTACTTTCTGTCAAGGTTAACAGGGTTATTATCCTTTTGCCGTTGATCTCAAAACAAAATGTATCTGGTTTTTTCTTGCTAGTCGTAGAGCAATTAGCCGAGGACAAACAGGGCAGCGGCCATTCATGTGGGTGTACAGGAAAACTTTCCTTGTGACCCATGGACACAGTAAGAATTAAATAAATCAATTTCTAAACTCTTAAAGTACTTGCACAGGATGGCATCCAGGCTTAAGATGGCCCTGAGGAACCCCTAATCATTCTCCTCTGGCTGACCTTGAGCCTGTGGGAAAGCAGGCACTGAAGGATAAGGCAGAGCTGTAAACTCTGTCCAACATGCACACAGATTCCTCTGCAGAGGCTGTGGGTTATTTTTTGTTGTTGTTGTGCCAAGGATTTAAGGAAATTTCTTTCTAATCTTTAAATGGCCTAAACAGAAGTAAGGTTTTTCTAGCCACATACAACAAAGAATACAGATTTCATAAAACTTAGTCCAGAAAAATCATTAAACATATGAATAATAACCACAACAGGGAGAGAATAATCTGATTTTGAGAATTATCCCATTTTAACATTTAAAACAATCATTTTCAAAGGAAAAAAATACAAGACATGAAAAAAATAAGAAAGTATGGCCCAGGCACAAGGGAAAAAAAAATATCAACAGAAACCAACTGTCCCAAGGAATCACAGATGTTAGACTTATTTTGCAAAAACTTCAACTATTTTAAATATGTTCAAAGAGATGATGGAAACCATTTTTAAAGAAGTAAAAGAATGCTTATCTCGCCAAATGAATTATGAAGTATATGAAATAAATGGTGTCTCACCAAACAGAAAAAAATCAATAAAGAGACAAATTATAAAAAGGAACCAAACTTTTCTGGAGCTGAAAAGTACAAAAACTAAAATTTGAGGAAAAGAAAATTTAAGTAGAGGAGCTCAACTGCAGAACTGAGCAGACTAGGACAGATGAATCAGTAAATTTGAATAGGTCAATTGGGATGTTTTTCATTGTGAGGAAAATAAAAACAATTAAGAAAAATTTGCAAAGGCTAAGGGAACTATGGAATACCGTCAGGCATACCAACATACGAAGAGAGAATATTTGAAGAGATAACAGCTGAAAACTCCCCAAATTTGATGAAAAAAAATTAATGTACATACTCAAGAAGCTCAAAGAACTCTAGGAAAAGCTCAGAGATCCACACAGAGACATATGAGTCAAATTACAGAAAGACAAAGGTAAAAAAGAGAACCTGGAAAGCAACAAGAGATAAGTGACTCATCATATACAAGGGCCCCACAATAAGACTTAAATATATTAGTCACAGGAATATAATATACAGCATAAATAATATTGCTAAAAATACTATAATAACTCTATATAGGGACAGACAGTACCAAAACTTATCCTCGCAATCATTTCATAATGTATTTAAATGTTAAATCAGTATGGGGCATGCCCGAAACTAATGCAGTATCACAGGTTATATACATATATACACACATACATACACATGATATTAGCAGCTAACCTCTCATCAGAAGTCATGAAGATGAGTAGGAAGTGAAGTAGAATAACATATTTAATGTTCAGAAAGAAAAAAAACTGTCAACCAGTAACTTTAGCTGGTAAATTATTTTTCAAAAATGGAGATAATCTCCCCTTTGAGTATGAATGGAACTTGCAAATATAAGACATTACTCCTTTGATTAGGTTACACTACATTGCACAGCTAACTAATAAAGCAAAATGATCAGAGTCCACCTTTCCTAATTACATGAGCTCTTTAAAAGTGCAGACTTTTTTCCAGGTGGTTCCAGAAGGGATACCAGAGAGATTCAAGGTATGAGGAGTTGAGAGCGTTTCCTGGCCAACAGCTCACAACAAAATGAATCCTGCAGTTCTATAACTGCAAGAAATTGAATTCTTCCAACAACCCAATGACCTTTTAAGTGCATCGTTACAGTCAAGAGCCTACAGATGATTACAAAGCCAGGCAACATCTTGATTCTTGATTTCAATATTATGAGACACTGAGTAGAGAATCCAGCTAAACAAGGCCAAAATTCTAACACAGGGAAAATGAGATAATAACATTGGGTTATTTTCAACTGCTAAGTTTGTGGAATTTGCTATACAATGATAGAAAACTACAGTACTCTGTTATACTTTCCCATGATTAGGTCATTTTAATGAATGGAACCATTAGCTTACTAAACTCCATGACATGTGCTCCTCATATGATATTCTGATTCAAGGAAGGCGAAAAGACCCTCCTTGGTTCTTGCTTGGAACATTAAATTTGTTTCTTCATTTATTTATTTTTAGAAAAGTTTCTGAAAATCAATTTGTAAATAGATAATATATTGGTATGGGTCACAAACCAAAATGTATAACAAGATACATAGTGAAAATTTTTCAGCCATTGTTACCCTCATCTCCACTGTTCTAACTTGTTTCCCTCCATAGCTAACCACTGCAATTTCTTGATATTCTTCTAGAGTTATTTAAAAATGCAGATGTGTGCAAAAGACTGGGGTTTTTTTGCGTTGTTCTTTAGTTTTTTTATGGCTGCACTCACAGCACACGGAATTTCCTAGCCCAGGGATCAAATTGAATCTGAGCTATGGAAACACCAGATCATTTACACACTGCACTGGGCCAGAGATCCAACACTAGTGAACACAGCAACCCAAGCTGCTGCAGTCAGATTCTTAACCCACTGCACTACAGCAGGAACCCCACAAAGGACTGTTTATCACTACCAATATTCATTTTCCCCATCTTAAATAATACTAGAATTTTTAGTTACCTTGGATGCAGGGATAAAAACTGTACTCTCCAGGTTCCCTTACAGCTAGGTGTGCCTAGGTGGAATAAAGAGAAGGATTATGTGGAAGCTCTCAGAAACATTCTTTGAAATATGCCTTTGGTTTCTGTTTCTCCATCGTGCTGCCTAAAAAGTGGATGGTAGCTTGGACTGAGGCCAAGGCCATGATCTTAGAACCATGGCTGGTGATCGAGAAATAAATTCCTGAGCATGCCATGGAGCATAGCCTTCATACCAGTCCTGATTTTCCCACCTCCAGCAATTAACAGAAAAAAATAAACCTATGTTTCTTAAAAGAAGGAGAAATCAAGACATCCCCAGATAAACAAAACTGAGATAGTTTATCATGAGAAGATCTGTACAGGAAGACCCTGTTTTATTGTGCTTTGCTTCTTTGTGCTTTGCCTATATTGCATTTTTTACAAAGTGAAGGTTTGTGGCAACCTTTGTTTGGTGCCATTTTTCTAACAGCATTTGCTCACTGTCTCTGTATCACATTTTGGTAATTCTCATAATGTTTCACATTTTTTCATTATTATTATTAACTTGTTATAATGATCTGTGATGAGATTACCACTGTAATTGCCTTAGTACACCACCAACTATACCCATATAAGACAGCAAATGTAATCAAGAAATGTGTTCTGACTACTCAACAAGCCAATCCCTTATTTCTTGGGCCTTTTCCTTGGGCCTATCTCTGAGACACAATATTGAAATTAGGCCAATTAATTATCTCACAATAATTTCTAAGTGTTCAAACAAAAGAAAGAGTCCTATGTCTTGCTTTAAATGAAAAGCTATAAATGATTAAGCTTAGTGAAGAAGGCATGCCAAAAGCCAAGATAGGCTGAGAACTAGGTCTCTTGTGTCAAACGGGGAGCCAAGTTTTTAATGCAAAGAAAGTTATTGAAGGAAATTTAAACTGCTGCTCCAGGAGAGACCTGAAAGATGAGAAAGCAAAACAACCTTATTGCTGAGACGGAGAAAATTATATTGATATGGATAGAAGATCAAACAATTAAAACATTCCCTCAAGCCAAAGCACAATCCAGAGTAAGGCCCTAATGCCCCTCAATTCTATGAAGGCTGAGAGAGCAGAGGAAGTGGCAATAAATAAATATCTGAAGATAAGAGGTTGATTCAAAGGAAGAAGCCACCTTCATAATAGAAAGTGCAAGGTGAAGCTGCATGTGCTGATGTAGAAGCAACACCAAATTATCCATAAGATGTGGCTAAGATAATTAATAAAGGTGACTACAATAAAAACAGATTTTCAATGAAGACAAAAGAGCCTTATATTGGAAGAAGAAGCTATCTAGGACTTTGATAGCTAGAGAATAGAAGTCAATGCCCGACTTCAAAGCTTTGAAGGACAGACTGACTTTCTCTTAGGGGCTAATGCAGCTGATGAATTTAAGTTGAAGCCAATGTTCATTTAAATTCTGAAAATTCTAGAACCTTTAAGAATTTCACTAAATCTAGTCTGCCTATGTTCTATAAATGGAACAAAAAGTCTGGATGGGAGTACATCTGTTTACAACATGGATTACTAATTATTTTAAGCACATTGTTGAGACTTACTGCTCAGAATATTCCTTTCAGAATATTGATTCACTGACAATGCATCTGGACACTCAAGACTTCTAATGGAGATGTTCAATGAAATTACTGTTTTCATACCTGCTAACACAATACCCGTGTTGCAGTCCATGGATCAAAGAGCAATTCTGACTTTCAAGTCTTTCTAGCCAAAAAATATATTTCTTAAGGCTATAGATGCCACAGATATAGCATGGGTCCAATGGATCTGGGCAAAGTAAATTGAAAACTTTATGGAAGGATTGTCCATTCCACATGCCATTAACAACACTGGTGATTCTTAGGAGATGCCAAATTATCCACATTAATACAAGTTTGAAAGAAGTTAATTCTAACTCTCATGACTGACTCTAAGAAAGTAAGACTTCAGTGGAGGAAGGACTTGCAGATATGGCAGAAATAGCAAGAGAACTTGAATTAGACGTGGAGTATGAAAATGTGACTGAATTTATGCAATCACATGATAAAACTTTGAATAAGAGATTGAGGGTTTGCTTATGATTGGTTAAAGAAAGCGGTTTTATAAGATGGAATATACTTTTGGTGACGATACTGTGAACATTGTTAAAAATGGCAACAAAGAACTGAAAATATTGTATAAACTTAGCTGATAAAGCAGCATCAGGGCTTAAAAGGATTGACTTCAACTTTGAGAGATGTTGTACTATGGGTAAAACACTATCAAACAGCATTGCATGCCACAGGAACACTGCACAGGAAAGGAAGAATTAGTTGATGAGGAAAGACCCTCCCCCAGCGAAAAGATTAAGATTCACTGAAGGTTCAGTTGATTGCTAGAATTTTTTTAGCAATAACTTTTTTTTTTTTTCTTTATTGGGCCACATGTGTGGCATATGGAAGTTCCCAGGCTTGGGGTCAAATCAGAGCTGCAGCTGCCAACCTACACCACAGCTCATGGCAACGCTGGATCCTTAACCCACTGAGTGAGGCCAGGGATCAAATCTGCATTCTCATGGATACTAGTCAGGCTCATTACCGCTGGGTCACAAGAGGAACTTCTGCAATAAGGTATTTTTTAAATTAAAATGTATACATTTTAAAAAGACATAACTCTATTGCATACATAGAATATAGTACTGTATAGACATAACTTTAACATGCCTGGGAAACAAAAAATTCATATAAATTATTCATTGTGATATTCACTTTATTGCAGTGGTCTAGAACCAAACCTGCAATATCTCTACAATATCCTAAGGTATGCCTGTCCTGCAAGAAATACCATAGAGAGTTATTTGGGCTGCAATTTTTTAAGCTTTATATTAAAGAAAAGAAGCTAGATATAAAGGGTTATATATTGTATGATTTTATTGCTATAAAAATTCCTAAATAAGTGAATCTACACAAAGAGAAACAATATAAGTGGTGGCAGGAGGATGAGGTAAGGGGAAATTTTGTCAAAAAGAAGTACATGACTTCTTTTTGAGATGAAAAAATTGTTGCAGAATTAAATAATAGTGATGAATGCACAAGATTATGAATATACTAAAAAACAATAAATTGTATATTTTAAAACAGTTAAATGGTGAATTTTATGTTATGCTTACTTTATTTCAATAGAAAAATAAGCACTAATACTATTAACTCCCTCACCTATATATCATGTCTTTGTCTGATGTGTATGTAAAGACAGAACACAAAATAATTAATAAGAATCATTAATGTCCAAAATAACATCATGTTCAAAATAAAGTATTTTTAACCACTGCAGATCTGATAACAGGAAATATCTGTAATGTGGTGGGGATCTTTTCATCCATATCACTGTTTCTCCTTTAATTTAAAGCAATTTACGAAAGGACTGGCAAAGAGCAGTGACATCTAATACCATCAGAGATCTCATTCAATGCAGAAAAAAAGTCTATTTCCTCTTATTCACCAGGAACATTTTAGGATATTAGGATTCATCAGTGAACTGGCATATATCCTTGTCCGCAATGACCTTATACTACAATAGAGAAAGAAAAACAATAAACAATAATAAAAGATAAGTATTAGCAGAGTTCCCGTCATGGCGCAGTGGTTAACAAATCCGACTAGGAACCATGAGGTTGCGGGTTCGATCCCTGCCCTTGCTCAGCGGTGTTGCCATGAGCTGGTGTAGGTTGCAGACGCGGCTCAGATCCTGCGTTGCTGTGGCTCTGGGTAGGCTGGTGGCTACAGCTCTGATTTGACCCCTAGCCTGGGAACTTCCATATGAGTGGCCCTAGAAAAGGTAAAAAGACAAAAATAATAATAATAATAATAAAAGATAAGTATTAAATAGGGTGGTATAAGACGATAATTTCTACAAAATGAAAGGGAAAATAAAATAGGTTAAAGAGGATTGGGAGAACAGGATTAGTGGGTAACAAAGAATGAAAGAAGCATGGAACTTTGTCTGTTTTGAGGGTAACATACTGAGGAGTACTCAGATAAGCCAGAAAAATGTCCTCTTTTAGGAAAGGAAAATTATGTTTCCTTCCATGTGTCCCTACATGTCCATTGATATCAGTATCTAAGTCCTAGTAAACCAAGTTGGAAATCTTGATGCCAGTATAGATTCTTCACTCTCTCTGTGTATTCAAGTATTCTACATTACTGCTTTGGTTTAGTACTGAAGTTTTGCAAGAGCATCCTAATAGGGCTTCATGCCTCCAGTCTCACAGTTTTTCTTCCTCAGACCATCTTGTAGTCACAAAGAAGAAAAACACACATTTGATGTGAATGTCTCTCTTGCTTTAGTTTAAAAGCAACCAGTGGCTCTAAATTGCTCAGATAAAGTTTTAAATCAATCTGCCAGATCAAGAAATAAAACACAGGCAGTATCCTAGTAGTCTTTAGTGTTCAGTTCCTTTATCACACACACACACACACACACACACACACACACACACAAATACTATTTTGATGCTTTAGGAAGTTCCTGTTGTGGCTCAGTGGTAATGAACCTATGAGGACGCAGGTTTGATCCCTGGCTTCGCTCAGTGGGTTAAGAATCCAGTGTTGCTGTGAGCTGTGGTATACTCACAGACGTGTCTCAGATCTGGCAGTTGTGGTTGTGGTGAAGGCTGGCAGATGCATCTCCAATTCGACCCCTAGCCTGGGAACTTCCATATGCTGTAGGTGTGGCTCTAAAAAGACAAACAAAAAACTATTCTGATGCTTTAAATAGTTTTAACACATATGCCTACATCCCTAAAGAATACAGCTGATTTTTGCTTAAGTATTATATAAATAAAATCACAATGCATGCATCACTTTTTAAAATACCTTTATCACCCAATTACAAGTTTGTGAGATTCACGTGTTGCTGCATGTAGCTATCATTCATTTATTTTGCTACATAACATTTACCGTTAAGAATATGTCCCAATTTATTCACCTGTTTAGGTCTTACTGAACATTTGGGTTGCTTCTCCTTTTGGGGTATTATGAAAATTGTTGGTATCAATTTCTTGATTAAATGTATCCTAAAGTCCCACAGATATGTGCATATGGTTCTCTAGGTTATATACACACGTGTACAATTGCTGAGTCTTAAAATATGCATATATTTAGGTGTTCCCTTCGTGGCTCTGCAGTTAATGAACCCGACTAGGATCCATGAAGATGTGGGTTCGATCCTTGGCCTCACTCAGTGGGTTAAGGATCTGGCATTGCCGTGAGCTGTGGTGTAGGCTGGCAGCTGTAGCTCCGATTCAACCCCTAGCCTGGGAATGTCCATATGCCATGGGTGCAGCTCTAAAAAAAAAAAAAATGTATACATTCAAAGATTTTCTATACTGCACACTAGGATGAAAGATCTGTTTTGCATTTTTATGATACTTACTAGCAATCATCATAATTTTTCAGTCTTGTGATTTTTAAAAAAATTTTTATGGTCATACCCATGACCTATGGAAGTTCCTAGGCCAGAGATTGAATGTGAGCTGCAGCTGTGACCTATGCTGCAGCTGTGACAATGCCAGATCCTATAAATCACTGCAGTGGCCCAGGATCAATCCCATATCTCTGTAGTGACCCAAGATGCTGCAGCTGGATTTCTAACCCACTGTGCCATGGTGGAAACTTCACTTGTGGATTTTTAATAGAAATGTATTTTGGTTTTTAACATATTATTTGAGATATAATTCACTATAAAAATAATGCACTTAAAATATACCATTTAATGGTCTTTAGTATTTCAAGAGATCTGTACAATTACTACCACGATTTAGAATATCTTCATCATCTAAGAAAGAAACTAAGTACTCTTCAGTGATCACATCCGGAATCCCCAAAGGCCTCACAACTGAGCCTAAAGCAGATGCCAATGTACTTTTTGTATCTATGGATGTCCCCATTCTGGACATCTATTTGAATGTAATCACATAATATATGAACTTTTGTAACTGATTTCTTAAACTTAGTATGTTTTCAAAGTTGATCTACATTGGAGCATGATCAAAGACTTAATTATGTCATATGACCAAATAATATTCCAGTGACTTTTTTTGGACATGCCGCATTTTTTTATACATTCATCCATTGACGGACATTTGGGTAGTTTCCACCTTTTAACCATTATGAAAAATGTTGCTATACACATTCAGGTACAAGTTTTTCATGAACATACTTTTTTATGAATATTTATTTTTATTTCTCACATGTATATCTAAAAGTGAAATTGCTGGATCATCAATCTGTGCTTAAACATTCAAGAAACCGAATGAGTTTTTACCCAGAATGGCTGAATTTGTTTTCATTACCATCAGCAGCATTTGAGGGTTTAATTTCTTCCCATCCTCACAAACACTTGTTATCTTCCTTCTTCAAGCTAGGCATCCTAGTGTATATGAGGTGATATTTCATTTAAGTTTCAATTTATAGTTTCCTGATGGCCAATAAAGTTAAGCATCTATATGCTTATTGACCATTTGTTTATATTTATGGGAGAAATATTTACTCAGATCTTTGACCTTTTTAAAACTGTTTTCTTTTTATCAGTGAGTTGGAAGTTTTCATTACATTATTTTAGATTGAAGTCCTTCATCAGACATGATTTGCAAGCATTTTATCCCATTTTTTATTGTCTCTTACCTGTCTTGATAGTGTTCTTGGAAGCACACACATTTTTAATTTGCAAAAAGTTCTAAACATCTGTTTTTTTATTTTGTTGCTCATGCTTTTGATGCTATATTTAACTGTTAATCTTTTTTTTCAAACCAATGTGGAAAAAGTAAATTAGGTTGATCTAAAAACAGTTAATGAACAAAAACGTGTTTTAATCTTATTTTGTATTTTATTACTGCTTATGCTGTGAAACACATTTTAATGACGTTATAAAAACATACTTTTTAATTTTTCTACTCTGTTGCTATAATGCCCGTTAGGCTATAATAACCATAAGGGCCGCATCATCCCCAGGCAAGCACAGGATGATGCAGTGACTGAAACTCATAGTGAAAGGAGTTCTGAGTTGAAGAAAGTTCACATGTTTCTTCTGCCTCTTAAGAGATTTTTAGAAAATCTGCTAACTGCTACTTATACTACCCATATGTGAAGTGGAGAGAATAATATTAAATGGCATCATAAAATTCAAGAACTTAACAGAGGTATTGACAAGTAGCTCCAACTCAATAAATTATCCGCATTCCCATCACTCTCCTTCTTTGAGTCTTTCTGGCTTCTGGTGGCTCCCAGAAATTCTTGGCATTTCTTGGCTTATTTTTGAACTTTTTTAAGAGTGTGCTACTATAATTTTTGTAATACTATTCCATGTAATTTCCTGTAATAGTACTTCATGAAAATGAATAGTGTGTATGTAGAGTCATCTATTAAACTTGTATTTCCAATCTTTTTTAAAGATAGATTTATTTCTCGCATCCTATGCACCCTTTCTCAGTGTTTTGGCTAACTAGCTTTACCCTTTTAAAGTTCACCAAGATAATTTAAATTAAACTAGATATATTAATACATTTTATTTTTATTTTTTTGTCTTTTGCCTTTTCTAGGGCCACACCGCGGCACATGTAGGTTCCCAGGCTAGGGGTCTAATCGGAGCTGTTGCTTCTGGCCTACGCCAGAGCCATAGCAATGTGGGATCTGAGTCTCATCTGCGACCTACACCACAGCTCATGGCAATGCTGGATCCTTAACCCACGGAGCAAGGCCAGGGATCAAACACACAACCCCATGGTTCCTAGTCAGATTCATTAACCACTGAGCCACGACGGGAACTCCCAATAAATTTTAAAATATTACTTTTAAGCTGTAAATTTAAGGTATTCATATTAGAGTTTTATATTACCTTTCCAATCTTTTATATCTGCAATCAGAACTACTTTTCACCTTAAGAATTTGTGTTAACTAGCATACGAAATGCTATATTTTTCCACAATTTTAAATACTACAAAAAAGTTAGATCCAAATTCTCTTCTTTATACTACTGTTTTCTAGACTACACATCTATAATGGTTTACTTTGGCATTCGATAAACTGAAAAATAACATCTTTATTTCCATGAAGAAAGAACGAGTCTTTTACTTTGCAATTTAATACACACAGCAAACTCACAGAAGTAAATGGACCAAGCACCACAGTAATGTGATCTAAGTTACTAAGTTTCACCAGAGTCTATTTACTCCCTAGTATAATTAAAATAGTATAAAGTAAAATGATAATTTTTTTGTTCTTTTATGAATAGAAAACATTCATTCACTACTCCATAGAGATACTAGTTTTTGGGCATAAAGCTATATTAAGAAATAGCCATTATTATAATACTTATTTTAATTTGACTAGATTTTATAAGGATTCAGCCTCATAACATTCTACATTGTTTTCTTAGAAAATTTATGAACACGGTTATGTCTCATATGTTCAAAAGCAAAAATATACAACATAAAATTGGAAAAGAGAATGTAGCTTTATTTAGACAGTATCTTAAGCAAACATATAGGGAATTTTGGGAAATTCATGATCAGTTAAGGGACTTATCCTTTGATTATTTGGGAAAGAAAATGGAATATATATTAGTTAACTTCCTTGACTATTTCCTTTCATGAGATGTCACTATGCACTTACTAAAATAGCTAAAATAAAAAAGTAAATCTGGAAATTCCATTTGTTGCCAAAGATGGCGAGCAACAGGAACTATTATTCATTCCTGATTGATTGCAAAATGATACAGTCACTTTGGCAGACAGTAAGGCAAGTTCTGACAAAACTAATTATACACTTACCATACAATCAAGCAACCATGCTCCTATGTATTTGCCTAGCTGATTTAGAAAACTTCTATACAAAAACCTAAACATTAATATTTATTGTAGCTTTATTCATAACTACTTAAGACTGTGTACAACCAAGATGTCCTTCAATAGGTAAACTGATAAGCAAACAATGGTACATCTGTACAATGGATTTTATTCAGCAATAAAAAGGAACAAGCCATAAAGCCACACAAAGTATAAATGTACATATATTGCTAAGGAAGAGGAACAATATGCAAAGTCTACATATTGTAAATTTTTTTTGGCTTTTTATTTTTACTTTTTGTCTTTTTAGGGCCACACCCACGGCATATGGAGGTTCCCAGGCTAGGGGTCAAATTGGAGCTGTTGCTGCCAGCCTATACACCACAGCCACAGCAACGCCAGATCCAAGCCGCATCTGCGACCTGCACCACAGCTCATGGAAATGCCGGATCCTTAGCCCACTAAGCAAGGCCAGGGATCGAACCTGCAACCTCATGGTTCCTAGTTGCATTCATTTCCACTGCACCATGACAGGAACTCTGCAAAGTCTACATATTGTATTATTCAAATTATATAACATTCTGGAAAAGGCAAAACTATAAGCATGGTAAACTAACTGGTGGTGCCCAAGGTGATAATGTGTGTTGGGGGGTGGGGTTAAGTAGGTGAAAAATAGTGGACTTTTGTGGTTAAATTATTCCATACGATGTTACTATGGTGGATTCGTTACTTAGGCATTTGTCAAAACTCATTGGATTTTATAGCACAAGGAGTGAAGCTAAATGTATGCAAATTTAAAAAATCATTCAGGAGACTAGGGCATCCTGAGATGGAAAATAGACTGTAATAAAATAATCTGATTATATTATAAACAAATGAAATAACCTCACTAATGGAGGAGAAGGGGAAAGATGTTGACTTAAGCATCTCGTTATGTTTTGTTGTACTTTTTCTACATGGGTATGGTTAACAATTACGGTACATTTCCACATGAAAAAAATTACCTGAAAGATTATAGATGATGAAAGCCAACTTCTCACTTTTGGAGTAAGAGGTTACAGATGAGCAAATAGAGGGAGAATAATCCTTGTGGCAATGAATTAGAGTTGGAAACAATATTACAAACTAATGTTCAGATTAATGTACATATGGAAATATTTATAGATATGAGTATGTCCACAGGTTGGTGTGTCAAATTTATGATAGTTGAAAGAGCTAGGAAAAAATAGCACCTATTAGCAATGAGCATGCCTAGCACCTAGATGACTAGTTTTTGGATTTGAAAAACATTCTCTTTGGAGAACTGGTAGAATTTAGATCGGAGGAAGGGAATCTACAGGATGAGCTTGAACATCTTGTAGTTGTAGAAATTAATGAAGTGATCAAAGCACATACACTCAAATACATAACACTGAGGGCATGTCAAAAGGACACAGGAGTCAACTGAAAGAGTTGGCAATGCCCATAGCTGGAACCATCTGATCAACCAAATGATTTGGCATTAGATTATAACCCTAAGTAAAAACTAAATGTCTGTGAATCCATACAGATATAAATAAATGACTAAATAGCTGGAGGAAAATACACAAATATCCTATGGAAAAGAATTCCAAATAATTTATGTAGTCTCCTCCCTCAAAAAGATTCAATTTAACTCTCACCTTAAGTGTGGACTGCAACCATAATGACTTACATCCGAAGAGTACCATGGAAAGAGAAATGAAATAATAGCTTTACAGTGGAGATGGGACAAACTCTACCTCAACCAAGGAACAAAGTTTAAATGTATAGTTATTTGTAATCATGTCATGCTGATATTATATGGTGATGTCATGTTGACATTTTATGACAAGAATGACACTTCTTTGTAGTATTCCTGTCTTCCAAAAAAATAATCAGGAGAAAAACATCACAGAGATCACAGTCAATTGGGCATTCAGAGCACTCATCAAAACTGTCAAAGTCACCAAAAACAAGAAAGTCTAAGAAACTATTACAGCCAAGAGAAGCCTAAGATACAACTGAATGTATGTATTTATTTATTTTATTTTTTTCCTACTACTTTATGTTTTTAATACTTAATGAATTTTATTACATTTATAGGTGTACAACAATCATCACAACCAAATTTTACAGCATGTCCATCCCAAAACCTCAGTGCATCCCCCACCCCCCTGAATGTATGTATTTATTAAGAGTATGTGTGTATGCGTGTGTGTGAATGTATACATGTATAATCAGTGTAATAGTGGTGGTTCCTGCAATAACTTTTTCTTCCATTTGTAGTTGGTGATTGTGTACACATGTTACTTAAACAATACAACAACATTCTAGAAATTTTAAAGAATAAAATAAATTCCTCACAAATCTTTTGGTTTTATCTGAATTCACATATTGCTTCCATTTCCTCAGTCAGTAAGGAATTACCTGGCAATTTAAAACATCTTTGCTTTTATAGCATGAAAGGTTGAATTATACATTTGCTCTCCATTTAAATTATCCTTTCAAGAATGTTCAAAAGATGCTTTAAATACTCCATTTATCTCCATCATATCATTATTAAAGAGAAAACAGAAAACTCAATAAATAACAGGTATAATAAAAATTACCTGCCTCATTTTTACTTAATCTTTCTTGTCTTTACCTTTAGTAAGGGATAGGGGTAGGAAGGAAAGGAAGGGAAAATAATCATAATTTTCTCTACTTAAGTCTTCTCAACACTGGCATTCTCTTTTTGTATGCTGTATTATTATGAAAATATTTAAATGATTTATATATGTTTATTATTAAGAAAAGGAGATACCGTAATATAGGTAATAGTAGGAACAATCTAACAGATGCTTTTTCCATAGAGAGTTACATGGTGGCCTTTTATGGATTATATAGATATAATATAGCTTACTTTCCAAGATAATATTAAAATGCTAAACATTTGAAATAGACAAAGCAAATAAATCACAAACTCTTAATACCGCCATGGCAGAGTGTTCTCAAGATAATTTATAGAGAATTGAAGGGCATTTTTCTCAATCTTTTGCTTTCTTCATACCTGAGTTTTTCAAGTTCCTATCACTAATTTTAAGAGTTACACCCACACATCCACGATCTTTTCACAGACAGAAGTAAAATAAATATAAGAACTATTGTTCACTACCTGATCTATCAAAGACCAGTGACAACTGTCAAAAATCAATTCACATTACTTTAACTAAACTTTGTATGATTAATTGCTTCTAAGTCATTGAATAAATTTATGTTCTTTAGTCATCATTAAGATAGAAATTTGGTGGCCGGCAGCTGTAGCTCCAATTCAACCGCTAGCCTGGGAGCCTCCCTATGCAACAGGTACAGCCCTAAAAAGACGAAGAAAAAAAAATTATGCTAAGAAAAATTGACTTTTTTCTATGAATTAAAATACCAGTATTTTTAAAAATGTATGTTATAGGTAAGAGAGAGTGCCTGTATGGATTTCTAAAATATAAATGATTAAGTCAACTTGTTCTATGCAAATATGTGTCCATGTCACAAACATTCTACAAAGCCACATAGTTTAGTTTTTTGTTATGTTTTGTTTTTTTTTGTCTTTTTGTCTTTTCTAGGTCCGCTCCCGCGGCATATGGAAGTTCCCAGGCTAGGGGTCGAATCGGAGCTGTAGCTGCCAGCCTATGCCAGAGCCACAGCAACATGGGATCCGAGCCGCGTCTGCGACCTACACCACAGCTCATGGCAATGCTGGATCCTTAAGCCACTGAGTAAGGCCAGGGATTGAACCCGCAACTTCATGGTTCCTAGTCAGATTCGTCAACCACTGTGCCATGATGGGAATTCCAAAAGCCACACAGTTATTGTTCTTGGTCATGTAAGAACATAGGATTCTGGACTGATAATCTAATGTTCTATTCATTATAGTAAACTGACACTGTAATATTTGCATTAGTATATGTACATTAGATTTGGTAGTGTTACATTTTCTGATCTATATTTTTGGGGTGGAAAAAAAATGTGGGTAATATGTCTGCCCAGTCAAATACCCAGCTAGTTATGTATCTCTGCAAGAAATTACAAATCAAGTTTTAGGATTTTGATGGACAATAAATATCTAAAATCAAGTCATATCATATTGTTGACCCTATAACATATGATGCTGAAATAAAACATGACTTTATAATGGGCATTTGTAAATTTTCATAACACAATTGTAAGATTATATCCATACTTTTAACAGGATATATATGTATTTTTGTCATCCTACATATGTTCAGAATCTAGATACTTTACATTGGTGTTGCTTATAATGTCATTGTCTGTGATCTATCTTCTCTCTCCTATTAGCAGCTGCAATCTCCCTCACACATGCTACCATTCTTATTTGCTGACATGTATTTTATTTTACCCGTCTACATGCACTAAAAGCCATTTTATTCTTATATACATAAAAAGATTAACTTTATCAATAATTACTTATATTCAAAAAACTTACAAGCATATTTCTGCATGAGGCACAATATCACTTTCAGAAAACAACACATAAAAGATGGCTTTTATTTCACCAACGTGAACCTTCCAGCTAGAATAAATACCTTAATATTTGTTTAATATTTTAAGAATGAGGGATTGGATAAGATTTAAATGTCCAGTTAATATCAATAAATATGAATAAAATGAGCATTTTCCAATTATTCTAAGTGTATTTTTTAAAATGAAATCTTTATAAAGAAAGGGTGGTTTTTCCAGTTGTTTTTTTCAGTCACAGAAAATGTGATACTTTAATGGAAAATAAAAATAAAATTGACACTTTTTCTCTTTTGGTCCTATGGTTATTTCTTTCTTCGATTTTCTTTGTCAGAATATTACACAGAACTACTGAACTGGAAATATTGCTTGATTTAACCCTTGAGGAAATAAAAACAAGATAACGTGTGCAAATGAAACTCGGTATATACTCAAAAGTAATTCTAAAGCGATGTATTTTTATAAATATTTTTTCAAATACTACTTTACTACTGGATAATCAGATAATTTCTAAAGAAACAGGTAAAATTAAAGGTGTAGAGGCTCTAAAATAGTCCAGTTCCAAAATACATGTATACAGGACTAAGACTTCATATCACATCATACAACAATTTTCACATTAGAACTGACATCATATCAGTCAAATATGTAATAGATTATTCAATGAGTTTCCTCATTGTGGCTAGCACCATAAGAAGCTACAAATATGATAGCACACAATTTCTGAAATTGTATTCTAATAACATTTTATGGTCTATTATCTTACTATTAAATTATTTATGTCTACCCCATAAGGAACAAGGGATATAGGTAGTCGAATTAGTTTAAGGATTATTACTAAGATTATTATTGGCAATAATCAAATCTTCAATACTATACAAGAAATAAGACTGCTAAAAGCAAAGTTACATTATTTAGCACAGTTTGAAATATGATTTCTGTCAACTTCATGGTTCAAGTACTGGTGCAGATTTGTCACATAGAAATCAAGTGATTCAAGATATACATTCTTGATGGACAAAAAGCCTAAAGTGATGTCACTTGCATGTTGTTTGCTCTGGCTACAACTTTGTTTTGATTTAATTTCTGAATTATTAAAGTCTGACCATAGTTGACGCAGATTTGAAATTAGTAATTAAAGTCTGAATAAGATTGTGGTAAAAATAAACTACAACAGAAAAATATTCCATTCCTTTTCACAGGCTGATATTGTGCAGATGACAATCCATTTTAAGAGCTACAAACAGTTTAAAATATTATTTTAATAATAAAATGAATGTTTTCTTCCTTTGTAATTGCATATTAATGATGTTTTATATTCTTGTCACGTTATGAAATGAGAAAATAAATCCTAATTTCAAGTAAAATAATGTATTTTCTATAACATGCATAGCATTTAGGCCTATTTAGGTCTATTTATGCCATAAGATGTTTATAGCTTTGTTTCTATTCATAAAAAAACAGATGCCTCACATTATATTATATATACATTTTATATATGTATATATGTAAAATATTCTATGTTTTAGGATATATTCACATAAATAATTATAAGGATTACAGATTTATAATATAGTAATACATATTAAATGTAAAATGAGTAAGTGGATATCAAAACTATTATTTCCATTCCATAGCTAAGAGGCATTAATGTGATCAATTATTTAAGAATGCCTAATCAGAGGAAGATTAATATGTAATATTATCCATTAATTTTTCACAATCAATGCTTGTGGGCTTTTTTTGTTTGTTTTAATTTATGGCTGCACTTGTGGCATATGAATGTTCTTGGGTCAGGGACTGAATCCAAGCCTCTTCTGCAAACTACACTACAGGTGCAGCAATGCCAGATCCTTCAACCTAATGTGCCTGGCTGGGGATTGAACCCATGCTTGCTTCTTTAGCAACCCAAGACACTAACCCACTGTGCCACAGCGGGAACTCTAATGTTAATTTTTAATACACTCTATATAGAAATAGTTTTAACATTATATACCAAGTCCAGGAAATCTCACTCTGTCTACATATTTCCCTTTAGTTTTGGTGCCATTTAACATTATCTTTCCCCCTCTACTTTTAATTTAAACCAGTTACATTATTTCTGTCAATTAAACTGTATCAACCAATTGCTGAAGTCAACTGACAAGTCAGTTTAATAAGATCATTCTAACAAATAGTTAGCAACTATTTTCTGACTGGTCACTTAAAAATAATACAATTAGCTTTTGTGTTGGCATAATATTTTTTCAGAGACTAAGTTAGACTATATAAATGATCTAAAATAAAATACTTTACAGTATACTCTGACAATTTTTAAAAAGGAGCCTCAAGATTAATTTCATTTCTCATTTCATAAACACTCTGACTTAAGTAGGCTTTGGGACCACAATAGTTTTCCCCTATTAACCACTCCAAGGATATATTAGCGGTCAAGTTTTCCAAAGAGCAATGCTATTTCTGAAAACTAGTAATCACTTACAGGAGGAAATAAGAAATTGTATGGTATAAAGCATTATTTTAATAGAGGAGTATACAACATAGACTATCACAGACCAAGCCAACTTTCTCTTCCTGCATCCACCTTTCGTAGCATCCAGAATGGCGTAATATTGCAAGCTTAGCTGTATTCTCAATATTATTCAATGAGTTCATACACCACGTTTTGCTGTATTCAGAGGTAAACATAAAGACCCATTTCTTAGATGTTCCCTTAAGTCTTCCAAAACTTAGGATGCAGATGTAATTCTCTAAAGCCTGCTTTTCTCATCCAGTGATACATTATGAAAGTAATCCCAAATGTCCTATATAATAATGACTAGTGATAAACCAGTCAGCTTAATAATAGTCCTTGGAAACCTTGGAAAATAAGTATAATACTTTATCAGCTTCTCCCATATTGATTCTATTTTTTGCCTTTATAAAAAAATTTCAATAAACTTCCCCATGTATGTATTCTGGTTAAAAAATTGCTATATACTACATTCTCCAGAATAAGATTGATGAGTTGTATTTTTAATTTTTATATACTTTCCACATTGCTTACCAAAACAGCTACTAACGGTTCACACTTCACTCAGCAATGTATAAGAACACTTTTTCCCTCACTTCTGCCAAAAATATATATTATACATAGGTATATTTTAATATGTTAGTTTTATAAATGTTAGGTCATAGGTCATGGTTGTTTTAATTTGTATCCATATTATCAGTAAAGTTGGCTATGTTTCCAAGTTGTATTGACTATTTGCTTTTTCTTTACAGTAAAGTCGTCTTAATATATCCTGTCCAATTCTCTATTAGATTTAGTTCTTTCCTTCTGGTCACCATTTAAGTGTTGTTTTTTTAGTATAAATGCCAAAACTTTATCATTTCTATTTCAACAAACTTCAACATGTATCTCTTGAATTCTTATATATATATATATGCCGAATTTTAAATTATGTATATATCATTTATTTATATTTAATATCCAATTAACCACCCTTTCTCCCACCCTTTTTACATATTTTGAAATATGTAGAGAGAAAATATCTCCTTTTCCAAGGTCATTTCACATCAAGGTATAAGCTTGCTACATATCCTGCAAGGTTGACTATTTGTTCACTCTAGGAATATATCTAAAGGTCAAACAGATGTTGGCTCTAATTGAACCTGTCATTAGAAAGATCAGGCCATATTCTGCATCTAAGATAAGAAAAATAAGTTTTTAAATGTGTGTCTGATTACTGTTTTTCCCATCAATCACAAAAATGTCTTATCAATCTGATATTACTCACTCCTCAATCTAGGAAATAGCTCTAAGTATCTCATATTAGTTCATGAAATCCTCGTCTCCTTACTCAACCTAATTCTTCATTTTCAAAAGGTCAGATGAATGATCTCAAGGATGATACAAATGTATTCAAAGAATACCAACATAAACATTTCAGAAGTATGTTTAAATTACTTTTTCTCAGTCTCTGTGAATATAAATTTGCTAAAACATACATAATTATCACTTCTCACAGAAAAGTCCATGTTAATAGCATTAAGCTATTTTTTCCCATATTTGTGTAACAAAATACAGTATTTTATAGTTGATTTCCATAAATCATTGCAATTATTATCTGATTAAATATACCTAAAGTACAGTTGTGTTTCAATAAAAAAAACACAAAACACATCACAGTGTAAAAATATAAAACCTATCAACATGCCCACCATGAGTGTAATGCCATATTTAAGATAGAATTGTACATGAAAAATGTGCCTTGTCATACAGAGTGTCCCAATATAACCTAGGTAATATAAAATGTATTAAGTACATTAAAATCTAGGAGAATGATAAATATAGAATATTAAACTATAAGGAACAAATATTTAAATACAATGTAATATTTGCCATATTCAAGATAAAAGCAATAGTATGGATAAGAAGAAAGACTGATTTCTTTAATGTATATGCACAAAATACATACAAAGAGGCTATATGTGCCCATCTAATATATATACATATGTATATGCTAAAATTATTGATAGATACAATTATATATGCTACACATTTAATATAGGTATAGATCTAATATATCATATATAATGGATTATATATAATGATATATATGTTACTTAAATATATGCTTAAAGGTAGCACTTTAAGAAACATTAAATATAAATCAGTGTTTTAAAATTTATACTAATTATTCAATGAGTGTGCTAATATTAATAAAACACAAAAAAATCATCAAAGAATTACTTTCAGGCATGAGCATATATGGCATTTTTCTACCAAAGCATAAGAATTTTCTTTTTAATCTAACAGATTATTCATGAAAATTAATTCATATGAATAAATGGAAAATATTGAATTATTTAATGTCTTCTTATTTAAAAATAGTTCTTAATGAAAATCTAAAACAATGGAAACACATTTGTGGCAGGAAAGGGGACCTCTTTCCAGGGCCTAAGAGTGGGTTCTTTTCTAATACTTTGAAATGAATTGTCTGAGGAGACACAGGTGGTGACAAAGGGAAAGACTTTATTGGGAAGGGGCTCCTGGGAGGAGTGCAGCAGGGTAAAGGAACCCAGGAGAACTGCTCTGCCATGTGGCTTGTAGTGTCAGGTTTTATAGTAATGGGGTTAGTTTCTGGGTTGTCTCTGGCCAATCATCTTGCTTGGCCCAAATTTGGTTTGACTCAGAGTCCTTCTGGGTGGCATGTGCATCTCTCAGGCAAGATGGTTCCCAGCATCAAGGATTCTGGGATGCTGGTCATCTCCTCTTTCCTAATGGCCCTCCTGAATCCTTCCACGTAGTTTTATAAGACATATTATGGGCTTGCATCTCTTTCTGCTTTTGGGCCCCTTCCAAATTCACCCGGGGTAGCACCGTGTTCCTTACTGGGAACCTCTTGTTAGGAGATAGTTCATGCAGTTATTATCTTGGCTGAAAAAGGTGGGCAGTGTTGGTCAACAATTCCCTAACACATTCAGATATCTAAACATCTAAAATTTAAGCTTCTATTTGGGGAAATCTGAAATAACAACTGCTAATTGTCTTGGAAAACTTTAAGGGATATTCATTTTGGAAGAGACTGTACAATGTAAATATTGTGTACAATACTTTTCTAATTACTTAATAGCCATAAAAATAGAAATTTAACCTGCTTCTTAATTAGCTATTTAATCAAGAAGTTATTAAACCAAGAACAGGTATAATTTGAAATTTCATCCTATGGTTTCACAAAACCAGAACCTTCTGTTTTAAAGATACAAAAGAGAATATTTCAAAACTAGTAAAGTATTTCCCTCAGCTCTCTGGACCAGAAACAAAGTAGAGGACATCAGTGTCACTTTGGGAACAGTTCTGTCAAAAGGACAGTGAAAAGAAAGGTGAAAACAGCTAATGCCAGTGCAGGTCAAATCTAATCTTATGCAAACAGAATGTAATCAGATCAGCACAGTCAAAAGTTATTATTCAGGTAAATTCTCTAATTTAAAATTGAATTCAGATATGCAAACAGACTCCTGGTAATGGCAATTAAAATTTTATACTCATGTTTAGCTTTTAATACAAAGAAATATTTTTTCCATTAAATATGAATGCTTTTATATATATTGCTTATGTTGAAACCATTTTTTTCTGTTGTTGAAAACATTTTTGAATGTCTATAAGCATCTGAGAATCAAAGTTGTTGAACACACACATATTAGTGTTGGGCTTAGAGACTGTACACACTTAAATTTAATGAGTATTACTGACATTGTGCTCGGTGTGTATCTCTGTGTGTCCATTTGTCATAGTTATCCCATGTTAAAGTAGTCTATTTACCATCATTTGAGCAGATGAGGAGTCCATGGCTTATAGAATTAAAATAAATTTCCCAATGTCACACAGCTTGAAAGACCCAGGATGGGAATTTTAATCATGCCCATCTGCAACATACTAGCCATATTCTTCTCCAAAAATCACAAAAGCGAAATGGAAAAGGTAATATAAGAAAGGCACTAAAAAGGAATATGACAATGTTAAATGTAACTTTTTTCTCACTCCCCAAAATAGAAAATCTAACAATATTCATTTATATACCTTCCAGAAAAATCTGAGAATAGAAAACTACTTCTCATTGATGATAATTATGTCTGTAATGAGATAATTCATTATTTAAAGGAAAGCTACCATTTATTTTTTTATGAACTCTGATCTGAGATACAATTAGTAAGCCTTCTTATAAGTTTCTGATCACCTCTCTCCCAAATCTTAGACATACAGAAATAAAAACTTTCCTATTACAGCACACTAAATTTTACACATTTCTCAAATGTTGAGTCATTTTAATCTATAACACTTTTCTCATTTTATAAGTCTCCTTCATGTGAGAAAAAAGTTTTAAAAACCCATTAAGCAGCACATATATTTAAATATGCAAATGATTACTTCATTTGTTACCAAGCAAAACAATGTATTACATTCTTATATGTCTTATATATACATTTAGATTCTATGATACTACTCTTTCTCTGATTTCTGTCCAGAAATATATATGTATATATATATTGTATGTATGTATATGTATCTTGTACACACACCACTTTTAAGATAAATTCCACTGGGGAAAATATGTATCAGAAATTCTTGAGCTCTTCATGAGTGACATTCTTACATACCCATGTCTTGAAATGAATGGAGGAGAAAAACCCAAAGACTTACAGAGTACTAGAAATTTGCCTAAGAGGCAAAACCAGGTTCTTATACAGCATTAGGATGATGATGGGAATGAAAATGCAACATGACTTTCTGGAGAGGCTAATAAATTTGCCCTGATCTCTTATCACACTTTATCTGGAAGACTACAGAGTAAGTCAGTCATCTCAGAGGTCCTCCTGGGAAACTCCTTCATGGATTTTATTTTATCTGCCATAGGAAGTTTACTCCAGTCCCCATTTACATCCCTCAATTTCCAAACTGTTTCTAAAAAGCAAATACTATGAGTAAATAAAACTGAAAAATGAAATCCTTATTACTTGTTAACACTAGGTTTTGTTTTCTCAGACCAGAACTTACGACAACTGATTATGAATTACTCTGTTGTATAAAAGTTCATCTTTCATTGTCATAGTTGAGGGCACAATATTAAGCAACAAATTTTGAAAAAATAAAACTTAGAAGCTGGTAAAAACAAAATTCTGAAATGTAAAGCTGGGAGAAATCTTGGCCACATCTACTCCACTATTCCCATTGAAAATAAAGAGATCAAGATGCTGGACTACCCTAGTATCTCACAACCAGGTTACAGATTTTGGTATACTATTGTCCATAGTACTTACTCTTACATGGCCTAAATTCTAAAACGTAAATTTAATATTACAAATTACAAATTTTATAAATGTTGAAGTTTTTTACTCTGACTTTATTTAGGGAAACTGAAAACTATATTAACCAAAATACTAATATCCTCATTTAACAAAGCACTGCTTTAAATTTTCCCCAGGAGGTTGGCGTGACTTTTTTCATGGTTTCTTACGGTAAAATAATATAGTTCTCCAAGGAGTTAAATTTATGAAGCACACTAACAATATTTATATATGATAAATCAATTTATGTAAATTAAGAAATTTTGTGACTGTGAAACATTACTTGAAACAAATATATATAATTAGAAATTATAAGATTCAAAAGTGGTCAATAGTTGTGTCAGTTCTATTACATCTGTAGCCACTCATAAGATCAGTGTCCCCAAGGCTTTATGAGAATTACTTTAAACAATACATGCCTGATGTAGTAGAAACTCAGACTCTTTCAGACTTCTCTAGAGAAATTGCTCAATAGGCTGAAGAATCATAATGCAGAGTATTATCTCACAAATACTTTTGAGGTTTTATTCTCAGGCTTAGAATCATCTTGCATTTATCTAGTTTTTCACAATATGAGAGGAAGACATCAAGAATGACATCTTACCGTATTGTTCACATATACTACCAAGTAAAAATAAGAATAAGTCACTCAAAACAAATATAAGGAGAAAATGCATTTGCAGAAATTATAAACTGAATACAAAATACTAATTTTAAAAAAAAATTGATTCAAATAAATAATAAAAATTTCCCCATGGTTCAATGGACAGATTTTCAAAAATTATTGATAGTTGATATAGCAATAATGATGTTATCAACACAAAGTGAGCAGTGCAGGAAGCATTTAGTTACTAACAGAAAATAAGCATTTATTATATTGATTCAGATCATTAATAGAGTAATCAGTATCCATTTCTATCTTGTGAGTATCTTGGACTTAATTGATAAACCTCTCAAATGTATCAATATTATAACATCAGTGATATAAGCAAAATCAAAATTTTAAGACTAAAATCACTCATAGGTTTATTTTTTAAGCTAGTATAGTTTATTCTGGGAAATAGATTATTCAACAACTTTCAATGAAACCTGGGTTTCCCAATTAAGGTTTAAATTCAAATTTAATGGACATTAGTTGCATACTTTGAAAGTAAATGTAATTATTATATGTAAACCTGAAACTGAAAATTTTAAAAATATCCAAAATACCATTATAGTCTCCTAGTTAAAATCTCTGAAAAGTAGAATTGAAATGGGATGGCAACTTAGTTAACTAGAACTTTATTATTATATCATTGCTTCTCTGAAGAAAGATTGTAATGTGAATGAAGTGGCAGTGAATGATACAAAGCAAAATAAAGCCACAAAGTGCCAAGTTAGCACGAGGTCTCCAACATCCTTAAGAAATTCCTGGCTCATTTTCTCAACAATCACACTCTTTGAAGTGATAACATTCCCTTTATAGAGAAAGAAATGTAAGCATATTGTAGCGGAATGGAAGTAGTTGTCCAGGACTTACTATGGATGAGGAACTGGTCTAAAAGCAGTGATAAACTCTGCAACAGCTCTGTAGATTGGTACTGTTATAATCACCATTGTGCAGGTGAATAAAATGAATCACTGAACAGTTAAGTGATTGGCCCAAAGTGACAGGTGTCAGAGTCAGAATTTTAATCACTGTAACTAGCTCTAAGTCCTAAATTTTAAACCATAAGATTATATCTGTTTACATATAAAGTAATACATATCATCATATGTTTACTCCAATGGCAAATTAGAGATCTCAAATTTTCTATCTATCTCAAAAATAAATAAGCAATGACTCTTCACATGGAACATAAAATGAAAGGCAAATAAAAATATTATAATTAGCCACACACACTCCCCCTCTCAACTACTTAAATTGAATCTTAAATGGAATTGTCAGAGATTCTTCACTTCTTCCATAGAGAACTCATGTATTTTAAACTTTAAATTTCCAGTTTTTTAATAAAGCGATTGTTACCTAGTGGGTACAAAGAATATGCTTATTTTTTAAAAAATGAAAAAAAAATCTACTTGTGTCAACTAATTACCTAAAAAGACTTGGTATTTTCCTGCTTCTGAGCCACATTTCTACATTTACTCTGGCAGTGTGTTTTCATCAATACAAAATGGCAATGCTCTAGGAACCCTCCCACACTGTTCCTGGGAATGTATATTGGTATGGCCACTATCGAGACAGTATGGAAGTTCCTTAAAAAACTAAAAATAGAGCTAACATACAATGCTGCAATCCCACTCCTGGGCATATATCTGAAGAAAAACATAATTCAAAAAGATACTTGCACCCTAGTCCTCATTCTAGCACTATTTACAATAGCCAAGACATGGAAGCAACCAAAGTGTCCATCAACATGAATGGATAAAGAATATGTGGTACATGTACACAATGGAATATTACTCAGCCATAAAAAATGAAATAATGCCTTTTGCAGAATATGGTTGGACCTAGAGATTACCATACTAAATAAAATAAGCCAGACAGAGAAAGACAAATATCATATTATATCGTTTATATAAGGAATCTTAAAAAAAAAAAAAGATACAGATGAACTTATTTACAAAACAGAACTAGACCCCCAGACATAGAAAAGATACTTAGGGTTACCAACAGGGAAAGGAGGTAGAGGGTAAAATTAGGAATTTTAAATTAAAACACACAAATCACTATGTAAAAAATAGATAACAATCAAGAACATACTGTATAGCACAGGGAACTATTCTCAATATCTTGTAAAACCTATAATGGAAGAGAATGCAAAAAAGAATATATACACATATATGCACACACACATACATAACTGAGTCAATTTCTTGTATACCTGCAGAGCATTGTAAATCCAGCACATTTCAATAAAAATTTTAAAAATAGACCTGCTCTATGGAAACCTTTTTTTTTGTTGCCACTTCTCAATGGTGAACCACTGCCTGTTGATATTTTTTATATTCCTTCCTCTATTCCACTAGGTCCATCACTAAAGAATATGGTTGTTCAGATTCCTGACAAATATGGTGGTTTTCTCACTATTCTGTACTTCCTGGGGTCTAATATATCAAAACTAGGATAAAGAAAGACTTGAAGATTAAATCAAATTAGTGATATACCTGATGAATTTGAAGAGATTCACTCAATGGAGAGGAAAAAAATAATAAAAGAAGATTGGAAGTGTCAAAAAAAAGGGGGGAAAATTGCTTTCATGAAAACACCTCAGGAAAGGAGCACCCATGCAAATGGAATCCCATTGAACTTTAAAGATCTCATGGCTTTTGAGGAGCTGGGTGATGCACTCAAGAGGATAAACAGGGTGGCATACCTATTTCCTTAAACTTCATTCTCTTATAGACCCTGCAATGTTTGCAAGCCTTATCAAAACCTTGAATTCAAAGACATTTCTCTGAATGTGTGTGTGTTTTCTTACAGTAAGATCATTTATGATCAGTGGTACTGCTCTCACATTCCACTAGGCATTAGGTTACATCACTTTGCAGTATCGTTAATGGAAGGAAGCAGGGATTTTTGCCAATGAAATATAAATGGCACAAATAATCAGCTAATTCTTGGTGTCTGGATATATTCCTAATAATTATTCATGGTCATTCAATAAAAGAGAATTAGTAATATAGTAAAATACTCTGTTCTAAAAAGCAGTAGCTTTTTTTTTTTTAATTTTATATTGTTGGCTGCACCTACAGCATGTGGAAGTTCTTGGGACAGGCATCAAACCCATGTCACAGCTACAGCCAGAGTCACAGCAGTGACAACATTTGGTCCTTAACCCACTGAGCCATGAGGGAACTCCAGTAGTAGCTTTTTAAAGTCCTAAAATATAACTATAGACTTTAGGAGTGAGGTGCCAGTTAGGAACAGTGAGGTACCACCTCACACCAGTCAGAATGACCATCATTAGTATGTCTACAAATAACAAATGCTGGAGAGGATATGGAGAAAAGGGAACCCTTCTCGACTGTTGCTGGGAATGTAAATTGGTACAACCACTACGGAAAACAGTATGGAGGTACCTCAGAAAACTAAATACAGAACTAACATATGATCCAGAAATCCAGCTCCTGGGCATGTATCTGGACAAAATTTTCATTCAAAAAGATACACATACCTCTACATAGCTCTATGTTCATTGCAAAACTATTCACAATAGCCAAGACATGGAAACAACCTAAATGTCCATTGACAATTGAATAGATTAAGAAGTTATGGTACATACACGCAATGGAGTACTACTCAGCCATCAAAAAGAACAAAATAATGCTATTTGCAGCAACATGGATGAAACTTAATTCTCACACTAAGTGAAGTAAGTCAGAAAGAGAAAGACAAATACCATATAATTTATATGTGGAATGTAAAACATGACACAAATAATTCTTCTTACAGAATAGAAACAAACTCTATAAACATAGAGAACAGACTTGTGATTGCCAAGGGGCAGCGGGAAGGAGTGGGATGGACTGGGAGTTTGGAGTTAGTAAATGCAAACTACTGCATTTGGAATGGGTAAGCAATGAGATCCTGCTGTATAGCACAGGGAACTATATCCAATCACTTGTGATGGAACATGATGGAAGATATTATGAGAAAAAGAATATATATAAATATATATATGTATGTATAACTGGGTCACTTCGCTGTTCAGCAGATATTAACAGATCAGTTCAAATAAACTATAATAAAATTGTTAAAAATAAAAATAAAACAGCTTTAATGAAAAAAAAGAGCAGTTGAGAATTGGTTTGTCACAAGAAAATCATGTGATTCTCTCTCATCCAAACTCTACCAAAATCTCAGAGACATAGACTTGATTTTCCCATAATTAACATAATCTATTAATGATATAGGTGATCATATATCCCACAGCATGAACATTATTGTCTGAAAGACATGACCCAGACTTTCTAAGTTTTCTTTTCTTCTCTTTCTATTCTATTGTGTACACTGTCTTTATATTGTAGGAAGCTTTTATTTCCACTTGCACTAAATTTGTATTTATGTGATTCTACAACAAAAGGGGGGTGGACTTATATAAAAAATGGATTGGCAAATATTTTGTTTAAAAAGAAGACAACAGTAGTGTGCTTGGAGAGGTCATTACATTCTTATATTAGTCCTCTTTCTTTCCATCACTGTCACCTGCATTTTCTGATTTATAAACATATAAGGAAACCAGGTAATTACTTCAGCATAGTTCCATATTCAGTGAAATATCTCAGAGAGAAAGCATACATCGAAATTAACTGGGATAAGCAGACATCTACAAAATATGATCCATTAGAATAGCTTATGTATCCTCACATTTCTTTTTTCTTATCCATGCCCATGGTAAGTGAAAATAGATGATTTCTTCTGAAACAATACTTTTGATTTTATTTGGAAGAGAAGTCAGCTCTCACTTCTGTACTCTTGCCTTTTTTCTATATAATGGCATGATCCTTGTTACAGCCATGGATGAAGGCTACAAAACTATAGCTAACTAGAAGATAAGTGGAAGGGGCACATTTGCTCATTCTTGTTAATTGATTAGTTCCTTTTTCTCTGACATTGGTGAGTCTGTCTTTGATAAACATTTACTCTCAATGCAGTGGTAAGCTCTGAAAAATCCTGTTTTTAGGGAGAAATAATTAAGGGCCTACAGGAAATATCTACCATATGGGAATTTGTTTTAACAGCAAGTAAATAAGAACCAGAACTGCTTTGGGGGACAAAAGAACTATAAAACTTTTGCACAGACAATAGTGGCTATTTTAATGTCACTGAAACAAAAGAATTTATAGTAAGGATCTCACTTCAATGTCACAGTATGTTTCACAGAAAACACAAAGTGAGTGAAAGAGAAATTCCTTCCCTTCAGTTATGAACAAGGGAAGTCCCTTTTACATATGGACTAATGTAAAGACAGTTCGCCTTTTGGATTCTGAAAGGAAATTAGGCTTTGTTTGGGGGAATAGAAGACTCGGTTCAATACAGATTTCTTCCAAAATATACCTACGAGCTAGGAAGATTTAACAGCAACTGTTAATACTGTATGATATTCAACAAAATCTCTTTTCATTATTTTTTCCCTGACTAGAAAAAAAATTAGACCAGCTGTTGAATATAAAGTCACATGCTATCATCTGAATGGTGTAGTAACAACCAGAGCATAGTAAATAAAAATCTGAGAAAATGTTTTGTCTATAAAAATTTTGTAGACATAGGTTATTACTTCTCATTATGTTGTAGAAGGTACAAGACTTAGGAAAAGTCAATAGGATAACCTGAGATTTTCCAGAGTATAGAAAAATCTGATAACAGCACAATTAACTTCTTCAGGGAAAATTACTTTCAATTGAGTTAACATTTGTAAGTTATTGTACACATTTACCTGATATGGGCTAGTAGTTAAACACTGATACTGAAGTCAACATTGGAAAAATATTGGCCATAAAATATTTGGGAACTGATTACACCTCCAAAGTACGTAAATTTATTTACTACAGACAATAATAAAATAAAGGTTTATATTATAATTCATAGGGCACAACTAGTGTTAATAAAAATAATAATAGCAATAAAAGAGATGTAGCTAAAAAGGCAATAGAAGACCCAGAAAGAAATAACTAAAATTATTCAGTTAATCCAAATAAAAATAGCAAAGAAGGAACAGAAGAGATGAGCCATTTAAAAGTAAATAGGAAGATAACGCCCTAAAACCCAGCCATATCATAAATCACATTAAGTGTAATTGAGGTAAACTTTGATAAGACTAATATTATCTTAATTAGATAATTTTAATAAGACAAAATCCTAAGTCTATGTTTCCAACAGATGAAATGCAAATATTAAAATAAGATTAATTAAAAGTGAAATGATGAGAAAAGACACACCATTGCAAAAGCTAATCATAAGAAAACTGCGTGGTTATATTAATATTTGAAAAGTATAATTAAAGGCAAAGTATACTATGAGATAAAATGGAATGTTCCATCATGATAAAAAGTTTAATTCATCAATAAAACAATCCCTAGTATGTATGTATCTTAAAACAGAGCTTCAAAACACTTAGAGCTAATTTTAAGACACCTAAAAGTATGAAAATACAAATCTGTAATTACAGGTGGAAATTTTAACATTCTCAGTAACTGACAGAGCACACAGATCCATACACACACTCACACACATCTATGTGTGTATATGATACATACACATATATATAAATGCAATTAAAATATAAATATTTGAAAAAATCTTTAAATAACATGACCTAATAGAAACAGTAACACTACTCCCACCAACTCTAATACACATTTTTTTAAAGTGCACTTTGAATGTAAACAAAATACACCATAGTTATAGCACCATAAAACACATATCAATATATTCTAACTACTGAAATCAGTCATAGTCTGTCCTCTGACCACCAGAGAAATGAATTAGAAAACTATAACAAGATGATATCTAAAAATAGGTGGGTTTGAAGCTGGCTTGAATCCAATATTTTCACCCTTATTCTTCCTGTTTATATGCCCAGACCCTGAAAGAGATAGGCAGGCTCACTTTCCCTTCTGGTCTTAAACACATGTTCAAAGGAAATTTCCTAAGCACCTGCTCTCGACTTTGGCCTAAGTGCAAGTGTCATAGTTTATTTAGTGATTAACCTTTGTGTGTGCATCCTCTAAAATAGAGAACTTAGAATTGTAGCATGGGGTGGGGGCAGTAGGATTCAAGTATGAAAACAATTCAGAATTAATTTCAAGATCTTACTACCAAACAAGAAGATTGAAAATATTTTTAAAATACTGTATTGGGTATAGGAAATAAAGTTAAAATGTGATGCTGTTAATTCTTAAAAAATAAATATTGTCCCTATGATTTTACTTATCTTCTTTTATAGGTCCTTAAATGCATTACTAAATAGTTCTACAGCAATTTAAAAATTACATAATTGTATAATAAAACTTCATTTCTCTATCTGGCTATGATTTAATAGTTAATATTCCTTAATGGTTATGATAATGAAAATCTCTAAAATCTTCTAAAGTTAAAGAAAATATTTTGTTATGAATACTGGAGAAAAATGTCCATTGGATTTTCTCTTTTGACTAACAGAAAAAATATAGCATATTATATTAGAAATAAACAACATTTCTGGACATATTAATTTAGTTGTTAATAGATTTCAAAACTTATTGGACTACATTTTAAGGAACATAAAGAGAACATTAAAAGTTTAATAAGGGAAAAAACTATCAACTTCCTTGTTGATTCTGTTAGTCTCTATTTTGTCTTTAGCACTTAATCTGAAAATCATAATGACATTAAGATAAAAATATTTTTTTAAAAGGTGACATATTTACTTTCTCTATTCTTCATTATTCAAGACTGTTATACAAACTGGTTTGAGTTTTGGGGCTATCTTACAATCTGGATAATGATGGTGTGATAATAGGGTATAGTATTTGACATCTCTTTATGAAATCATTATTTTGGGGAGATTTTATAGTATTGTAATCCATAAGCAGAGGAGAAAAACTGTGGATTGTTTATATAGTTTTTAAAATCTTCTTTCATTTGTTGAAATTAGCTGTGGTCATACTTACTTGGTTATGGGGAAATAGTCCCATCAGGGTTTTCTAGAAAAGACATTTGCCATTTCATCATCATAGTTAGGAAATGCCTCAGTTTATTCTGTAATTTCTGTAATGGTCTTAAACACATGTTCAATCTTAGCTTGAAGGAAATGAACATTTCCTCTATATTTACATGGAATGCTGTGCTTAATTATAGTAGAGATATGGAAAATCACTTTCATGGAACAGGATAGCAGTGTAAGCACATGAAAAAATGCTCAACATCTCTGATTATTAGAGAAATGCAAATCAAAACTACCATGAAATACCATCTCACACTAGTCAGAATGGCCATCATTCATAAGTCCACAAATAACAAATGCTGGAAGGGCTGTGGAGAAAAGGGAACCCTCTTCCACTGTTGGTGAGAATGTTAGCTGGTACAACCACTATGGAAAACAGTTTGGAGATACCTTAGAAATCTACACATAGGGCTAAAATATGACCCAGCAATCCCACTCTTGGGCATATATCCAGACAATACTTTCCTTAAAAAAGACACATGCACCTGCATGTTCACTGCAGCACTATTCACAATAGCCAAGACATGGAAACAACCCAAATGTCCATCAATAGATGATTGGATGAGGAAGATGTGGTGTATATATACACAATGGAATACTACTCAGCCATAAAAAGAACAAAATCACACCATTTGTAGCAACATGAATGGAACTAAAGACTCTCATGCTGAGTGAAGTAAGTCAGAAAGAGAAAGACAAATATCATATATCACTTATATCTAGAATCTAATAGGTGGCACAAATGAAACTTTCCACAGAAAAGAAAGTCATGGACTTGGAGAATAGACTTTTGGTTGTGAAGTGGAGGAGGAGGGAGTGGAATGGATCGGTAGCTTGGAGTTAACAGATGCAAACTACTGCTTTTGGAATGGATTAGCAACGAGATCCTGCTGTGTATCACTGAGAATTATGTCTAGTCAGTTATGACGGAGCATGATAATGTGAGAAAAAAGAATGTGTACATGTATGTGTAACTGGGTCACCATGCTGTACAGTAGATAAAAAATTGTATTGGGAAAATAACAATAACATAAAATAAAAATAAAAGATAATGTGAATACAGTTGGGCATCCCCAATGGATGAATTCAATTGCACACAATGAATCACAATTATAGCCAGACATATAGTCAAAGCTAATGTGAGTCAGACACTGTATCTAGTTTGAGTGAGTTTGTTTCAACCTTAAATTTGTTTTATTTCTTTTGAATATATTTTCTTAAACCACCCAATGATTGAATATAATTACTCATTTTAAAGGCATATTTGGTTACAAAAGGGAGATGAAGGGGGAGGGGTAAATTGCAGTTATGTAATATATTGTATAGCTCAGGGAATTATAGCCACTAACTTTTAATAACTTTTAACGGAGTATAATCTGTAAAAATACTGAATTGTTGTGCTGTTTGTCTGAAACTAATGTATTTTAAATCAACTGTATCAAGAAAAAGATGCACATTTGATTTTAAAGCATACATTGCTTTTTACATGTCCTACATTTCAAGATATAAATTTCATATTAAAATAAGTATAATTTAGGAAGAAACTATGAGATAAAATAATTGTTGCTGAAAGTGAATTATTTGTAAAAGAGAAATAAGGCAGTAGGAAGATGGAAAAGCATCATGTTAGCCTAGCAGAATTAGAAAGATCTAAAGAGTGGAAAAGTTGTTACAAGTCAAAAAGAGACAGGCAGGGGCTGCAGGGGAGAAGAGAGAGCTGAGAGAGAGACAGAGAGAGGGGAGAGATGAGATGAAAAAATGAATGAGACTGTGAAGGGAGAAAATAGGCAGAAGTTCAGATTATTTTAACTAGAAAAATATGGGTTTCCAAGATCCTGGTTTATCAGATAGAATTAAACTATCTGATAGAATTTGAGCCTGGGCTAAGGCTCCTATTTTCCACTCCTCAATGTCTTGGTAATAGAAACTCCCACTTGGTGATAAAGAAATTCTAATGAGAAAAACTTCATGAAAATAAAAAAGGTAATGTGAACAAGGACTATGTTTGACCTATGTAGGTGCACCTTCTGAGAATGAATGAAGAAAATTTTGAGTGAGGTTTTCTCACATAAAAAGATGCCATCCTACAGAGGAGGAATATGATTTATGATTTATGTTTTGAGAGGCACCTATAAGCCCGTGAGATTCCAAGTCTTTTTCTCCTGTTTCTCCTGCCTGGGAAGCCTTAGTATAGTCAGTGTAATCTTTACTAATCCATGATGTATTTGTGTGACCGGCTGTTCTAATTTAGGCTTCTCATGTATCACTTTTCATAAGTGAAAGCTGAGGTATTAAAAATGCAATGCTGAGGAAACACGGATGTCCCTTCTCCTGGTACTCTATATGGAGTTCAGGGTAATCTAGGTAGCCTTTAATCCAGGTTCTCCATGCTCTTATACTTTACTTTGAAGCTTTGGGTCTCCTCATAGGAGAGAGTTAGATAGGAGTTAACAGCTTAGAACAGTACACAAACAGCAATGGTCCAGGTTCTATGGACCTAGACAACCATTCTATGCTGATGCGGGTGAAGAATGACTTTGTCAGAGCCCAGCATGCTTACTTGGGTGTGGTTTCATTAAGGATATTAGACCTAGATTCCTGTATTCTTAGTTTCTTGCATGGATGATTTAGAAATAAGAAAGACATTTTTTTTTTTCCCTCAAGGAAATAGAGAAAAGACGTGTTCAGTTAATGGAGAAGAAAGATTTTCATCAGCGGAGAAAAAAAAATCTTAAAAGTATGGGTATTTTATAAAGAAAAAAAGTTTTCTTCTCCAAGGTACAGCCATCTTGAAGTCCAAAAATATAAAAACAGAAAATAGGGAACAGGAACAGGTGAGAAATCTGTAAGACATGAATATAACATATCCAGAAATTGAGAGAGAGGATAAAGTCACTTTTTAAAATTGTCCATCTAGAATAGCTGCAAGAAGATAGCAGGCCCTTAACAAGTACTTATATTTGAAATGATGAACAAAAACCAAAGCCAAAAACTCCTTATTTATATTCCTCCCTAAATGTGCAGTTTACTAAATCATGTATGGGGCCTATTTACTGGCCATGCATTTAATTTGCATAATTTTTCTCATTATAAATAATTACAGAAAGTCAGCTAAACTGATCATTTTCTGATTTTATTCTTTAATATTTTTTTAACTACTAACTAATCCTTATGAGTCTTCCCTTCTTCTACACAATAGACTTTTTCACTGACACTTTCCTATTAATATTCATCTTACATCTATATCAAGAATAATAAGAAACTATAAGGCATGCTTAGTAGATATTATTATCATATTTTAAAAGTTTTTTTTAATTTAGGTATAGCATAAAGATTGTGAAGTACACGTTAAGTATATAGTTCAAATAATTTTTACAAACCTAAAATAACTGTGTACCTTTTTCTACTCACACTTTAAGTGTTGACTTGTCTATTTTCTGTCACTAACTCCTCCCAATCCTACTACTTTATTTTGAATACTTTATAAATGTAGTAATCTCATATGTTCTCTTTTGCATCTGACTTCATTCAGGCAAAATTATGCCAGAAGATCCATCTCTGGTGTTCTTTTATATTTCACAATTATGTTTAGTTGTGAAACCTCAGTTATTGTTTTCATACATTTAACTGTTGATAGTTTTAAAATTAAATACATAATGGAGGTCAGATCTGAGAATCCTTGAGGACAAAATCATTTAAGCCACATAAGTAAAACTAAATCTAGCTTATTTCTCAAACATAAGCAAAACTTAATTTAGGTTATCTCTCATAAATTCCTCTGATAATTATAAGAGAAACTCATCATTTTCCTAAAAATGATATAAGATAGTCACTTTTTTTCTTTTTAATCTTTTGTCAAGGTCTTAAGTTATTTTTTTTTCTCATAGTCTGTGGCTTCTCTTTTCATTTTTTCCCCATTGTTTTAAGTTTAATTGAAGTATAGCTGATTTATAATGTTGTATTAACCTCTGCTGCATGACAAAGTGATTCAGTTATACACATGCAAATAGATAGTCACTTGTAACCAATCCCCTGTGGTCTGGAAACCCCCCACTGCAATGATGAATCATTGTAAAGATTAAGTAGCATTCTCATTTTAATTTTATAAGCCATCCTGTAATGTCACACCTCTGAGCTTCCTATCAGGTTTGTTTTGAAAGCTCTGAGTTCACAAACTGTTCAGCACTTTCTTACTAAATACTATTTTGTTGATCTAGTAGTTTTAATTTTGCTATTTCTGGATTTTTAACAATAGGGATTTGAACATTTCCACTTTGAAGCTTTACAAATATTGCTTTGAACATTCTTGTACATGTATGTTGGCACACAAATTTATGTATTTCTCTTAGATATATATCCAGGAGTGAATTCTTACAGCCATAGATTATACAAAAGTTGGATTTTTAATAGTTACTGCCAAATGAGTTTCCAAAGTGCTCATAAAAAATTTATACTGTTAAGGAGTTCCCATCCTGGTGCAGTGGTTAACGAATCTGACTAGGAACCATGAGGTTGCGGGTTTGATCCCTGGTCTTGCTCAGTGGGTTAAAGATCTGGCGTTGCCGTGAGCTGTGGTGTGGGTTGCAGACGCAGCTCAGAACCCGCACTGCTGTGGCTCTGCCTTAGGCCAGTGGCTACAGCTCAGATTAGAACCCTAGCCTGGGAACCTCCATATGCTGTGAGAGTGGCTCAAGAAAAGGGTAAAAAGACCAAAAAAAAAAATTATACTCTTAATACCAAAACACCATTAATCTATTTAATATTTTCCAACAGTTATTACTCAAAATTTTGTTTTGTTTTGTTTGAATATTAGCCATTCAAGTAGGGTATTGTTGATAATAGATTTTGAAGCATAGGGGATATCAAAGGTATCTGAGGTTTCTAGAATGGAAATTGAGCTTTGTTTGCAAGGCAGATTTTTTGTTGTTGTTGCTGGGGGCATGACATTTGCTGGTGCACTAATCATTAAAAGCAGTTCTTATATGTCCTAAATATGGAGAAACTAGACAACTTCAGTGCTTCAGGATACGTTGCTTGGTAAGGGCTCCCTTCTGAAATGTAATTTTAAAAACAAAATAACAGCAATGTACTCCATAAAACAGAAATTTCTTTGTGTTTGTGTTTATCTATGTATGTATGTTTGTGGTAAAGTGTTATGGGACCACTGACTGAAACTGCCCACCTTGGCCAGTCATGATAATAGCTGCTTGCATGAGTTGTCTCACAACAGGAGATTCCCAGTAAGGAACACCGCGCTGCCATGAAGACTTAACTGGGAGAATTTGGGAGGGGCAAGTTGGAGGGAGAAGATATCCAACCTTCCAGAATCTTTAGTGCTAGAATCCATCTTGGCTGAGAGTGTGCATACACCACCAAGAAGGACCCTCAGCAAGACCAGGTATAGGCCAAGCCAGAGGACTGGCCAGAGACAAACTGGAAACTAACCCCATTCCTGTAAAACCTGAGACAGCAAGCCACATGGCAGAGCAGTTCTCCTGGGTTCCCTTACCCTGCTGCTCTCTGTCTGGGCACCCCTTCCCAGTAAAGGCTTCTGCTTTGGCAGCATGTGTATCTCCTCAGACATTCATTTCCAAGTGTTAGATAAGAGCCCATTCTCGGGCCTTGGAAGGGATACCCCTTCCTGCAACAACCACTTCCTGTTGTTAACTGTAGGTACTAATGTTGCACAGTGGATCTCTAGAACTAGTCATTCTGCATAACTGAAACTTTATACCTACTGAGTGACAAATCCCCATTTCCCTCTCCCTCCATCCTCTGGCAACTAGTATACTATTCTCTGCTTCAATGAGTTTGACTATTTTAGATTCCTCATATAAGTGGAATCATGCATCAAAAAGAATAAAATATTTCAGAATAAATTTAATCAAGGAGATAAAAAACTTGCACACTGGAAGCTGTAAAATACCAATGAAGGAAATAAATACAAAAAAAAAAAAAATGAAAAGACATCAACAAATTGTTTTTTTAAAAATAATTTTGACCTGTTTCACTGGAGACTAGGTCCAAGGAGCTCAAACACTGCCATTCTATATTTAAAAGTAAACAGAAAATCCAAAACACTACATGTAGTTTTTACTATGCCTGAACATTTTTATTATTATCAAAGATGTAACTATTCATATCCAAGAATTTCTCTTTAAATTGGGTACAATCAGGGATAGGACAACAGCAAGAAAGGACTGATTTTTTGTCATCTTTCCTCAGTGAAAAATGTCAAAAATGTAACCCAGAATTTGTTCATCAATACAGTTTTGAATGGATGACACAATATATTATTTAAGAGTATATTAACTACATTTTGGGGGCCAGCATGAACTCTTATGACATTTGCATATGCTATTGAGCCATCAGGTACCTTCTGGTTACACTGAGAGCTTCCACTGAAGGGAACACCCTAAAATGTCTATAATTTTAACTAATAAAACAAGACAAACCACAGACTATAGAAGAAATGAAGTTCAACATTCTCAAGGGGTTGGAAATGAAGAGTCTTGTAGGAATTTGAAAAGAGTGAAGGAATTTTGATTGGCTCTAATGAATGGTTACACTTGGGAATTCTTATTTGAAAAGTTTAGCTGGACAAAACCACATGGAAGCTTGCTAGTTCATTGTCTCAATGTACAATCTCATCTAATAAATTATTAGTTTTTATTATACCTAAGTATAAGAGATATGTTAATTTCATTAAAAAGTTGCTGGAGTGCCAGAGTGAAGTACAGTCTGTGTGCTGATTTTTGTTCACTAAGAGAAATAGGCTTATAAACTGAAGTCATTCTTGACAGAATCCTGGAGAATTATGAACCCCTCAGCAATCAGAGATAACATTATGATGACAAGAAGGCTAACAGGAGAAGAATCCAAAACTTGCTCTGGTGTACAATCAGTAGACTGCCCTTGAGCTCCCATCTCAAACACTCTCAGAATTAAAATAAATAAATATTTTGATTTCTTATCAAAGAATTTGATAACTGGATGTTGTTACTCTACTCACACAACAAAAAGAACAGCAACATAAATGGAAGAGGTCACATTTATAATTTACTGATTTTATTTTAAAAACAAAGAGATCACTGAAATCATTTTAGTGCCTTAATCTCTGTTATTATTAACACAGCCCTTAATATGGCTATACATACAATAAATAATAGAAAGTCCTACTTTCTGGTAAATAGGATGATGAGAAGATCCTGATAACATAATTTGTATTCCTATACATAATGCCAAGGAACATACCCTCTTTATATGTTTGTTGGGGGTAATGACTGAGGTGATACGTATCACCTTAGCAAACAAAGTAAAATCTCAACTATTTTTCCCCATTTTTTTGCTTATTTCAAGAAAGTAATAATGAAAAAATTCAAAATAAAACAGTTCTTTATATTTATGTTTAGATAGTATACCATAAAGGATCTCTAATACCATAAAAGATCTCTAAAAGCATCAGAGGAATGTAAAAGACCGTGAATTTTACCTACAGATGATAATTACTTCTACAAAATTTGAATAAGGATGCTAAGGGCTAGTTTATTTCTAACAATGAAGAGGTGCACTATTCATTCAGAATGAGAGAGGAAGAGCAAATTATAGGAAAATCAGTTCAAATTAAAGTATATGCATTAGCAATATAGAAGACATAATTGCTATATAAGAGAACAAAAAATTGAGAAGAAATTTGAATACAAGATTTTCTAAATTGGAGGGATGAATGTGATTGCTCTGTCTGGCAACAGTCTTATCTTTACAACTCTTTAACAGTAACATATGAAGGTTAGATTCAGATTCTTGTGAATCTATACAAAACTCTTTATCATCCACATGGTCATGTTTTATTACTTTTTTAAAGAACATACTTTCATTACTATATTTTGACTAACAAAAATATAAATCACCCCAGTTGTTTGCATAATTGCTGAGCTTCTAGTAATTGACTTGGAATTTTCAGGAAAATGCTGATTAGTTTAAAGGAGATTTTTAGTTTGTTTTTTTGCCTTAGTAGCCTCCCACATAAATCTCTATAAATACTTGTTGTTTGGGAAATAAAGCAACAAGAGTGCGTTATTGTATTAATTTTTCATTCTTATGAATAAAATATATTTATTACAAATACTGTAATTTAATGACAAGAGGAACAATAATAGGAAAAAAAGTTCATTAAGGCTACCTGAAAGCAGTGATACCTAAATGAATTAAATATAATCAATAAACATTGAGTTCAATTATTGATATATATCATAATCATTTGTATCATTTGTGTATCCTTTGTTTTCTGTTTATTCACTTTAATGTTTTCTCTTTCTCTCTTTTCAAAAGTTCTTTGAATTTCTTAGAATTTTTTTTTTTTTTGCTTTTTTGCTTTTTGCCGTGCTGCACCCATGGCAAATGGAGGTTCCCAGGCTAGGGGTCTAATTGGAGTTATAACTGCCAGCCTACGCCACAGCCATAGTAACACCAGATCCAAGCCGTGGCTGCAACCTATACCACAGTTAGTGGAAACGCCTGATCCTTAACCCACTGAGCAAGGTCAGGGATCAAAGCCCCAACCTCACGGTTCCTAGTCAGATTCATTCCCACTGCATCACAACAGGAACTCCAGAATTTGTTTTTAATGTATCTACTGTTTGTGGCCTATGAACTGGAGATTGTCACTTGCCATCTGCCTCTACATGGATTGAATCACAAGGCATTACAGCTGCTAACCCTCAATACCCCCAAAAGGAACTCAGGATGGAGATTAGGAGTGAGGCACTCTGTGCTCTGGGAAAACTGGCAGACTAGGTCTTTAGATAGATATTTTCAGAAGATTTTATGAGTCCAATTCTCATGTCTCCTTGTATCTAGAAAAGCACTAAAATCTTCCATAGTGACATCTGCTCCTCATGACCAGTAGTAACCTTCACAAGACTAGCAGCTCCCTTCTGTAAAATGTGTGCTTAGTTACATGTACCTCCCCCTTCACCAAAATCACTTACAACCTTCCCCCTCTACCTCTTTGGAAAGGTATTTCAGAGCTGTATGAAATGCTGCCTACTGGGCTGCGGTCCTCATTTTGCCCCAAATAAAACTGAACTCTCAACTTTTAGGTTGTGCATATTTTTTGAAGTCAACAAGCCATATGTCCTTACATATTTTTGTGATGTTCTAGACATGAAATGCATCTCTAAATTCTCATAGTCTACTGAGAAGTAATACTGTAGTACTTCACACAAAATATAGAAAAATTTCAATCATAGATATATTACCATCCTCTGGATTCCTTTTTTGTTATAGTTATCACACTTACTAAATCTATAATTGCTATACATCCATAAGACAATGTTATAATTTTAGCCTTTAGTGGCTATGTAGATTTTAAGAAAAGAGAAAAGTTTGTCTTTTATTGGTACCTGGCTATCTGCCTTTTATTTGTCTGCCAAGAAAAATCAATACCCTTTTATTGATTTCAAAAAGATCTGAGTTTACCTCAGTATCATATTACTTGATATACATAGTACATATGCCACAGGTATATAATAGAGTGATTCACAATTTTTAAAGTTACATTCCATTTATAGTTATTATAAAATATTTGCTATAATCCCTGTGTTGCACACTATATCCTTGTAGCATGTTTTATACCCAATAGTTTGTATCTCTTAGTATAAACTATCTTGCCTCTCCCCCATCCCTCACTCCACTGATAACCACTATTTTGTTCTCTCTATCTACCTACTGAATATATCCCCTGGCATCATTTTTCTTTGGATTGAAAAACTTCCTTCAGGACAAGGGTAGATATGGTGACAAAATATATTCCTAGGTTACTTTATCAGAAACTATATTTATTTGACTTTCATTATAACAGGTTATTTTACCACATGTAGAATTCTGAGATTTTTTTTTTTTAGGCATTTTAAAGACTTTTTTGCATTGTGTTCTAGACTGCATGGTTTTTGATTACTACTTGTAGTTACTGAAAGATTATTCCTTTAATATGTCATTTATTTTCCCACTTGCTTTCAAGATTTTCTTTATCACTGTTTTCAAGAGTTTGTCTATGAGGTGCCTCGGTTTAATTCTCATTAATTTTGTCTGCCTTTGGGCTCAATTAGCTTCTCAAGTCTATATAATTATATATTTCACCAAATTTGGGACTTTTAGCTATTATTTCAAACCTCTTTTCCTAATTCGTAAAATTCATAATCCATTCAAGTTTTTGCCACTATACCTGAAACCAGGATCAACTTTTAGCTCCTTTTTATTTTATTTATTTATTTATTGCATTTTAGGTCTGCACCCATGAGATATGGAAGTTCCCAGGCTAGGAGTCGAATTGGAGCTACAGCTGCTGGCCACAGCCACAGTGGATCCAAGCAAAGTCTGTGACCTATACCATAGTTCACAGCAACAATGGATCCCCAACCCACTGAGCAAGACCAAGGATCAAATCTGCATCCTCATGGATACTAGCTAGATTTTTTTCTGCTGCACAAAACGAGGTCTCCTATCTCCTTTTTAATCAATTCCATGTTATCTAAATTTCTTAGAATTTTTATATTGTGTTTGTTCTCCCCTATCCTCCCACTTCTCTCTTTCTCTTTACTAACTTTCTCCTATATCTTTAGATGTTTACAAATTGCCTGATATATTGGAAGCATCCTATATTCACTGAATAGTTTAATCCCTCACTTTTACTATCTTAATTTTATCCTTAAAATTAGTATTTTAACCTGATCAATTTTTTTCATCCTATATTTTGCAATTAAAAATAACTTCAGGAGTTCCCGTCGTGGGGCAGTGGTTAACGAATCCGATTAGGAACCATGAGGTTGCGGGTTCAATCCCTGCCCTTGCTCAGTGGATTAACGATCCGGCATTGCTGTGAGCTATAGTGTAGGTTGCAGACGCGGCTCAGATCCCGCGTTGCTGTGGCTCTGGCGTAGGCCGGTGGCTACAGCTCCGATTCGACCCCTAGCCTGGGAACCTCCATATGACGCGGGAGCGGCCCAAGAAATAGAAAAAAGACAAAAAAAAAAAATTCAGCTAGCACCTTATCTCTTTTTTAACTATTTAAGCTTAAAATACAGCATACATGTATACATTTGCAACACATATTTTAGGTCTATAATGTGGTGATTTACTGCAAATTGAACAAGCTTATGAAACTCTTGCTTCAATGAAGAAATAATCAGCTGTATTCTAAAAACATCCTCTAAGTCTCTTCATAATTGCTGCTGCTTATTATAGATTTAAGGAAAAATACAGTTTTTTTCTTCTTCCATTAAATGTCTCCTTTCTTTTCATTTGTGAGGTCTCTATCATTACTCTGACCAAATGTAATATGGCGTCAATAAAGCTGGCGTCAGATTTTGGGCCCAGGACTTAAGGGAATTGAAGCTTATACTTCCTATCTTTTGGAAGACTTATACTTAAAAGCCAGCTACCACAAGAAAAGTTTCACTATCCTAAGCCAAGCACACTCTGAGAAATCAAAGCCATGTAAAGAGCCCCTAGAGAATGGATTAATGGGAGGAAGAATGGGTCAAGGAAAATTGAGTGAAGTAGATCTTCCAATTAGAGCCAATCCTGCTGAGATCAGAGTTGAGCCACTCAGTCAAGCTGCTCCTGAACTCCTGACCCAGAAATTTATGAGAACTATAAGTAGCCTCTTAGAGTCACCGTGTTTACTATGTAGCAATAGATATTAGCTGGAATAGATAACTGGAACACTACTGGTCCTTATTTCTCACTGTCCTAAATTCTAGCATCACAGCTTAGTCTGATCTGTTTTTGATTTTTATAAAATTTAATTACACAAATATGTGTGTGGGAATGGTTTATTTCACTCAGTTTAGCAAAGATATGTATCTGTGTGTGGAAGGGGGAGTTCTTTTTCACTATATACAATGAAATACATGAATATACACACATTGTATGAATATACGATATTTACTGTCAATTCTCCTATGATGAACATTTTAGTTATACCATATTTGGATTTATTATGAATTATACTTCTATAAATATATTTATAAATGTCCTTTATTACCCCTTATATGGATTTCTATTGGTTATGAATAAGAGTGAAATTGCTAGGTTATAAGAAATTTACATTTTCAATTCCACTAAATATTAAACATTACTATAGATGTTGTACCAGTGTATACTCCTATCAGCTATGTTTGAGAATGCAAGTTACCCAAATCTTGCCAAAATTGAAGATTGTTAACTTTTAAAAACTATCTTATTCCAGTGGTATCTCACTGCTAACCAAATCGTTCTTCACAGACAACAAAAGAGAACATTTAACATTTTATATTTTTATTGGTTACTAAGACATTATCTTTTGCAAAGTGATTGCTATCCTACTTTTTCTATCCATTTTCTGCCTTTTAGGCAGGAATTCTTTTACATTGGAATTATTTCAAAAATGTATTAGATATAAGCTGGTATTGGTTATATGTGTTTTAAATATCTTCTCATGCCATAACTTTTTTTTTTGAAAATGTTCTTAATTTTAATATTGTAGCTCAGCAAGACTCAATGGGGTCCTCCAGGGCACAAAAGCCTTTCTATGTCCCCAGTTTCTTATTTGCAGGATAAAGCTCTCAGCCTCCTAGACCTTCCTGAACACCAAAGAGCAGATTCAAACAGTTACTAACCAGGAAAGTAATGGGATGCAGAAACACTGGAGGAACAATCTATAAACTATAGTGCAGGACTAAAGCAGGCTCCTGGTAAGGGATATGCATAGTATCTTTGAGCTTTTTCTACAGGAGCTAAGGCCCCCCCCCCCGCCCCCAGCCAGGTTGAAGCTGGTAATTTCAGGCTGAGCACTAGATTCCTGAAACACCTCTGTTATCTCACCACCAATCAATCAGAAGAAAGTCACATACCCTGTAACCCTCACAGCAAATTTTGCCTATAAAAGGTTTTCCTTTTATAGGGTTTTTTAAGTCATTCTCCTTTCTTGGCCTTGCAATAAATCTTGCTCTGCTCCAAACTCAAATGTTTTAGTTTGTTTAGTTTCACTGCGTATCTGGAACACAAACTTTTGTTCAGTTACAATTCATCAAACATTTCCAATCATGTTATGTTTAGTATTTTTGCATCCCATTTAAATATTTTTATAACATGAATGTAATGCTGTATCTTCACACATTTATGGTCCACTCATTTTATTTATTTTTTGTTTCACATATAGATACAGACCATCTTAGTGTGTTTGTTTTTGTTGAGAAGCAAAAAGTCAACTTTTTCACATGGATATCCAACCTTTTATTGAACATTTATTGAACCAGAACCCATTATTGAAAAGAATGACTCTAACTTTTTTCTGCAAGGCTAGCTTGTTTTAAATAATGTAGCTATATGTACTTGGTTCTGCTTCAGGACTCTATTCTGTTTCATTGACCTATTTGTTTATCCTTGTGTCAATACCAATTCTCTGAACTACTTTAACTTTTATATATGTCTTAAGATCCAGCAGAGTACATTCAAAAACTGCGTACTTTTCCAAGATTGCCTTGGCTATATTTGTCTCTTGTATTTCCATATTCTTTTTAGAACCAACTTGTACATTTTCAAAAACACCTGCTGAGATTTTGATTGGGGTTATATCATCTTTATATATAAATATGTGGGGAAATATCAACTTTATAATACTGATGCTACAAATCAATAAAGAAGGGTTGTATATCTGCATTTAGTGAGATATTCTCTACTCTCAGAAGCTTTTTATCTTACTGTGGAGAAATACAACCCAGTTTTTATTTATTTTTAATCATGTGATTCGGATGTGATCCAGATGTTTTATTTCCTATTTTTATGGCCCCACTTGTGACATATGGAAGTTTCCAGGCCAGGGACTGAAATTGAGCCAAAGCTGTCAATGCTTGGGGGGTTGAGGGGCTTTTTAGGGCCACATCTGTGGCATATGGAACTTCCCAAGCTTGGGGTCGAATTGGAGGTACAGCTGCCAGCCTATGCCACAGGCACAGCCACGCAGGATCCAAGCTCAAGGCCTACATCTGCGACCTATACCACAGCTCAAGGCCACACTGGACCCTTAACCCACTGAGCAAGGCCAGGGATTGAACCCACATCCTCATGGATCCTTGTCAGGTTCCTTACTGCCGAGCCACAAAGCAAAATCCCTAATGCTGGATCCTTTAACTGTGCCAGGCTAGGGGTCCAATACATACCTCCACAGCAGCCCGAGCTGCTGTAGTCAGATTCTTAACTCACTGCACCACAGTGGGAACTCCTAAATATTATTTTTTTAAAACTTAACTTTTTAATGTTTACAGTTGCTTTATACAAATAAAAATTGAATCTGTATACTGGCCTTGCATCCAAAAAACTTACTAAATTCCCTTAAATTCTAACAGTTTAATTGTAATCTTACTAAATTAATTTTTTAATTAACAGGTAACAATAACCAATTGCTATGGACTCTACTGTCTCACTTGTCTACCACACTTATTTTTAATCCCTGTGCCACCATTCCAGTTGAAACCGCCTATATTTTTTCTCATTTGCTATAATAGCCTCCCCATTCATATCCTACATTCTCTCCTATTCCATCTGGTTTTTCTGCAACATAGTAACCAGGCTTATTCTTTCAAATTTTAAATCTGAATATCTCATTCTCATATAAACATTTTAGTAGCATATATTACTTTTTTCACCTTAGCATATTTTCTTTCTTGGTTTTTCCACACACAAGCTCTCAGCCTGTTACACGGATTATGATGTTTCTGCCTTCCATGTCATGTAAGGTTATCACTATATATATATATATATATATATATATATATAAGATGCCCAATTAAATTTGAATTTGAGTCAAGCACAAAATATTCTCCATATATTATTTCATGGGCTATATGCTTGTATTTTTTTAAAAAAGTATTTGCTGATACCTAAAATTCTAATGAAATTAGGCATCATTTTCCCACTAAGTATGGCAATTCTACATACAAATAATCTTATGAACCCTAGTATCAAACCACCTGCTTGGAAACAATGATTAGTTCAGGAATAGACCTATGCCCTAAAATAGGACTGTTATGATCCTGAAGATTTTTCTTGGGCTCTACAGAAGTATTTAGTTTTTAATCTGTGATTTCAATCGGGTGAATGATATTAGCTTTGGCTTTCTTGTGGACATCTTTGTCTTGTGAAAGAAAATAAAATAGAAAAAACATGTTGACCAGAGAGATGGAAATAGGAAGAGAATAAGAAAAAGAGAAAGATTACTGATGGTTTCTGTTAGTCCCTGAGTGTAACTGTAGAAATAAAGACTAATCAAAGGAGAATAAGCAAAGGCTATTTTCCACCATCACCTGCATTTTGGCAGAGACGCAAAGGCAGGCAAAAGAGTGGAAGAACTTAGGTGAAAAGGCCGAAGCTTCAGGTTTTCCCTGATTGGAGCATGTTGAGAAGGGTAACCTGCTGCTGGGCTCACTAAAAGCAAGGTATCTTCTGTGATTAGTTAGAGGTACACATTTGGCTTTTTCTGGTTGACCCTAAATTGGAAGCAGGGACAACAATTTGGGAAGCTGCTAGTTATTCATCAAGTCCTGGCCATTTGGGTCTGATGATTATAAGAGTTACTGTTTTGCTTCCTGGATTGTCAGTAGAGATTGTAATCTGGTTTCCTATAAATCTGACTTACAGCAGCTGGCTTCCTAGATAATGGGTTGGTTTCCTGGGCAGACTGCTGAAGGTTATGATCAGAGTTTCACTTATATATGTGGTCTGACTTCTGTCCATTTGTATATTCAGTCTTTCACAGTCATGCATGAACCATAGATTTTCAGCAATGAGAATCAAGAAATTCCCTGTTACGTCTAATCTAGTTTGAGGTGTGGATAAGTCAGTTGCCTCAAGAAAAATTCTTACAAACATGAACATGTTAGATGTTTTCTGCCCATTTTTCTTAAAAAAGAGACAAATTATTAACCTGGCTTACAATACTCTAAATAACTGGCCTCTGTCTCCCCAGTCTATTGCAGCATCAATCTATTGGTAATTTAGAGGCATTAAAGCACTATTTTGGCTTTCTTCAATTCCTGTAATGAATGGAGTTATTTTTCTTTCTCAGGGATTTTGTCCCCACATTGTTTCTTCCTGGATTGTTTTACACGCGCCATCTTTCCTGCCATAATTCACCACTATTAGTTGAAACATAACCTATATGCATTCCTGATCCCTCAAAACAACTCTTCTTCAGGGAGCTTTTTACTAATTTTAAGACAACTTCAGATTCCTATTATACACTGTTTTATAAACCAGAACTTGTTTATTAAATACCACACTTGTAATTATTGTAATACTGTTTAACATAACATTAAATATCTATCCATCCTGTGGGCCTAAACTTTTGGTTAACTGCTTAACCCTCCACATAATGTCCCCAAACATAACAATCAAAATATATTCACTGAATGAAGATTTTACATATAATTTTTAAGTAAACAGATACAATTATATCATAGCAGGTATAATTATAATTAAATACAAATTTAATCAGACTAATAGCTGTAAAACACATTTTTCTAACATAATAACATTAAAATTACAATATGAAAAGTTGTATTAGAAATATGAAAGGGTATTTAACACAGAATTGAAGCATTTTCTGACTTTGGCCTCTCTATAATGAGTTCATGGTATCACTCTATAATAAATCATCCAGAGCTATACTTATCTGTCTAACAGTATAACAAAGCCACACATTGTTTTTCTTATGTACATATTTACTTTTAAGCTGAAACATCACTTCAGATTATCAAATACGTTGTAATAACTTCCCAGGCCCAAGATTGCGCTGCTCCTACCCAGAGGGCCACATTGGCAAACCGAAAATTTCATCACTTTCACACCCCTATAAATGCTCCACTTAACCAGAAAAACAGTATCGCTAGTTAGTCAATCTCCAAACACCAAGCCAACTCTCCACATTTTCAACCCAAACAAGGTTGACTATTGGCTCCGGCCAATCAAATATTTTTATTTTTATCTTCCCTGTTCTTTTTTCTTTGTTTTGTCTTTCCTAGGGCTGCACCCACGGCATATGGAGATTCCCAGGCTAGGGGTCAAATCGGAGCTGTAGCTGCTGGCCTACACCAGAGCCACAGCAACTCGGGATCCAAGCTGCATCAATGACCCACACCACAGCCCACAACAATGCTGGATCCCTAATCCACTGAGCAAGTCCAGGGATCGAACCGGCAACCTCATGGTTCCTAGTCAGATTTGTTAACCACTGGGCCACGATGGGAACTCCTCTTCCCTGTACTTTATTCTTCATCCTTTAAAAACTTCCTGCTCTCTGCTCACTTTGCACTTTTTTGAAACTGTCCACTTCATAAAGGGTTAAATAAACATTGTTTGTATCACCTGAATTGCTTTCTTCAATCATCTTTTAACAGTTTTTGGCAACAAGGAATGGGATGCAAAGCTAAGTGCTAACAGTCTAGGCCAAGAACACACATAGGCTAGGAGCTCTGTGAAGCCTGAGTTCACTCTTCGTCTCCTCATTAAGGAGGACCCAAGGCAAGTCACTCTCATATTTGAGGTCTACTTCCTTGCATGAAACTCTCCAATTCAAACACACTTATTTAAATACATATATACATTATATATGCTGTATCCTAAAAGGTTCTGGGGCCTCAGGAAGGTTCTGGCATAGTTGTGTTGGGAGTCCACAAGGGGTGGCAGTCATTAGGGGACTCACAAAGCCTCAAGGTCAACCCATAGCATGAATTATCTAGGGATTTGGGAAAATAAATTATGATAAGAAATTCAGATAGCGTGATCATCAAAATTAAAATCTAAGTAAGCCCAAATCAGACTATTAAAAGCCACTAGGGTATTTGTCACTATAAAGAAATATTTTTGTGAAAGGAATAATAGATCTATTGCTAATGGGATCTTGGGAGCCAAAGCCCCAAAATTGGTGAGTACACACAAAAAGCTGTTAGAGCAACTGCCACCTAATTCTGAGACTCCCATGCTGACCATAAGTTGGTCACAGAAGGGGTTAATTGGACAGTAATTCACCTGCCCATCTCAAGAAAATTTTCAGGCAATGAGGTACACTATAAAATATCACAAAATCCTCTATTCTGTAGCACGTTTCTCTTTGGTAATAATTTGGCTCCAAGAGACCCAAGCTTGAGCTAAAGAAATGGGATCTTCACGTTTCAAAGAATTGAGCACACCACCTTCCGGCACACCTGCTTATTTTATGGCTAAAAACTGTAGTCCCAGAAGCTGTATCTACATAAATGACAAACCTCAAATTACAATAGTTATTATGGAAAACATTCCTATTAGATACAATCATTCATTTAAAAAGCACACTTGAAAGCAAAGTTTCCCAAATTAAACAAACTGAAGAGCACCTCTATTTTTTTTTTTTCATTTTCAGCTGTACCCCCCGCATATGGCATATGAAAGTTCTCTGGACAAGGGATTGACTCTGAGATGCATCTGTGGTAAATGTCACAGCTGCAGTAATGCCGGATCCTTAACCCACCTCACCAGGGCAGGAATCCAACTAGCAACAACACAGAGACAAGCCAGATCGTTAATTCAGCGTACCACAGCAGCAACTCCTTGGAACATCTGTTTTAACTGGCACCCTGAAGCTTCCCTAAGGCTTCAAGATTCCAAAATAGCCTCATTAAAAGATTCATTAGAAAAGGCTAATAAAAATTAAAGACACAAGAAGTACCCAAAACAAAACAATGTAAGACTGATGTGACTCCTACTACTCCTCTCTGTTCTCTTGACCTGATTACTCACAGTCACTAATCCTCCATAAGAACTGCCTTTCCATTTTGAGGAGACCCCAAACCCCTAAGCAAAAGTCCACCAATTCTGGAGTTCCCTGGTGACCTAGCAATTAAAGATTTGGCATTTGTCACTGCTGTGCTCGGGTTTGATTCCTGGCCCAGGAACTTCCACATGCCACAGACGCAGCCAAAGAAAAAAAAAAAAAAGTCCATCAAATCAGTAGTCTTAAAACTGCAACAACTCCAAGGCCAGTAACCTAATGCCCAACACCTTGGGCTTCCCCGGTACACACTCCTGGAGGTCTGTCATCAAAACACTGGCCCAGAAATGTGTGTTTCATTTGCAATCAACCAGAACATTGAAAAATATGTAGTCTTAGGAGGTTCTGTCAAAATCTTTCTCATCAATTCGATCACCCTGTATCTACTCTCAAGGATGGCCCCCGTTTGGGCCCTCTAAGGGCTCACAGATTCAAAGGGAATTCTCCAATGAACTGTTCCCACTTGTTCTCTTACATAGCCAAGGTGTAACTAAAAATTAATGGAAATAAACGAGTGAAAAGAGTCAGAGCTTACCAGAGTCAGCTCTCCCAGAGCTTGATGTTGCCCTGTTGAGAGAGGCAGGTAAAATGTTACGTTGTCCTTTTCTTTCCAAACCCAGACTCTCGTGACTATGATTTTTGGGTGCCTGCAAGTTGTTGATCCTCCTTCTCCCAGGGAAAACTATTTTCTTCTTGTTTGTCTCACTTGTATCTTAGAAACTTTGCTTGACTTCCCACCTACCTACAAACACAAGTGTTTGGTTCGTGCTGGCAGCTCTACCGTCCGGCTAGAGACTTGAAAACATGGCCGAACAGAAATCTGGGTTGCTTGGGGACAGCTGTGTCCACTTTCAGCTTGAGCTTCTTAAGGCTGGTGGGGGGCGGGGAGGTGGCCAATGATTCCTACAGCTGGGCATCATTCGCCAATGTCCGAGCCATGACCTTTTAATGTCAGAGGGCCAAAAACTCCACTCTAGAACATAGAAACTATTTTCTGAACCTGTGCTTATGAAGAAGCACATGGCTTAGCTGCACGTGTGGGCATACTGATAATTACTTCACCTTTTTTCTTACCTCTAAACACCTTTCCCCATGATCCCCATGCCTCAGCTTTATCTTATAAATACCCCTCACCTCTAGGGAGGTCCATTTGAGATTTGTTCTCCATCTTCGCCTTTGACTGCCTCATAAATAAAACTTTTCTCTGCTGCAAACCTAGATGTCTCGGGGTTTTGACTTGCACATTGTTGGACAAAAGATCCAGGTTCTGCAATAATAGCAGTGCAGTTGGATGTTTGGTCACGCCTTGATACCATTCAGGTTGCAACCTGGTTCTATGAGGAATTAAAAACACTTTACTGTGAAAAGTGAGGAAAAGCTGTACAACTTGTCTTACAAATTAAGTCCTTTATAAGAACAGACAAAACCCATCTTTTTTCCCTAACTTCCAAACCTCCACAATTCCTCTCAAAAGGCTAGCAGGTATTGTAAAAATTCTGGCCTTAGGAAACAGAAGTCCTTCTTGCTGAAGTTGCATTCTTTCTCTGAGCTTTTGAGATGTAAATGTTCTACCTGGGCTTCTCTAGAAACTCTACTAATTCTTTTCTGTTTTCTTTTTAGAGCCTCAAGTAGGCCAGGGGTAAAATCAGGGTTGTAGTTATTAGCCTGTTCTACAGCCACAGCCACGCCAGATCCAAGTCACATCTGCAAATTATAGTGGCTTTCAGCAATGCCAGATCCTTAACCTACTGAGCAGGATTGAACGCACATCCTCATGGATACCATCAGGTTCTTAACCCACTGAGCCACAATGGGAATTGCAGAAACCCTGGTAATTCTTATCAAAAGAAACAAAAGGGAGTATATAAATGTACAATTGAGTCGCTATGTTGTAGCAGAAATTGACGCAATGCTGTAAATCAAATATACTCTAAAAAGAAAGAAAGAAAAAAAGAAAAGGTAAGATCAGGTTGGGGGTATTTGGAAACTATGCAAAGGAAAAAAATCTTAAGTCTTGTCCACTGATATTAGTAAAAATTTAAGACACCTGAGTAAACACAATTTGGACCCAACTATTCTTTCATGTACTAGTGAGTTTTGCCATATCGTACCTATCTCATGACTAAATTTGAAAACAAAAGCAAAAGATCTCTGTTTTTCTGTTTATGTATGTCTATGTATATATGCATTGATGTATAATTTTTTTTCTGCCAACAGATGGTATTGACAAAATTAATTTTTACAAAGCTATATTTAATTGGCTTAAAGTTAAGTGTTTATATAAGTTAAGCATAGTCTTAGAAATACAAAAACTATCCCAAATGTTTTTCAAGTTCACATGATCTAGAATAATCTTCAGTAAATAAAAGTTTGCATAAATTTGTTGGTTTATTTAAAATGGGCAATTACATGACGTTTTCTTGTGGTCCTTTGGGTTAAGGATCCTGGGTTATCACTGCAGAGGTTTGGGGTGCTGCTGTCTCAGGTTTGATCCCACATGCCATGGGAACGGCCAAAAAAAAAAAAAATTAAAACAGCTGTGCCTTTAGAGTTATCAGCACTAAAAGTAATGCAGATATACAAATTTTACTCTACCTAGGTTTACTAAAAGTTAAATAAGGTCAACTATCTCTGTTGTAATATTTGTTAGCAAGAAAAATAAGATGATAGCTAACTAATTTTCATGAATAATCTAAACATAATTGTTAAGAACAAGTAAGTTAAATACATATAAGTAAAAGTTTACACATGAATTTTCAACAATAATTACACTTTACGGTAAGTCTACTTAAAAATAACTTCCAAGATCTTTTTGATAATTTAAAGCCTTAAAGTTACACTGAGATAAATTACATGATGGATATTCACTGAATATCCAGATCATTTCCAAAAGCTGAAATACTGGAACATTAACTACTGAACATAGTTTTATTCACTTTTGGCTTTTTTTTAACCAGAAACTAAACTTATTTGGGTTTATTAGCAAAAATATTTAATGTCACATTTCTAAAATTTGTCACTAAAATTCAATAATTCAAGTCTTTACTATTATATTATGAAGGGAAAATGAACAGAGAAAGAAAGAAAAAGATACCTATAGTTTTCTAAAAAATTACTTTGAATTATAATTTTCACAGAGCTAGACAGTATATCTAATTATGCAAGTGGAAGAAGATAATATGGATTGTACTTATGCAATTTCTTGTCTGTTATTTAATTCTTTGGTTTTAGACTTATTCTATTGTATGAATATAATAATTAATAAACATAATAATTTTCATTAATAACTTGGAGAAATTGGTGACAAAGTGAGGAAGATATATAATTTTATTATTTTATATATTTTTTTTGTATACAACAGGGGAAACTTATTTATTTTAATTGGAACTTGCACTGACCTTGACTCTTAAGAAATTATGTCCTGTCAAAAGGCAAAACACAATTGTTGCTTCTTGAATTTCCTAGCTGTTATCCTTTACCATAGTTAAAGTAGTTCATTAGCTAATTGACACAGAGACCAAATTAATAGCAACAATTTTAATTTATATGAAGCTATAGACGTCTCTTGATAAATTCCTTTCGATGAGTTAAAAAAAAAATGTACTTGACATTTTGCCACACAAAAGTTAATTGCTCTCCAGTTCCAATTAGAATGACATATAATTTGAATTGAGAGCTTAATATGTTGTTCTAAAGAAGGAAAAAAAAAGACATATAACCTGGGGTGACTATGATTTAGTAGTTCATTGCCACAATTCACACAGAGAGCAATAAAACTAGAAATTTCCTGCCCGATGATGACTAGAGATGTCATTCAGGGTAAATTATTAATTTCTTTTGATGCCAAAGTTCAAGAAGCACCATGTGTTCTAATGTTGACTAATATTAGCTTTGGGGGAAATTTCCTAATTAAAGGCTCATGACAGTGAGCCTCAACATTTAGCAATAATAATAGTGAAAACTGAGAGAGAAGAGGAAAATCCATACAAAGTAAAATAAAATATAAAATGACATTCCATTATATTTCAGACTGGCTTTATTTAAGAAAATGAATCTTACCTTAGTTTAGCTAATTACAACATATATTGAAAGACAGTAACACAATGAGCAAGAGCTATAGGAGTCTAGGAAAAGGGAGATCAAAGTCGACTGAAGCAAGCTGTGAGGAAATAGTAGGCTCAAACTAGACATTAAAAGATTTTTTAAAAGGCAAAAATACTTTCTGAATGAAAATGGCCAATGAAAGAAAATCATAGCAGACTGACCCTGAATGACAATTATAAAAATTAACTACATCAAGAAAACTTTATAATTTTTAGAACTGAGTTTTTATCTTCACAACAAAAAGTGATAACACTTTATTCAAATTTTATCTATTAAAAATATATTTTAGGTTTTTTTTACTTCCTCTCCTCAAATAAATGTCCATAAGCAATATTAAGTAAGATAACTAGTAGAATAAAAGGATGAAGAGATTCAGGAAAAAAGGGACCCACAGACAGGGCTCCTAGAGTTTGACAGGAGCAAAAAAGACAGATCAGGCAGTCCTAGAAATCTCCAGGATATAGGCCCAGCTGCCTGTGGGGCAGAGGCTGACACTAGGAGAAAAGAAGCCCCATCTCCCTAGTTTGCTTTTTGACGAATAATGGCAGCACTCTTTTCATCCAACCCACAGCAAAGAGTACTGACCTTCAGTCAGCAAAGAAGCTAGGAAGTGTCCCAAAGACCTTCCCCCGGGGAATGACTATCACATTTCTAGTAGAGATCATATAGATGATAGACTGGGACAAATCCTATTGGGTAAAACTACTACCAAGGACAAGCATAGAGTCAAGGTATGCTGGCTGAAGTAAGAGCAGCTCCACAGTCAACAGAAACTGGAGATGAAATTGCACAATGGGCAGAGTGAGCTAGAAGCAGAGTGGTGGGCAAGCAGGCACATGTCTTTAATGAGAGGATTCAGACTACTGACTGTTCAATCTTTCTCACATCCACCCCGGTGCAACCCATCTACATGCGTGTAATGAAAACCCAAAAGGGCAATACTAAATAAAGTGGTGCCATCCTAAGTTCCACCAGCTCAGAGCAATGAGGCAAATTTGTTACTGCTGTCTGCACTGTGCAAATTCTTATAAATATAAAGTTCAATTCTATTTTTAATTTTTTTAAAAAAATATTTCAATTAATTTTATCTGACGAATAAGGCAATTAATCTGAGAAAAGGATGATCTACTTGATATGTACGTAGCAAGTATAACTTCTATTTCATAAAAAGTAGATTATTACATCTCAAGAAAATGTGGTTTTTTTTTGGTTGTTGAGTTGTATGAGTTGTTTGTATATTTTGGAGATTAAGCCTTTATTGGGTGCATCATTTGCAGCTATTTTCTCCGGTTCCACAAGTTGTCTTTTTTTTTCCTATGGTTTCCTCTCCTGTGCAAAAGCTTCTAAGTTTGATTAGGTCTCATCAGTTTATTTTTGTTTTTATTTCTATTGCCTTGAGAGACTGACCTAAGAAAATATTTGCGTGGTTGATATCAGATAATGTTTTGCCTATGTTTTCTTCTAGGAGTTTTATGGTGTCAGTCTTATGTTTAAATTTTTAAGCCATTTTGAGTTTATTTTTGTGTATGGTGTGAAGATGTGTTCTAATTTCATTGATTTACATGCAGCTGTTCAGTTTTCCCCTCACCACTTGCCAAAGAGACTTTTTCTCATTTTTTTTCTTGCCTCATTTGTCTAAGATTAATTGACCTTAGTTGTCTGGGTTTATTTCAGAGCTCTCTATTCTGTTCCATTTATCCGTACGTCTGTTTTTGTTTGAGTACCACACTGTTATGATTACTGTAGCTTTGCAATATTGTCTAAGTCTGAAAGAGTTATGCCTCCTCCTTTTTTTTTTCCTCAGATTGCTTTGGCAAATCTGGGTATTTTATGGTTCCATATAGATTTTTGTATTACCTGTTCTAACTCTGTGAAAAATATCATGAGTAACTGGATAAGGATGACATTAAATCTATAGATTGCTCTGCATAGTATGGCCATTTTAACAATATTAATTTTTCCAATCCAGAAGCATGGGATAGTTTCCCATTTCTTTGAATCCTCTTTAATCTCCTTTATTAATGTTTTATATTTCTCAGAGTGTTAGTGTTTCACCTACTTGGCCACATTTATTCCCAGTTATTTTATTTTTTGATGTGATTTTTGAAGGTATTTTTGTATTCCTTTTCAATATTTCTTTATTAGTATACATAAATGCAACCATTTTCTGAATGTTAATCTTGTATCCTACTACTTCACTGAATTTATTAGATTGAGGAGTTTTTATGTGGAATCCTTAGGGTTTTCTATTTAAAGTATCATGTCGTCTACATATAGTGATGATTGTACTTCATCCCTTCCAATTTGGATATCTTTTATTTTTTTTCTTTGATTTGCTGTGGTTAGGACTTCTGATACTATATTGAATAAAAGCAGTGAGAGTGGGCATTCTTGTCTTGTTACAGATTTTAGCAGGAAGTTTTTCAGCTTTCTCCATTGACTGTTATAGTGGCTATGGGTTTGTCAGAAGTGGCATTTAATATGTTGAGATATGTTTGCTCTATACTCACTTTGGTAAGAGTTTTTATCATGAATGGATGTTGAATTTTGTAAAATCCGTTTTTCTGCATTTTTGAGATGAGCATTTAATACAATATTAAAAGGTCATATGCTTAAAAACATTACATTTTCAAATTATGTCATGTTCCTTTTGGAGTAACTGTCCATGAGAAAATTATTGAGCTAATCATCTTAACAGGAAGACTTAAATTTAAGAAATGAATTAAACTTTTTGCAAAAATTTAGAAATATGCTTATTTGTACATTTGAACTATTTTAGAAAATGAACTTATACAAAAGGAAGGTGAACATTATCAAACATGAAGAATTTATGAGTTCAATGGAGTGCCCATCATGGTGCAGCAGAAACGAATCCGACTAGGAACCACAAGGTTGCAGGTTTGATCCCTGCCCTCAGCATGGTGGGTTAAGGATCTGGCATTGCTGTGAGCTGTGGTGTAGGTCACAGACGCAGCTTGGATCTGGTGTTGCTGTGGCTGTGGCATAGGCCAGAGGCTACAGCTCCAATTAGACCCCTAGCCTGGAAACATCCATATGCCATGGGTATGGCCCTCAAAAAAAAGACAAAAGACAAAAAAAAAGTATGAGTTCAATAATTACTGAGAAATGGCATCAATAAATAGGCCATCTTCTAAATTATTGCTGGTATTTTTATTTAGATTGTACTAATAAATTACACTTTGGACCTGAAAATCACATTTCAGAGAAATGCACAAAAACAATTATGCTCAAACATTTTTCTGTCATATATTTTTCCATTTGTAAGCTTTAGTTCAAAAGGAAAATATTGGCTGCTGTTAAATTTAATCATATTCAAGTCAGTTCTAAGGCACTATAATCTTCTAATAAGGTTATAATTCTTCTAGAAATATATGATGGGAATTTCTAATTGGTTAATTTTCTCTCTACTCTCAAAAAGAAGATAATATTATAATATTGGCAAAAATACAAATCATTCATAAATATTAAATATAAAGCATGGTGAAGAAAGAAGCATGAAAAATAATTTTAATGCACAGTTTATAAATATTCTTCAAGTGTTTGAATTAGTATTCCACGATGGTATCATTTCCAAAAAAGTATAATACTTTTAAGGACACAATTTATTTTAATTGTGTGCTCTCAAATGCTAAATGTGCAATCAAAATGCCCTTAATTTGTCTTATTTGTATCTTTCTTTTAACTCTGGCAATTCTTTAAGTTAAAGCAAACACGCACAGACATACCACTTAAAATGTCAGCCTTTAATTATTTTCTTGATTTTAAATAGTCAAATTCTGAATTAACCAATAATGATGACACTGATTTATTAAAATAGAAAAACAATATACAAATATACCCTACATGTATTTTAAGGTTAAGACACAGTCAACATCAACCTTGTTCAATGCTACTCTTCAAAGCCAACCTGAAATAAATGCCAAGTACTAACATGTACAGAAGGAATATATAGAAAGAAATCCTTTTCCTTCTTGATGTCTGGCACTTTACGTATTAGCATTAAACATAATCACATTAGCTAGAGAAACTAACATTGCCATAGAAAAATTCAGCTCTCTATTTGAGATTTATATACATACATATACATATATATTTATTTATATGTATATGTGTGTCTCAATAAGTTATTAAATTATGATTCCTAGGTTAAAGAAGAAATTTTCAAACTGTACTATTACTATATCTAATTAATGAGAGGAGAGAAAGGAAAGTGGAAGAGAAAGGAGAGGGAAAATATCAGAATACATTTTAGGAAGAAATTAGCTTGTGAATGGATGAGTATGCGTGTGTGTGTGTGCGCGCGCGCGAACGAGAAAAACTGGTGTTTTTTTAATTTAGTTTTTGCTTTGTTTTATTTTCTAATGTAAGTCTTGGTGAAAACATTTTGAAATCCAGTGGTTTAAAGTGGCTTAAAAAGAGTAATTACAGAAATTTCTCAGGGATTGTTTGTCAGGGATTTTGTTTGCTTATATAATATTCCTCTCTAGAGAGGTCCTTCTTAAAAGAACGTAGACAAATATGTGCCCGGATTGGCGAAGAGGACAATTTATTTGAAATAGGCAATAAATTTGGTGACCTCTCAAAGGATTTCCACCATTTTGTGTCTGTGATTCTAATTCTACTTTATATTAGAAAAGCAACTTATTCTCAGAGAATTAAATGCTTAAACTTAAGTCCTCCTGGCAGAGAAATCAAGAAAATTTGGCTTTTTTGCTTTCAGTATGAAATGATAAGGGCTGGAATACACATTAACACTAGAGGGGAAAATCTCACTTACATTTGCGAGTGTGTCTGGATCCCAATGGTCCCATTTCAGCCAAATGTCACCACAGTAAAACTACTCTGGAAAGACATTTGAAGTGAGGAGTAAAGAACTCTGCTATTTGAAATGATTTAATTCTTGTGCAGGTGCATAACTCCGGGTTTTATCTTTTCTTTATAACATGTAATCATTTGGTGAAAATTCTTTAATCACCTCAAATGTAAGCTTTATCAGTAGGGATATAAGGCTGTAATAGACCTCCTCCACCTAAGAAAATCTATGAATATATTCTTCTACTCTCTGGTTGAGAATGATCTAGGTATTGAGAATTCTTATCAATATTTTAGCTCATCTCCTGGGAAATCATTAATGTTTGGCAACTCTTAAATATTATATTTTATAATTTAAAATATTTTGTGATGTTTAAAGAACAAAATAATCCTGCAGAAATATGCTCAAGCAGGTAAACAGGTGATTTGAAGTGATGAAATTCTTATGAGCAATTAATTAATTAAACACCAGAACATGAAATAGATACAAAGAAAAGTAACAGAATATAAAGACTATATGAAGCTAAAAAATATGTGCTAAAAATCAAATCCTAGTTAGCCTGGTATGGTTAAATCAATAGCAGCCATGTAAACAATCAGATCTCTTCCAAACCAATCAAATAATGCTTAGTATATTTAGAAGAATCCAAGAGGAATGACTGGATCACACACTTGTGAGAGAGCATTCTCCATTAAGGTTTAGTTTTAAATACGACAGTACTGAGAATTTTAAGAACACTGCTTTACAGTCTGATTGTTCAAGATGCAGATTATAAATACATTAACTGTTGCTTATAGGGGAGTTAAATGATAGGTCTAAAAATGTTTATATCAAAGCTATTGACATAAAGTGACAGTTTGAGGCTCAGCTATACTCCTAAAATTATTTCTATTGCAGATATTCCAATCCCTAGCCATTTAATCCCTCATGAAATCAACACATTACACAGTATTCCTTGAGTTGTTAATGGTATTCCCTTTCTTTGAGAAATCACTCTTCAGACACATAATTACTATCAACCAGATACAATTAGAAAATTGTCCATGTTCTGTTGATTTCCATGTTCTACATAAATTAAAAATATTTAGGAATTTCTACATGGAAACTGAATTAAAAGCATTCATCAAAGAAACTGAAGAGTAAAACTTGTTTTCATAAGACTTATCCCTAGATTACAATTTTTGATAAAAGTTACTACCATGGATGCAATTCTGGGAGTTTAGAAGTGTATGATTGATTTTTATGTGCAATATGGGAAATATAAAAAAAAGACTGAAAATTTAGATAAATGGAAAGATTTTTTTACTTGAAAGTTACAGAAAGTTTCTTTTTTCCAGTCCGTGAAGATATTTAAATTCTATTTTCTTTAAATTTTTTTTTTTTTTCGCCTCTCAACATGTGGTTTCACAGTATGCTTGTTAGAGTGGAAAGATGTCTTTGATAAACATTTTCAGGGGTGTGAGAGGAGAGTCTTTAATTAAGAACCAAATACAAACAGGCTGCCTGTCAATATTTGAGGTGCACTATTCAGAAACAGCTCGTAATTAGGCCCCTAGAGAACAGGAAGCATTATACCATTCTTTTCCAGGAACATTATACTCACCTAATTTTGTCTGTCCACTTTCAATATTTTTATTATTTTGCACTGGAGAGCACTAAACTTTTAACATTTTCACATCTTTTTAATCCTTTGCCTTTTGCCTTTTCCCTCTTCATTCCAAGTGTCCTGTGAACAAATTGATAATCCTCTCAAATTAGTAAATTAACAACATTTACCTAGTTTCCTGGATTAAAAAGAAAGCTGATGAGCCTCAGCATAAATACTCATATATTTTCCTTACAATTCTTGGTCACATTTAATATGATTTAACAATGCAAATCTTTGTTAAAGGAACACACAAACGTATGTCCAAATGGAGCAATTCTCCATTTTAAAGCACTTTATACGAGGAATTCAAAAAGCTGAACCACATAGGATAAATGTATTAGTTAACCAGTGTATTTTGAATCCAGTAAGTGTTTTAAAATTGCAAGGGTGTCCCAGCCAGGATAATGCTTGAAAATGTTATTGCTTCAGGGAACACTATAAATATGATGACCGAGCCCTGCAACTCTTTAAACCATTACTCTGCTGCTGTTTCGTTAAGCAAAGCATTCAAAGTATGTTTCTATTAGTCCAATCCCACATATGCTTACATCATATGCTTGTGGATATTGGCTGGGATAACTCTTCTGTGATTAACACATTTCTGTGCTAAGACAATAAAACCAAAAGCCATCAAGGAGCTGTTCGATACATATGCGAATAAGTCACTTACCTTGTGCTCATCTCCCACACCCATATTACTTATCGTTATCTCTCAAATGTCTAGTGTATTTACCATGGGAGTCATTTTTGTGAGATGGAAAATAAACTGATGAGAAAACTTCTACTTAAATACACCGGTAGAGATTTGCTTTCCATTTTCTAGTTACAAAATCCAATGAACTTTCTTCTGTTCTAATTTTGAACTCTGTAAAGTGTTATTTCCAGGAAATAATTTCCACTTCCAGCTAATAATTTTTCTCTCTCTTTTTCTTCTTCTTTATCTCTCTTTTATTTGGCTAATGAAGCTCTCAGACTCTTCCTGTTTTCTTCTTTCAACCTAACTGACTTGGGTGTGTATGGTTGGAGTCCGTGGGCATCTTTTATTAGTGTATCTTATGTCAGCATCTCGCTTTCCCACATGGTTGATTTTTATCTCAGTGCATCTCACTTCCTCACATTCATCATCCGCCTTAGAATATCTCCTAAACTCTCAAATCTCCTGTCTAACATCATTTAATAGCATCTTATTATATTGGGAGAAATCTGAGTCATCTTTATATTTCATTTACTTTGTCCTCTATGGAAATTATTAGCTGCCTTTTGCATAGTTCACCTTTTTTAAATGGTGCCTGCGTTTTGTCTTCTGTATCCATTACCTTCCTCAGTCAAGTGGACAGTTGTTATTTTTATTATATTGGTTCTATATAGGCAGAAATCATATCATATCTCCCTTAAAATACATATAGATATAAATAAGACATCCTGTCCCCCATTTCCATTTCATGGGCACACTTAGTCTGCTGGATGAAGAAAAAATTCCCCTAAGGCACAAACCTAATCTCCCCAAAATACTAATATAAAAACCAGTATCTAATCTTTGTATTAATCTCCATATTTGAAATTCCATTTTCTTAATAACTTAAACATAAATAATTTCACTCCTATTTTCTACTTCTACCATATATTTTTAACATGTAGTGCAGCATTTGATTCTATAAGGCTATTTATTATCCAGCTCTCTCTTCTGATGTTTCACTCCTAATCTCCTCAGTTGTGTTTGCTGTCTTATATTCCTCTAATCCTGACTTATTAGACACTTGACAAACGTGATTAATTTTCTCTTCACTTACCCATTATATAGTAATTTCTTATTTATCAATACTCAACTCAAAAATTTAAATCTATTTTTTCTTTCTTTTCTAAGAGAATGATAGAAGTTATCTTAACACTTTAGTATTCTCTTCGCTAAAATGCAGAAAATAAGTGACTTCAAGTATTGTTGTGAAGATTAGAGGCAATTTATTATAAAATACTTAGCAAAATGCCTGGCTCAGAGAAAGTGCGCAATAAGTGCTTGTTTTTTGCATTTGTATTTGGGTTTTTTTAGGAAGCTCTTCTACTTTGGAAATCACTCACAGTTTTCTTGCCATTTTGAAGCAAATTTAATAATATATGTACATGAGAAAAGATTCCACTTTAACAGCTGTCTTCATTTTAAGCACAACTCATTGCAAAAGATCATGAATAATATTGCTAGTCAGAAAGCAGTATGTAAATGCTGTTGTATGTATTCCACAGTGCCAGAATGATATTTATGTATTCAGTGTTGAGAAGACAGCTGTGAATATTGCTGAAAGAATCCTCTTGAAGTTAATGTTTTCTTTCAAGGCAAGTTAATCATGCCCAAAACCTAAGTATCTTTAAAATATACTTTTTAAGGAAACATTTGCTATTTTGAATGCAAGAGCCAATGTACCTTATGCTTTTTACTTTTTTTATTTTTATAGAATTCATTATATACTTTATCACACTTTTTTTTAATTGGGACATTTGGTTGCATAAACTACCAGAAGCTTTAAAATGAAGAGTTTCAAAAATAGAAAGAAGACTGTTATCATAAACAATAGTTATTGTGATTCAATTTCTAAATTCATCTCACTTGATTGGGATAATGTATCTTCCTTCTTATTCCTTTCAGGACAAAATAACTCTTCATTCCTAAATCACTTAATTTGACTTTCAAAACACAGTGGTGAATTCCTCTTTTGGTTTTCAAATTCTAGGAATCATCCAAAAAAGAAAAAACAACAACAAAGCTGCATTCTTAGAATTTATAAATGAAATTGTTTTGGAACAATATTGCTTGAAATGTAAACTGATCATTTTGATTTACCTTTTATAAGACGGACAGGTTTCATCATGATAATTTGATATACCTTGATATATATTTTGAAATAATGATTTAAGTCAGTATCCTTACTAGAATTAACATATATTTCAAGGTAATATTTTAAATTATATAAAAATGTGAATAACTTTTGTCTCTTGAAGGTTGGCCGGATGTACTTTTTAGTTTAATTTTTAGCATTTTTAAAGACACTGAAATTACAGAGCTCGTTGTGATTATTCATTTCGAGGATATATATTTGAAGAAAGGGAGAGGAGAAATCTAATTAAAGAGTCTTAACACATCAGTGATCTCATGACTCTTTACTCAATACAAGTACAGTGTTTAGGTTTTTTAGTGCATTCCTAAGTTTTCTTAAACATTTCCACTTCTATTTGCATATGCAGTCCCTCAATCTGAATTATATAATCCTTTATTTTGATCAGATGTTGACATTTTTTAAGCATTCAATAATTGCTCTTTTGTCCTGACTGAGTCTATGAATAACATTTTTTTCACTTTTTTGTATATTTTACTTTGTAAATCATCGTTGAGATATAATTTACATAATATAAAACGCCGTCATTTTAATTGTAGAGTCTCATGTGTTTTGACAAATGCATTGATAAACACCATTTAACCATCATAATAATGAAGATACAGAATATTTTCATCACTACCAGAGTTACTTTTGCAGTCAATTTCTCATATCCTCAGCCCCAGGCAAGCATGTTTCTATTCTCTGCCACTGTAGAATAATTCTGACTATTCTAAAACTTGTTTTTATTAGGGCCACACCCACATTATATGGAAGTTCCCAGGCTAGGGGTTGAATCAGAGCTGCAGCTGCTGGCCTATGCCATAGCCACAGCAACACAGGATCCTAGCCACACCTGTGACCTACACCACAGCTCTTGGCAACAATGAATCCTTACCCACTAAGCAGGGCCAGCAATCAAACCCGCATCCTCACAGATACTAGTCAGCTTTGTTACCACTGAGCTATGATGGAAACTCCCTATTCTAAAACTATGCACAGTGGAATAAAGCAGTATGTACTACTTTATATCATGATTCTTTGATTCAGCATAATACTCTTAATCCACCTTACTGGATGTAGGTTATAGGTTTTTTTTTTAATTGCTTAGTACTATGTCATATTATTAATATACAGAAATGTGTTTCTTCATGCATTAATTGGTAGACATTTGATTTTACTTTTCCAAGTGTGCAGTTATTCTTAATTATGAACATATATATTCAACATGTAGAGTGCCTAATGTACAGTTACCTTATCTTGTGTGTGTTTGTATTCATGTGACCTGTCATGGATGTTAGCTTCTATCAAGGTACCTAAAATTTTCTCCTAGGTAGTACTCTAGAAGGTATATAACTTTAGCATTTACACTTATATCTATGAATAATTTCAAATTATTTTTTGTATATTATATGAGCTAAAAATTGATATTTACTTTTCTCATATGGATATTATTTTGATCTAATGATTTTTTTTGAAACACTTGAATTGGCATGTCTATGAATTATCAATTGACCATATATTGGGAGTCTATTTCTGGATCCTTTATCCATTTCCATTGATCTATATCTATGCTTATGCCAAAACCACACTGAGTCTCTGGAAAGGGAAAATACAAAACACAAAATATGTATTGAAATAAATGTACTGAAAATGCTAAATAGTAAAACTTAAACTAGCAGAAGAATCAGCAAACTTGTAAGTAGATCAGTAGAAATTATATACTAAAAACAAAGAGGAAAAATGAAGAAAAAATGAACGGAGACTTATAGAAACATTAGACTTCATTAAGAACACTAATATAGGAGTTCCCGTTGTGGTGCAGTGGTTAACGAATCCGACTAGGAACCATGAAGTTGCGGGTTCGGTCCCTGCCCTTGCTCAGTGGGTTAAGGATCTGGCGTTGCCATGAGCTGTGGTGTAGGTTGCAGACATGGCTCGGATCCCGCGTTGCTGTGGCTCCGGCGTAGGCTGTCGGCTACAGCTGTGATTGGACCCCTAGCCTGGGAACCTCCATATGCCGTGGAGCAGCCCAAAGAAATAGCAAAAAGACAAAAAAAAAAAAAACCCACTAATATAAGTGTAATTGGAGTTCCAGAAGAAAAGAAGAATATGAAAGGAACTAAAAATTTTTCAAAGACATAGTGGCTGAAAACTTTGCAAATCTGATGAAAAACATTAATTTCATTCCTAAATCAATGGTGTCCAAATAAAGCAAAGATATCCATAATCCAGATGTTGTACAGAAAAAAAAATGGTGAAAGAGATAAAGACAAAATTTTGAAAGCATCAAGTAAAAAATGACTGATAACATACAAAAGAACTCAGTAAAATTTACAACTAACTTTTAATCAGAAAGAATGGAGGCTGGAAATAAGCTGACATATACAAAGTGCCAAAAACTGTCAACCAAAAATCGTAATCCATAAAATCTATATTTCAAATATTAAGGTAAAGACATCCTCAGAACTTGTTGCCAGCTGATCTGACCCAGAAAAAACACTACACAATATTCTTTAGAATAAATAAAGTAATCTTAAGGCTCTAAATCAATTCTATATGAAAGAAAAAAGGTAACATAACTGGTAAAGGCAATTATGTAATTATTAAGACAAAAATATGTATTTCTTTCTTTAACTGATTTAAAAAGCAATTGTACAATGTGTAAATGATTCTACTGTTGGGCCTCTAACATATAGACACTTGCCTATTGCTGTCAACTGTTGTTGTCAAACAATCACAGCACAAAGAAGGTGGATTTGAACAAAGCATTTGGAGTAAGGGAAAGACAACAGATGGTGACTCAACCATACAGGAAGCAATTAAGAGAAACAGGGAGAGTGAATTAGAAAGTTGGTATAACAGGTTATCTTTTTTTTTTCTTTTTTCTTTTTTTTTTTTACTTTATAGGACTGCACCTGCAGCATGTGGAAGTTCCCAGGCTAGGGGTCCAATTTGAGCTGCAGCTGCTGGCCTACACCACAGTCACAACACCACCAGATCCAAGTCACGTCTGCAACCTACTCCACAGCTCACAGCGATGCCAGATCCTTGACTCATTGAGCAAGGCTAGGGATTGAACCCACATCCTATTGGGTTTGCTACTGCTGAGACACAATGGGAACTCCCACAAATTATCTTTTTTAATTTAAGCATCTTTACTGACATAGAAATTGTAAAATAAAGTAACACATAACAATATGGCTTTGTGCTTGCAACAAATTTAGAATATTCGCAATAATATTAGTATAATCAAAGTGAAAGACAGGATAGAACTATATAGGGATAATATTTCTACATTTTACTGTGTATATATATATATATATGTGCATATATATATATACACACACATATGTAAACATATAGGTATGTATATATGTCTGAAATAAATATAAAGTAGAATCTGATTAAAAGGAAGTATAGTTGAAGCCAAATGAAATAGAATTTGATAAACAAGAAATATATTTTAAGCTAAAGATCAGCCATCAGGAAAAATATTCAAATATATTCAAAATATAACTCAAGGAATTAAAATACTACACTTGTAATTATTTATTCCCTTAAGGAAAAATAAAGCACCAAAGGAAGACCAGAGAAATAAAAAAGACGATGTATATAAAAACCAAAAGTTAAAATAGTAGAAGTAAATCCATTACAATAAATAATATTAAAGGTAAGGCAATATTATTTTGTACTTCCTCCAATAGCATAGTGGATTTGAATTTCTGAACATCATTGCCAGCCCTTAACATATAATAACCTGTGATATTCTAACAGTGTAAGATAATATCTCACTGTGGTTTTCATTAGCTTTTCCCTAATAATTAGTGATATTGAGCACCTTTTCAGTTACCTTTGGCCCTTTTGCATGTCTTCTTGGGAGAAATGTCTATTCAGGTCCTTTGCCTATTTTTTTTTTTTTTATCTTTTTGCTATTTCTTTGGGCCGCTCCCGCAGCATATGGAGGTTCCCAGGCTAGGGGTCGAATCCGAGCTGTAGCCACTGGCCTACGCCAGGGCCACAACAATGCGGGATCCGAGCCGCATCTGCAACCTACACCACAGCTCAGGGCAACGACGGATCATCAACCCACTGAGCAAGGGCAGGGACCGAACCCGCAACCTCATGGTTCCTAGTCGGATTCATTAAACACTGCGCCACGACAGGAACTCCTCCCCTTTGCCTATTTTTAATTGGAGCTTTTGTGTTTGTTGTTATTAACTGAGGTGAGGGAATTCATTACATAGTTTGAATACTAATCTTTTACAATATACATGATTCGTATACATTTTCCCCATTTTTTTCATTTTTCTTTTCACTGTATTGATTTTTTTCTTTACTGCACATAATATTAAATTAACATAGTGCCACTTTTCTAATTTGTTGTTGTTGCAGCCTGTGTTTCAGTGTCATATACAAAAAATAATTGCTATGACTGATGCCATGAAGCTTCACTCCTCTTTTCTTTTAGGATATGTAGTTTCAGCTTACATTTAAACCTTTAACGAATTTTGAGTTGATTATTGTGTATAATGCAAGATATTTCATTCTTTTTCATGAGGATATCCAGTTTTCCTGACACCACATCATTTTCCTATTGTGTATTCTTGGCACTCTTGTCCAGGATCAGCTAAATGATGTGAGGGTTTATTTTTGGGTTTTCTGTTATGTTCTATCAGTCTATATGACTGCCTTTATGCTGATAACATACTGTTTCAATTAGTGTAGTTTTATAATATATTTTGAAATCAGGAAGTGTAATACTTCCAGCTTATTCTTTTCTCTCAAGATTGTTTTGGCTATCCAGGGTCCTTTGTGGTACCATCTAAACTTTAGGATTGTTTTTATTTATTTCTGTTAAAAAAATTCATTGTGATTTTGATAGGGATTGTACTGAATTTGTTGATAGCTTTGGGTAGTGTGGACATTTTAATAATACTAAGATTTGGAAACTATAAACACAATGAAAAGACACCCTATAGTATGGGAGAGATATCTATAAATGATGCAACCCCCAAGGGCTTAATTTCTGAAATATAGAAACAACTCATATAGCTCAACAACAAACAAAACCAAACAACCCAATTAGAAAATGGGTAGAAGACATTTCTCCAAAGGCGACAGGCCAGTGGGCACATGAAAAGATGTTCAACATCACTAATTATAAGAGGAATGGAAATCAAAACATAGAGACATAGAGAGCAAACTTGTGAACGTCAAAGGAAAGTGGGGAGGGATGGAGTGCGAGTTTGGTGTTAGTGGATGTAATCTATAACACATGGAGGGGATAATCAACAAAATCCTACTTTATAACACACAGAATTATATTCAATGTCCTATGATAAATCATAATTGAAAAGAATATATTTAAATGTATATAATATTTTTATACCTTTTTACATGTACACATGTATAGTTATACATATAACTGAATCACTTTGCTATACAGCAGAAATTAACACAACATTGTAAATCAACTATACTTCAATTAAAAAAACCAAAAAAACCCCGATACTGTTTTTCAATACATGAACACAAGACAGCTTTCTATGTATTTGTATTTTCCTCCATCAATTTTTTTGTAGTTTTGTAGTTTTCATTGTACAAGGCTTTCACCTCCCTATGTAAGCCAATTCCTAAATATTTCATTCTTTCGCTGCTATTGTAAATGATATTCTCTTAACTTCTTATATTAGTATATATATAACAGATTTCTGTATGTTGACATTGATATTGTATTTTTCAATTTTAATGAATATGTTCATCATGTCTGATAATGAAATAAAAGGAATCCAAAAAAGAAAGGAAGAAGAGAAAATATTTGTTCATATATGACATGATCTTCTATGTAGAAAACTCTACAGACTCTACAGAACAGCCTTAACATTAAGTCTAATTAGTACCACTATTTAAATGTGGGCTTTCCCATGTCTCTACTGAAAATTTCAGGTACCAACAAAATCTCTCCACTACAGCTGACCAGAACTTTTTTGGTGCTGTGTTGTATGACTGGGAATTGACTCTTCAGCTTACAACTCCTTGGCAGTTGTTTTTCCATAGCAGTGTTTTTGACTACTACCCTCCAAGGATTTCATCTAACATATATGCAGTTTATCATTCAGCCAAAGATTCAAGTGGTCCTCTGACGATCTTTCAAGCTCTTTCTGTGAGTAGCTCTCTCTTGTCCAGTATTCTGCCTGCATATTGCAGGCACCTTACCTTCCTTGAATTGTGATTTCTCTATCTACTAAGCAAAATGTCCCAGTTCTGCTCAGTTTCTCATCTGAGTACTGTATTTTGAGGTTTCTATCAAGAGAGACAGAGTAATTGTAGAATACATCTTGTTTGATTACTCTCCACATTGATCTCAATACGTAACTGGCCTTTTCCAATGTGTGAAAAGTTATTCCATTTATTATGGCTATCTTTGTTATTGTTCTTGTTGTACATGGTAGGAAGACAGAATCCAGTCTTGATGACTCCACAGAAGTAAAAGTATTTCTCACACCTAAATTGTGTTGTCTAGTGGTGTTTTTATATCTTTGCCAAACATAAATTCTCATCATGTTTATAGAGAAGGACTCGCCTAGGTTTTATTTCCAAATAACTTTCACTCAAAATAGTGACAAATATCAAACATATTAAAGGAACAACTGATGCCATAATATATCCCTGAATTTATCTTATGTATGGGGCTTGCATAGTTCCTAACATATATTTGTCATATAACACTTAATCCTCAATTCACCAAGAGCTATTATTGTATTTTCAATGCATTAAATTGAAACATATGGCAGAGCAATACCTTTTTTAGAATTGGGGAAATATTCATGTGAAAGTAGTAATAACAAGTTAAAGCATTCAGGACTGGGTGAGGAGTCATAAATGTTACTTCTTTCAACTTTGGCAAAACGAACATACTTTTGTGTGTGTACATGCACATTCATACATAAACAATACTCTCATTCATTGATATCCTATGCAAAACAAAAGTTAATACAGAATGAAAGTTCTTCTCAGTCCTTGGCATAACTATTATCATTTTTCTGTTTCCTCAGTGAAGTTAGTCGACTCTGGTTATGACTCTAACAACATATTTTATTGTCAATCTGGAACATTTCTTTAATGGCATTGATTTTAAAACAAAGCCATCTGCATTTCTTTCTACCAGGATGAATATTTTACAAGATTTTTTTACTATCAAATTTAAATAATAGCAGGGCTTAGCATGAGAAATCTATGAAGGTTAAACTAATTTTAAAAATTTAACACTTAAATGGTAATATATTAATTAATAAACTACCAGTTCCAAAATAGTTTTCAATCTAAAATAATTACATTTTAAAAGTTGAGACTAAAATGTAATTTAACTGTAATATATAACTCAAATCGTATTTTGTACATTTATATGTATAAATATTGAAATAGAATTTTAGTTATATTTGCAAGGTGACTATGACTATCCTCAATTTATCATCTCTCTGTTGCAGTTATTAAAACATTGTTTTGAAATAAATTTTATTTAAAGTAAAAATAAATTCTATACATATAACATAATCACTAACAGGGGTATGTTTTCCCATTCACCATTATCCTAAGGAGGGCATAAATATTTAGCAGATATAGCTCTCAGATTCCTGGAGATGTACTCTAATTTTGACTAAGTGACTTTTAAGATGCATAGCTAGAGGATCACGAGAGGCTCCTCTCTGGCTTCATCAAAGGCTAGATTCCAAAAGCAGCAAGATCAGTAGATGGTGTTGGTTCCATAACTTCCTTCATGGATGGAGAGTACTAGCTCTTCCCATGAAATGTTTAGAGAACAATGGTCCAAATCTTGTCACTGCTGCTGTGATGTGTCATGCCAGTGGTAGGAACTACGGATTAGCATTCATGGCTGGGGAAGGCCTAGTCTCTCTTGTAATATAATCTTGGGAAGAAAGTCTAAATTTGTCATTATATCTTCTATGACATAGTGGATCAGTGAGCTGATTCTCTACCTCAAACCTACCAGATTTTATTACTTCAAGTAATGAGCTCTAGCTGGTTTCTACGGAGATTTGTAAAAGGCTAACTTTAGATTATCAGTCTTGAAAAATAACTCCCTTGCCTCACAATACTGATTTTACATTTTTCTATAGTACCAACATTATGGGGCTTTTTCACACTTATGATTTTAACTATTTTATGCTTCAGTATAGTCTGTAGGATGAAGCCCATAGTATCTATCTTTACTTTTATCATAGCATAAATATTTTTTAACATTTCTATATTGTGGGTACAGGGTATAATTTTAGCCATTAATATTTTAAAATGTTTCAAGTCATTTGCCTAACACTAGATGTTTAGCTTTTCTGATTTTTCATACTGTAGACAACATTGTAATGTAATATACCATTTGATTTACTGACTCAATATGTTAAAGAAAACATAGTGTAGTTACCAAGTAAGGAAAAGAATAAGCAATGAAATCACACAAATCTAAGCCTAAATTCTGGCTCAGCTCTTAATTATGTGCATGACCTTGGGAAATTTTCCATACCTGAAAAATCACACAAATGCAGAACTCTCCTACTGTGTAGTGCATGTAAAATATCTAATCACATTTTGTGCCTAAAGAAATAAGTCAGCTGCATTATAATATCATAGGGTAAATTCCTAGTAGAAGAAAACTGTATTCAAATGTGAATAAAGTATTTACATTCCTTTGAGTGTATTTACAAGCTGCTTTAAAAAGTAGTTATAAAATTTTCAATGACATTTACTATGAAAATTCTTTTCTTCACTTATTGGCATCTGTTGCTACTATTACAATATTTTTCAGAAATAAAATTTTAATTTTAATTTCCCACATAGTGTCTCTAAAAAAAAGAGAGACAAACAACATACTAGGACTATTATTTAAATAAATTGATAATTATTTTATTATGGAAAAGATCCATAAACATGGACAATTAAACAACTTTCATGTTCATTGTCAGCTCTGCTCTGACAAGACATATATATTCTTAAAAAATACCCCTCCGTGCAATATTGTGTAATAAAAATCACAAGGTTTATGGGGAAAAGTTAAAGACATAGTACTAAAAAATTCATCAGTGACATATCAAAATAAAGGAATCAAATAAAGAACTCCAGTTTTGCCTACATTAAATGTTTTAGAAATAAATATGTACTCTAATAAATATGGCACAGTATCTTAAAAATACCTGTTTTGCATGCATAGATGATGAAATGTTTTTCTCCTTTTGAGTTTAGGAGAAGTGTGCAGAACATGGAAGAGTAACACCGGAGATATTGAGAATAAAGAAATTCTATTTTTAAATGGAAGAAGAAATTGCATCGTGAGGAGTTTTATTTTGAAAGAAAATGAGAACTGGTGGTGAAGCTAGAAGGATTTGTAGTGTCAAGAAAAATTCTTTAAAAATGGGTTGAATAACATTATGTTTTGTAAATAAAAACAAGTCTGGAAGCTAGATAGGGAGAAATTTTAATGATAATGAAGGACTATCAAGATAGGAAGGACATTGCAATCTCAGAACTCTGCAAACTTCTCAAAATCAAACAGAAAAGATATTTTTAAGGTGATGGAAGCAGCAGTGAGAGCTAAGCAGAATCTTTAGAGGGAAGATGGACAAGCATGGAGAAATAACCAGCAGCATCTGACTGGAAAATGGTCTTACTGTGGTCAATAGAAAGTATCTGGAGAACCTGATAAAGGAGACACATTCCATATTTTTTGGTGTTTGCTTAGGCTTGAAGGTAAGAAGAGTTCAGAACCTGATAAGATAGAGAGAAACCTAATATTTGGTTAAGACCAAGAGGTGGGAAAAAAACGGCAACTGTGAATGCTTGGTCGGTGTCTTAATTGAGAAAAATGTTGCTGCAGGACACATATGGAACATGGTTGGAGTGACTCCTTAAAAAGATAAGAAAGGATGGATGCGATGGTAAATGGGATTGCTTCCCTAATTTCCTTTTCTGCTTTTTCATTGTTAGTATATAGAAACGCTGTCGATTTCTGTGTATTGATTTTGTCTCCTGCAACTTTGCCAAATTCGTGGATAAGCTCTAACAGTTTTCTGGTAGACTCTTTAGGATTCTCTAGATATATCCTGTTTACCATCGCATCCAAAAGAATAAAATACCTAGGAGTAAACCTACCTAAAGAAACAAAAGACCTGTACTCTGAAAACCACAGGCCACTGATGAAAGAAATCAAAGATGACACAAAGAGATGGAAAGATATACCATGGTCGTGGATTGGAAGAGTTAATCTCAAAATGACTATACTACCCAAGGCAATCTACAGATTCAATGCAATCCCTATCAAATTACCAAGGACATTTTTCACAGAACTTGAACAAAATATTTTAAAGTTTGTTTGGAAGTACAAAAGACCCAGAATAGCCAAAGAATCCTGAAAAAGAAAAATGGAGCTGGAGGAATCAGGCTCCCGGACTTCAGACTATACTACAAAGCAACAGTCGTCAAAATTGCATGGTACTGGCACAAAGACAGACATATAGATCAGTGGAACAGGATAGAAAGCCCAGAATTAAATCCATGTACCTACAGCCAACTCATCTATGGCAAAGGAGGCAAGACTGTACAATGGAGAAAGGACAGCTTGTTCAATAAGTGGTGCTGGGAAAACTGGACAGCCACATGGAAAAGAATGAAATTAGAACACTCCCTAACACCATACACAAAAGTAAACTCCAAATGGATTAAAGACCTAGATATAAGACCAGACACTATCAAACTCCTAGAGGAAAACATAGGCCAAACACTCTCTGACAAAAACGACAGCAACATCTTCTCAGATCCACCTATCAGAGTATTGACAATAAAAAGAAAAATAAACAAATGGGACCTACTCAAACGTCAAAGTTTCTGCACAGCAATGGAAACCCTAAACAACACAAAAAGACAACCCACAGAAGGGGAGAAAATCTTTGCAAGTGAATAGACTGACAAGGGATTAATCTCCAAAATTTATAAACACCTTCTGCAGCTCCATACCAAAAAAACAAACAACCCCATCCAAAAATGAGCAGAAGATCTAAATAGACAATTTTCCAAAGAAGACATACAGATGGCCGAGAAACACATGAAAGGATGTTCAGCGTCACTTATTATTAGAGAAATGCAAATCAAAACCACAATGAGGTACCACCTTACACCAGCCAGAATGGCCATCATCCAAAAGTCTACAAACAATAAAAGCTGGGGAGGGTGTGGAGAAAAAGGAACCCTAGTACACTGTTGGTGGGATTGTAAATTGGTGTAACCACTGTGGAAAGCAGTATGGAGAGTCCTCAGAAAACTAAACATAGAACTACCATTTGATCCAGCAATCCCACTCCTGGGCACCTATCCAGAGAAAACCACAACTCGCAAAGACGCATGTACGCCAATGTTCATTGCAGCACTATTTACAATAGCCAAGACATGGAAACAACCTAAATGTCCATTGAGAGAGAAGTAGATCAAGAAGAGGTGGTACATATACACAATGGAATATTACTCAGCCATCAAAAAGAATAAAATACCAGCATTTTTAGCAACATGGATGGACCTAGAAACTATCATGCTAAGTGAAGTCAGCCATACAATGAGACACCAACATCAAATGCTTTCACTGACATGTGGAATCTGAAAAAAGGACAGACGGAACTTCTTTGCAGAACAGATGCTGACTCACAGACATTGAAAAACTTATGGTCTCTGGAGGAGACAGTTTGGGGGGTGGGGGGATGTGCCTGGGCTGTGGGATGGAAATCCTGTGAAATCAGATTGTTATGATCATTATACAAAAAAAAAAAAAGATAAGAAAGGATGGAATCTAGATTACTGGGTGGTGGGGGCTGGGAGGGTGGGACAGGAAGGTGGCCTTTGCTAGAAGTAAGCCCATTTCCTCTGCAGTAGCAGGAAAGAAGAAAAACTTTTTTTTACTTTTCCCATTAAATTCAGTAGCGGCTATCTTCATTTTTAGTCTCTATTTTTGTTTAATAATTTATATACAATTTTTACTAGAGTTAGTACTAAGAATGTTTTTGGTAGAGGTGCTTTTTTGCCCTTATATATCAAAATAATTTCTAATATTCTTCTCTATACTTTTTCTGATATATTATTTAGCCAATACCTTAGTTTCAAAAAATACTCCTTTGGGTATTTCATTCTCAATGCAGAAATGATATATTTTAATATTTGATCTCTCTGTACATTTAGGAAAGGAAAATAAGGATGATTTAAACTTCCAAATCATTTACATATTCAGATCTTCTTTTAAATCTAATTAAGGTATTGTAGTTTACTCTTACTATTGCCAATAGCCATTGTGTTTTTCAGTTGCATTACTGTTGTTTAAATTACTAATAAATCACATATATCAAAATCAGAAAATGAGTACAAATTTTATTAAGCAGCTCTAGTACCTTATGTTAAAATAGAGGTCTTATATCAGTTTAGATTGAAACAGATGTATGAATGGATAAAGAATAACATTTTTCCCTTTAAATGCTGTGAAAAAACTATAAGATGTTCTTTGCTTCTCTAGTATTCTTTAAGTATAGTAGAAAGTAATGGATCTCCTCTTGTGGTACTTGATTATCTCATTTTGTAATTGGTGGCTTTATTTTTCCAGAACATCTCTATTTATGCTATTTTTGGGTGGCTGTGACAATGATAATATCCCTTTTCTTTGATCTAAATTCACTTATGTAATTAATACACAAGTGCAAACATAGAATAACATACAATTACTTAACATACAGTAACATATTAAACCAATAGAGTAGTCAGAGTAATTGGCCCAAATGTTTGCCTCTCCCTGGATTATTGTAATTGCTGCTAGTGGAGGTGTCTTATTACTGGAAAAACAAAGTTGTGCATAAGGGAATCAGTCCAAGAGCATTTAAACTGTCATGGGGAAAAAGTAAGCTTACAATAAGGGAAAACGTAGACAAGGCAAAGAAAATTTTAGAGGCAAGACACAAAAACTGGTTCTATTTCATGGTTTTCTTAGTTATGTCAGCCAATTTTTTAAATTTGCTGAAATTACTTTGAATTTGGATTTTTATGACTTTCAACTGAAAGAGTAATATTAAAGCAACATTTTGGTACATATTGTTCTTTCTACTCATGAAACTCTATGAACAGTAATCAAAGGGCTGGTATGCTCACTGACCTTGTTGTAAACAAATGGATAGACAGATTAAAAATACTATCACTACCTTGAGGACCAGGTCATAGTTAATTAAACTCCATGGGAGTTTCTATACTTTGATTTCTTAAAGTTCCTAGGATACTAAGTTACTTGATAATCTCTTCACAGTCTGATAATTTAATCAAATATGCAGAATAAAGGTTTAATGGGATTTCTTTTCTTCTACTTTTTTCTTTTTTGGTTGCAACTGAGACATGAAGTTCCCGGGGCCAGGGAACTTGTGCCATTGCAGTGACCTGAGCCACAGCAGTGACAATGCTAGATACTTAACTGCTAGCCACCAGGGAACTCTAGGATTTCTTTTCTCATTCCTCAGGTATTTTGACCTAAAACTTCCAGTTTATTTTCCCTTTATTAAAAAAAATAACACCAATTTGAAAATGTTAGTCTTTTAAGAGTGCCTTTGGTAAAGTAAGTTTTGAGCTTGGGCTAATGATTTTACAAAGATTATCAATCCCGGAAATGGCTAATTTTTTCAAAAAACCCTGTCTCTAACATAATAGTAGTGGTTATATTCTTGAGGGAAATAGCCACAGGATTCTTGGAACTTATAAGCACAGGGAAAAACTGTGGCAATTAAAAACCTTAGTCCAGGTCATTTCAATTTCCATAGTAACACACTACCAATAATTTGACTTTTTCCTTCAGTGTGGTTAGATCTTTTGAAAATAGAGTGAAGTAAATATTCTGCTTTGTGATTCTGTCACATCCATGCATTCTAATACCTTGATCATATTCCAAAAAATAAGGAAGTTATCTTTATTCTAGATGGCCTAGCTCATTTTCAGAATAATGTACTCAGGTGATTCTTCTCCTTTAGGAAGCCTTTTGGAAAACATCTTCACACTAAATCCATGTAGACATTCAAAGACGGATTTGGGGAGTTCCTGTCGTGGCACAGCAGAAACGAATCCTTCAAGGAACCATGAGATTATGGGTTTGATCCCTGTCCTCACTCAGTGGGTTAAGTATCTGGCATTGCCATGACCTGGGGTGTAGGTCGCAGACACGGCTAGGATCCCGCGTTGCTATGGCTCTGGCTGTGGTTTAGGCCGGCAGGTGTAGCTCTGATCAGACCCCTAGCCTTGGAACCTACATATGCCGTGAGTGCGGCCCTAAGAAGCAAAAAAAAAAAAAAAAAAGATGAATTTAACTTCAAGATTGAGTTCTTTCTTCAGAGAAAAAGATTTTATATACATGTATATATATATATATAATGTGATAATATAGTATTTCTATACATGATACAATTTAATGTTTAAGTATTAAGAGTTAATAGAAAAGAAGTGATAATATTTGAGCTTTTATAATACAGAATTCAATAGCTAAGTACATATCTTTTTAATTTTAAAGTACTAAACATAGAGAAAGTTTCCTAGGCAGTGCCTGGAAAATTAAAATTATAAGAATGAAACACTTCACATTATCATTTGTTGAAGGAAAAAAGGCAGATTAATTGAAAATCCAAACGATGTAGTTCATGGCCTCTTATTCCTAGAGGTTTCTAAAATGATGTTTATTTTTATATAATTATTTAATTATTGCCATTGCAATGGCTCTTCTGGTTTTTATATGATATTTAACAAACTTTAACTACAATCTTTTCCTAAGTTGTAGATAGACTTACTCTCATTTTCCACAAATATTTCACTTATGAAGATGAAAGTTTTAGAAATTCCCATTTATCTTTTGCTATATATTGGAAGACTTCATTTCCTTCAGTTATAAGACATTTCTAAGGTTACTTATTTCTTTTTATTTTCTTTTTTTAACGATATCTGTTTCTAACTATACTTGTGCTGAATTTTTAATCAGTTACTATTTTTCTAATTTTACCAAAAGAAAGTAAGCTTCTATTCATTGCATATGTTATAGTGCTGACTTTTGTATATTGTTCTGGAAGTGAATTACAATTTAATCAATCAGTTTGGTGCATTATCACCACTGGAAATAATAGCAGTGAAACATTTATAAATAAAACATTAGTATAACTTAGAGCTGCACCACTGTAATTCTTAATCTTACTACAGGTATGTAGTACAGATGATCTAGATATGGAGAAATACTGAAATCTAAAATAATAAAACTATTACTTTACTAAATTTGGTGAGAAAAAACAAGGTTACCTAAAATAGGAGTTTTTCTAAAACAGTTTCAGCTGAGCTGAAATGTTAACTGTATGCTCCCAATACCGAAAATTGGATTCAGTGTCATTTCTAAGAGAATAATCACAATATATATTATTCTACTTTTACTTTTTACTTTTTTTTTCTTTTTGCCATTTCTTGGGCCACTCCCACAGCATATGGAGGTTTCCAGGCTAGGGGTCTAATCGGAGCTGCAGCCGCCAGCCTACGCCAGAGCCACAGCAACATGGGATCCAAGCCACGTCTGCAACCTACATCACAGCTCACAGCAACACCAGATCCTTAACCCACTGAGCAAGGCCAGGGATCCAACCTGCAACCTCATGGTTCCTAGTCAGATTTGTTAACCACTGAGCCACGAAAGGAACTCCCTTTTACTTTTTAAATAATCTTTTGGCTACATTCAAGACAAATGGAAGTTCCAGAGCCAGGGATGGAACTTTTCCCCACAGCAGCGAGTGGTGCTGCTGCAATGACAACACTGGATCCTTAACCTACTGATCTATAAGAGAACTCTTATTTTATTCTACTTTTGCTATGCTAATTATTTCATGGAGTTTAATTAGCCTTTTGGCACTGCAGTGATCAAGGTGAATCTTTTTCTTCCCTAAAATTATGTCCTGTGTCTTGCTTTAGCTTATTTCATATTATAACCTTTAGTTAAAAATCTGTGTAAAATTTTTTTTCATTGCTTTCAAAGACTGTGCAAAAACTATCTAAATATGACGAATCAAATTATGAGTCCAGCTTTCTGTGATAAACATACACATCACATAGCTTCAATTCTGATTACTCTATAACCACAACATTTATGGTACAGTAGCTTAATTAGCTGTATATTAATTTAATCTGGAATTTTTATAAATACTGACTTAGACCCTTTTACATTATCTTTCAAGGAGTATAGGGATAGCACAAAGGAACACTAACTCAATTTGATACATTTTAAAAAATGTGTCACTTTCATGATTTTTCACTCTTCTAAAATATGTTGTCAAAGTTTTATATTCTGTAGTTCAATGGACAAAGTAAAATCAAAGTATTTCTCTCTAAACTGCATAGGTAGCTCACTCTTGATTCTACCCCAAGAACAAGATCTGATGATCCCTCAGTTTCCTTTTATTGCACATCTTTTAACAATATTGGCCTAATTTTGCCTACTGTTAAACACACATACATGAATAGCCTTTGGAAACACCACTTTTCTACAAAGATCAGGGAGGTTCTTATAAATACAGAACGATGTGGCATCTAAAAGCGATCTTCAAGGTGTATTTTTCTTTTAGAAACTATAATTGTAAGAGAAAGACATTACTATGTAACTATCAACATCAACAATTACACTTTTAACAATTATTGAGAACTTAATTACATGCAGAGCAAAGTCTAAATCACTTACATATATTAACTGAAGCATGAGGTCCTTTGAGGTAGGCACTGTTATTATTGTGATTATATAATTAAGATAATTGAGCCACAGAGACAATAAATTATGTGCCTATGTTCACATAACTAAGAGGTGAGAAACCAGAATGCTAATTCAAGTATGTGCCAGAGACTGCATTATTACGGATAAACTATTGTAAACCTTTGTCTTTATTAAAAGTTAGTTTTTATTTTTATTGTTGCACATATTTGAAATAATCCTTCAGTTCTAAGAAAAGAGAAAAGGGTACCTCTCAGCTCTACCTTTCCTCATTTGAGCTCCCTTTAGAGACAAGAATTTTTAATTCCTATGGTAATTTCTGGTATATACCTCCGTATTACAAATAATATATGAATATAGCTATTGACTGAATGTTCAAATGAAGTATATCAGTTGACCTCTCATCATTTTTTCTTCAAATGAACTTCATTTTATTTACTATTTGAAACCAACTATATGATATTTATGTTGTTCCTAAAAGTCAAGGAATGACTGATGCATTGATTTGACACTATTGTTTAGAATCAAGTGATGTGATCCAAAGTCTACCTTTAAATCTGTTAAAATACAAACTTTTGGTTAGCTATCTTTGGAACTTAATAGTGTGAAAGCAATCAAGGTGTTGGTAGCATTGAATCTATTTTACTGTCTAGATCTCTTAGTAATATAATACTACAGCATTATTTCAATCTTTGCATATGACCACTGAATACTAAATTTATTAATTTCTAGACTTGGAAATCCTGTGCTCATTAGAGCTTCAGTCACTGATCAAGTACTAAACTTCCATATTTTGTACATAAAAATATTTTCTCCTGTTGTCAAGTAATTAAAATGCCTGACTGATGACTTGACTTTGAAGAAAGATCTACGCATTTTTATTTGTATACTGAAGCAGCTGAAATATATTTAATGGACATCTAAGTAAACTATTTTCAGGAAGCTGTGTTAGATGATAACTTTTTTATTTTGGACACTAAATGCTGTCTACATGATGTAGCAAATAAAACTATTCATTTACAGTAATAATTGGACAATTTTCATGACTGTTCCAGCACCATTTATAAAGAAGATATATTATCTATATTCATTTATTTTTTGAAGAATATGGCTTCTGAAGTTACCCTGTAACCTTTGGAGAAGAGCCAGCTGACTGCTACATAATTTAAACTGTGTTTTTTATTTGTTTGTTTTCAGATGAGGTTGTCTCATTTCTATTTATCAACATCACTTATATGATTGCACTAGGGTATATCATACCACACAGATGGTCAACGACTTACTATGTTTTGAGTTAATGTTGACTTTATGATCCTGCAAAAGCAATACACATCCAATAGAAACTGTAGATCAAATTTTGAATTTTGATCTTTTCCCAGGCTAGTGATATACAGCACAATTTTCTTGTGATGCTAGGTAGCAGCAGCCACCACAGTTCCCAGGCAGCCATGCAATCACCAGGGTAAAAAAACTAATACACTTATAACCATTCTGTACCTGGACAACTATTTTTTTTTTACCTGCAGTTTCAATATTCAATAAATTACATGAGATATTCAACACTTTATTATAAAATAGGCTTTGTATTAGATGATTTTGCCCAATTGTAGGCTAATGTAAATGTTCTAAGCTCCTTTAAAGTAGGCTGGGCTAAGCTATGATGTTTGATGGTTAAGGGTATTAAATGCATTTTCCATTTACAATATTGTCAACTTTTGATGGATTTATCCACAAGTAACTGCATCATAAATTAAGAAAAATCTGTACATTATGTTATTTTTCCCATAAGTATTTTTCTTTAAATTGTTCTGTGAATTTTTATCTTTGTTTTATTTTGCAGAATAGTTATTTTCCCCTGCTACTTAGTAAAGTTTGGTTCTTGTGGCTACCTTTTTCCTTTTTTTTTTTTTTTTCTTTTCTTTTTGGCCACACCTGTGGGATGTGGAAGTTTCCAGGCCAGGGATTGAACCCACACCACAGCAGCAATCCAAGCCACAGCTGTGACAACTCCAGATCCTTAACCCACTGAGCCAAATGGAATTCTCTGTGTTTATATTATAAAGTTGTATGGTACCTATAAATTATTTTTATTTATGCCCAATTTATAATTATCACTGAAGATGCTTACATTTTCCTCCATCACCTATGTTTTGCCAATATTATTTTTTTCTTGTTATTGTTTTCACTGTTCTACATAGTGTGTGCTGTTGCTTTGTCAAGTTTAAATATTATTTTTTGACTTTGCAGTTATTAGAAACTGGAGCACTACAAAACTTACAGCTCCCAAATTTTTTTCCTCTTTCTTCACTAAATTTTTAAAAATTTTTTTTGGTTTAAATACTCACATATCTGCTTACTTTAATTCCCATATTTTATCATATCATACCTAAGTAAATACATTCAGTTAGATATATACAGTATTCACAACTAGGGTTTTTTGTATGTTTGTTTATTTTGGTATGGCATCCTAGTCATGACTTGGTTGCCTGATCTGTCTGGAATAATTTCTATGAGAAAAGTTCATGGTACAATATTCTTAAAGTTTTCTATGGATATAAATGTAAATTGGAAGCTATGTTCTCTTAGTATATTAAAGACAGAATTATTATCTACAAAAATAAAATATATTCCAATACAAAGTAGCTTGGAAAATTATTCTCAGTACATTATTTGCCCCATATAGAGAATTACACTCCCATGACCTTTGGCATGTGACTTTACAGTTCCCCCAATTAGGCAGAATACACCCTACTTGTCTTAGCCAATCAATGTGAGTTTATAAGACTTAATGTAAATTTTAAATGTGCTTGTATTACTCAGGCTGGCCTCCTTTGCTTCCATGATCCACCATGAGAAGAACACGCTCCAGGTAGCTGCTGCTGTTTCTGCCAGGGGTTGAGAATGAAGACATAGAGTCAATCTTAACCTGACTGGAAGTCTGCAGTTCTGACTTGCCCAGCTGGTGAGCTCTGCTGAGATGAGCTGAACCTACAAAATATAAAAATATAGAATGGCTGCAGAAGCCACTGAAATTCTGACAGGTTTGCATACCAAAATTGCAGAAAAGACTAACATACATTGTTTCTATTAAATTGTCAACTACCTTTTTTTATTTCCTTTTTTTTGAATGTTTTTCCTGTTATATTTTCTCACTGCTATAAGGCTTTTTCATTGTTTTTGTTACCTACTTCTTGTCATGTGTCTAGGAGTTATTTTCATTATATTTACCCTTATTAGGGGCAAGGGAATTAACAAATTTTCTTGGATTTTCAGACAGATGATTTTACCAGTATTGGAAAATTTCACTCATGATCTGTTTATCTATTTGTTTCTTCCCTAATTTCTCCCTTCTATTAGCTGTTTCTTGCCTATACTCTTCTCTTTTTTACCATGTTTCGCAAATTTTTATAATCTTCTATTTTAATACCATTCTGTGCTTAAATCTGAACTCTCTTCCAATCTACATTCCTTAGGATTTCCTTATAATTAGTTCCTAACTTTTGTTAATCCATTTCTATAATCTCTCATTTGTATTTGGAAATATTCATATTTTACTCTAAATAATCTCCTATGCTTTGTATTCTTTTTTTTTCAAATCTTTGAATCACAGCTATTTAATGTTCATGTTTAGTCACCCCAATATCTGTACCTTCTCTGCTTTTTAGTTTTATGCTCCTCTGTAGGTTTTTTTTTGTCGCATATTTATTTTTCATATTTACTTGTTTTTTTCTCAGTGCCAGACAGGTGGCATGCAAATCTGTAGAGGATAAATTTTAACGCTTTGCTAGTATGCTGTGTTGTTGCTTTTGTTGTTGTCTGCCTCCTTCTGGTTTTTCTTCTGCTGCTTCTATTTCTCCTACTGCTCCTCCACCTCCTATTCCTTCTTGTCCTTATTTTCAGTCTTATTTTTCTTCTCCTTCTTCTTCACCTGTTTCTTCTGCTACTTCCTGTCTGACATTTTTTCTTTTCTTGTTTTTTTTTTCTTTTGCAACTAGAAAGTTACTTGTTAAAAAAAATTAATTCACTGATGATTAAAATGAAACTTCTCTCTAATCCCATTTAATGATATCATTTTTTCCATTTAATATTGATTGCTCTTCCCTTTTATATCTTCCTGTCTCTCAAGCTCTTCCCATAGTTGTATTCTTCCTTACCCTCATTGAGATAGTCTTAGAGGAATTTTTTTTCCTTCAATTTCCACTTAAATTACGTTCCTCACTTTATTTTCCTTTTGTCTCACTGAGTCTTTTCTTGGATCTATGTACTTCCACTTAGTGATTTTCCTTCATAGAGAAAATTACATCATCAACTGTTTTTGACTAGTAACCAATCTCAACAAAATTTAAATATTTTATGGCAATATTTCAACAATTTTATTCTGTATCTTCATGATCTCTTGGTATGATTCTTTTCTATATTTCTTTATATTACTAGTGTACCTGTATGTCCTAATTTATTTTATTTAATTTTTTATTAATTAGAAAATAAAATAGATTACTCCAGAGCATGTACTTACAGACAGTTTGGAATAATTATAGAGAAAGATACAGTGCAATCAAATTGGAAATCCTGTTAAGAAATCACTTCATAGTTAAGTATTCATTTTTGAGGTCAATTCAGGTAATTCAAAGTATAGATCTAAACTTTTTACTCTAAAAACTAGGTTTTCAATCAAAGGCAGTGCAACTTGACAAATTGTTTTTGTGCCTTGAAGATACTGAATTTTTGTAATTTGAATCATTCAGGTTGTGCATAAGTTCAGCCTAATAAAGAATCTAATCAACAGTCTTTAAGAGAATTTCCCCCTCGATATAATCTGTGTATAATGGGTATCTATATATCTTCATAATAACAATTTTTTTGTGTGTCTTTTTAGAGCCACACCAAGGCCATATGTAGGTTCCCAGGCTAAGGGTCAAATTGGAGCTGTAGCCACTGGCCTATGCCAGGGGCATAGCAATGCCAGATCTGAGCCGTGTCTGCAACCTACAGTAGAGCTCATGGCAATGCCAGATCCTTAACCCACTGATCAAGGCCAGGGATCAAACCTGTGTCCTCAAGGATGCTAGTCAGATTCATTTCCGCTGAGCCATGATGAGAACTCTCATAAAAACAATTTTGAGAGGAAAGAATATTCCTATCCACATAGTTTTTTTCCAGGGCCCTTCTGATTATGACATTCCTTGTGACTCTTGCTTCTCTGAACTTTATGCTTTGTCCTAATTGAATCTGCCTGTGATAATTACAGGTTCAATTCAACTTTTGGATATGCACTTGTACCTGCTGTTCTTTCAGCCAGAGTTCTTGATGATGAAGCTCCACTTTCTGTGACCTCCTTTATGACTCCAGGCTTGTTCACCTCCCCTTTTAGCTTCTCCAGCACCTCCCAGGTCATGCAGAAATGGGTTAGTCTCTTGCACAACAGCATAGTTTTCATATTCTGTAGAAATCTCTCTCCATTCGTGCCATTCTATTGCCCTTATGCAGGATGTTAATGGAAAATGAACACTAGCTGGTGAATCTATCCAGGTGTTTCAAAAAGTGCTCTTTTCCTTGCCTCCTCCTAACCGTATCTTTCCTTTGTTCTCATCTCACCAGAAGGGATGGTATGTTGACTTCTTATGAGGGGATACACTGCATATTTCACATTCTAGGTTTTTCCTCCCTTTTGCCTGCTATGAAACTATATGATCCAAGTTTATCAAGTATGTCTCTAATTATGCGAAAGGAATTACTGGAATTTAGAAAATCTATTTTCTCCTGTTTCAGTTATCTAAGTTATTTGTTATGTTGCTGCATGACAATCCACCCCAAAATTTAGAGGGCTAAAAAACAAGAACCATTTATTATTTATGAATAATTTTGTAGGTTAATTGGGCCCAGTTGGACAGTTCTTCTGCTTCATGTGATGTCTAATGAGGCTTCAGGCACCTGAAAGCTCAGCTGTGCTAGAATGTTCAAGATGACTACTGCACACAGCTGGCAGGTGATGCTAGCCATTGGCTTGGAAATGAGCTAGGGCAGTTGACTCTGTTCTCTCTTTGGCCACCAATATAGTATGAGTTTCTCTAAACTTGGAAGGGGGATTCCAAGCTTTCAAAAGTGAAAACTAATGATTTCTTAAAGTAACCTCATAGTTTAAGCAGTATCTCTTTTGACAAATTCTATTGGTTAAAGTGTATCACAGGACCAGCCCAGCCTCAAGGAGAGTGAAAATATATTCTACCTTGTGAAGGGAGAAATGGAACATTTTTTTCTCCTTAATTCCGAAATCCCTTGTAATAAGACATAATTCCAAAGACTACTGTATCACCCTGGACCATCCACAAATCTAATCTGAGAGTCAACACAGAGCAGCACTTTTTTTTTTTCTAATCTTTTTTGAGAAGTTCTAACTTTTTAATTCAGTGTGTTTGTATCAAGATAAGATGCAGGAGTAATAAAACATATCTGTTCAAACTTCTAACATATTATCCCATCAAAAATAATTTAATTAAAATCAGGATTATACTTTTGAGACCAGGAAGATGACAATGTTAAAATTAAATTAGAAGAGATATAGTTATTCTGGGACTTCCTAAAACCGGTAATTTCCTATCAGCATTGCAGGTTGTTTGTGATGAAGTTCTACTGATAATCAGGCATGATAGTTTAGGATGTTCCTGTTAATTTCACACTCAGTGGGAAATTGTGTAAGCAAGAAGAGCTAACATGTTTCCCATCTGTCCTCTGGAATCATTCAGGAACGGTCTCTTTTATGAAATCCTAATCATCAGGACAGAAGTGGAAAAGGAATGTAATGATTTTATTTAAAATAATAATAGAGAATATTTTCTGATACTAGTATTGAATTTATATACATTCATATTTATTTTATTAAATGAAACTTTAGGAAATATGAATGATTATTAATTAATATAGGTACACTTAGACATCTCTTGAATATAGGAATGATTATCATGAGTGCTATTAATAGAAGGCCTTTTTGGCTATGACCACTCTCAGAACTATTTACTATATCACTATTATACCTATACTACTTCAAATTTACATGAGCATTACCAGCTTTAGAAAAGTCTTAAAAATCTGTTACCCATCTAAAATTCCCCATTAATTTTCTAGGTCCCTAAGTATTCTACAATTTTAAATATTTAATGGGAATGAAGTTATACAATGTGTAAACCTTTAAAATAGACGTTTTTCACTTAGCATAACTTTCTATAGAGTCATCCATGTTGGTGAATGTATCAATAATTAGTGCCCTCTTCATTACTGAGTAGTAGTCCATGGTCTGGATGTACCAGAGTTTGTTTAGCCACACACTTGATGAAAGACACTTGGACTGGAGTTCCCGTCGTGGCTCAGTGGTTAATGAATCAGACTAGGAACCATGAGGTTTAGGGTTCGATCCCTGGCCTCGCTCGGTGGGTTAAGGATCCGGCGTTGCCATGAACCGTGGTGTAGGTCGCAGATATGGCTTCAGATCTGGTGTTGCTGTTGCTGTGGCATAGGCCAGCAGCTGTAGTTCCAATTAGACCCCTAGCCTAGGAACTTCCACATGCTGTGCGTGCAGCCCTAAAAAGACAAAAAAAAAGGAAGACACGAGGACAAATTTTAGTTTTTAGCTTTGATGAATAAAACTGCTATGGATATTCATGTGCAGGTATTTGTATGAACTTAACTTTCTATTTTTTTCCAGGATAAATAGCCAAGAATGCAGTAGCTGTGTCATATGGTAGTTGCATGTTCATCTTTTTAAGAAACTGCTAAACTGTTTTCTGGAATAGGATTTAAATTATTTTCAAAATATTGGATGCAGTAGCTGATATATTTGTATGACAATAAGTGATTTTGTAGATAAATGTAATTAGAATTCTTGAATGTCTCTGAACAATAATTTTGTCACTACATCATTTTATTATATAAAATATTTTGCTACAAAATCTTAAATAACTATGCCATATAATATAGCTTTATTACACTAAGCAAAGTGATTTTTATTATCTTTTTTTTTAAGGTTCCCACCCACAGCATATGGAAGTTCCCAGGCTGGGGGTCTAATTGGAGCTATTGCTGCTGGCCTATGCCACAGCCACAGCAATACTGGATCCAAGCGGCATCTGTGACCTACACCACAGCTCATGGCAACACCAGATCCTCAACCCACTGAGCGAGGCCAGGGATTGAACCCACATCCTCATAGATACTAGTCAGATTCATTACCACTGAGCCACAAAGGGAACTCCCAGCAAAGTGATTTTTTTTGAAGCTCAATAAACCTTTATCATTATTTTTCTTATTTTTAATGACTTCAATTAGAAGAAATTAAACAAACAAAAAAAGTCCCTGCAATAATCAGGTTGACCTTGAGCAGAGGATAGAGAAAATATAACTGAGAAAGATGAAAAAGTAATTATATGTCGAATAATATATTAAAGCTTTAATTATAATTAGGATTGGTTCAAGGAAATAAATAATGGTGCACTCAATTTCTACAAGAATCTTAGAGGTTCTGTACAGTTAATAACACATCAAAAAGAATCTAAAAGTACAAGTTTAAGAATGAAAATATTATAGTTTTTTTTTTTTTTTAATAGCTCCACCCATGGCATATGGAAGTTCCTGGCCCAGGGATTGAATCTGAACTGCAGCTTAATTTACAATGCAGCTACAGCAATGCCAGATCCCATAACTGACTGAGCCAGGCTGGGGATCAAACCCTTGCTTCCACAGTGAGCTGAACTGCTGCAGGTGGACTCTAAATGCACTGCATCCCAGTGGGAACTCCTATAGTTATTAAATAAAATGCAACCAAAGGATTAGGCTTAATCTGAAAAAATTATCAATTTGATTTTTTTGTAAATTTCCTAATACTATTTCCAAATTTCCAGTATGTTTTTCCAGTCTACAATAATAATGTTTCACCAAATTATTTGAATTTTGAAAGCAGATTATGACTAAATAATTGTTAGATAAATGTTACCATTTATATAGTGATATCATTCTTGTGAAAAGTTTTAAAAAAGGAATATAAACATATTGGGCACATTTTAATGCTTAGTTTTAGAATATAATTTCATGAAGCCCAAATATTTTGGTACATACTAATATTTACCTTGAGATTGGCCTGACTCCTGTTAACATTCAGAATTACATGTATACATGAACACATATTTATACATGCACACACATAACACGTATAAACACTTCAGCTACTTTTTGGCCAAGAGTAATACATGGTTTCAGAATTCTGACAGATAGAATACTGATGCTCCTACCCCAAAATTGGACATTTTTTTACTGAAAACAAAACATTAGGCAGCATAGAATTTTGCATGAGTTTCCCACACTCCTATTTTCCACCAGATAATACAGTGAGGACCAGAGGTTCACCTGAACATGTAGTGGTTGTTCACACAAGAGGAACCTGAAAATTAAGAGATTCAGAACTTACATAAGGTTTGCTGACATAGCTATTCCTCTCCTCCTGGAAAAAAGAGACAAAACTTACCTTTACTTCTTTTTGCCTTTCCCTTGGCTGCACCCAGGAAATGTGAAAGTTCCCCAGCCATGGATCAAACCTGTACCACGGCAGCGACCTGAGCCACAGAAGTGACAATGCCAGATCCTTAACCCACGGAGCCACATGGGAACTCCTTCTTATCTTGACTTCTATAATATAAACAAGTTCTCTTTGGGGAAAGGAGGGAGAAATTCCTATTTGTTACAACCATAAAAGGCAAGTAAATAATTCTTAGCAGGTGAGTGGAGAGATGTCCTCTACCTTTATGATAGCCTGTCAATTTCCTTTGCCCAGAATGTGTGGAACATTAGGAATACAGAGGCGCCCAAGGGAAATTTTCTCTCAAAATATTCACTTCTTAGTCTTAATGCTCTGGACCCTGGCAACTTTTCTAAAGTATATGTCACTCTGTCTACCACTCCAATTAACATATTCCATACTGTCTGATACCACATCTGTTCAGCTTGTCTTTGCAACATTTATTTAATGACTCATATGGCCTCAATTTTCTTTTCAAATATGTCTCTGACAGTATTCCTTCTTGGTTGCCTAAAGTTTTGTGCAAAGATTTGAAGAGTCTGAAATTGACCCTATTTATAAGCTATCAAGTTAGCCTGCCAATTTTATAACATATAGTGAGAGAAACATCACACTGCTGGATCAGAGGACGAACCATTTATTATTCATAGGAAAAAGCAAAACAAAACAAACAAACAAAAATCTCTAAAGAACAAAACCAGCTAGAATATTGTCATGCATTGGTTCACCACACTCTGATTTCCCACAGGGCACCTGAGGGCCAGACTTCTTGCATATGTGCACTCAGGTTGGACTGCAGAAGAGGAAATTAAAAGCTGTGACACATATATACTGATTGCTAACACATCTGCCCATCCTAGTCTCTGGAGGTGGTTACATAAAGACTTTATCTTTACTTCTATAATATAAACAAAGCTTTTAAGTGTTTACAATCCTGCAGATGTAAAGATAGGATGGTGTTTCTCTTTATGATAGCTTGTCAATTTCCATTCGGAATGCAGGAACACTGATGAATCCAGGAAAATTTTTCTCTAAGTACAAACAATCTCCATGGATAATAAAATTGTTTCACAGAAAATTAAAGGGATATAAATCTATAATAAAATTCTATTTGTAATTGTATGTAGAATTAAAGTCCACAAAGATAACTTACACTACAGAGGAGTTAACATGTTAGATAATAAACTTTAAAATATTAATTGATAATGCAATTTTAGAAGATATATCAATTATGAAAGGAAAACAAAAATATGTTAACATTACTAGTCATCAAGATAATGCAAATTGACCAGAATGAGTTACTAGGGGATACCCACTAAACTAGCTAATTCAAGTACTTGATGACACTGCAAAGAAATTTCATACATTTCAAGTAAATGTAAAATGGTGCAACTATTGTGGAAAACATTTTGAGAGCTCCCTGTAAAGATAGTAGTTCCCATGAATATAAAAACATGTCTATGTAAAAGTGTGTAAATGTTCATAGCAGCTTTACTCATAACAGATAACACTGAGAAACAATTATAATAACCACTAATGAAAAAAATAAACTGAGGTATATACATACAATGAAATGTTACTCAGATATACCAACATGTCAGATTAATGATCCTCAAGTAAAAATACCTTAAAAGAATAATCTTAAAAACATGGAACATTTATCATGATAGAGCATATCACTGGTTGCAAAACAAACCTCAAAACCATTTAAAAGACTATAAATCATTCAAAATGTGTTATTTGTTTGCACCTGAGACTCTGAGCCCTGGAAAGCTACTCTGGAAGAGGTCACCAAAATGTAAACCTTTTAATGTAATATTTAACGTGGTGAAAATAGTAACAAGATTTCTAAGCAGGAAGGAAAATAAATGAAAATAATTAGTTGCAATATTTTGGACCATAACTTTGAGAGAAGGAATGGTTACAGGAGAGCCTGGAAATACAGGCAGGCCATGTTCTTTCCTGAAAGTGAAAGTTGTAGGAGATTATGCTTGAAACCTCAATATTCTTCATGAAATTAAAAGTACCTCTAAAACATGTTAGCTCACATTAGGATAGGTTTCTTGAGTAATCTAAATAAATTTTGAAGCAGTCACTAAAGAGAATCAAAAGGGAAAGTGATGAGAGATATACAAAAATATAATGGGCAGCAGTGATAAATCAACAGAAGTAAGAGGACATTGAATTTTGTTGTTATGAAAAGTTTAAAATATATAGAAAGGCTAAAAAAGATTGACAATAGGGACACTAACACACAACATAAATTCATTTCCTGATGCTCTGTCATATTTTCTTAATATGTTTACATATTTATGAATATAGACATATTTTCATGTATGCATATATTTTAAATGTATACATGTACAGAGGAGTATACATATATTCCTGAAATGTTTGAAAGAAGGTGTCAAATATTAAGCATGTCAACATGAAATACCTAAAAATGTTACACTTGACAGAATGTGCTACAATTATAATAATAAAGAAAAATTAATAATACCATATATTATAAAATGTTATCAGATAACAGACCAATTTTCACCCAAATATTTTATATCTTGTTTTTATTTTTTTATCAAAGTCTAGATAAGATTATTTATGTTATTTCTTTAGTTTCTAATAAACTAAGAGATTCTTAACAGTGTTTCCTCATGAGGGCAACTTTTTGGAGTAACCAAGCAAGGTGACATATATGTTGCATATGACATATAATCACATTAGAAAAGAATTAACTATCACTCTTTAATTTGTTCTAGGCATGTACTGTCTAATTGTAAAAGTCATGACTTTACTAGGTATCTTTTTTTAGATATCATTTAAACATTAAGGAAGTCATCTACAAAGACTTTTTTGAGGATTTTATTTTCTTTAAAAAGTAACATGACAGTTAAGGAGTAGCAAAATAAAGTAGAAGAAAAATGTAGGATTTCATGGAGCTATCATTAGATTAGTTGCCTAACTAAATTAGATAAAAATGCTAATATAGATGTAACATTTATATTCTAGCAAAAATACAAATTGCAACATGTTTTAAGATTTGTTCCCAAATGCTGAGGATCATGAATATTAAAGTTAGGATTTTAAAGAATGTGTATTACAAATTTATTGAAAGAGCTTAACATTCATTATTCACTTAATCACAAAAGGTTGTTTAGTTCTACTCTCAATCCGGCTTTAAGAACAAGACCACCATTTACAATGTTTCCTTAATCACCAAAACCTTTAACTGGAGGAAGGCACTGAAGCTTTCATATTTCTTGAAGGATAATTCAAAAATAATAAGGGAAAAGAGAAAGAGGTGTTTATTTAAAAAGTCTTATTGGCCTTTTTTAGTACAGAAACAAATAATTGATTTATCACACAGTAGTAATTAGCCACAAAGTAAAATGCATGATTATACAGTCAGCATTTACAGTACAGTGAAAGGATAAAAATACTCAGCAAATAGGAGTTCCCATCGTGGCTCAGCGGTTAACAAACCCGACTAGCATCCATGAGGATGCGGGTTCAGTGGGTTGGGGATCTGGCGTTGCTGTGGGCTGTGGTGGAGGCCAGTGGCTACAGCTCTGACTGGACCCCTACCCTGGAAATCTCTATATGCCATGGGTACAGCCCTAAAAATACAAAAAGACAAAAAAAAAATCAGCAAATATATCCTGCTTAGAGAAGGCCAGTCTACATGGATTGCATGCTGAGTGCAGTACAAAGGACCTATTTGCCTTGAGAGATAAATGCAAAGAAAAAGAGAGGTGAGAAATCTTGCTCTCATGTATCTTAATTCCTGAAAATTTAAGTACTCCTGAAAGATCTGCTCAAATTATAAACCAAGAAAAAAAAGAAAAAACCAAGAAACCCCATAGAATCCCTAGACCCATTTTATGCAAGTAAGTTAAATCTACATTCAGATAAGCAAATACGGTTATCGTTGTTGCTTTAGTAGAATGTATTTTTTTTCCTTATTGCTCTGGAGAATGATACATAAAATAATACCTAACTTACAGAGGATATGAAGTGAAAGAGCTGTAGTATGTTAGAAAATAATGGGACTGACATGTTGAATCAATTTAAACATTTAAAAAACAATAAAGGTATTCTATCTCTTAATTTTAATAACTAAGAAAAACTTGCAAACCCTTTCAATAAATTATTTCTTCAAGTGTACTTGAATGTGCAGGCTGCCAAGCAAAAGAGGAAGGAGCATAACTTAAAGGTGTTTTTTATTCCATGACAAAAATGGAGTTACTAACATGACCAAAAACATTTTTATTCTTCTACAAAATTGAAAGTTGCTTTTCTTTATTTAAGCCATATAAATTTCATTGAAAAGAAAAATGTGGGATTGAATGATATAGTATTGGTTTTTAATAATAAAGTAGGAGAAAATTATTTCCATAATGGAGAGTATTGAAAGATACATTAATAATACCAAGCTATTTTTAATTCAGGATGTGCAGAATTTTCTTCCAAGTTTGAAAACATGGCATCTAATTTTTCAATAATATTTAGTTGATGCTGAATCAACACAAAATATGTAGAAAATATTCTATACTATTTATAATAATTGGTCTTGAAATATTTTTGTCCAAATGAATCAGTAGGATAAGAAGCATTTCTGTAACGTGTTCTTTTCTAATAGTTACTTTTGCTAATGAGTATGGATTTTAGCACCCTCCTTATCTTTATAATTGTGTTACATTTTATTATATTTTGTTTTATTTTTTAACCTGGGATTCCATTAGTTTTCATTATGCATTTTTCTATTCTGTGATATGTGTAAAATAATAGAACCCAGGAATGTTATTTTGTTGAGATCTAGATTACTCCTATAAGTAAGACCAGCCCATGGATGTTTAAATACAACCATCTATAGTTCCCTGGTGGCTTAGCAGCTTAAGGATCTGATGTTGCCACTGCTGTGACCCAAGTTTGATCCCTGGCCTGGCCTGGGAACTTCTGCATGCCAAGGGTGTGGGAAAACAACAACAACAAAGAAACAAACAAAAAACCTCCTTTAATGTCATGTATTCAACAGCTTTGATTTGCTTTATTTTGTTATTATAGGAAGCCACCCGCCCACTGTAGCAATAAAAAGAATATTTTATTTTGAAAAATTAGCATTTTAAAAAACTCTTTCCTTTTGAGATGAATTAAACTTAATTAAATCTTTAAAAGCTAGAATAATGTTAGCATTACCTCAGTGTAGACAGATGTGAGTGATAGCTTTGCTAATAGGGTATATCTGTGCCCCAGAGCGTCATAAGGTACTGAATAAAAAGCTTTGTCAAAGCATTGCCATAAATAAGAAAAATGGGGTTATGGTGAAAACATAAGTTTTCATAGTATTGTATTGCTTTAATTTCCTGGAACATTCTTTCCACATTTGTCATCTGGCATATTTTTACTTATCTTTGACTCAACTCATATGTTAATAACAATGTAAAACTTTTCCTGATTTTTCCATGTGGCTCTTCCATTCCTCCTCTGTCATCAACTCAAGACCTGTTGTATCTCAAGGTAAACATTTACTGAGTGAAACCAATTGTGAGTTAATGAAATAGGTGAATGAGATTGCATTTGTTTTGTTTAAACATATTTTACTGTATATGGAAGTTCTGTTGGGGCGCAGCAGAAATGAATCTGACTAGGAACCATCAGGTTGCAGGTTCGGTCCCTGGCCCCTGGTTGAGGTACAGGTCACAGACTCTGCTCAGATATGACGTTGCTATGGCTGTGGCATAGGCCGACTGCTATAGCTCTGATTGGACTCCTAGACTGGGAAGTTCCATATGCTGCAGGTGTGGCCCCCCCAAAAAAACTTATTATATATACGAAATTTAGGAGTTCCTGCTGTGGCACAATCGGGTTAAAGATCTGACACTGTCTCATGTGTTCAATCCCTGGCCCAGCCCAGTGAGTTAAAGATCTGGCATTGCTGTAGCTGTGGAGTAGACTGCAACTGTGGCTCAGATTCAGTTTCTGGCCCAGGAACCTCCATGTGCCATGGGTGTGGCCAAAAACAAAAATAAAATAAAATTTACAAAGCAATTCTATTAACTTATGAGCAGGTAAAAATTACTGAATATGAGAAAACACAAACACCTAATAAAAACAATATATATATATATATGACTTTGTGTGTATGTATATATATACATAAAATGAAATTGAATGATATAAACTGCAAAAGTCCCAAGTTAAACACACATGACATAGTAATATATTGATCACTCTGTCAAATATCTTTCCCTCATTCCCACCGAGCACCTAGTGTCAGTCTCCATAACAATCTTTTCATATTCTAATACAAACATATATGTGAAAGTATTGTAATTTTTTCTACTAGACTTCCGCATTCAAAGGGCCATCTTTAAAAGATGGCACATTTCTAACTTATGGCTTTATGTATTTTTATTTGCAGCATAAATCTCTGCATATTTTACATTCGTAATTAATGCCTAATGAGTGAAAAAATAAATTAATGCATGGTTACACATTATTGCTAAGTAATAATGTTCTTGTAAAGCCATTTTGCTGTAGAGTTTTTAATGAGACTTCCCATTTTGAAAAGATCAGAACCTAATAAATTGACTTTTTCAACTCACTTCTGCAAATTTGGTGTTTTAAATCAATTTTAAACACTAAGTCAAAACGGCTTAAATTGTATAATTTCCATTCTATTTAATAGAATGGATTTTGTGTCTACCATAGAATCATCTGAGTTGCATAGAACACTTTTTGTGAAAGTAAAAAATAAAAATAGTATTTTTGCTTACTGATAAATTTGATTCTTTATAGTTTTATTCTATTAATTTTAATATGAGTATTACTAATTTATCACCTTACCATATTTCCTTCTTTGCTCTAGCAAGCAGGTAGTTAATATAAAAACACTGCTTCAACTCTAAACATTATAAATGAATATAGTCTCCCATCCCAAGTATTACCAGGCCCAACCCTGCTTAGCTTGGGCGATCAGACAAGAGGCACATGCAGGGTGGTATAAAACCCTTATACAGAACAGGGAACTTTGACTGGGTGACTCTGCTGTACAGCAGAAATCAACAGAACATTGTAAATCAACTATGATAGAAAAAATAAAAATCTTAAAAATAAATAAAATATGGGCTGTGTATTCTCTTATGATATTTTTTCCTTGACCATATATGGTCTTTGAACTCATAATATGCTTCTGTTTTTCATTTCTTTTTTATTTACATCTTTTTCTATGCCAGTTTAGATCACTTAAGGTGATGGTGTGAGTGGGAGTGGTCTAGCTTTCAGAATATTCTGTCCAGAGCTGACATATGTCAAGATGTACAATGAAGTATATTCTTTTGTGTGACTATCTTCTACATTGGCATACATGGAAAAACTTCCTGTTTGGTCCTTCTTCTATTTTTATGATCTAAACTTTTCTTTCACCACAAATCTGAGTCATCGCCAGAGTCACAGCCCAGTGTTTAATAAGTCAGGACACCATCTGCCTGGATGGTTCATCACTAGCTGCACAGGAGAATCCTGCATGAGTTTGCCAATGGTAAATCTACCTAGTCATCCAATATAGACATCTGCATTCTGGTACCTGAATTAAGACTTATTTTTGGCTGTTCTGAAAGTTTTGCCAAAATGATGGATAATTTGTTGTTTCATCCTTCTGTGAGTATTTTCCCCTGGCAAAGACAACTTCTTATCTCTATAACACTGGAAGAGTGGCTAGAAAAGGTTCTCAAAGTATTAAATGAAGAGATTAAATGACTGATGGTGTGAATGGGGCTTATTTGTTGATGCTTCATTGATCCCCTTATCATTAATACTTTTCATTTTTCATTCTCGACCTTCCACCCAAGACACAACTTATAGTTTTAACCATTGAGTGACAACCAGGACACATTTTCTGCCCTAGTATGAGAGCCTATTAGCAAGACAAAAGGCCTTCCGCCAGACACATCAAATAGTTGTGTGATTTTCTTGAGGTAAATACAGCAAAAAAAATAAAAAAGACGAATAGTTTTCACTGAATCTTTTTGTGGCTTGAGTAATGAACTGTGATCCTGGGCTGTGCATCTTGGGTGAATTTGGATAGTTGTACCTGAACCTGATCATTAAGTACAGCCTGTGTGTTGTGTGTATTAATTTCCTCAAATCTGTTGCTGCCAAGACTTCAGCAGCACAAATTCCAGGTTGTACATCATTGTTAAGGCCTAACATCCATACAGTAGATGGCATCTCCATCTCCCCCCCCTATTAACAGCTGAGAAGTAGGTATAAGACCTAGCTTCTACCTGATGAAGGAGGAGCTTATAGTCATCTTGAGAAGCCGTGACAACTTCTCAAGTAATCACAACTTAAGATTCAGAAAACTTGGCTGGATTCACCTGATTAGAAGACTGAGATGAGCAAGTTTCTTAATAAAAGAGATCCAACCTTTGACACTTCATCTATAATATTAGGAAGACAGAAATATCTGGGGTAAGAGAAATAGCATACTTCCTTAAAAATATGAATATTTCAGGTATGGTAGTATTGCTACAGACAGTCAGACAGCTAGAGTATTCTGACAACTAAGACATAGTGTTTCTTATTTAATTATATCTATTCTGCTAAATTCCTGTATGTTGCAGATGGTTGGAATTGTTACTTTTGTTTACCCAAACCCACATGGTCTATGATAAGGCAGTAATTATGCTTAAATGGAGAGCCGTACAGGAGATAAGTTCAATCACACAGTTCACAAATATGAGAATCAGGATTTAAACTTGAGGCTACCTGGCTCTAAATATCATGATCCTTCTGTGAAACTCCACTGTCTCGTTGTCCTGAAAAGTCATCCTAGTGTATTCCCTTGCCTGACACCTAGAATTTCAATACATAAGTATTAGATATTATACAGTGGTTGAGACTGTAAGGCCAGTTTGAGGCTAAGGAAGGATTCTGCAATGTTTGCTCTTTGTATAAGATTTTGTTGCCTTATTTTTGTGGAAAACAAACATGGAATTGCTAATAAGAGGAAGACCTAAAGGCACATGTTGTAATGTGGAAATAAATGTAAGATATTTAGGTCATAGGTTGTTATTCCCATCCCTAGATACAATGCAAACAGGGGTCTTATAATTTGTCTCTGCCACCACATATGACAGCCAAGGCAACAAACGAAAAACTTGAGGATGGGATGGCAAGAGCTGGCTAGGAACACAGTGGAACCTACTCGTGTAAGATTCTACTTAGAAACCTAAAGTAAGCCACTGAATATGACTCAGCATAGATACATCATGGGGGTGAGGCAACGAGAGGATCCTCATCCTATTATCACTGCCATATCCACATATACAGCAAGAAAAACTTCACTATAATTGTTTAAAACTGAATAGTGGGACAACAAGAGTAATCTTTAATTCCATGATTCCTGTTTGCTATACTCTCTCTCCTAATATACGCTTAGTTTGTTCCTTTAATTTTATAGGCTACACATTAAGAAGAATAATATCTGTATCTATCCATGAGTTCCTATGCTTTGAACTCATGCTGAACTTTGATGGGACTTTTGTGCTGTGCTCTTTAAGAAGGGATTGCATATATTTTGCATGTAAGAGACATGGTGGATTGTATAATTGTGAAAAATTTTATTGCCCCATTTTCTATCCATGCCTCACTGCAATTAGATCTATTGTGTGAATTTTGATGACACTGAAGAAGTGTGCATTCCTTTCCTATCGAACTCAGACATAGCCACATAACTTTCTTTGGTCAATTAAATGTGCCAACTTGTGATTTTGCCAGGTTATTTTTCTTTCTGTCATAAGATCATCTTATATCACATCGAGACTACTTTGTTAAATTAATTCTCAGAGTGAACGAACACACATGGAGCAGAGATGCTCTGGACCCACATCAAACATGCAACTTGAGTACAAAAAGAGCATTTGTTTCATAAGCCACAAACATTATAAGGCCATTTATTGCAGCACAGTTTGAGCTGAAAGAAACAGAGATATAAAGTAATAAGATATACCAAATGTATGAAAACAATATAAAAACTGGTGATTTTTTTAAAACAAGACCATAGGAGAAAAGTACCACATGTAGGTTGCAGATGTGACTGGGATCCCACATTGCTGTGACTGTGGCATAGGCTGGCAGCTGCAGCTCTGATTCAACACCTAACCTGGGAACTTTCATATGCCACAGGTGTGGCTCTACAAAGACAAATAACAAAACAAAACAAAACAAAAAAACCTACCATAATAAAGAACCTAAATTAAAAATAATTTAGTTTTTGGTTTGTACATTGCCTTTAGAAAAAAAATAAGTTGAGATCATTAAAAGGAAAGTATAATTTTGAACCTAAAAATCAGTAGCATTGACTAAATGTACAACTAAATACGACTGTCTTCAATTCTGATTAATGTAGTTTAATAAACCCACGGATACAATGATACACAGAAGCAAAGTATTAAAAATATTCGGGAGTTCCCGTCGTGGCGCAGTGGTTAACAAATCCGACTAGGAACCATGAGGTTGCGGGTTCGGTCCCTGCCCTTGCTCTGTGGGTTAAAGGATCCGGCGTTGCCGTGAGCTGTGGTGTAGGTTGCAGATGCGGCTTGGATCCCCTGTTGCTGTGGCTCTGGGGTAGGCCAGTGGCTACAGCTCCGATTTGACCCCTAGCCTGGGAACCTCCATATGCCGCAAGAGCGGCCCAAGAAATGGCAAAAAGACAAAAAAAAAATTCGTTACATTATGTGATTTCAAGTAGGCTAACATATAAAAATGTATTTAGCTCATGATTAATTTAATATAACAAGGTGAACATTACCAAGATGTCATTACTTTTGTAAAGTGTTCCAAAAATAACCTCATCAGTTTGACTGCTGTAAAGGAACACTGAATGTAGAATATGATCTTTCAATAATAATATTGATATAATAACAATAAAAAAGTAATATAAAAATTGCTGAGATCTTATTATACTGTGTTCAGTTTTCTATGTGTCTCAAGTGAATTATCTCACCTAAATATACTTTAAGGCAAATGATCAAAAGATGAAATTATTATCATTTCATAAAAGAAAATCTGGGTTAGGAGTTCCCGTCATGGTGCAGTGGAAATGAATCCAACTAGGAACCATGAGGTTGTGGGTTTGATCTCTGGCCATAACGATCCCGCATTGCCATGAGCTGTGGTGTAGGTCGAATACGTGGCTCAGATCTAGCATGGCTGTGGCTGTGGCTGTGGAATAGGCCGGCAGCTGTAGCTCCCATTAGACCCTAGCCTGGGAATCTCCATATGCCAAGGGAGCGGCCATAAAAAAAAAGAAAAAGAAAAAGAAAAATTGGGTTAGGCGGTCACACAGATTCTAAGAGACAGTGCAGCAACAATTCGGACCAAAGTAGTTTGATTTCAGGTCAGTATTTCCTGATTTAGCTGCCACTTTATATATGCATGCATATACACACAAACATACACAGATACACTCAATCGGATTGCAGCCTTTTAAATTAAAAAATACTCCCTTCGACTGGATTCCCTAGGAATAGATCCTGAACCAAAATTTTATTTACTAACAATTTCTTGGGATGTTGCAAATATAGAGAAATATAAGAGTGAAAAATAAGTAAGCAAAGCAAAAAATAAGAGAACAAATGAAAATAAGGAATTTTGCTGAGGTGGACAGAGCTTTGCAAGAATTTAAAGCTCTGAGTCCAATCATTTGAGATGTCTGCAGACAGAATCATGAGAGAAGGGGATATCAAATAATATGCCAGATCTTTCCACCCTCCCTTTTAGTCAAAGTTCATTTTGGGGCCTTCCTTGTGGTCTTACCTAGATCATCCAGGTTGTTTCTGCAGAAGCCAGAGGCTCAATGTGTTTTATTTGGTGAGTGTGGAATAGAGTGGTCTTTCCTAAGTCTATGGAAAAGGAAGCAATGACAGCTGGCATTTTATACCCATGAAAATAGTATGAACTCTTGTTAGGACCCTCCAGGCTCATAATCAGGGGATGCGGTAGAGGTTTGTATCACCTGTACGGTTTTGCATCGAAAATCATGACATTATTTCCACCACATTCTATTCATCAAAGAAGTTACAAAGGCTCCACCAAGCTCAAAAGCAGAGACATACATAGATCCCACCTTTTTTACAGGGAAGTATCAAAGCCTAGAAGACCACGTGCAATTGGAAATACACCTGCATTCATTTTTTTTTTTTTTTAATTTGAATTTGCCATAGCTCCCTCTCTGGTCACAAAAAGTTAACATGCTGCCTAAATGCAAAATGCATTCTCCCCAAACCCACTGAAATCTTATTTGTGACATCCTAAGACTTAGTTTAGAGGTTTAAGGACCTTGTTTGTTATTTAAGTTAGATCCCAGTGTGAATATTTTCTCAGAATAGTATTGTGTTTCTTTTCAACACAGCTCCTTGACTCCTATCCTTTTCACTCAGATCTGTGATTAAAGACTCAAGTATTTATACACACATACACACATCATATATTGATGGAATAGATATACTGCTCTAGAAAGGGGAGATCGTCACAATCCGTGATCCACACCCATTCTGAAATCCAGCCAGACACATTTTGCCCTTTATTTAATTACATCACAAGCCTCACTGCGAATATACTGGGGAAGGCTTTCAATAATTCTTGCCTCAATCTTCTGGGCCTTTCATTCATTCTCTGAATGATCCCTTTCCTTTATATAAAATATACCCATTGTTTATAGCAGGGTAAGTATTTTTCAGTCTTCTCTTGTCCACAGAAGTATTAGGGTTCAAAAACCATTTTGTGTAGCCCCTGCTCCTTTAAATTTGAGGTGGTACAACTTTTTGGAGAGCTATTTGGATTGTTTACGAATTACTGAACAATCTATATGAAGAGTTAGCAAACTTTTTTCTATCAAGGACCAAAAAAATAAATATATTTTTCTTTTTCCAGTTACACAGTTCTCCGTCACAACTGCTCAAGTATGTAGCTGCAGCATAAAAACAAGCAGCCACAGATAGTCAGTATGGAAATGAATGACTGTGGCAAAGTGTTATAAAGCTTTACTTACAAAAATATTCACTGGGCTTGATTTGGCAAGTAGGACATAGTTTTTTGACTGAGTCCCACACCTTCCACTTCAATTCTATAAAAGCAGAAAAAACAAAACAAAACAAAAAAAAACCCAAAAAACCCTTTACCAGTTACTTTGAAATGAGCCACATCTTTCTTAAGTCCCTGTAAAACTGCTTGAGGATAATGTCCTTACAATTCAAATGAGCTCAATCATTTGACAGAGTGGATCTGTAATACAGAAGTTTAAGACACTTTTTTTTTTGTTTTTCTTCTTTTAGGGCCATACCTGTGGCATATGGAAGTTCCCAGGGTAGGGATAGAATCTGAACCGCAGCTGCCAGCCTACACTACAGCCATAGCAATGAGGGATTTGAGCCGCATCTGCAACCTATACCACAGCTCACAGCAACACTGGATCCTTAGCTTACTGAGTGAGGCCAGGGATTGAACCTGCATCCTCCTGGATACTAGTTGGGTCTGTTACCATTGAGCCATGACAGGAACTCCGAGTTTAAGATTCTTAAGGGGACTTTTGTCTATTTCAAACGGTCTGTGAAGCACTGTCTTAAAGCTTATTGAGCCCTTGGCTAAAGGTTTTAGAGTGATAACCTAGGTTTCATATTTATGCTATCCAAATCAAGGGGAGGGGAAAATATCCTGGATTTAATTTTGTCTAGAGACATGTCTTAACTTTAGTATGATTTGCCTTTTAGAGAGCCTGGGAATGAGTAAGAGTTTACTTTTCTCTTCTAGTAATTTCTGGGTCCTTTATATTTCCTTACCTCGATTTCTTGGACAGTTTCCCCTGAAATCTAGTCAACAAATTGTGAGAAAGTCGAGGGAACATTTAATGAGCCAGCCCTGTGGAGTTTTTCCTAACTTACATATTCATGAGTAAAACAAATATTGGCCCTTTAAGCCATGAAATTTGGGGATATTTGTGTATGCAACAGTAGGTAAGTGGGATAATATCTAACTTAAGGTATTTTAAAAGATACCTTCAATTTCTGTAAATAAATTAATATTGATAAAAATGACAAGGTAAATTTGAAATTTTATTAAATATAATTTCTTCAGGCAATTAATCATGGTGGCATAAAAGGCTACATCTTCTATGTTTTCTGTGTGGAAATTGCAATACTCTTTTATTAGCTTGCAGGGAATTATCCATGATTTACTGAGCAATGTGATATCAATTGACAAGATTATAATAGTTCCTTGATTGTATCTCATTGAGCACAATGGCGAGGCTTCAGTATTTTAAAGGTAACATTGTTCTTTACAGATGACATGTTTCTAAATTTTGAACTAGATTTCTCAGAGGGGTAATGTAGCCAGCTTTTTATTTTTTATTGTTTAAACTTGTAATTCTGTAAATTGTGGCTCTGTAGAGTAGCTATTTCTTAAATTGAAATAACCCTTTGTCCTCTCAGAGAAATTTAGTTTCTCAGAGAAAGAGTATGTTAAAGTAAAATAATCCCCTAACCACTCCTAAATAATATTTTTAAAAGTCCATCAAAATTTTAGCCCATTGTCTTAATTGTGGTTTAGAGTTATAGAATATATATAATTTTACTTATAAGATACTGTACAAAATGAAATTTTATTTCTAACCCTCAATTTGATCCAGAAATAAAAAAAGAGAAGAGGATCATAGTTGCAAATAATGATTACAGGAGATACTTAGGTTTTAGTAGCTCTTAGGTTTTGTTAGGAATTGCTGTAAGTGCTGTTTTACATCTGTTTAGAATATTTAATTTTTACGAATTGTCTTTGAATGGGTTCCCTCGTGACTTCATTTAACAATGAAGTCAGAGGATAAATTTACACGGCTAGAAAGAGGCAGAGCCAAATTTCAGATCCAGTTAAACTGATTTTAATCAGTATTTGTCTGAGCAATGATCTTAGTACCTACGTGTATATTATGGTTTACACACTTTAAAATTTTCTCATTATGCATTTTAATTGATGTTTTAGGATAATCCTTTGAGATAGTTATAGAAGGTCTGAAAATCTCAAGGTCTAACAGAAGTGGAAATTTAGACTCTCTAGTAAAGACTTTCACAATCTGTAATGGTTGATCTTGCCTTTCAGCAATCTCCTGGCTTAAATATTGCTTTACTTTTAATACATTCTCAGATCTGAGATCATTCTCATCTTTTTTTTTAATCTAGATTGTTTTTCGGTATTGCATTTCTTCATCCTACAAATTAACCTTAAGTAAAATAAACTCAAGCATGTATAACCAAAATATTTCATGAGCTTCTTAGAAAGAAGTTTTTCTTCTTCTAACCTCATGCTTGATGAGTTAAAACAAAATGTTAGTGGCATTATAAGGTATGAAACCTTAATTTGTTACCAAAACTTATCTTTATGACTTTACCTTTTATTATGCATCTCTAACCACAGAGGGAACCAAATCTGCTATTTAATGAGTTCTAAAAAAATGTGATGAAATATCTCCTGGTAATTGTCTGCATACTTCATTAATGCATTGGTAATTTATTGAGCAATACATTTTGTCACACTACTATTTCATTCAGTGATGGTTAAATTTGAAAAGATTAATGAGAACATGTAGAGGATACAATAAAATTTCGTGTTTGGCAGTAAAACAATTTTTTTCGTTTTCTATATAATTATATATGATAAATATTTTATAGAATATTTGACAGATATATAAATGGAGTTAGCCCTGATATCTTGCATATCTTCATCTTTGTTGCAGTTTTTCCAACTTGCAATGTTAGTCTTTAGTTTGCTAAAGGTTTTCACTGTAACACTATTTCAATTATACAGTTACTCTCTATTAATTTCCATTGCAGATTTGACTCATGGATCTAAAAGTGGTCAAAGATGAATGTATTCATGTGAGTCATGTTACCGTATTACTTATTCTATTTTCATGTATGTTATAGGCTTTAAGGGATGCACTTTGGTATCAGAAATACCGGGGTTAGTGTGTTGCTCATCTTATACCTTCTCTGTGAGTTTGGGGGAATTATTTAATCTTTCTAAGTCTCAATATCTAAAACTTCCAAATGGAGGTAATAATACATGATTCACAGAATCAAATGGAATAATTTAAATGACCCTCAAATAAAGATCCTCACAAATGAGAAGATTTATGAGACTCAACTGAAATAAATAAAATTCTTAACACAAATTCCAGGATAGGAACAAGGTTAATAATTATGTAGATAAATTTAATATAATTGGATAGAACTATATATTATGCTATGAGGGAGTAAACTGTGCCTCCCTAAACCTCAAATGTGGCTGAATTTGGAGACAGGTCTTTCAGGAGGTAATTAAAGTTAAATGACGTCACAAAGGAGGGATCCTTATTGAAGAGGATTTTTGTCCTTATAAGAAGAAGAGATGCTTCTCTTTCTTTCTCCTGCCACACAATTAGAGGAAAAGCCATGTGAGAATACCATAAGAAAGTGGCTGTCTGCAAGCAAGGAAGAAGATCCTCACTAGACACTGACTGTGCTGGTACCTTAATCTTGGATCTTCAGTCTCCACAAGTGTGAGAAAATAAATGTTGATGGTTCAATCTAGTTTCCATTTTTGTCAATATTTTTACGACAGACCTGTCAGACAAATACGGATTTATTATTTATTTATTTCATCAAGGGCTAGATGCTGCTGTAACAAATGGCTAAAAATGTGGAAGTGATTTTAGGAGAGGGTACAGGCTGGAGGAGTTTTGAGAAGCATGCTACAAATATGGACACTAAAAGGAGTTCTGACGAGGGCTCACAAAACAAAACAAAACAAAAACACTGGAGATAAACCTGTCTTCTTAGAGAAAATGAGAATACATTAATAATCAGGAATAGAATATTGGTAGAAAGATGGACATGAAGGGCCATTCCAGTGAGGCTGCAGACAGAAACAAGAAAGGTTATTGGAAACTGGAGAAAAAGTGAGACTTGATAAAAAGTAGTAGAGAATCTGGCTGAATTGAATTCACATTTTACTGTATTGTGGGATGTAGAACTTGTAAATGTACAACTGGATATTTTATATAAAGAGATTTCCAAGCATAATACTGAAGGAGTGGACTGGTTCCTCCAAATTGCTCAGAGTGAAATGTGAAAAAGATGCATTGGAAAAGTAATGTTAAGTAAAATGACCCAGAACTCGTTCCACATGTAGATGTATTTTTGACATACTTGTGGGAGGAGGTGAGGTCTATGTCCTTCTATTCTGCCATCTTGATTTCCTCTCTAAATAATATTTTCAACTTACCACACTAGAATATACACTATGCTGTATGCCTCTTCCACCATGGTAAAAATCTGAAAGAAAGGTCCTCGGTCCTTTTCTTCAACATACATACAGCATGTTGTCCATGCCTGGGTACAGAGTGGGTACTCAGGAAGTATTTGTTGAATACAGAAGTGAATTGAGCTTGCACTCTGTTTAGTTTCTGACACACCATTCTTATTTTATTTATTGATTCAACAAATATTTCTTAATTGCTAACTCTGGAAAGGTAACAATTCCAGATAATGAAGACAAAAATGAAGAAAATATGGCTCTTGTTCTTAAAGACCAGTAATTTTCAAGCTATCTACATGGTGTGTAAAATGACTGGGAATGCTTCTGGTACATATTGTCTGTGGGTCAGTGGTTTTAGAAAAAAAATTTAGACGACTGAAAGTTTTCCAAGTAAAAATACATATAAGAAACCCTGAGAAGAAACACTCTTACAAAAGGCAAAGGCAAACTATAGAGGAATGCAAAAGAGGTCAATTGATTTTTTCCCTGAGGATTGGGGAGATATTTTTAGAAGTAAAGTGGCATTTAAATGGACATAAGACTTGAAAATAAATTTTCAGATTTAAAGAAAACCATTGTAGTGAGAGCACAGGAATAGATGTATGAAAGTGAATGGTACTTTTGGCAAATAGTGAGACATCCAAAATGGATTAAATATGGATTGAGGGAATTCCCCTCATGGCTCAGCAGAAACGAATCTGACTAGCATCCATGAGGACACAGGTTTGATCCCTGGCTTCGCTCACTGGGTTAAGGATTTGGAGTTACTGTGAGTTGTGGTGTAGGTCGCAGAAGCGGCTTGGATGCCAGCAGCCACAGCTCCGATTTGACCTCTAGTCTGGAAACCTCCATATGCCGCTGGTGCAGCCCTAAGAAGACAAAAAAAAAAAAAAAGAGTGAATAAGAAGCAAGAAATAAGTTATGGTAGAAAATATAGTTTGAAGATAAATTATTTACTATCTTTCATTGACGTATTTTTTTTAAGAGCTCAGCTCAACAAAATATCCAGATATAAGAATTCATTAAAATTAATTGAAAGTGTTGGAATGACATCAAGATTCACATTCTTTTCCTTCTTCTTTTTTTTTTCTTTCATATTCAAAGTTTCCATCATTGTCTTCAAATGTTTTAGATAAAGTTTTCAAGAGTCAGAGGGGGCTTAATGTGTAGATTTGGAGTTTCAAACCCAGAAATTTAGAAGTTTGAAATCCTAAGGATCGTTTTGGTAGACAGAGTGGTATTAGTGATCAAATGGCAATTCTATGTTAATTTTTCTGAGGAATTTACTGTTTTTCATACATTCCCACCAATAGTTTGCAAGGGTTGCCCTTTATCCACATTCTCAACAACACTTGTCTTTTACTTGTTTTGATAATAGTCATTCTAACAGGTATGAAGTAATATCTCACTCTAGTTTTGATTTGCATTTCCCTGATAATTAATGATGTAAAACACATTTTAATTTTTCCATTAGCTATTTGTATATCTTCTTTTATGAAAAGTCTTTTCAGGTCCTCTGCCCAATTTTTAGTCACTTTATTTATTTATTGCTACCGAGTTGTGTGAGGTCCTTATATGTTTTGGATATTAACCTCTTATCAGATATATGGCTTACAAATAATTTTCCCATTTTGTAGAGGTTTTTTTTTTTTTTCCAATTTTTAAAATGTGGAGTTCCTGTCATGGCTCAGTGGTAACCAGCCTGACCAGTATCCATGAAGACTCGGGTTTGATCCCTGGCCTCACTCAGTGGGCTAAGGATCCAGCATTGAGGTCAGCTGTGGTGTAGCTCACAGACAAGGCTCAGATCCAGCATGGCTGTGGCTGTGGTTAGGCTGGCAGCCTCAGCTCTGATTCGACCCCTAGCCTGGGAACTTCCATATGTGGTGGGTATGGCCCTAAAAAGACAAAAATAAAAAATAAAAATAAATTGTTCCCTTTTCAGTGCAGCAGGTTTTTAGTTTGATATAGTCTCAGTTGTCTAGTTCACTTTTATTGTCCATGTTTTGGTGTCATATCCAAGAAATCACTGCTAAGTCCAATGTCTAGAAGCTATTTTCCTACGTTTTCTCCTAAGTATTTTATTGTTTTTCGTATTTTACTTTTATGTCTTTTACCACTTTGAGCTGATTTTTTTGTGCGTGTGTGAGAAGGCTGTATGGTAAGTGACCAATATCATTCTTTTGAATGTGGATATCCCGTTTCTTCAACACCATTCATTAAAGAGGCTATTTTTTTCCACATTATGAATTCTTGGCACCCTTGTCAAAAATCAATTGACTATACAATTGTGAGTTTATAACATGTTGTCTCTTGTGTTCCATTGGCCCATATGTCTGTTTTTATGTTAATACCATACTATCTTGATTACTGGAGTTTTTGTAGTACATTTTTAAATCAGAATAATGGATCCTTAAATATGCCATTATCCTAATCCCTGAAGCCAGTGATGGTGTTACCTTACTTGTCAAAAGTATTTTGCAAATGTGATTAAGTTAATAATCTTAAAATGGGAAGATTATCCTAGATACTCCAGTTGGACTCAATGTAATCTATAAGGGTCCTTACAAAAGATGAGCAAGATAGGCAGAGTTAGAAGGATTTTCAAATATATTTTGCACTTTACTTGGTAAAGGGATAATTTAATTAGATTTTGTAAGTGACAAATTTGAGGTATCTCCCGATATAAAAATCTTGATGTCCAATTGAAAATTGGAACTATCGAGCCACAGAAGAAAATTCTGGTGTTAAAAACTTTGGACTTTGGCAAAAGATTTATTGTCATTTGGTGAGTTTAAATTTTTTTTTTATCTCTTATACCTTTATAGTTTTGGATAAACATATGGCGATCAGTGATCTGGAAATAGGAAAAATAATGTTAGTAAAAGATGATCTGGGGCATAATTTGTTGGAAATGCATGTACTGTATAGGCCCATTTCCAAGATGTAAAAATATTTAAATACTAATAAAATGCACAGTGGAAGCCAAAATTAAAATGATGTATTGATATAGAAATATCATCATTTTTATTGCACACTAATTAATTCAACAATTTAATTAGGAGGCAATTTAATTAGAATGTGTTGGCTAACACTTTATTACTGGCCCAGCCAAGGATAAACGGTAATACATCTTTGCCCAAAGCATTTGTCATTCATTATTACTTTACCTTAATTGACAAAGAGTACTGCTGAATTTTGTCAAGACATAGTTGAGAATTAGTTCTGTCTATCTATGCATTAATTTAACCTTTATTAGCATGGCACATACAGACATTGAGGATCAAAGAAAACTCCACATGTTTCTACATATTTTAATAGGTCTGAGTGAAGGAACCGAATACAAACAATTGCATATAATAGCAAACAGCTGCATTAATTCGAGACAATGTTTATGATTCTCTCTACATTATTGGTTTATATGCTTATCAACAGAGCATATTACAGCCTTGAGGCCAAGTCATGGTTATATATTACTCTCCAAACTGTTATTAATGCAAAATTTCAGAGTGCATACACTAAAGATTTTGTTATTAATAGAAGAGAATAAAATAAAGATATTTATTGTTGTTTCTGTGATTATGACTTACTGAATAAATTTATATATTTGTGTTGATGGGATCTACCACAAACTCATAGGAGGCTTGATTGTGCTGATCTTAAGTACAAACTGATAGTGGCAGGGATCACATTATTTTATTCTCCATATTTCTAGTGCTTTGTCCTTAATCTTGTAGGTAGTAAGTGCTTAATAAATGCTTTTAAAATGCATGATTTAATTCTATTTTGTGGCTGGAAATATATAGCTTTTTGTTTCCTAGTGCATTTTCAAAAAAAAAAAAAAAAAGATCCAAATGTGCTTTACTCTTTCTTACTGTGTAAGTGATCTCTCTTTATTCCTCACTTTCTCTGAAGATTGCTCACTATATTACTGGGAATAATGGTTTACTATATATTGATCTTTAAGTACATGATCTCTACCTCCGAAACACTCCTGCATCGGATAACTAAATGTCCCCCATATATCTGTAGGTAAAAGGTTAGACTGATCCCACTTGCCTTTTCTAGCATTTTTCTCGTCAATTATCTCCACCTCTGCAGAACCTCCTGACTCTCGTCTCTAATAGTTCAGTTAGTACTTACACAGTCTTCCATCACTTTCTCCTTTGCTGTTCACTATCTAGTGCACTGGCTTTCATTCTGTTGTTCAAAACACCAAGCTTAGCATTATGCATGTGCAGATTCTCCCCCTACACTTCTGAGCTAGGCTAGTTCCTTTCCCAGCTTCAAGTCTCAGACAGTCATCATTCCAGAGAGAGACTTTTCAAACACCTATATAAAAGTAGGATTCAATTTCATCCAAGCATCTTTGTCATATTGCTGTTTTCATATTACATATTACATTTTAATATCAAACTATATTCTCAATTTGTAATTTTACTTTATTTTCTGCATTCCCTTCCAACTGTGTTGTAAGTTTCACTGTCATATTTACTGTTCACGTGGCTTGTCACTGTAGCCACAGTTTCCTGAATCAGGTAGTTCTATGGCAATTATTTCTGAAATGAACACATCACAGGATAATTCATTGCCTGTGGGGTCTGTGTGGTTCAATGATGTGACCTGGAACTCACACCTTTGTGGAAGTGTCTCTTTACCTCTGTTTCTAAACTTCTTTAAATAACAGTGGTCATCTACTGTTCACTTCTTAATTTTTTTAACCTACAGAAGTCTGGTTTCACACCTTTTCATAATAGTGGAAAAAATCCAGTGAAATATCCCTTAATATATCCATTTTCCCAAGCACTCTTTGTGACATATGCCATAATAACCACCCCTTTTTACCCCAGGTCCCTCAATCCTCATGACTTTGTCTTTCCTTTGATCATAAATACTCCTTCATTTACATCAGCAATTTTACTCAAAACTAGATATTTTCAAAGATTCACTCTTCTTTCTGGTTCTCATTTTTCATTCTCTCTCTCCCCTGTGTGTGTGCATGTGTGTGTGTATGTATGTGTACATGTGTGTGCACGTGCCTGTGCCCGTAACTGTACTTTCCCTGGCAACTTCATCCACTTCTGCCACCTTTTGTGAAGAGGCTTTCATAGCCAACATATCTTCAGAGTTTTCCTAGCGCATCTTTCTTGAGTTTTCTTTCATATGTTGATCTATTGGTATTTCAATTTGAATATTTGACTAACATTGTTTAAAACTCTTAGGAAAACAGCTCCAGGATTAGAGCAAATGAATTGAAGGAGGATGAGCACAGAGTTAACTACTTTCATATTTGGAAAAACCTAGTCAAGAGGATTGACTCTAACAACAGCAGATGGAATTCAAATGGTTATAATGCCCAAATGCTATTAAATACTTAGTATGTACCCTTAACTCTGTTGATAACTTTAAATGAATAATAAAATATTAGAAAATCTGGCATCAAAATTAATAACCTTTGTAGCTTAAATATTAGATACTGAAGTGCATTAATAAAGACAATCAAATGGTTATATCTGTCATAGATTTTCCTTTGTATCTTCATCAATCTTGAGTTGCCCCTACATATTTGTTAATATAGAAATTAATTCACCAAAATCCCAGGATCAGGGAGTGGAGGTTGAAGTTCATTTTTATGAGACCAAAAAAAAAAAAAGAGAATTGTAAAAGCACTGTGCTTTCCAAAAGTTACATATCTTTAAAATAGTTTACTTTTCAGAACATGTTTTTGTTGTTGCTGCTTTTTGTTGTTGCTTTTGGAAAAATGTGATCTGACAACAATAAAGAAAGAGGAAGAGAGATCAGAGAAATATCTTTATAAAATATTGGAGAGAATATGAAATGCTTACATAGGATTTAAAAATATTTTATTTTTATTTTTATTTCTTCTCTTTTGTTAACTCAAAAAGTATTTTTGGTATTGTATGAATGCCTAGAGATATCGGTAGGCAAAGGCAGATCTCAAGGGGAACCAGTATCACTCCAGTTACAAAAATGAACTTTTCTTGACTGCCTCTTGTCCCAGAGACTCCACCTTAGAGCAGGCCATCACTATCATTGTCTTCATCCCCTGCAATTAGTCTTTCTACATTCAGTATCTTTTGTTTATCCAATTACCACACACACACACATACATATACACAATCTTCTTGAAGTGCTTATTAATATGTCTTGTTTCCCTGCTTAAACTATTGGTTATCTCCCAGCTTTTCTGATTACATATAATTCCTAAGCCAGATACTAAGGACAGTGTATAATATGACATCAGGTTTCTTGTATTAGTTCCTACTATTCCCTTAACCATACATAATGCACAATTAGAATGTTAATTTCTTCAGCATACAAGAGACTCCCAATATTTTATATTTTCCTTATACATTCTTTAATTCTATCTAAAATACTTCTTGATTACCTCAAGTATAGATGAAAATATAACAAAAAGCTTTTATGATTTAGATACTAAACTTCAAAATGTGCTTGTGTCAAGTTTATTTATATACGTATTTCCTAGAATACGTTGTAAGCTACTTGAGAGCAGTTATTAACCAATGTGCATTTATTCAAAAATATTTATCTAGAATTCATTGGGTTCAAAAAACCATAGAGTCACGTTTCAGTAATAATTTCATATAGAAAGTTCCTTGTATCACAGAGTGTATGGACTGGTTCAAAGGCATACAATCAGTGTCTGAATCATTTATAACATCAAACACAATGTCATGAGCATAGTATTCATATGTCATATATATATATGTGTGATATACATGTTGCTTGAATATACATACATCTTAATTAAAATTTTTTGATTGCTGGCTTTTTCACATACATACTTTTATATTCTCCCTTACTTCAGTGTTTGTCTGGCCTTTTTTCACTCTTTTGTTCATTACTTCCACATACAATATTATAGAACACCAGAAAAGTATCCAATAAAGCAAAATTATATAATAAAATTAGCCCTTGCCATTCAGTACTCACTCATATTTATTAAAATTATTGAATTCAGAATTTTTGAGGTTTCTTTTTTCTGACTTTGGCTTTAAACCTATTCATTTTCATGCATACATTTGATTCATGGAAGTTCAGAAAAGAACATTTTTGTCAAACCACAGTATAGGATTTAGGTAAATGTATGAAGTTTACCAATGCATTATACCTAGAAGTATCCAGATAGCAAATACTTCCTCTAAAGTGGAGACTTACTCAAGTTTGTACAATCCTCATCTTTTCAACTGGCCCACTACTCTCCTGCCAAGTCATCTGTAATGTAACCACATGAAGAGTTAAAAGGTAGGAAAAATGGCACTGAGGTGCATACTAAAAGAAGCTGTTTCTCCTTTGGCAGTCACTCTATCACAGGGATGCCAAGCACAGATGGTAAAGATGTTCCTGGCTCCTACCGCTATCTTGACTGTCCAAATGCAGTCGGAGAGCACTGGAAAAAGGGTAAATGCCACACCTTCCAGCTGAGGCAGCAAAACCTCTAGTCTCTTTTTAAATGCTTTATTCAGAATGCCAGGTTCTTGCCCATTTGATTTTTGTTAACTTGCTGACAGAATAAATTGAAAAGAAGTATATGAGTAGGATGAAAAGAAGGTAGGAGAATCATCTCAATGCCCTTAGCACCAATTATGTTACAAAAATCACCATGGTTACCTTGGCACATTTATATGGCTGAGGAAATTATTTATTTTGAATGTAATAATTTGAGGAAATTATTAATTTTGATAAAGTGCTTTCATCATACTACAGAAGTTTAGCTCCTTAAAATGATGAATTATATCCAAATGAAAGGATCTTTAATTAAAGTACTAATGCCATATTAAAAAGGAAACAAATAACTGTAACTTCTAATTTACTTATTGATGGAAATTGTAAGAAAAATACAATTGGTTATTTTTCCTTAGTTTTCAAAATAATAGACCAAGATTTAATCTAAAGTAATTAAATAGAGGAATAGACTTATTGCTGATCAAGAAGTTCTGGAGAAGCAGGGTTAAATTTATTATGGTTCCTAAACCATAATTGTTTTTAATCAAACAAGACAATCAAAATGTAACATACTGGATGAATAGTGTCAACATATTATAGCTTATTTATCTATTAGAAATTTTTTTTCAAAATCGATATTCGTCTCAAAGAAACTTTACTGAATTGATCATTTACACAGAAATCTTAGTGCCACAATATTTTATTCAGATATAACTTTTTCACCTGAATAGGCAATAATATACTTTCTCTAATGCTCCAACTGAGGATATTGGAAGTAATTTTTGACTCAATAGTTTTTATTATTTATGTGTTAAAGTTGAGTGGTTAATACTTTTCATTCTATTGTCTCCTCATCCCTTTGTACATACTTATAAGTTTTTCTTGTATAAAAATACTTTCTATTTGTATACTAAAATCTTTTCTGCAAAAATATCTCTATTTAAGCTGATGAACAAATTGTGAACATACAAAATTATCTTCAGAACCTATTAATTTCATAGCCCAGTGACACCATCATTGCATAATACGTCTAAAAAGTCTCTTCCATGGTATAGAGCTTGTGGAAACAATGCATTATTTGTCTTATTCTGATTGGAGAGTCCAAACTATTTTTAATGGGGAAATCATCTGGGATACATTTAGATTAATTAATATTTGGACTTTTACTTTATGGACCACGTTCGATGTTACATTTCATAAATCACATTGGAAATAAGATCTGAAGTTGCAGTGCTCTGTGCTCTCAACCCTACACCACAGATCTCTTTTCAACAATCATTTGAACCAAGAATTATGTCAAATTAATGGTAATGAATGCTATTTACAGCAATTACATTGGGGCACTTTTTGAATCAATAAATCAATTACTACAAAGTAACTCTTGCCAAATCAATCATAAGTTCTTCTCTCAAACCAGTTATTAAAGGTCACATTGCTAATACATGAACATCGAAATCTGCTTCTGCTGGAATTTCTAACACATGCCTTTGCCCCTGAGAGAATACTTTTTAAACTCAGATTTATAGAGTGGAGGGAAAAAATAATTCCTGAAGGATTTAGACTATAGAAATGTGAAGCTGAGGTAAACAAATTGGTGAATAAGAGGGAAAGATCTTGGCAATATCAGTCTCCTTCCATATATGTTTTCTTACAGCATAGAGAAAGAGTGATTACTGATGAACACAATCTAATTATCTAAATGGTTGGAAGTATTGCTCATAGCTTCTTCTCACATAAACTGGGAAATTCCTGACAATTTTTTTTAGCCCAGTCTCTTGTTAATATTTGGCACAAAGGATGAACGATAATTCCTAAAGTGTTTGGGAGAAATAAGATGATTCCGAAATAGTGCTGAACAAAATGCCTAAGACAATACTACTGGCAGTTTTTTAATCCTTCAAGTTCCTTTCTCCCCATATTTATCACTAACATAGCCTATAAAATAATCCAAGATTTGGAGGTCAGAAGTCTCACATGGATCCCAACAGGCTAAAAGAAAGGGGTTGGCAGGGATGTGTTATTTTATGGAGGCTCTAGAAAAAAAGACAAATTACAAGCTCATTTATGTGTTGACAGAATTCAGTTATATGTGGTTGTGGGACTGAGGTCTTTGATTCCTTGTTGGCTGTCAGCTGGGGGACACCCTTATCCCCTATAGACCCTCTGCCTTCCTTCTGCCAAAAAATCTGTATTTCAGAATTAACAAGGTATCAAATCAAATTATTTTCTTGGTGCCACATCTCTGACCCTTTGCCACAATACCCTTCTGGGCTAGAACTAGGAAAATATTCTCTACTTTTAAGGTCTCCTGTGATTATATTGGACCCCTCCCTCCAGAAAATCCATGATAATCTCTTCATCTCAAAGTCCATAACCTCGATCACACCTGAAGAGCCCTTTGGCCATGTAATGTAACAAACTCACAGGTTTTAGGAGTTAGGACATGGATATCTTTTGGTGGTTATGGGGGTAAGAGGAGGGTGAACTACTCTGCTGACTATACCCTCTTATGAACCAAGTAATATTTTGCCATGTTCTTTATTATTTCTGTCAAAACTGTGGAAAATGTTTACTTATTCTAGATATCTAACTTTACAAATCAATCCCCAAACACTTCTAATCCCCTTTACCTCATCTATTGCTGGTAAAGCAAAGAGAGGACTTGGTACTTGCTTTGAAATTTGTATTTCCATAACCCTTCCAGATGAAATTAGCCTGTCTTCATAGAGCCATGTACATGACTGGTTTTATTCATACCACTTTCTGTCTTGCATTAGTTTTATGTATACTTTTTGTCTTGAAAATTGTCATAAAATACTTAAGAGCAGAATATTATTTGAAGATTATTATTTTAAGAATATTCTTGTGCATCTCAGAATCTCCCACAAATCTAGAAAAACAGGATTTGAAGAATATGTAATCAGTAATGTTTACCATCTAAGGAAACTGTAGAATGATTAAGATCACTGGTGTAGCTTCAGAGAGCCTAGGTTCAAGGAACATTTCCATTCCCAACTAAGTAACTTGGGGCAAGTTATTTAACCCCTCTAAGCCTTAATTTCCACATCAAATGTGGACAATAATAATAACATTTAATTCATAGAGTTGACATAAGGATTAAGTCAGCACATACATAATACATGGTAAAAAAATCAATTCATGTTAGTTTTCAGGCTAAAAGGCAAAATACATTTTGACAAGTTTTCCATTTGTCTTTTTGAATTTATGAACAAAAAGTAATTTGTTTAATTCATATACATTTTAACTTAAAACTCTGACATTAAAAATAATGGATTTTATAGAGTTCCCACCATGGTTCAGCAGAAATGAATCTGACTATAGCTATGAGGATGCAGGTTCGATCCCTGGCCTTACTCAGTGGGTTAAGGATCTGGTGTTGCTGTGGCTGTGGTGTAGGCCAGCAGCCTTAGCTCTCACTTGACTCCTAGCCTGGGAACCTCCATATGCCATGGGTTGTGGCCCCCCCCAAAAAACCCAAAAACAACAACAAAAATGGATTTTAGGAGTTCCTGCTGTGGCTCAGATGAAACAAATCTGACTAGTAACCCATGACACAGATTTGATCCCTGGCCTCGCTTAGTCGGTTGAGGATCCACTGTTTTAGTGATCTGTGGTGTAGGTTGCTTAAACAGCTCAGATCTAGAGTTGCTGTGGCTGTGGTGTAAGCTGGTGGCTACAACTCCTACAACTCTGATTCAACCCCCTAGCCTGGGAACTTCCATATGCTGCAGGTGCAGCCCTGAAAGACAAAAAAAAAAAAAAAAAAAAAGGATTTTATTAGTACCTCTTTGCTGTTGTGGCACTATTTATAAAAAGATATTTTCATATTCCCAATGAAAATTTTCTGTTAAAATCCAATGGACAAAAACTTTTAAAATATTTGAACGGTCAACTTAATGGACAGTAATTTTAAAAATAACGCTTAATTTTAATTCCTGAGGCAAATTAAATTACACACATTTATTTATTTTATATCCGTTCCAGGAACTCTCACTTCTTCCTAACACTCTTTTGCAACAAAAATTAACTCAATTATATTTGTCATCAAGTATCTCCTTTGAGTATAATTTATTTACCTAAAATGGTATGTAAAAGGTAACAGCATTTGCTTCTTAGAAAAAAGAAATGAATATGGATAGCTTTTGCATAGCAGGGTAGTTAAAATGCTTTTGAAAAGACACTAATGTATTTTGTAAATTAACTCAGGGTCTATTTACCTAATATAATATAAATGTTATTTCTATAAATTAAACAGATGCTGCATCCATTAACACATGTAAGTCAAAGAAACTAGAACACAGCCTCATATCATGGACAAAAATAACTCAAAATGGCTTAAAGACTTAAACATACAACATGATACCATAAAAATCTTAGAAGAGAACATAGGCAAAACATTCTCTAACATAAACCACACAAATTGTGTTTTTTTAGGTCAGTCTCCCAAGGCAATAGAAACAGAAACAAATATTAACAAATGGAACCTAATCAAACTTAAAAGATTTTGCACAGGAAAGGAAACCAGAATAAAAATAAAAAAGACAACCTAGAGAATGGGAGGAAATAGGTGCAAAGAATGCAACTGACAAGGGATTAATCTCAAAAATACACAAATGATTCATACAACTCAACAACAAAAAGCACACAACTCAGTCAAAAAATGTTCAGAAACTAAAGCCATTGTCAGTTGCACCATTTGAAACTATTTTCTCCCATTCTGTTAGCTACCTTTTTGTTTTCTTTTTGGTTTCCTTTGCTATGCAAAAGCTTGTCAGTTTGATTAGGTCCCACTGGTTTATTTTTGCTTTTATTTCTGATGGTTTGGTAGACAGATCTGAGAAAACATTTATAAGGTTGATGTCAGAGAATGTTTTGCCTATGTTCTCTTCCAGGAGTTTGATGGTGTCTTGTCTTAAAATTCAAGCCTTTAAGCCATTTTGAGTTTATTTTTGCACATGGTGTGAGGGTGTGTTCTAGTATGTGTAACTGGGTCACCATGTTGTACAGTAGAAAATTGACAGAACACTGTAAACCAGCTATAATGAAAAAAAATAAATAAAATGTGCAGATCTAAATAGACATATCTAAAAAGAAAACACACAAATGGTCAATAATAAGCACATGAAAAAATGTTCAACATCACTAATTATTAGAAAATGCAAATCAAAACTACAATGAGGAACCACCTTACACTGGTGGGAAGAGTCATCACTAATAATCTACAAACAACAAATGCTAGAGAGAGCATGAAAAAAAGAGAATCCTCCTATATTGTTGGTGGGAATGTAAATTAGTACAACCAATATGGAAAGCAGTATGGAGAGTCCTCAGAAAACTAAATATGGAACTACCATTTGATCCAGCAATCCCACTCTTGGGCATATATCTGGACAAAACTATAATTCAAAAAGATACATGTAGCCCTATGTTCATAGAGCACTATTCACAATAGCCAAGACATAGAAGCAACCTAAATGTCCATCAACAGATGGACAATAGAATACTACTCAGCTAAAAAGAAAACACTAGTAGCAACATGGATGGAACTAGAGACTCTCATACTAAGTGAAGTAAATCAGAAAAAGAAAGAAAAATACCATATGATATCACTTATATGCAGAATCTAAAATATGGCACAAATGAATCTATTTACAATACAGAACCAGATTCACAAACATAGAGAACAGACTTGTGGTGGACAAGGAGAGAGTATGGGATGGACTGGGAGTTAGGGGTTAGGAGATGCAAACTGTTACATTTAGAATGGGTAAGCAATGAGGTCCTACTCTATAGGACAAGGAACTATGTCAAATCTCTTGGGATAGACCATGATGGACGATAACATAGAAAGGGAGTTTATATATACGCATGACTGGATCACTTTGCTGTACAGCAGAAAGTGGCACAACATTGTAAATCAACTATAATTTATTTAAAAAGTTTTTAAAATAAATAAATGAAATGTCAACAACTGAAGTTTCCTTGTGGCGCAGCAGATTAAGGATCTGGGATTGTCACTGCTGCTGCTTGGGTCACTACTGAGGCATGGTTTTGATCCCTGACCAGGGAACTTCTGTATGCTGTGGGTGTGGCCAAAAAACCAACACAAAAACCTAATAAAATGTTAACAACTAAATCATTAGATTTCTTCAACATTTTAAAAAGTACACTTTAGGGATATACCTTCAAGAAACATTTAATAACTTCAATTAGAATTAGTTTTATAAATCTTTTTATGTATAACAAACACAAAGAAGGATGTACAAATTTTATGGGAAATTTTTAATGAATTATCAAAAAGTTAGTACAACTATGTAACAACCAAAAAACTTAAGAAAAATGTTGATTCTAAGACTACAGAAGCCTATCTTCTTCAAAATAATTGATTTTAACTGTACTTCCATGGACTCATTTTCATCCTTTTGAACTTACTGTGTTTCTTTTTTTCACTTCTAGCATGTTTCAGTCAATGCAATATTGTTTATGTAGCAATATTCTACTTATTTCCAATGTTATTTAAAATTTTACCTTAGAAATACAATGCAATGCATTTACCCAAATTATTATTTTTTTTTATTTTTATTTTTTTAGAGCTGCACCCATGGCATATGGTGGTTCCCAGGCTAGGGATCTAATCAGAGCTGTTGCTACTGGTGCCACAGCCACAGCAACACCAGATCCGAGCCGCGTCTGTGACCTACACCACAGCTCCTGGCAACGCCAGATCCTTAACCCACTGAGCAAGGCCAGGAATTGAACCTGCACCTCACGGATCCTAGTCGGATTTGTTAACCACTGAGCCACAACGGGAACTCCCATTCTTGGTTTATGTAGTGATTTTTTTAATGCAATTTTATTTTTACTTCCTTAATAAGTGATATGCTGAAACTTTTCATATGTTTATATCATATTTCAGTTTCAATTTTGTGATGTCCCTATTCTAGATGTCTTTGCTGCACTCTTTTTGTTTTACATTTATAGGTATTCCTTATGCATCCTGCATATAAACGCCTTGTCAATAATAGAAAATAAAAATTTCATTTATTGCCTAGAGTTTGCACTTTCATTCCCTAAGCTTTGCAATGGACTGATTCTAAGGTGATTCCCAATGATTATGTCACTTCCTGATGTCCATGGCTTTGTGTGACCTCTCCCATTGTAAGTGGGGGCTGTAGCTTGCTTTTCACTAAGAGAATACAGCAAAGTGGAAGGGATATTACTCCTCTGATTAGGTTGCACTACATGGTAATGGAGTTAAGATGTTACTCCCAGGATTATGTTACATTATATAAGATATTATCTTGGCAGCATGGAGTAAGTCATTTCTTGCTGGTTTAATGAGGTAAGTAGACATGGTGAGGAAGCCCATGTGACAAGAAATTGCAGAAGGCCTTTACAACTAGAGGAAAGCCTTCAGGAGACAGCCAGCAGAAAGGCAGAGCCTCAGCTATGCAGCTGCAAAGAAAGGGATTTTGACAACAAATAGAAAGGAGCTTGGACATAAATTCTTCAAACTGAGGCAGCCCTTCCACAATCGTGTGTGTGTGTGTGTGTGTGTGGTTGTGTGTTTATGAGTATGGAAATTGATAAAATGTGATGTTAAAATTTATATAGACATGAAAAGTAAAGAAACAACAAAAACATTTTTGGAGAACAGAGTTCACTTCATTGTATATGAATTTATAATTAGTATAAATTTATTATAATTATTCAGGATATCATAGGCACAAGAATAGGTAACTAAACTCATGGAATAGATTCAAGATGCTATAGAGATCCAGGTAAAAATGTATCTTCATACATTGGAAGGGTGGCTCTACAGAGTGTATAGTCTTTTAAAATCATGGCATTGTATCAAATAGTTATATGAAAAACAGTAAACTATGAATGCTACCATCTACCATATAGCAAACCCACTTTAAATAGAGTATAGATTTAAATGCAGAAGGTTAAAACACATTTTATAGAAAGTAACATAGGAAAAAAAATCTCTAAGACCTTGGAATAGCCAGTAATTTCTTAAACAGGACATAAAATGTGAACAATAAAAGAAAAATTGACAAATTGACTTAAATTAAATATAAGAAATACTGCTTAGTGAATATATATCATTACATCAGTTTTCTTGTTTTATGTAACAAATTACCACAGAACTAGTTGCTTAAAACAATGCATAATTATTATTTACATGGGTCAGAAGTCCAAGCATGGTTTCTGCTCAGGATTTGGGTCAAAAGTCTGGTTTATTCTGACTCAGAATTCTGCTGCTAACATTCCAGGTAATAAAAGGAAAGGAAGATATTTCTTTTCTAATATCCAGTTTTTCTTCATAGGCATTGATTTTTTTTTTTTAATGTCTTGAGCTCCTTGCTTTGATGTAACTAAAAAGCTCTAAGGCTCAACAAAGGGGAAGAAAAAGAAAAGTTTAATCACGGGCATTGCCAGTGCTTGATGTCAATGCGCCAATTTAAAAGAATAGTGTAAGGTAGAAATGATCAATATTTTTTCTGCTGATTATTCTAATAGCACAGATTTTTTAAAAATTTTAAGTCAGACTGATGTGACGATTAATTTGGTTTGCATGCATGTATGATCTGTATGACGGCGGGCACATAACTAAAATTCGTTTCCATTCATTGCAGGATCTATATACATCATTCCTTTGAATCCAACTGGGTTCTAAGACTGCTTTGACCAATATAACATGAAAGAAGTTATTATATTGCCCATATTTAGGCCCAAGACTTAAAAGAATTGCAACTTATACTTTCTATACATTAAAAACCAGTCTCCATTTTCTGAAAAAGTTTATGCATTTCGGTGATGAGGTCCTTGAATTTCTCAGCTGAGCTCTGAGATGACTGCCAAAACAAACCTGCCAGCCATGTGAGGGAGCCATATTCAAAGTCAATCCACCGTCCTCAGACAACCACCCTAGCTGATGTCACATACAACAGAGATAAAATGTCAAAAGAAGTCCTTCTTAAATTTCTGACCCATAAAGTGATAAGCAAAATAAAATTTTTGCTTTAAGCCACAAAAATCTGGTGTAGATTTCAGAACATCAATAAATAATCAAAATAATCAATAATCCAGAATTTTCTAAATATGGTAGAGGACATTCACTCTTGCAAAGGAAGGGCTATTGAAATGAGAAAAAAAGATTAGATTAGAGAACTATATTCTGGGCTGAAGACCACTCACTACTCTCAAAAACACCCAAAATATTTTCTAGTACATGCTATAAAATATTGATGATATATATTAATAATTGAAAAAATAAGCAATAATTATAAATATCTAATATAATATAACCTTTATAACAGTGGAAATAATAAGTTTGGAATATTTAAGCATAGATTTTAAGAACCCAAATAATTTGTCTCATTCCTATAAATCAATTAAAAATTAAAGAAAAATGAACAATAATAAAAGAAGCAACAAACCACTGTTATTTGTATTCCAAGATGAATTTTAATAGAATGGCAGAATAATAAACATTATCTTTGGGGAAATGTGGGAGGTTAATTTCATCAATACCCTTATTTTCCTACATGAAAACCTTTCAGAAAATAGTTTGTTTCAAAAGGAATGTACTATTTGAGTAGGAGATAGGTGTAAGGTCACTTATTACTTAGTTACATCGGTCCTTTAATTTTAGGAATAATAATAGGTATTCAGAGAAGCCCATCCTTTCCTGTTGCTCTGAAGAGCACATTTAATTTCTTAATCTCCTCTGTCCTTAATGTTAATTTTCCTCCCTCTGCCTCTGAAGGAGCAACACTCAGATTCTTACAATTTTTTCTCAAACACACTTTTCTTCTAGCAGCTCCATGCTGTGAAAATATTTTTATTCTTGCACAGTTGCATTGACACTAATTGTCATATATTTGGTATGTCTTATTGTACGGCTGAGCATAAGGCCAGGTTCAATGAATAGAAATTCCTTTTGATGCTGCAGTGTATCCTGTGCCCCATCCTCATGTTGTGTCCCTAATAAACTTAATATTAATTTGTAAACAGTTTCTGCTTTGGTTACTCACGTGGCTTTCCTAATATACACATTATTTTGCTTTGGAAATTGGTGTCTTTAACAAGCCCAAAGTACATAGCACCAACTAACTTTATAAAATAACTCTCAAAATTCCCTTGAAACAATTTGAAGACAGTACCTATTCCTTGAAGTAACACCGTTAATCCAAATATTTTAGGACTGTCATTTTAGAACATTTTTATTCTAAACAAAGATATTTAAAATCTTTGCAGTATAGAGATTAAACTGGACATTAAAGAAGTAGCCAAATATGCACAGTGGTTATACAGTAACAAAGTGGGTTCTATTGGTGATTCTGTATACAATTTCAAAGCATGGAATTTCACTTATAATTTCTAGAAAAAATGTTTACTGCATAGTGAATATAAGTTATTAAAAAGAAGAAGAGAAATCAGTGGATATATATATAAATTAAAATGATAAAAATTGATCATTTAAACATATGCGATAATGGCAAAATTATTTATGCTTAAACTGATGCTTACTGAAAATTAATCAGACTAGAATAAATACTTACTAGAATAAATACTTACAAGAGGATCAATGTGAATTACTGTCACTTTTTCTCAACAGTTTTTTCTATTAAAAAATTTTATTTTTTCAATTGAATTCAGATGAACACAAAGCACACAGAAACCTGATGTTCCTGAGAATTAGCAAACCCCAAATGTGATCTAAAACTGCATTTTGAATAGCAGTTTTGCTTAACTGACAGACTCAGATCCTTGATTTATAAACCTCTTTGGCTCAACCCGAAGGTAGCTGCTGTCATAAGAAACAAGATAGATATTTGAAAAATGCATTACAATTCTGCTGGCATGTATTCTTTTAAAAAGCTCCTAGACCTGTATCATAAGAAATGTCCCATTGCTAATGAATATTTTAGAACTGAGCAATACTTTTTGCTTAATTTTCTATTTATTTTGGGAAATAGGGCATGTAATTTCTAAAAAAATCAAATCTAGTGTTATTTCAGTATAACTAAACTTGTTTCTGGTCAGGCTATTAGTAAAAATAAAAATGACAGTTAAAGAAATACGCTTTAGATGTATACATCTCATACTTCATGTGAAAATTTAGGATATTATAAAATTTAATAGAATATTAATAACTCATAATATTTTTAAGTTTAAATAAGATATATAATCCAATTAACAAAATAATCTATAATTTAAAATTTTAAGAATCAAACTTATTATTACACTAACTTGAAAGGTATATATGATTTCATGACTAAAACTAAATAATATGCCTTTTTTCTGCTTGATACTACACTGAGTATATGAATGCTCAATAAATTCTTGTCCCAAGAATCAACCCACCAAATTAACTTTTCAATCACATTTCAAGTATTTAAGAATGGAATTGTTATTCTAAACTAGCATTTGACCAATGGAAATTATTGTGAGTTTAAGAAGAAAACATTAGGTTCTATACGTAAATGATAACGTTTTAACATCAAATATGATCTTATAACACATTTTTCAAATCACTGTTTCTAACCTCTCAATTAATATAAACTTTCATGAGCCATCCATTCATTTATTCATTAGGTCAATCAGTGAAATGTTGTGAATTGTTTGATAAATATATACTGAACACCTAGGACAACAGATACATTGGTAAGCACTTTTGCATCACAGTTAAGTAAAATAATGTTTCTGAATATGATTAATTAATAGGATAGTATAATAATTTACTTTGTGTTTTACTTTAGATGTAGTTGTGAACCTGTTAGTTATGCAGAACATGGAATATGAACAAAAATGTGCAAAACAAAGACTGTGGCTATAAAGAAAATAATCATAAAAAATGACACTGAACCATTATTGGGTCAATTAAAATGAATTTGCCAGTCTCCTCATTCCCTGAAAATTAGGAAGCATATACAGGGGAGGTGGGATAATATGAGCAATGGAGTAGAGAAATTAAAAATATCATCTACTCAGTGTTTTGTATGTATCCTGATACGCCAAGAAATAAAAACACTCTTGAAGAAATGTCAGGACCTAATTGCATATTTAAAGAGCCCATTATGAAATAGACTATTTAGGTCTGTCATATGATAACTCATTTAACTTAATCCTTATAAACCTTCACTATGAGATAGGCAGAGAGAAAAATCTTCAAGTGGAACAAACAAAATCACAGGCATGATAATGTAATAATTTCTCAAATATTTATGGCACATCTGAAAAGAACATTTACAACTTCTACAATTCAATGCTGCCTCCAAAGAGATGGGCCCACAAATCTTAGGACTGAACCTAAAATACCTTGCTTGCCAGACTAAGGAACTAATTTTTTTTTTAACCTAAGAAGGAAAACAATAAAAACAGCAACACTATGATAGTGCTCTGAACAAACCAAACTTTAAAAAGGAAATCTAGAAGGAAAGTAGGAGTTCAGGAGTAACTAACTCAAATTCAAAGGGAAAAAAACAGACATGTATTGAAAGAAACAAGATAAGAGATAATAAACTTTGAATAATGGCAAAGACAACAATGGCAAGAAAGCTGTAGTTTTAGATAAATAAGTGGGGGAAAAGAGAACTTATCTACTTGTATTTTGAAGAGAATAAAATCAAAGGACAAAAATCAGATGTTTAGATTATTTAACAAATAATATATAAAAAACAAAGGAAAAAACCTAGAGAGATGACATTTTACAATTTTGAGAAATTTCTAAGTTGATTCAGGAGGCATTTGGATAAAAATTCTGGGTTTTTAAGAGTGATCTGGGTCAGAACTATATATTTATGCCTTAGAATTTATATTATAGTTGACTCTCTATCAATTCATGCACATTTAGAATGAGAAGGAAAATAAACCAAAGAAAAAAGAGCTGGGAAAACCATTTAAGGATGAGGAAGGGAAGCTAAATGATAATGTCAAGTGTATGCCAATATGTGGACTTACCAGAACTCTCATATACTGCCAGTACAAGTATAAAATTGGCACCATCACTTTGTGAAATTGTTTGGGGGTAGATACTAAAAATGAACATATGCATTCTCTACAACCCAATAATTCCTGCCCTTAGCACACAACCTAGAGAAGAATGTTTAAATATTTAACAAAAGTGTGTATAAGAATGCTCAAGGCAATTCTAACGAAATAGTAAAAACCTGGAAAATATCCAAATGCCTGTCAACATTAAAATGGATAAAATGCGATACAGTCACACAAAATATTAGGTAGCAATGAGAATGAATGACTTAATCCACATAAAACAATATGGATAAATCTCCCAAACACACTGTTGAATGATGTCAGGCAAAAATGATGACTACTATATGATTTTCTTTATTTAAAATACAATAGCAGGGAAGACTATTCCATGTTGTTACAAGTTAGTCATGATAACACTTGAGGGAGTGTTAGGGCTGGTTAGAACAGAAGAACAACAATATGTTGCCAGTAGAGTTCTGTTTACTTGTCTGGGTGATGGTAACACTGGAGTATTCAGTTTGTGTAAACGTAGTGAACTGAACACTGATTATACGTGTAATTTTCTATATGCTTGTTTGAAGTCAGGACAAAGATTAAAAACGATAGAAAGAAAAATGTCACATCTAATAACACACAAAGCTCTGAGCACATTTATCTGAGTCTATATTCTTTCCTCAATCCTGTGACTAATCACAAAACTATGAAAACATCTAAAGAAAGGAACAAAAGGGGAAAAAAAAGAAGACTGCAATGAAGCAGAAGATGACACCTATTGCCTTTAGATAAATTCACATCTATATTTTGGGTGTCAACATTTGACAAAATTTTGTTTAAATAAGAACAAAGCTGTCACATATTCTAGACTGCTTTGTGTCTGAGATATGTACTAAATGTAAACTTGAATTAGATTTCAGTCAAAGAAGTTTATGTCATAACATATTCTTCTATGCAAGACAAAGTATATGAAAATGAAAAATTGTAATATTTTCTTGAAGATGACATTCACATAATAAAAATGCTTTTTACTTTACCCAGCCTATTAAGAAAACTACTTCGCAGTGTCAAAAAACTATTTTTGGTATAAAATGCTAATATGATAATATGTTAGGTCCAAATCATATTTACTTATAGCAAAAACTGTATATTATCAGATAATAAAAAGTTGCTTTTGTCACCTATGCAATTATAATAACTTTACTATTGAATTATGTAGTTATTTAAATAAACTAGAAAATGACAAGAAAAAGTATTTTGTTATAAAATGTATCTTGCAGAAACTAGAAAGAGCATACAATTTTGGTGTACTTTGCTAAAAATCCCTATTCTCCACCCAATCAACAAATCATCAGAAATTTTTTCCCAAATATTTGCTGCTATAAACTCTCTGAATAAATTAGTTTACAGATCAAATGGAATAAATATAGAAACAGGCAGGAATAATCTGTAAACATGAACTGTTTTCCTGTACCTCATACTTTATCTAAATTCTGCTAAGAAAGGGGGCACATGGCTGGCTTAATTTTAATGGACCACAAAAATCATTGATGATGCTTCCACCTCTTCTCCCACCCAGACACCCAAAACCAAGAAATGCCCTCTGCTTAGCTCTTACTAGTGTTAGAAATAAGATTTCTTTCTCTTTCTTGATTTTTTTTCTTTCTTTTTTTTTTTTTTGGCTTTTTACTGCCATGCCTGCAGCACATTAAAGATCCCAGGCTAGGGGTAGAACTGGAACTGCAGCTGCTGGCCTAAGCCACAGCCACAGGAACACCAGATCCTTAATCCACTGAGTGAGTGAGGTCAGGGATCGAACCTACATTCTCGTGGATGTTAGTTGGGTTCATAACCCGCTGAGCCACAACGGGAACTCCCAATTTAATTTTTCTTACTTGTTAAACTGGCAAATCTCTCTCTCATAGATATCCGGATTTCCACTAGCTTATCTTAAAATGATGTGTTTACTTCCATTTTTGCTATTATTATAATTTTCAAATCTACATCAAATGGGGGAAAGAAAGGAAAATTAATCATGTGATTTTAAATAATTTCATATTGTGTATCCTCCTGAAAGTATTTGCATCCTCTATATTTTCTGATAAATTAGATTTTTACATAGACTTGTCCAATGATTTACATTTAAGTCTATATTTGGAAACTATTCATTGTGAATGATCTAAGAAGAAATTATAAATTCTAAGCCTATCATGTCTTAGAAAGCATATACTTTTGAAAAACTAGCTAAAAGATAGGGGCTAAGAAAGTACCATCTATTTCTTAAAAAAAAATGTTAACTTTGAAACAGCCCTGCTTCACTAACATGGGACTGTCACACCATATATTTATTTTGTAAAGATGAATATTCCTTCAAATATAAGTCTATACAAGTCATGGTACAACTCTAAAAGAATATCTTTGTACTTTTATATTATTTTGTATGTACTCAAATAAAATAAAAAATATTTCTTTAGTTTGCCCTTCCCATCCAAGTACTAATCAGGCCTGGTCCTACATATTTATTCTATTAAAACTCATCTTTAATCTGAATTTTGTTTTGGCAACTACCAGAGAATCAGCTTCAATGTGAACTGGCCCTTAAAGGGTTTGTGAAGATAGCCTGCTACAGATGACCAACAAACTCCAGAGTTATTAAAAAAAAGAAAGAAAGAAAGAAAGAAAGAGAGAGAGAGAGAGAGAGAGAGAGAGAGACGCATCCGAAAGAAAGAAAGAAAGAAAGAAGAAAGAAAGAAAGAAAGAAAGAAAGAAAGAAAGAAAAAGAAAAAAATCTAAAAAAAGAAGGGAAGGTTTTAAATTTGTGTAACTTGGAGATCCCCTTGTGCCTTAGCAGATTAAAAACCCAACATAGTGTCGGTGAGGATGCAGGTTCTATCCCTGGCCTCACTCAGTGGGTTTAAGAATCTGGTGTTGGAGTTCCCGTCGTGGCGCAGTGGTTAACGAATCCGACTAGGAACCATGAGGTTGTGGGTTCGGTCCCTGCCCTTGCTCAGTGGGTTAATGATCCGGCGTTTCAGTGAGCTGTGGTGTAGGTTGCAGACGCGGCTCGGATCCCGCGTTGCTGTGGCTCTGGTGTAGGCCGGTGGCTACAGCTCGGATTCAACCCCTAGCCTGGGAACCTCCCATATGCCGCGGGAGCGGCCCAAGAAATAGCAACAACAACAACAATAACAACAACAAAATACAAAAAAAAAAAAAAAGAATCTGGTGTTGCTGCAAGCCATGCTGCAAGCTACAGTGTAGGTCGCAGATGCAGCTTGGATCCCACATTGCCATGACTGTGGTGTAGGCTGGCTGCAGCTCCAATTCATCCCCTAGCCTGGGAACTTCCATATGCTCCAGATGTGGCCATAAAAATAGAAAACAAAAACAAAAACAAAAACCAACACTGGAATAAGCCCACTGGTGGTGCCACAACAAACAAACAAACAAATAAATAAACATTATACATTTCATCATTGGACTTCAATTTCTTTTTTTCTATCATTTCACCTGTTTCTTTGAATATCTGTTCTTTTTTTTTAAATTGGGAATTCAACAGTTTGTATTTTATAGGGTTAAATATCTCTATTTAGTCTTCTTCATTCCAAGATTATTATTATTTGGAGGAAAGTTAAGCTACTCACAAGGAAAACTTTAAACTTTTGAGCCTTTTTTTTTTTCTCGTCTTTTTGCCTTTTCTAGGGCCGCTCCCGCCGGCATATGGAGGTTCCCAGGCTAGGGGTCCAATCGGAGCTGCTGCTGCTGGCCTACGCCAGAGCCACAGCAATGTGGGATCCGAGCAGTGTCTGCGACCCATACTACAGCTCAAGGCAATGCTGATCCTTAACCCACTGAGCAAGGTCAGGGATCAAACCTGCCAACCTCATGGTTCCTAGTCGGATTCATTAACCACTGCGCCACGACGGGAACGCCATAGCATTTTTTTTTTTTTTGCTTTTGAGGGCCGCACCCACGATTTATGGAGGTTCCCACGCTAGGGGTCCAATGGGAGCTACAGCTGCCAGCCTACACCACAGTCACAACAATGCGGTACCCAAGCTGCGTCTGCGACCTATACCATGGCTCAGGGCAACACTGGATCCTTAACCCACTGAGTGAGGCCAGGGATTGAACCCTCATCCTCATGGTTCCTAATCGGTTTTATTAACCACTGAGCCAGGAAGGGAACTCTTTTGAGCCTTCTTTTAAGCCTTTGCTTGGTGAATGTACAGTGGCCTTTCTCAAGAGTTATCTTAAGTTCTATTATACATCCTGGACCTTTAGATGACTCTACTAAATATACAGCATGTTGAACATACCTCTATATTTGGGTGGTGGGAAGTCATACACCTCTCTGCCCTGTGTACTCTCTGGATTTTGTTCATCAACTTTTTGTGTTTTCACCATATACTTGTGAGTATTGGTAGCCAGCAACTGTCTAAAGTCTATGAATATATTTGTAATTTTGTAGCATTATCCCCTACAAATCACAGCTGCCTCAGCTGCTGAGAATTCTGATTTCTTGATCCTCACCTCACCACAGTCATTGTACTTTGCTTGGGCCCCTCATCTTTACACTACGCCTTTACACCTCTTCAGGGACACACTTGAGGCTGTGTTAAGGCTCATCTCATGTTTCCTTTCCACTTAGAGATTACACTCTTGTGCTGCCTGATTTCCAGTATCTAAACCACCCTTCCTTGTATATTTTTTGTTTCCTTCCTGCTTAAACATGAAGTGAAAAGTCTGGTACCAATTATTCCAACTTGCCTTTTTGGTTGTTTTGAAAATTTGCTATAACACTTTTTACACTTTCCAATATTTTAAAAAAATTCTTCTTTTAAACAGATTGAGCATATATTATTATGAACATCATGCCATATAAATCTATTGTGTGTAGACCATGTATGTCTGATAAATGTTGCTTTTCACCCAGGCTCAGCATTTCTTATTCCCTTGTATGCTTTGTAAGATTTCACAGGTTACTGGCCATTGCCCTTGAATAATAATTACAGTGTTCTCTGAAGTCATGGAAAGTTGTCCCGTCTCCAGATATCTTTTCCTTCCTTTCTGCTATCATAGGTTTGAGAATATCTCAAACAAATTAAAGATGTAAATGCCCTTGACTCACCTACACTGAATATACTCATTGTGAATATACAATAGAAGGTTAAGACTGTGACTATAACCTGTCCAATACATTTTTTTTAATTTCATTTTTCTCTTCTTTTATGCTCTGTGCTAAGGAAGCCTCTTTGCGTTTCTTAGCACTTGTTCACTTTTACTTGAAGATTAGTTTTTCAGCTCATGAAAGGGGAAAGTGGCAAGACTTTGGGATGTGTCTTTTTGATCTGCTTCAATCAGGGAACCAACAGAGCTGACTAGAGTATGGATAAATGCCATGAGGGCAAAAGTATCATTAATGAGTATTTTCCCCTTTCCTTCTCTTACTGTAGGTTTTACATAATTGATTTGGGAGTTTCCGTCTTTTTCAAATTATTAATGATTTCGAGTATTTATTTCACCAACACTGATAGCTACTTTATAGGGTAAAATGTGAATTACAGGATAATCACAAAATCCATATTCTATTAGAACATATTCCTATTAGAAATAATTATTTTGAGCCTAAAGGTTTTGGTTTTTTTGTACTTGTCTAATTCCTCTATAAGCCAAATCCTTATAATTTCTTATCAGTGCAGTAATACTGAATTTAATCCACTAGCAACATGAATGGAACAAATAATTATGTTTGACATCACATAAGGCATTGCTTTTGGTGAAAAAAGTTCTAAAAGTCCAGCATTCCATAGACAAAAGGAGTTGGAAAAACAACTTACATGGGTTCTTTCAGAAGAAAAAGCTTTCACTGGATTTTAAATCTGTCATCAAATTAATTGAACCATTATAACCACACTTAGAAATGTTGGAAGAAGTCGCAGAAAAGAAAATCCTTATTACACACTTATGCCAGAAAGTTAGCACTTCCCTAGCAGCAAATTTGTTATGTTCCACTACATAAGATATTGTTAAGAATATTAAAAGGATGTGTCATGGTAAATCCACATGGTTAGAATTACGGCATATGGAAATAGCAATCCTAGAAAACATGCTCGAAAATAAACCTCTTTTAGAGTTAAAACACCATATTAAAAGGACATAAAAAAAGGAAGCAAGTCACACTAAAATTTAAGTTGCTTAAATATCCATCTCCAGATAACAAAGGTAGGTTAATTTATTAACTTATATCACAAAATTAATGGAGAAATGTAAATGGTGCTGTGATAAAATAACTAAATTTTCCTTTCCAAAGTTGAGAAAGCCTATACAAATGATAAATATATTTAATAAATGTATTATAAAATTCTTTCCTATGTAACAATATTTAAATCAATTTTTGTGCATAAGTGAAATGCTAGAAAATAATTTAAATTAATATTTAGTTGTCACAAAATATGATAAGTTTATTAAACCTAAAATTCTTTATTTCAGTGTGCCACCTTAATTATTATTCGATCATGTGAGTTTCAATCTCTGCCTAACTGTATCCTTGAAATCCTATAAAATTCAGGTTTTATATTTAGATAACTTGAAAACATATTTATCTGGTGAATTATTTAAAACCAAATTCTAACCAAGACTCTAGTCAGGGTTTTGTAATAAAATTTATTTATTCTACCAGTGGGATATATCATTTATAGAGGGGATGTTAGACTATTAACACTTCATACTCAAAGAAATACTGAAGGAGATGTTTTGAGAATATAGAGTTTACTTAAATCAAATTCAGGATATAGTGGTGAGGAATTATAACAAATTGTACATGTTCTTAACTCATTGCCCTGAAAGTTACTGGTCAACTTAAAGCAAAACCCCTGTGCAGACACAATATAAAGTCAGGCAGGCACATTTTATATATGAATGGGAGACTGATACTCAAATATTAATATAAAAATATATTACTTTTTATTAGCTTGTGCATGATTTATTTCCCCTATTCAAACACAACACCATCCTGAGAGAGAAATTTTTTTTTTTGTCTTTTTGCCATTTCTTGGACCGCTCCTGCGGCATATGGAGGTTCCCAGGTTAGGGGTCCAATCAGAGCTGTAGCCGCTGGCCTACACCAGAGCCACAGCAACGCGGGATCCGAGCCATGTCTGTGACCTATACCACGGCTTATAGCAACGCCAGATCCTTAACCCACTGAGCAAGGCCAGGGATCAAACCTGCAACGTCATGCTTCCTAGTCGGATTCGTTAACCACTGAGACAAGACATGAAGGGAGAAAATTTTAAGAGAGCTTCTTAGCTGCTCTTTCCATCCCACTGAGGGAAGTGCCTTCATTAATAAGAGAGACAACATAAACTATGACTATTATGATGGAGATCTGAAGAAACAAGTAAGGCATTTGATGTCCCATCCAATAGCTCTACAGCGCAACTCCAGGTAAGTCATAGACTGGCAATGGGAACTACCAATAAATACACTAACCAAATGTGGAGAAACTGCAGTGGAAATACTGCCCAATGCTTACAGAAGCTTTTAGTGGTTCAACTCCAGGGACACTAGAAATCTGATAAGGGAATAAGAATTCTTTCAGCAGCACTAATAAATTGAAGAATTCTTCATATAAACAGATTTTGTGTTCACTGGAAGACAAGAGAGCATGATTTCAAGCCCCTGAAAATCTGTAGTTAGGTGAAGCAGTTAGACATGTTCTAAAATATTGACAAATGTTAGTCTACTTATGTGTGAGTATCACTGAATTTCACGCAGAACAGAGATATCACATTATAGCACTTTTAGTTATTTTCTAGTTAAGACTGTTATAAATGTTACAGCCCATAAAATATACACGTAGTTATTTAGGATTTGGCAGTGGATTCTGTACAAGTGTGCTTTCATGCCTTCTAAATGTATACGGCTTTAATTGTTCATCATCAGGGATGTCCAAAATGACATCTATGTTTATATATCTGCATCTCTATATAAATTTATCTTTAGAGTTCTACTCAAAACCATCTACTGATGAACTAAAAGAACTTCAAACTTCATGCAAATAAATATTTGCCGATAACTCCTCCCCCACCTCTTGTCCAATTGGTAACCTTCTAAATAAATGGCACTTAAATCCACCTTGTGCCAATAAAATTTTCTTCTGACTTTTGACCTTGAGTTTTATCCTTCTTTTACACACCACATCAGGTATGTAAGCTCACCTTCTGGGATATATTTTCGTAATGGATACAAAGTGATCTTGCTTGGACTGTAATAGTAGTATTCAAAATGGTTGTCATAAATCTCTATCAGTTCCTATTTTCCATATATTATTGGTAGCATTAAAGTTGTACCGTTGTGACCATAAATCAAAATACTTCATTATCATGCAAACCTTTGGATCATATCAAAAGAAATCCAAATTCTTGCTCTCATTAACAACAACAACAATACTTTGTGATAATCTATATGGAAAAATAATCTGAAAAAGAACAGATGTATGTATATGTATAACTGAATCATTTTGTTGTACAACAGAAATTATCGTTAACATTGTAAATCACCTATATGTCAATAAAACTTTAAAAGATAAAACAAAATAACTATAAATAGATATTCACTTGCCCAAAGCTATTTATCTAAGTCATTTCCAACTGTATTTATTACTCTTAGCTCACTACACTTTAGGAAGACTTATATCATAGGAGTTTTTGCTGTTCTCTATGCCAGGAATAAGCTGCTCCCTAATTTGCTTCCCACTTCATTCAGTGCCTGCTCAAACGCCACCTCCCTCCCCCACGATTCTTACGAAAATAGCCACATCACCTATCATTCTTCATCTTCTTATCTTTTATATCTTTTTATCCATCATATTACTCTTTGAAATTATACTGTTAGTTTACTATCTCTTCAAATAGAATGTAAGCTCCATGTAAGCAAAGATTTTTAACAACATTCCTATCTGCTATATCCCCAAAGAACCTAGAAGATTTTTAAAAATTGTGTTAAATGGATAAATGGGTGACTGCAGAGTTGAGTGCATTTTTCTCTGGACAGTTTATGGTCACTTCTACCCAAAAGCTTACAACTATTTAGGGAGATAGGAGATACTGACACACTAATGATCAAAAAAAATCTTGAACTGAAATAAATGATAATTGCAATGAAAATTTGGAAAGTAAAAAGTTTACTTTTAATTCAGTGTCATTATTTTCATATTTTTGTTTCAGTAGGCATTTTGAGGATAATCGTAGTGCTTGATATTTACAATTAGGTTTTCATTGTTTTCCAAAGAGCCGTTTTAATTAATCTAAAGAGATGGCGTGAACTTCCCTATCCTGTCAGTTTACCGAAACAATTTCTCTACAAGTAGCAAATTCTGATTTGTTAATGGTCCTGTATATAAACAGAAAGAAAGAAAAATAGAACTGTTTGCCTTGTAATAGGATAATGTACAATACTTTGTGCTTTATGAAATTAAAATATGTGGTAAAAGGAAGTTTTATTACAAGTATTGTGCAATGCATAGACCAGACTTCTGGATTTCCAGAAAGCTGATAAAACAGGAAAAATATATAATTAGAAATTTCCAGAGAATACATATATATTACGGAAACTTATGATAGAAACAGTGCATTTCCTATAATTAAGATAACTTTCTCATAATTTCATTCACAGTAAACCATTTTGAATGATGCTCATGATACACTGTTGAAAGAAGCAGGCAACAGAACAGCATGTACAATTTGATTTTAACCTTGTTACATTAAACATGGCACACTGTCCTTGTCAACCTTATCAATTACTCTATTTAAATTGATTTATCACATTAGTTTGCAATGTGTCTCAGAAACGTGTGTTGACAACTTTTCCATCAATTCATCAGTTTCTTCTTCCAAAAGATCAATTACCTTATTATATTTTCTAGACCATTACCTGGGATTGAAGTAAGTCTCACAAGATAATTACTTAGGTTGTCCTTCTAGTGCTTCAAAGTCTGAGTTTATTAACCTTTCTTAAGCCAAGAGAGAATTTACAGGATTTCAAGAGATTTATTGATAACTATTACTCTAAATGTCTTTAGTAAGCCCTTTATATCTTATCCACTATCTCATACGTATTTTAGCATGCAGTATTATTTTATCTGGAACATAATAAATATATTTAACATACCTAATTTATAAACATAAAAGTTTTGTTGAATAAAGACGAAATAGCTCTATAAGTATAGTCTGGAAGCAAAGTACAAATTAGCCTATCATGCTCAAAATGCTCTAATAATAGTAAATGTGATGAGAAGTTATCCTAATGACAAGGTCATTCTCTCTCTTCTTTCTTTGCAAAATTCCTGTTTATACTATTTTTAGTACAGCAATCTCGTTTTGTTTAAAATGCTAGTCTGCTGACCATACTATAGTCTAGTATTCAATTTTTTAATGACTTCTAACAGGTTCTGAAACTTAGATGAGAATTTGATTGCAAGAATAAATTATGTCCTAATACATGTAAAAAAGAAACAAATGCAAAAAGTGAGTATTTCCTTATAAGCTTAATTAAAATGTTAGAGTTTTTTTTATTAAAAATAACTACAGAGACAATAAATAGATGTTTTGGTATTTTAACATTATTCTCAAAGATCTAGGCAATGCAACTTTACCAAATCAAATAAGTATACATACTGAAAAAGAAGGAAGAAAAGACAAAATATGATTGCCTGCAAATAAGGCCTTATACTTGAAAGCCCATGGTGAAAAATGAAAATCATTTAAAAATTATGAAAACACCATACAAAGGCAAATGGCATAATTAACCTAAAACAGGTTTTCCACAACAAAAATAACACAAGTAGAGGTATATTTGAAAAACTGACAACAAAAATATAAATTATACTAGAGTAAATTAAACAAAGAATTCCAAAATCTATGATTAATAAAAACTTTACTAAAAGACAAGAGTAAAGCTTTAGAAAAAATGAGATATTTTGCCTTTGAAAGGACTCCATAGCTAGCAGAATCTCATTACTGGTATTAGAGCACAGCTTTATGCAAATTTTTTGAATATTAGTTTTAATTATTGTCAGGTATAAAATATTTCTTATATTTGATTAAGCAATTATACCTTTAAGGATTTGTTGTACACATACAATTGCAATGTGAAAAAACATTTATGTGAAAATAATTACCCCGGATCTTTTACTGTAACAGTAAAAATTTGAAGACATCTTATACAGTGAGCAAAAGAGGACTAGTTATGCAAATACATATGAACAATTACCTCAGTTAATAAATATTATGATTAGATAACCTTTAAAATGACTGTTTAGGAGTTCCTATTGTGGCTCAGCTATAACAAACCTGACAGGTACCCATGAAGACACAGGTTCAATCCCTGGCCTCCTAGTGGGTCAAGGATCTGGCGTTGCCTTGATTAAGGGTCCTGCGTTGCTGCTGCGGTGGTGTATGCTGGCAGCTGCAGCTACCATTTGAGCAATAGCCTGAGAACTTCCATATGCCACACCTATGGTCCTAAAACACAAAAATAAAATAACATAAAACAAAATGACTGTGCATGCATATATAAATGTACATCTATATAAAGAAAACATTCATATAATTGCAGTTATGAAAATACATGTTAAAGTATATTACATAAATATGTGCCTGTAGTGAGATCTAGAAGAAAGCTCATCAAAATGTCAAACATGATTGTTTTTTTTATTTCTTTTTTCTTTTTGGGGGGCTGCACCCGTGGCATATTTAAGTTTCCAGGGTCAGGGCGGAATCTGAGCTCAGCTGCTGGCCTACACCATAGCCACAGCAATGAGGGATCCCAGCCGCATCTACAACCTACACGACAGCTCATGGGAATGCTGGATATCTGACCCACTGAGTGAGGGGAGAGATCAAACTCACATCCTCATGGATACTAGTAGGATTCGTTTCCACTGTGCCACAACAGGAGCTCCCAAACATGGTTATTTCTGAAGGTTGAATTTCACATAATGATTATATTCTTCCATGTCTTTTACTGTATGATTTAAATAGTGGATGCTAGGCATTTATCATTCTAAAAAAATAATTACTTAGTTAAAAGGTAAAAATTAAAGTAGAGGTAAGAAAGTATTTTTTGTTTATATAACTATTATTTTTCTGTATAGAAATAGTTATCAGAACACTATAGTGCCATATGGTTTTAACACTAATACTTAAATAAATGATAAATTAATTTTAAAGGTTTTTTTCTTTTTTGGTGGTGGTCTTTTTAGGGCTGCATTTGCGGCATATGGAGGTTCCCTGGCTAGGGGTCTAGTCAAAGCTACAGCTGCCGGCCTATGCCACAGCCACAGCAACGCTAGATCATAGCTGTGTCTGTGACCTACACTAAAGCTCATGGCAATGCTGGATCCTTAACCCAGAGCGGGGCCAGGGATCAAACCTACGTCCTCATAACTCCTAGTCAGATTTGTTTCCGTTGAGCCACGATGGGAACTCCCAATTTTAAAGTTATTATTAGGAATTTAAAAGTTTCTCCCCTGAAATTATATTGCATTAGAAGCTATTTAGTGATTAATTATACTTTATAGAATGTATACTCCTTTAAAAGATACACAAAAATCACATAGCTATATGGAGAACTATCTAAAAATATATGGAAAAAATACACATTGTGGTAAAAATGTCTGAAAAAGTTGGATGTTAACTCTACTTTCTTTACCTTTAACAAAAGTCTTGATTGGAAAGTGGGTATTATTAAAGACATGTAATTTTTGAAAAAATAGAAATACCTATTTAATATAAAACTCTGCAGTGAGATTATATGACATTTTCTATTATTTCTGTATATTGTTCTTTCTTGTAATTATTTTTTAATTTATTTCTTATTGTTATTTCCCCCAACACACTTTTTTTTTTCCCACTGTACAGCATGGGGACCCAGTTACACATACATGTATACATAATTTTATCTCGCATTGTTGTGCTACATTTTAAGTATCTAGACATAGTGCTCAGTGCTACGCAGCAGTATCTCATTGTAAATCCATTCCATGAGCAACACTCTGCATTCATTAACCCCAGCTCCCAATCCCTCCCACTCCCCAGGGGCAACCACAAGTCTATTCTCCAAGTCTGTGTTTTTCTTTTCTGAGGAAAGGTTCATTTGTGCCATATATTAGATTCCAGATATAAGTGATATCATATGGTATTTGTATTTCTCTTTCTGACTTAATTTACTCAGTATGAGAGTCTCTAGTTCCATCCATGTTGCTGTAAATGGCATTATGTTGCCCTTTTTGAAGGCTGAGTAGTATTCCATTGTGTATATATATCACATCTTCCTCATCCAATCATCTGTTGACGGACATTTGGGTTGTTTCCATGTCTTGGCTATTGTGAATAGTGTTGCAATGAACAAGTGGATGCATGTGTCTTTTTTAAGGAAAGTTTTGTCTGGATATATGCCCGAGAGTAGGATTGCTGGGTCATAGGGTAGTTCTATGTATAGATTTCTCCATACTGTTCTCCATAGTGGCTGCACCAGCTTACATTCCATATTGGCTGTACCAGCTTACATTCCTACCAACATTGCAGGAGGGTTCCCTTATCTCCACAACCCCTCCAGCATTTTTTATTTGTGGACTTATTAATGATGGCCAGTCTGATTGGTGTGAGGTAGTATCTTGTGGTAGTTTTGATTTTCATTTCTCTAATAATCAGTGATATTGAGCATTTTTTCATGTGCCTTTTGGCCATCTGTACATCTTCCTTGGAAAAATGTCTATTCAGGTCCTTTGCCCATTTTTCCACTGGGTGGTTGGCTTTTTTGCTCCTGAGTTGTATAAGTTGCTTGTATATTCTAGAGGTTAAGCCCTTGTCAGCTGCCTCATTTGAAACTGTTTTCTCCCATTCTGTACATTGTCTTTTTGTTTTCTTTTTGGTTTCCTTTTCTGTGCAAAAGCTTTTCAGTTTGATTAGGTCCCATTGGTTTATTTTTGCTCTTATTTCTGTTGCTGTGGGAGACTGACCTGAGAAAACATTTGTAAGGTTGAAATAAGAGAATGTTTTGGCTATGCAAATAAACAAAATATGAAATGAAAAGGGAGAAAACACGACGGATAATGCAGAAAGACAAAAAACCATGCGAGAATACTATGAACCATTATATGCGAATAAATTTGACAATCTAGAAAAAATGGACAACTTTCTAGAGTTACATCATGCCAAAACTGAATCAAGAAGAAACAGACCAACTGAACAGACCAATCACTAGAAATGAAATTGAATATGTCATAAAAACAGTCCCTACAAATAAAAGTCCAGGACCAGATGCCTTCACAGGTGAATTCTACCAAACATACATAGAGGAATTAGTGCCCATCCTCCTTAAGCTTTTTCAAAAGGTTGAAGAAGAAGGAACACTCCCAAAGATATTCTATGATGCCATCATCACCCTAATTCAAAAACCAGACAAAGATACCACCAAAAATGAAAACTATAGGCCAATATCGTTGATGAATATAGATGCAAAAATTCTCAACAAAATTTTAGCCAGCTGAAACCAAGAACATGTCAAAAAGATCATACACCATGACCAGGTGGGATTTATCCCAGGTTCACAAGGATGGTTCAACATACACAAATCAATCAACGTCATACACCACATCAACAAAAGTAAAGTCAAAAACCATGTGGTCATCTTAATAGATGCAGAAAAAGCATCTGACACAGTTCAACATCCATTCATGATATAAATTCTCACCAAAGTGGGTATAGAGGGAACATTCCTTAACATAATCAAAACCATTTATAACAAACCCACAGCAAATATAATACTCAATGGAGAAAAATTAAAAGCCTTCCTACTAAAATCTGGAACAAGACAGGGATGCCCACTCTCACCACTGCTCTTCAACATAGTTTTGGAAGTCCTAGCCACAGGAATCAGACAAACAAAAGAAATAAAAGGCATGCAAATAGGAAGAGAAGAGGTAAAACTGTCACTGTATGCAGATGACATGATACTATACTTAGAAAACCCTAAGGGCTCAACCCAAAGACTACTTGAACTAATCAACAAATTCAGCAAAGTAGCAGGCTATAAGACTAACATTCGAAATCAGTCACATTTCTGTATACTAACAATGAAATATTAGAAAAGGAATACAGAAATACAATACCCTTTTAAATTGCACCACAAAAAATAAAATACCTGGGAATATACCTGATCAAGGAGGTAGAGGACTTATACGCCAAGAACTATAAAACATTAATCAAGGAAATTAAAGAAGATGTAAAGAAATGGAAAGATATTCCATGCTCCTGGCTTGGAAAAATTAATATTGTTAACGATGGCCATACTACCCAAAGCAATCTACAGATTCAATGCAATCCCTATCACATTACCCACGACACTTTTCACAGAACTAGAACAAACAATCCAAAAATTTATATGGAACCACAAAAAACCCAGACTTGCCAAAGCAATTCTGAGGAACCAAAACCAAGCAGGAGGCATAACTCTCCCAGACTTCAAGCAATATTACAAAGCCACACTCATCAAGACAGTGTGGTACTGGTACCAAAACAAACAGACAGACCAATGGAACAGAATAGAGAATCCAGAAATAAACCCAGACACCTATGGTCAATTAATCTTTGACAAAGGAGGCAAGAATATAAAATGGGAAAAAGACAGTTTATTCAGCAAGCATTGCTGGGAAATCTGGACAGCTGCATGCAAATCAATGAAACTAGAACACACCCTCACACCATGCATGAAAATAAACTCAAAATGGCTTAAAGACTTAAATATGAGACAAGACACCATCTAACTTCTTTCTTATAATTATAAATTAATTTTGTAGTTTTTATTTTAATAAGGGATCAATCACATTGATAACAAAGAGATTTAAATTACTCTGGTTTGTCTGTTTTTGTTTTGGTTTTAGTTTGAATTTTATATTCTATAAAATGACTTTCTCCTTCTCTTCACATAGTAATTTTAGTCTCTTAATTGATCAAATATCCATTTATTCAAACATTAAGTGAACACGTATTTTGCTCCATCCATGCCCAACACTATACTAGGCACTGTGCCCTATTAAAAAAGACATAAAAGAACTAAAAATTCTTAATTACAAGACAAAAATCATAATCCAATAATTATAACACAATATAATAGATGTATTAATACTATGAATACAATGTAGTATTATATGACAAAGCTCATCATATGGGATTACAAAAAATATCTTGCAATGGTAGGATATATAAACGTTCCTATAGAAAATATCTAAATATTGACGCAATGACTGAAAGATCCAGTATTTTCCCCAAATCACAGAAAATATAAGGTCTAACTATTACACTAATTCAGGTGGAATCTTTGTAATTTAAGTGTTTTGCAAGGTAACATTTTGAGTTACAAATAGAAGCTTAGTGAAAAAGTTTTCTTTTAAGTTGTAGCTCTCTAAACCTGTGACAAAGATTAGAAAACCACCCTCTAGTGACGTCTGAGGACTTCCTCTGCACCATCTGTGCTTTTGAAATGTCAGCACTATAAGTATCAGATACTGAGAACACGCTGCAAGCAGCTCACAGAAATAGGACTACTAACTTTTATCAGATTCAGCCCACTGCTTGCCATAGATGGCAACAGAAACAATCTGATGTCCTTTACTGGGTGAAAATGGTCTTCACCAGAAACTGTTAGAAATGCAAGGATTCCGAGGAATCTACTGACACAATATTACAAGATTTTGGATAAATATTAAATTATATGGTAAATTCAAATCATTATTTTGTTGAATGAGACACTATAAGTAACTTATTAATAAGTTGGGATATATTAAATGCCCATTAAACTTTGAAATGTTTGTGACTGACCAAAGGAAAGATTATAATTTGCCTGTATCTGAACCAAAAAATATTCACAAACGGTCTAATCATCAACATGACATAATTATGTTCCTTGTATTAGACAATAGCTAGTTTACAAGAAAGAAAATCCACAGCATATGAAATCATCTCATCTCAACATTCATTTCATCTGCAATAAAAATTTGGAAAAAATATACCTCTATCTCTATCATCTTGTGGAATTTTAAAAAATGATATTTAGTCATATAAATATCTATAAATGGTTTTTTAAAATCTTTCTTACAAACATCTTGAATTAAATTAAGATAAATTATGAAGATCACTGCAGTGGAATTTTATAACAAACTATGCAAAGGTAATTCAATTGACAATATTAAATGTTACGTACTTATAAAAGATATATTTTTAAGAAGGAAAACTTTTCATATAATATATACAATGTTTTACATTAACTACATTATTATATCAAAAAAGAGAAGCTGTATTTCTATTTTTGTGCAGAGTTAATATAATTCCAACTATCAACTTTAAGAGTAGCTGCATGACATAACAATTGGTGTATAATCACACCACGAGTTACAAAACAGTTACAGTAGAAAAAGCAGCAGTGTTTTCTGAAATAATAAGTTCAAGTATTCTTTCTCCCTTTTAAAATCATCAACCATGACTAACATGCCTTTTTTGGTGCATTACCCAATTTAAGGGTTTGTTGATATATTTTTGAACAGCTTTTGCTATTTGTATAGCTCTGGGATATGAATTAAATTTGTATAGTGCATATGAATTCCCATCTGATGAAAATACTCTTTAGTTGTTTCTACTCATGGGGACAACAATAATACATTTTAAAATCAGGAAAATAAAATGTATAAATATTAATTTTTTGCAGAGTAAAAATGAATTTAAAGCAAGAAAAGGGAAAACTAATATCTATCATACATAAACATAATATTATATTTATATTAACAAGTTTTAATTTAGTTAGATAATTTTTTGACAAAGACAACTGTTATTTCTCTAATTATACAGAAATGAAACTTCAATAAGTATTATTTCCCAAAGGATAAGACAGCGATTCACTGCAGATAACTGCTTACAGTTATAAAATGTTCAATAAGTGTGACTTTAAATTATACTTCATTACGCAAACTATATAAACAGTTTAAATTTTTATATTCCTAGTATTTTGGTGCACAGAAGAGTTGACCCCTGTGAATTGTCAGATTTAAACATAAAGTCACATGAAATTAAGTATGTATAGAATTACTCAAAGAGATAAGACTGATCATAATTCAAAATTTGAAAAAATTAATTTTATATTGACTATCTTAAAACTTTGTTTTATTTTTATTGCAGGAAGAGCTATTTCTTAAGAGCTAATACCTTCAAGAATGGTATTTTTTAAAAAATAGGCTATAAATATAGATTTCCTATAGTTCTTATTGAAGTAATTTTAAGCAGCGGCTTTTCAGATGCAGACTTATTTCTTCCTCCTTTTGATTAGGTGATACCAAGCTAAATAACTTTTGTATTATAAGCACTTTGCCAGTTTTTTTCTTTTTCTTTTTTTTCCTGCAGACTGTTTCTCACACAACAATGCAGGAAGAAACACATCAATTTTTACTATTGGTACAGTATTTGACCTCAATGAAAAAGGCAATATATAGTATGACAATGATGAGACTATACAAATGTAACTGACATTTATCAATATATGTTAATAAAATGAATTTTAATTTAAAACTATTTCCAAGTAGACGTGGAAATTTTACTATAACTACCAGATTTTTTCTTATGTGATGTAATTTTATTTTCTGAAAGGAAATGCACCTTAAGCTTAAAATTAACACTGATATACCCTCGAATGAGTGGTGACCCAGAAAGTTACATAATTTACAACAGGCACACTTCCCAAAATATTTGTACACCATCATCACGCTTCTGTGGAATTTTAATTAATTAATTTACTTTTTTAGGGCCACACTTGCTGTACATGGAAGTTCCTGGGCTAGGGAATCAGAGCTGTAGCTGCCTGCCTACACCACAGCCACAGCAAGATCAAATCCAAGCTGCACCTGCAACCTATGCCACAGCTTGCAGCAACACTGGATCCTTAACCCACTGAGCCAGGCCAGGGATCCAACCAACATCCTCAGGGACATTGTATCAGGTTCTTAACTTGCAGAGCCACAATGGGAACTCCTGCAGGATTTTTTTTTTTTTGAATTAAGGCATATCTGATTTACAATGTTGTGCCAAATTCTGTTGTACAACAAAGTGACCCAGATATATATATAAAATCTTCCCTCATAGTCTATCCCAAGAGACTGGACATAGTTCCCTGTACTATACAGTAAGACCTCACTGCTTATCCATTCTAATAGTTTGCTTCTACTAACCCCAAACTTCCTGTCCATTCCACCCCTTCCCCCTCCTCCTGGGCAACCACAAGTCTATTCTCTACATCAGGGAGTCTGTTTCTATTTTGCAGATAGGTTCATTTGTGACATATTTTATATTCCACATATAAGTAAAAGTATATAGTATCTGTCTTTCTTTTGCTGACTTAACTCATTTAGTATGATCATCTCTAGTTGCATCCATGATGCTGAAAATGACATTATTTTGTTCTTTTTTATGGCTGAGTGTAAGTACCAGATTTTCAGTAAAAGGAGTTTCACTTCTTTCAGCTGAGTAATGATCTGAGTATTCATCAGATCATTCAGGGCAAAAACACAATGACAACACATCAAGAAAATGAAGCAAAAGAAGTTCCCACTGTGGCTTAGAGGTAACAAACTCAACTAGTAACTATGAGGATGCGAGTTTGATCCCTGGCCTTTTTCAGTGGGTTAAGGATCCAGCATTGCTGTGAGCTGCGGTGTGGGTCTTAGATGTGGCTTGGATCCCACGTTGCTGTGGCTGTGGTACAGGCCAGCAGATAGAGCTCCAATTCAACCCATGGCCTGGGAACCTTCATAGGCCACAGGGGGCAGATGTGACCCCCCCCCAAAAAAAAAGCAAAGGAAAAGAAAAGAAAATGAAGCAATAATCTTGCACTGTCAAAGATTATCATTTTCAATATGATGGACAAATCTCTTTTATTGGTCACTTTTGACAAAAATACCTAATGCAAATTAAAATATAAAACAAACTGCACAAAGGGAAAGGCTACATCTAAAAGGAGTTGAAATCTGGAAGAAGGCAAAGATGAATTCCAAAATTTGGAGAGCTTTAGCCTAAGGGAGTGGTTCAAGGCAGAGAGGTACTTGGAGGCTAAAAATCCAATAAAGACCCCAACATCATTCTGGCTTGACAAATCAGAAGACCAAATCAGAAGAGCAAGGGCCAATCCCTGCAGCATAAATCTGAGAAAGGAATTGAGAAAGAGAGAACCCTAATTTTATCTGTTTAAATGCTGCCAACTCACTGGCGAAACCTGAACCTCATATGTACAGCATTCATAATGCCAAACTAAAGCTCAAAGAAGTGAACTGAGATTTGAACTACTATCTACCACAAATGAGATCTGAAATTTTATCCACCAAAAATTTGCAATTTTTAACTTACCATTTAATTTCTCACTCAGTAAAATTATTATTCTCTGGGAGAACACAACAAAATCCATAGTCTACAATATCTAACATCACAAAGTCCAGGATAAAATCCAAAACATGCAGAACCAGGGGAAATGAAAGTAAGAGAGAAAATTCAAACATTGGCATTGGAACTATCAGGCAAGGACTTGAAAGCAACTATAATATTTTATGCACAATGAAGTAAATGAAAAACATCCTAGATTGAATGAAACAATAAATATTAGCATAGAAAAAGAAACTATTTTTAAAAGAGGTAAGTAGAGAATTTATAATTGTAAATAGGATGTCTGTAATAAAAAAACTTCACTACAGGGCTGCTGATTTCAACTACACCAAAAGGGCTTGGAAGTCATCACTCCTGTTTTCACAAGAAACTGGACAAATTAAAAAGCAATGATCGACCCAAATAAACATTTCTCCAGGGAAGACATACAGATAGCCAACAAGCACAGGAAAAAAATGGTCATCATCCCTGATTAATGGAGAAATACAAATCAAAACTACCATGAGATACCACCTCATACAAGTCAGAATGGCCATGATGAATAAGACTACAAATAACAAATGCTGGAAGGGCTGTGGAGAAAAGGGAAGCCTCTTCCACTGTTGGTGAGAATGTTAGCTGGTACAACCACTATGGAAAACAGTTTGGAGATACCTTAGAAATCTACACATAGGGCTAAAATATGACCCAGCAATCCCACTCTTGGGCATATATCCAGACAATACTTTCCTTAAAAAAGACACATGCACCTGCATGTTCACTGCAGCACTATTCACAATAGCCAAGACATGGAAACAACCCAAATGTCCATCAATAGATGATTGGATGAGGAAGATGTGATATATATACACAATGAAATACTACTCAGCCATAAAAAGAACAAAATAATGCCATTTACAGCAACATGGATGAAACTAGAGACTCTCATACTGAGTAAACTGTCAGAAAGAGAAATACAAATACCATATGATATCATTTATATCTGGTATCTAATATATGGCACAAATGAAACTTCCCACAGAAAAGAAAATCACAGACTTGGAGAACAGACTTGTGGTTGCCAAGGAGGAGGGGGAGGGAGTAGGGTGGATTGGGAGCTTGGAGTTGATAGATACAAACTATTGTCTTTGGAATGGATTAGCAATGAGATCCTGCTGTGTAGCACTGGCAACTATGTCTGGTCCCTTATGATGGAGCATGATAATGGGAGAAAAAAAATGTACACATGTATGTGTAACTGGGTCACCATGCTGTACAGTAGAAAAAAAATTGTTTTGGGGAAATAACAGTTTTTTAAAAAAATGAAAAAAAAGAAAGCATTGATTTTTCTTGGACCCATTAGAGAAATGAAGTCACAGGACAAGTTGCCACACTGAAATCTGAAGAGAAGGGAGCACCCAGAGTGCTAAAGCAGGCAAAATCTGCTTCACTGGAAGAGAAGCCCCGGGAGCCATGAGCTTATATGAACAATGAAATATTCAAAAAATTTCTTTTTTTTTTTTTTAAGTTTTACTGAAGTATAGCTGATTTACAAGGTTGTGAATATGACTGTCCAACAAAGTGTTTCAGTCATATATATATACACATATCCATTCTCTTTTAGATTCTTTTCCCACATAGTCAGCTTATCACACTACTGAGTAGAATTCTCTGTGCTATACAGCAGATCCCTGTTGGCCAATCATTCCATATTCCCCAGTGTGCATATGCTAATCCCAAACCCTCCACCTGTCCTCTTTGATAAACGTAAGTTTTTCAAAGTCTGCAAGTCTATCTACGTACTGCAAGTAAGACAATTTGTGTCCTTATTTTTTGTAGATTCCACATTAGTGATATCATATATTTGTCTTTCACTGTCTAACTTCACTTAGTATATTTCTAGGTCTGCCCATGTTAATGCAAATGGCATTATTTCAATCTTTTTTTAATTGCTGAGTGATATTCCATTGTATATATGTATCACATCTTCATTATTCATTCCTCTGTTGATGGAAATTTAGGTTGCTTCCATGTCTTGGCTGTTGTAAATAGCGCTGCATTGAAATTGGGCAGCATGGAGTTCCTGTCGTGGCCTAGTGATTAATGAACTTGACTAGGATCCATGAGGACACAGGTTCTATCCCTGGCCTTGCTCAGTGGGTTAAGGATCTGGCGTTGCCATGTGCTGTGGTATAGGTCACAGACGTGGCTTGGATCCTGTGTTGTTGTGGCTGTGGTGTAGGCCAGTAGCTGTAGCTTTGATTCAACCCCCAGCCTGGGAACTTCCATATGCTGCAGGTGTGGCCCTAAAAAAAAAGAAAAAGAAAAAGAAAAAAGAAAAAAAAAAGAAATTGTGCAGCATGTATATTCTTGAATTATGGTTTTCCTAGGATAAATGCCCAGGATAAATCCCACTAGGAGCAGGATTGCAGGATCATATGGTAATTTTATTTTTAGTTTTTGAGGAACCTAACTGCTGCTGCTCATTGCCCCTCAATCTTTGAGAAAAATCATTTCTCATGTCTTCCTGTGAGCTAGCTGTGAGCTAGACTGTGAACTAGATTGTGAGGTAGATTCTTGGTCAAGGACCAGGTCTTACGCCTCTTTTTTTTTAAAGCTACAAAGCAGGACTTTATTGTATTAAAATGTCTAGTGTCTGGACTTCAGAAACAGATGGATAGATTAATCTTAAAAATGTATAGTGTGTGTATCTAGTATATTATGCACAGCACAAAAAAGAAAATAAAAATGTAAGACATTCTTTTAGTATTAAAACAACATAAATCAAAGTCACTTAATGTACTCAAGAATGAAAGAAAATTAGTAAAATCCCAACAAATATCTTTGCTATTTGTTATTATTTTTTAAAGAAAAATACCCAAAGTTCATAACAGAACTGGCAAAAGATACAAGCAGACATTTTAACAAGAATAAAGAGATAGTGAATAAACATCCAAAAAAATGATCATCATGAATTGTTGGGGAAATCCAATTAAAACAAGAGAGAGCACTACAAATTTACTGAAAGGGTAAACCAAATCAATTAACCACATACAATGGAGTATTACCTGGCCAGAAAAAAGAACGAAATAATGCCATTTGCAGCAACATGATGGACCTAGATATTTTCATACTAAGTGAACTGAGACAAAGACAAATATAATATTCTATCACTGTAATATGTTATCTTAAAAAAATGATACAAATGAACTTATTCACAAAATAGAAAGAGACTCATAGACTTCAGAAACAAACTTATGGTTACCAAAGGGGAAAGGTACAGGGAGGGATAGATTAGGCATTTGGGACTGGCATATGGACCCTATTGTATATGGAATAGAAAGTCAACAGGGATCTTCTGTATAGCATAGAGAACTCTACTTAATATTCTGTGATAACCTATATGGGGAGACTCTGAAAAAAATGGATATATGTATGTGTATAACTGAATCACTCTGTTGTATAGCAGAAATTATCATAACATTGTAAATCAACCATACTTCAATTAAACTGTTAAAAATGGAGTATAAAGCAATTAACTAAACCAAACATTTGCTAGGATATGGAAGAAATGGAACTCTCCCACAATGCTGGTAAGAATAACACCTGCTGTACAACAATGTACTTATCATCAATGATAATGCATCATACATTTAATTTTGTTGAAGTGCAGATGTCATGTATTCTTATTACAATTAAGTAAAAAAAAATTTTAAAAACACAAAAGCAAGATTCAACTTAATGAATTTTATAGAGATATACATTTAAGAGACAGACACAAATGATTTAAAAAGAACTGAATGGAAAAAGATATCCATGCATAAAATAAATTGAAGAAATCTGGAGTGGTTAATCCATGAATACAACAAATTGAAGAGAGTTGGAGTAGTTATACTAATATTGGATAAAATGACTTCAAAAAAAGAATGCCTCAGGGAATCAAGAGGACTGACCTTTCTTAATGATAAGCAGAACATCTCATCAATAAAATTTTAAAACTGTAAGTATGTATTTACACTATAACAACCAAACTACATAAACCAAAAATTGACATAATTTAAAAAAATATAATTAAAAAAATCTACAATCTTGGAGTTCCTGTTGTGGCACAGCAGAAATGAATCTGACTAGGAACCATGAGGTTGTGAGTTTGATCCCTGGCCTCACTCAGTGGGTTAAGGATCTGGCGTTGCCCTGAGCTGTGGTGTAGGTCACAGAGGCACCTTGGATCTGGTGTTGCTGTGGCTCTGGCATAGGCTGTCAGCAACAGCTCTGATTAGACCCCTAGTCTGGGAATCTCCATATGTCACGAGTACAGCCCTGAAAAGACAAAAAAGACAAAAAAAAAATTCTACAATCATATTAACAAGATTTTAGACCTCCTTCTTAGTAACTGATGGCAAAACCCGACTTAAAAATCAGTAAATGCACACATTATCTGTCATTAACTGCCTCAACCTTATTTATATTTAGAGAACACTATTACAAACCCCAGGTGAATACATTTCTATTCAAGCAAACATAGTATGCTCATCAATATATACTATGTTTTATCTGACAACAGCAGAATCAAATATGTATTAAACCCTTGAAAATTATATGGGAAAGCCTTAAATATGTTAAATTAAATAATATATTTCAAAATGAATTCATACATTAAAGAAGATATCACAATGAAAATTAGAAAAATATTTGAAGTGAATGATTCAAGATACAGCATCCACAGCTTGTGAGACAGAACTAATAGTGCTTATAGGGAAATATAGAAATATAAGTATTTACATGAGAAAAGAAAAGAATAACACTAGAGATCCAAATTATATATGTTTGAAGATTCTAGAAAATTTCTAGCAAAGTAAGCAGAAGAAAGAAAATAATAAAGATAAGAAAAGAAATCAAGTAAAGTGGAAAAAAGACAAATAATTCATGAATTTAACAAAACCAAGATCTGGCTCTTTAAATAGTTCAACAAAAATGCATAAACTCTATTAGATCAAGACCAAAAAGCCAAAATAACACAAATCAATATTAATATCACATATGAAAAATCATCACTATAGGTCCCACAACCATTAAAAGCATAATGAGAAACTAACAAATGAAAAAATCTTTTGCCAATAAACTGGAAAATACACAAGAAATACCAAAATGTTTCAAAGATACTGCATACCAAAATTGACAAGAGGAAGCAGAAAACTTGAATAGTCCTATATCTATTATTTTTTGAATTGCTTTTGTTACTAGAAACATCCCAGAAGGAAAAAAATAGTCCCAGAATTCTTCACCATGACTACTATCAAACATTTAAGAAATAAATAATGTCAATAACATACAAAACCTTTCAGAAAATCAGAGAGAGTAAATTTCCCAAATCATTTAATAAGACTAAAGAGCAACAGCAACCTAATGCCAAAAACTCAAAAGGACATTACAAAAGAATATAAAAAAATTGATATCCTCATGAATAAGATATAAAATTTCATAACAGTATTTTAGAAAATTGCAACCAAACATGCATTAAAGGAACAGAATACCATTAAGATGTAGAGTTTATCCTAGAAATGTGTTTTTCTTTTAAACATTCAAAAATCACTCAGTTAATCACAATAGCAGAAGAAAGGAGACATGTCATGTGATCAAGTAGGCACACACAGATAATACATGAAAATTTAACATACATTCATTACAAAACTGATCAGCATATTAGAAATAAAAAGAAGCATTTTTAGTTTATTACATGGAAGGTAATGAAAACTCTTGCTAGTACCATACTTAATACTGAAATACTGAATTCTTTCTTCTGGACATAAGAAACAGACCAATGATTTGTACTGTCCCCAATTCTAGTCAGTGCTTTTCTATAAGTTCTAACCATTATATTAAAATTACAGCAAAAATCAGAAATAAATAACAAGTATCAGAAAGAAGTGAATTGCCTTTAGTTATAGACTGCATGACAGTTATCAGAATATCAACAGATGTTTCATAAAGAAACAAAAAATTGGAAAATAAAACTGAAAAATCAATTTACAATAGCAACAAAAATATCACATATATAAAAATTAATTAAAAAGTGTACTGAGGAGTTCCCATCATGGTTCAGTGGTTAACAAATCCGACTAGGAACCATGAGGTTGCAGGTTCGATCCCTGGCCTTGCTCAGTGGGTTAAGGATCCGAAGTTGCTGTGAGCTGTGGTGTAGGTCGCAGACGCGGCTGGGATCCTGCATTGCTGTGGCTCTGGCATAGGCTGTCAGCTACAGCTCCGATTAGACCCCTAGCCTGGGAACCTCCATATGCCACGGGTGCGGCCCAAGTAAAGGCAAAAAGACAAAAAAAAAGTGTACTGAAAAGCTGGACAATGAAAACCCTAATATATCACTAAGATTAAAATCACCTAAATAAACAGAACACATACTTGAGTTTGAAGACTCAAAGTTGTGACAATATCAACTCTCCCTAAATTGATTTACAGATTAAACACAATTCAGAAAAAGAATACCAGTAGGGTACTGGAGAAATTTCCAAGATACAGACAATATTTAAATGAAAATATAAATGAGGTAGACTAGCTGGATTAAAAAGACTTATTCTACCTCATTCTACAATCAATGTAAAGATACTTCAATGCACAAAATGTGATACTTGCATAATAACAGACAATATTGATCAATGGAACAGAATATATAGTCTAGAAATAGAACCACAATATATAGAGTCAAATGATTTTCCACAAATGTTCTAAGGCAATTCATAGATAAGAGATGACTTTTTTCAGTACTCAGTACTGGAAACAAAGCTAGATATTCATAGGGTAAATCTTCACCCATCCTTCTCATACACTTTCCACAAAATTAACTACCATAAGTTAAGTGACCCTCATTGTGAAAAGGAGAAAATAAAGAGAGGCAGAGAATGACAGGAGCCTTCTACAGAGCACTTCTGGAAGGGGAAGGTGTGGTATGTAGAGCAGGTTTCCATTGGGTGGTTTGAAGAACAGTTAGAGGAAGGAACGTCCCATTGTGGCTCAATGGGTTAAGAATCCAACTAGTATCTATGAGGGTGTGGGTTCAATCTCTGGCCTTTCTCAGTGGGTTAAGGTTCTGGTGTTGCTGTGAGCTGTGGTGTAGGTTGCAGACACAGCTTGGATCCCCCATTGCTGTGGCTGCCAGCTGTAGCTCCCATTTGACCTCTAGCCTGGGAACTTCCCTATGCCACACCTGTGGCCCTTAAAAGAAAAAAAAAGAACAGTTTGACGCTTAGAGAAGGGAGGAGATGGTAACTCCTAGCACAGGCTGCACACATATTAAACAGTTCCTGTTCAACAACTATTATTATTGTTACGGTTTAGTTGGGATAGAAGATGCTATGCTGAGTAACTGCTATGCTGAGTAATGAATAAAACATAATTTCAGTGATACAATAAAATAAATATATATTCTCACTCACACAGGATGATTACCCTCCTTTTTGAGCTACCAGCTGTCTGGAACTTGTGGCCTTCAAAGTCACTGTGTCTCAGGAGAGAAGATATGAGATGACTGAAGGGCCAGGAAGGAAAGAAGCTTACATATTTCTGCTCACCTGGCAATGGCAGGGACTCAGTCACATGGCACAACCTAATTTTAAGGAGGCAGGGAAATAAAGATGAGCACAGGATCTTTGTTAAAGTTGGTTTCTCCTTCATTTTCATTATCACATTTATAAATAACCCTGTAAATTTAGTGAAACTTTGAGGTGTCTTAAGTGTCTACTTCCTTTTCAAAATATCTTCTCAAGTACAGTGATAAGGAAAAGAATATTTGCTTGATGAATTTGTTTTGAAGACAAAATAAATAGTAGATGATAAAGCAAATAACATATGCATAGTAGCCACATGGTAGCATTAATATTTTTGTTACTTAAAAAATAATTTAAAGATATGCACAGCTACTGAGTAAATATAAATATGGTACCTAGTAAAGTTTTGCAAAACTGGCGACTATGCAAAACTTCTGTGATCAGTATAATAGGTAATCCACATATGTGTATGCTTTTGTCTAGAATGTTTCAATATTATAAACTACTGCAAATATCTGGATTTCACACTACAAGGTTATGATATTTTTACCATATTATAATGGCTCACTTTTATGAAAAAAAGTGGGATGGAGAAAGCTTAATAAGAAAAGTAAAATGTCAGCATTTTCTTTCAATATATCTCTCATAAAAAAGAATATTTTTTCTGAATCTTCTGTCACAAGGGATGAAAAATTTGTTTTTATAAGTATTTGAAAAACAACACATTAGAAATAAAAATTAAAAATTTCTTTTTAAAGAAAATTTTTCACTGTAAATATTTTAATGATTTTTCCTTTTAAAAAACAATTAAACTAAATGATATTAAACTGCAACATTAATTTATAGTAAACATCTAGCACTATTAGATAATTATATTTTATATATTAACAAACAGTTATTTGGTAAATTATAATTTGTGTATAATATAGATATATATTTCTATGTATCACATTTTACATTTTATTATACATTATTTCATTTCATGAGTATTATTAAGGCAAAAAACAGACTTTTTATGTTTAAAATAAAAATATTTTCTTGGGAGGGGTAATTTAACTTTTAAAAAATCTTTAAATTCAGATAGGTAAAGACATGAAGAAATATTTACATATAAGATTTTCTAAAGATGTACTAAGTAGGGTAAAGTGACAAAGTTACTAATGTTAGAAAGGGATTGGTTTATGAAAGTGGTTTATAATATTGACATACTTTTTGATGGTGGGAGATCAGACAATTACACTCACATAGACGAAAGGGTTCTCTTTGTTACCTATAGCCCCAAACATGTGAGACTGCCAAGGGCTTGCATTCAGGTAGAGAGTAATGGCAAGTTGGAGCTATACAAAGCAGCTTTTAGTTATAGTAGTGAGTGTGGTTAGCTAGGTTTTGTGAGTCTCCTATGTATCAGATAATCTGGAAACTTTTATGGACTCCAGAATATAGGGTCTATCCCTAGTTCTGACCCAGGGGGAACAGAATTCTGCATAGTGGTTCCAAGTGTGGGAACCCAATATATGGACAGGTCGAAGTCTGATCTTAATCAGCTAGCTACTCAAGAAGATGACTGGCTTCACAGGCAAATTCTACCAAACATACAAAGAACTTATACCCATCCTACTTAAGCTTTTCAAAAGACTGAAGAAGGAACACTCCAAAAAACATTCTATGAAGCCACCATCAACTTAAAACCAAAAACCAACAAAGATACACAAGAAAAGAAAATTATAGGCCAATACCTTTGATGAATAGAGATGCAAAAATTCTCAACAAAATTTTAGCCAACTGAACGACAACACATAATAAAGATCATACACCATGACTAAGTGGGATTCATCCCAAATTCACAAGGATGGTTTAACATACACAAATCAATCAATGCCATACACCACATTAACACAAGAAAAGTAAAAAACCACATGATCATTTCAATAGATGCAGAAAAAGCATTCAATAAAATCCAACATCCATTCATGATAAAAACTCTTACCAAAGTGAGTATAGAGGGAACATATATCAAAATAATAAAAGCCATTTGTCACAAACCCAAGACCAATATAAAATCAGTGGAGAAAAGCTGAAATCCTTCCACTAAAATCTGGAACAAGACAAGGATGCCCCCTCTCACCACTTTTATTCAACACTGTATTGGAAGTCCTAGCCACAGCAATCAGACAAACAAAGAAATAAAAGGTATTTAAATTGGAAGAGAAGAGGTAAAATTGTCACTCTATGCAGATGACATGATATTATATATACAGAAAACACTAAGGACTCCACACAAAAACTATTCAAACTGATCAGTGAATTCAGCAACTAGCAGGATACAAGATTAATGTTTAGAAATTGGTTGCATTTCTGTATACTTAACAGTGAAATATCAGAAAAGGAATATAAAAAAGTACCTTGTAAAATCTCACCCCCCCCAAATTAAATACCTAGGAATAAACCTGACCAAGGAGGTGAAAGACTTATACAATGATACCTATAAAATATTAATCAAGGAAACTAAAGAGGATTCAAAGAAATGGAAAGATATCTCATGCTTTGGATTGGAAGAATTAATATTGTTAAAATGGCCATAGTACACAAAGCAATCTACAGATTTAATGCAATACCTATCAAATTATCAACATTTTTCACAGAACTAGAACAGGTAATACAAAAATGTATATGGAACCATAAAAGACCCAGAATTGGCCCAAAGCAATCCTGTGGGGGCAGGGGGCAGGCATAATTCTCCCAGACTTAAGACAATCTTACCAAGCTACAGTAATCAAGACAGTTTGGTACTGTCACAAAAACAGACATACAGCCAAATGGAACTAAACAGAGAACCTGGAAATACATCCAGACACCTATAGTCAATTAATTTTTGAGAAAGGAATAAAGAATATAAAATAGGAAAAATTCTCTTCAGCAAGTGTTGCTGGGAAAACTGGACAGTGAATGTAAATCAGTGAATCTAGAACGCACCCTAACATCATGCACAAAAATAAAATCAAAATGGCTTGAAGACTTAAATATAAGACATGACATTATAGGAAGTTCCTGTCATGGCTCAGTGGAAGCAAATCCGAATAGTATCCATGAGGATGCAGATTTGATTCCTGGCCTCACTCAGTGGGTTGGGGATCTGGTGTTGCTGTGAGATGTGGTGTAGGTTGCAGACACAGCTGAGATCCTGTGTTGCTGTGGCTCAGACCGGCAACTGTAGCTCTTATTCAACCCCTAGCCTGGCAACTTCCATATGCCGTGGGCGCAGCCCTAAAAAAAAAAAAAAAAAAAAGACATGGCAACTAAAACTCCTAGAAGAGAATATAGGCAAAACATTCTCTGACATAAACCATATAAATGGTTTCTTAGGTCAGTCAGCCTCCCAAGGCAATAGAAATAAAAGCAAAAATAAACAAATGGGACCTAATCAAACTTACAGGCTTTTGCATGGCAAAGGAAACCATTAAAAAAATGAAATGACAACTTATAAAATGGGAGAAAATAGTTGCAAATGATGCACCTGATAAAGGCTTAATATCCAAAATAAATAACTTATACAACTCAACAACATCAAAAATACCCCTCAACAACAAGCAAAAAATGGTCAGAAGACCTAAACAGACATTTCTTCAAAGAAGATATATGGATGGCCGCTAGGCACATGAAAAAATGCTCTACATTACTAATTATTAGAGAAAGGCAAATCAAAACTACAATGAGGCACCACCTCACACCGCTCAGAATGGCCACCTTTAATAAGTTTACAAATAGGAAATGTTGGAGAGGGTGTGGAGAAAAGGGAACTGCACTGTACTGTTGGTGGGAATGTAAACTGGTTCAACCACTATAGAAAACAGTATGGAGGTTCCTCACAAAACTAAACATAGCACTGCCATATGATCCAGCAATCCCACTCCTGTGCATATATCTGGACAAAACCATAATTTAAAAAGACAGGGCACATGTATGTTCATAGCTGTACTATTCATAATAACCAAGACATGAGAGCAACATAAATGTCCATTGACAGATGAATGGTAAGAAGGTATGGTACATATAGAAAATGGAATATTACTCAGCCATAAAAAGAATGAAATAATGCCATTTGCAGAAACATGGGTGCAACTAGAGATTCTCATATTAAGTGAAGTAAGTCAGAAAGAGATAGACAAAATACCTTATCATATCACTTATATGTGGAAAATGAAATATGGCACAAATGATCCTGTCTACAAACAGAAACTGACCCACAGACGTAAAGAACAGACTAATGCTTGCCAAGAGGAAGGGGGGAGGGAATGGGATGGACTTGGAGTTTGGGGATAGTTGATTCAAACTATTACATTTAGAATGGATAAGAAATGAGGTTCTACTCTGTAGCACAGGGAACTATATCCAATCTCTTCAGTTAGCCCATGATGGAAGATAACATAAGAAAGGGAAGGAATATGTATGTATGACTGGGTCACTGCTATATAGCAGAAATTGTTACAACATTTAAATCAACCACCCTTTAATAATTAAAAAAAAATTACCAAAAACAAAAAACAAAACAGAATTACACAGAGTGAATATCAGGTTTACATAAAGCATGAAGAAGCGCAGTTTTGATTTCACTTATCTTGGTAAAATGTCATTATGCTCCCTCCACAATCATCAGTAGGATTTAGCAATCTTATTGCTTCTAATTTTTCATGAAGAAAAAAATTTGTCACCAAATTTTAGATACATATTCTTTACTATTATCTTACTGGTCTTTCACATATTCATGTTCCAAAGGAGAAATTATATGAATTAATTTCAGGGTACTGTCATGAATTGCTGTCATAGTGCATCACTTCCTATGCACTCCCTCTCCATTCTCAAAGTTAATCTCTTGCTCTCCCTTATTATAGTACCTACAGTGTTAAATATTTTTTATTAATTGATTGAAAAATTTCATGAAAAATATCTTACCACTCCTACTTTTTGATAATTCTGTTAATTAAATAGGTCTGTTTGTCTAAGTTGATAATGTGAAGGAGCATATTCCACAAAATAATGTAATCTATGAATGTTCAGTTGATGATCTTGTTAGAAGCACTGTGAACAAGATAGGCCGTACCCATATGCAGAGAAAGTATGAATTTCAGTAATGATAAATTACTGTCCTCTCACTGGTGGAAGGAGTTAGATTTAATCAATCTGCTTCCAAATAACTGGCTAGTCTTCTTAGGGCATGCCATATTGAGGGCTAAATGTCAGTTTCTGTTAAATGTCAGTCTCTGCTGCTAGAATGTAGGTCCCTCAGCATCAGGATAGCCGGAGCAGCCTTGGAAAAAGGAGTTCTATTCTTTTGAACAAATGTATAGCCTCTATCACTGTTACCATAACTTCTGTGTTAGGTTTATATTCATGAACCTAACACAGAATCCCAGAGTGGTCACAGATACTAGCTGGAAGACATGTAAGAAATATTCTTCCATTTGGTTGTTTAGTTCCCCTAAGCAACAAGGTTTTTTGCTGGATCTTAACATGAAGTCTAAAGATCTGAACCCTCTGTGTCTACTCCCACATGTTCATCTACATGCTTTGTACCCACATATTTGAATGTGAAATTATGAGTTAGTTCCGTTTAGACCCACAATCAACCAAGCTCAACCACCTTCTCTGTCCTAGAATCAGAGTATTTAAAAGCTTTGGCCACTTCTCTCTCCATACACAACAAACGTCTTAAGTTACTCTGGATATTGGAAAGATTTCTCTTCACTAATCTTCAAGGCATCCTTGAGTACAGTTGTAGCTAAAGCCAAAATACTTTGCTAACCCGGTTGTGTAGCAGGTCCTTGGTTAGGTTTCCTCTTTTCTGTCAGTTCATTGTAGAAAATCCAGGATGAGTATATGAGTATACCAGATGAGAGCCATGTGTTCAACAGAAGCAGGGGCTAGGGATTCTGGGCTACCTGTCCATGTAATTTATGCCCTCTGGATCAGCACTGGCTGATGTTGAATGTTATAATTCAGTTATGCTTTGGATTGCTGCTCAGGCCATATGGCTATTTGATTCATTGCTTTTGTAACATTCATATCATGATGGAGTAGTTCCAGTCATAAAGTCTTCTGATTCTCTGTAGTCAACAGGCTCTTCATTCCTTCTAGGATAAATAGTTCTCTGTTGTGGAGGCCATGACCTTTTATGCTATGATTATTCTATTGGGCCTTGCCAGGCATTTTTACTCAGCATGCTAGTGCTATCCTGCCATTTCTTGGCTGTGTCAAATAGCTCCAGTATGCAGGTAGATTTAAGCAGTATGGAGCTGCTGAGGAGTCGTCCTGCTTTAGGACCAACTCAAAATTTGCAGATTTTTGAGTCACTCATTAATATTTTTGAACAATATACTCATCCAGTGTTTCAGGTATTTCTTCCATCATCTGATAAAAGGATCAGCAAACTCTGGGTTTCTTTCTTAGTGTTATGGGCTACAACATGCACAAATGTGTTTTTATCTTAAGGGAATATCCTGTCATGCCTCATATGATTGGATACCTAAAAATTCATAAATGCGATAGGTCCCTCAGTTGTCATGCCCTTTATCTCTTACCATCAGGCATACTTCTGTTTTACTTTTTCATCTAGAATACTTGAAATTCCTGCCTGTCATATCCAGTGAGAATCAACTATTATGTGAACTTATGTGCACTTTTTTATGATGACAAAATGGTCAAGTTTATGGCAGACCATATTATTACAGAAAAAGGATGGCTTATAAAAACTGTAAGATAAGATTGTGAATGTAAATACCTCTCCCCACCACATGAAATTCAATTATTTTTGGTCATACTTATTGTTGGAGGCTGAAAACAACAACAACAACAACAACAACAACCACAAACCCTGAAACAAAGAATACCTAACTTGGCGGATAATGTACTAAATGCCAAGTGTCAGAGGCTCTCTGACAATCAAGACACCTCAAACATCAAAACATCTTGTGTCCCTGCTACCACTTGATTAAATTTTAGATAGTTCAACTACAAATGCCATGATTCATTCCCCCCCCCCTTAGGATCAAGCAGGTAATTGATGTAGAAAATAACAGGATATACCTTCTGCCTTTTTAAAAATTTGAAGATGGCATTAAACTTTGCAACTTCTGATTCACTCTCTTGGCTGGGGCCTGGGACTTCAGGGGATTTCATTGGGCTCTTCCTCCTACTATGACTATTAACTCCAAAACCAAGCAACCCATGTGAGTGCTTTCTTAGTTGTTAAATGTATGTGTCCTAGTTATACACTGGAAGATTGGGAACGTAACATTAAATTGGGTCTCTGAATGCACTAAACCCACTATATACATGGCTCCTCATCCTCCAGCTATTGATTCAAATATGCTTTCTACGGTACAACTAAATACTCTTAATAAGCTCATTCTAAATCTGTATTGCTAAAGATGAATCTTCTTCTAAGCAGCAATATAATCTACAAGGCTTTGCTTGGTATAGATTAGCGTGCAAAATGTTTCATTTTCCCTTGCTGACTTCTCTATTTTTCTCACCCAGGGCACTAGTTAACAATAATCTATTTGATAATGCCCACCACTTGGATATATAAAGATCCAAGAGAAGTTTATTTTTATTTTTAATTCTATTTTAATTAAGCCCCTAGTGATATTTGTATTAGCTTAATAACAGCTTAATAACAATAATTTGATCATTACATCTCAGTTAGAAAACATTAAAAATAACAATAATTCATAATTTTATCCATCAGAGATAGTTTAATAATTTAGCATATTTCTTTCTAATTATTTTTCAACTATATTTAACGGGTCTCTATGTATGCATATATGCACGTTTGTATACGTCTGGTCTCTTCTACCACTGATTTGTATAAATATATAGAAGCAAAATTTTTATTCTGAAATCATTTAGATTGACAAAAAAGATAGTAGAGTTTTCATATTCCCTGTACCTAGTTTCTCCTATTGTTAATTTCATATATCATTATAAATTTATCAAAACTACTGAACCAATATTAATACACCATTATTATCTGGTTTATTAATAATATTTCATAATTTTTAACTTACTGTATTGTTCACTGCTCCAGTATCTCTTCTAGGAATACCACATTACATTTAGTCATTATGTCTCCATAGGCCCCTCATTTCAGACTTTATTTTTTATTTAACTTGGCCCATTTCAGAATAACTTGTCAGGTGTTTTGTAAACTGTCCCCAAACCTGAGTTGGATGACAACATAAATATTTTATTTTTATTACTATAATTATAAATAATTTATATTTGTTTCTCTTGAATTCTGCTATGATATTGTCTGTTCATGAACTTTCTCATTTACTTTATACTGCTTTTTTTCTTGTAAACTACTGTATAAATTTACTTGTTTTTTAAACTTTGCCTTTTAAAAATAAAAAAATTTACAATAATTTTAGGTTTATAAAAAAGTTGCAAAAATAATGCAGAGATATTTGGCATTCTCCCTCACTTCTCCATGCTGTTGACATTACATAACAGGGTACATTAATCAAAAGTAAGAAATGAGCATTAGAATATTCCTAACTCCAGACTTTATTCAAATTCCACTGAATAGTCATGTCTCCAGAGCCTTCTCTAGTCTTTTACATTTCCTTAGTTTTTCTCTTATGTTTTATTTAATATTATTTCTCAAGTTCTTTGGAGCAAATAAATTATGTTCCTTACACATGGTATTTTACGTAAATCTCTGTATGAGAAGTGTGATAAGATGAAATCATTGTTCTTATGTTTTTTGTTGTTGTTGTTGCTATTTCTTGGGCCGCTCCCGCGGCATATGGAGGTTCCCAGGCTAGGGGTCGAATCGGAGCTGTAGCCACCGGCCTACGCCAGAGCCACAGCAACGCAGGATCCGAGCCGCGTCTGCAACCTACACCACAGCTCAGGGCAACGCCGGATCGTTAACCCACTGAGCGAGGGCAGGGACAGAACCCGCAACCTCATGGTTCCTAGTCGGATTCGTTAACCACTGCGCCACGACGGGAACTCCTGTTCTTATGTTAAATTAACTTAATATTTTGTGTTTTTACTTCTGTTTTGTTTTTAGTAGTTGCAACTAAATAAATTATATGTAGTAGAGTTTTTATTTCTCTTTAATCACTGTTTCTATACATGCTATGCTTAATTTCTCCGTCCAATGCCTTTATGGTACCTTGATCAGAGTTTGTGATTTGCCAGGCACTTCATGTTTTACAAGCTCAGTCCAGCCTAAAGTTCAATTTCCATCTTAATTTGAAGCTCACATCTTCCTTACATTCCTCTGTGAAGACTTGACCTTGGAACTTGAATGTGGAGTAGGGAAACACACACACAGGGCTACTGTCCAGAGCCAAGTTAATCCTTTTTATCTCTTCTCCAAAACTTAGATGTCTGAATGCAAAGAGCCAAATTCTATGTGGACTTTCACTAACTGGCCATTCAATGATGCTCTTTCTTTTGAGTGTTGCTGATTGCCAGGCCAAGAATGACTCGTCATCAATGTACTTGGTATGGTTGATGCTCAAATATTCACTCCTTCTTGGGGAAACCATTTTTTAGACAGCCCTTTGGAGTTACTCCTTCTGGTTTCCTGCACTCTCTGCTTTTTCTTCCACCCCCTAACTCATGGCTTGATCTTAGGCTCTGACACAAACCCACTTGCTTTTTTGATCCCTTCAAATAGCATGCAGTTCTTCTGAGTGAATCTGGGTAGGGTAACCCAAGTCCAGCAAATATGGATAGCATCCTCCTAGACATAACAAAACATGGGAATTTAAGCTGCTTATTTTTTGTGCCCTGTCTCAGTTCTGTCACCTTTGCCTATATTTTTGTAGGTGATTATGAAGGTTGTTTATGATGCAGTTTGTTAATGCAGGCACTGATTAATCATCAAGTCACTGCCTAAGAAGATGTCCAACTGGGCAATAAAAGGATATTGCTCTTGTTCTCCTCCTCCTCCTTCTTCTTTTCCCACTGTTCACACTCCTTGTTCTTCTCTTTCTGACACTACACTCTCATATGCAACACCTCATCAAAAACAAACAAACAAAAATACCAGCCCTGGGATAAATGTTAGACTTTTCTAAGTTGGGTTGACTGCCATCTTGAACAATATCAGTATTCTCTTCGGAAAGAAACAGATCATGAACATGGAGAATACAAACAGCATGGTCTGTCAGGTACATATTCATATCTGACCCTCAAGTCCACAATGAGAGGAAATTCAAGGTCATACAATATGTTAAATACAACTAGAGGGAACTTAGGATGTTTGGTGAGATAATTCATAGTTAACCTAGAGAATGTACTTAGAATTTACATAGTAAAACATACTAAAAAATCACAGCTATCAGAATTAGAAAAACTATGTTCTGTTCTAAGCATCAAAAATAATTAGCTCGCTCTTAATAAGACTACTTAAATTTTTCTTCTTCAATTTTCTCACCTGCCTGTTCACTAGAAAAGTATTAAATTCCATTTCTTATGTGAAACTGCAATGAAGTAACAGTAATGGTAATGATCACTGACATCAATATCATTTATTGAAGACTTAAATTCGAGCAAGCTCCCACTAAAACAAATAAATACTAGGTATAAATATAAAACAAATATTGTACATATATGTATGTATTCAACATTATGAATATTTACTCATATATTCACTTGTTTTCTAATAATAGCTTCTCATTTATTTCTCCACTTGCTATAATCTTTTGGAAAACACTGGTTTCTTTTAAATATTGGTACTGTAGGCAATTTAAATTGTCATTATTACAACCCACATATTAAGATAAGCACTTTAGACCTTTAGGCAGGAAGAAGTAAACTAAGTATAATGGTCCTTGAGGCTCTAGATATTTATTACTGCTCCTTTTTAAAATCACAGTGCAAGATGACAAATAGGCCTCATGCACAGAAAACATATATTTAAAATAAACCTTTTAATTGAATTAGTTCATAGTTCCAAATAAACCATTTCATTTGAAATATGATCACAATTACCCTAGCACTCGGTTCTTAATACATCAGCAAAGAGTCAACTGAGAGAGTAAGCAGCATGACACTGAAGGATTTAATTATTTTCATTTAATGATACTTCTATAAGGGGACTCGGTGGAATCTATCCTTGTTATCTCTGCCAATTTCTATATTGGTTCAAAATGAATACACTGAGAGTGAGAGTATTTGATTTAATTTGCCAGAGGTAGTGGTGAGCCCAGCAGCTAAAATTATGGAGATACACTTTGACATATGTGATCTGAGGACAAGTTGGTTGTGACATCTATTACTGCTTCAGATGATCTGGCTGGCTGAGTGCCTCGTCTGCAGTCACCACTCTATTTGCTTCTTTCATAAAATGAAGTATTTAATTTGACATGAAAACTTCAGCTAGAAGAAGATCTATTTTCACAGTTAGAATTTTCAAACAAAAGTACCCTTCTTGACCTCAGAGAATCTTTACTATGACTTCTAAGACATTCTTCAAGTAAAATTTGAATTGAAATTAACATATACAGCCATTTAATAATATATAATTGGCTCTCATTTCATTTTACTCTTCTTTGGGTAGTCAGGTGCCAAAGAAGCCTATATATTTCAAGCATAATAATAACAATAATTTTTAAACGCCTCAATGAGTATTTCTGTTCTCAAAGTATTATTTTATACTTTTCCACTTTAGCATAATTACAGATTTATCCATTAGCCTTCAAAGCAAATGTGAGGAAACATGTCTATGTCTGGACTGAATCTTAAGTTTGGCATTATTGCTGCCATCAAAGTCTGTTTTTCTAAGCTATACCATCGGAGTGCCAGAATTAAGCTGAATGGTGCTCAAAGTTCACTGTGTACCTAGAGCTCCCTATCTGTGCTAGCCCCTATCACCCCCAAGACATCCTTAATCTTAATGTTTCTTCATGTTTTACGAACATGATTTTTTTTCAAAGCTCTTTAGTACAAACTCTGACACAGGCAGAAATAATTAAACTCTCAGGAATAATGGGTATAAGGTCTCTGCCTACTTCTAATTATCGGAAATTCTTCATCACTTGCAAGACAAATGCTTCTCCATTTATCTCTACATGTTAGTCTAATTCCTCCTTCTATACTCTATGTGAACAAGCAGACTCGACATACAGTTTCTCACATAATTTCTCAAGTATTTCAGTGCATCTAAATTGCCAATATTATATTTTTAAATTTTTTTTGTGTAAGAAATATATCAAAGTAAAACTGAATTAACTGCTCCAAAATAAAACAGAAAATTAATTAACCTATATATTTAAAATAGATTGATAAAAAGACTTAATGATCACTTTGAAGATTTTTCTAGAAGAAAGATGAAATAAAAGATATATCTGTAGTATATTGACAGAAAACTATAAAGTGAACTTATTCTTTAATTTTAAATGTAAACATTCCGTAATATTGCTGAAAAAGGCAATTTTTTATTGTTAAGAATTCACTGGTACTTCTACTGGTACAATCTGAAATATAAATTAAGAAAAGAAAATAATCCTATTTATAATCACACTTGAAAAGCTTAAAATATACTGGAACGAATCTAACTAAGGAGGTAAGATATATGTACTTGGAAAATTATAAGACACTGCTGAAAGAAACTGAAAACTACATAAACAGATGGAAGTGTATGCCACGGTGATGGATTAAAAACATTAGTATTGTCAAAATGTCCATGCTAACCAAGACAATCTATAGATTCAGTGTAATACCTATCAAAATACCAATGGCATTTTTTCACATAATTAGAACAAATAATTCTAAATTTTATATGGACACACAAAAAACCCTGAATTAGTAAAAACATCTTGAGAAAGAAATACAAAGCTGGAAGTATCATAGTCTCTAATTTTTTAAATAAAAAGCTACAATAATCAAAACATTATGGTAATGGCACAAAAACAGATACTAGACCAATGCAACAGAATAGTCCAGAAATTAACCTACACTTACATGGGTCATTAACCTACAACAAAAGAGGCAAGAATATAAAATGAGGAAAAGACAGACTTTGAATAAATGGTGTTGGGAAAACTGGACAGCTATATATAAAAGAATAAAACTGAACTACATTCCCACAGCATACACATAAGTAAATGCAAAGTGGAAGAGTTAAATGTAAGACCTAAAATCATAAAATTTCTAGAAGAAAACATAAGCACTTTGAGGGCTACATCGCCTCATGCAAGAGAAATAAGAGCAAAAACAAACAAAAAAAAAAGGCAATGCCTATAAGAAGCTTTTACATGGAGTTCCTATTGTTCCTCAGTGTGTTAAGGATCTATTGTTGCCACAAGCTGCAGTATAAGCCAAAGATGTGACTTGGATCTGGTGTTGCCATGGCTGTGGCATAGGCCGCAGGTCCAATTCAACCTCTGGTCCAGGAACTTCCATGTGTTGCAGGTGCAGCCATAAGAAAAACAAACAAACAAAAAAGGACACCAGCAATAAAACAAGAAGGTGACATACTGAATGAGATAAGGTATCAGAAAATGATCCATAAGGAGTTAAAATCCAAAATATACAAAGAATTCATATAATTCAACATTAAAGGAATTTAAATGGATCTGAACAGACATTTTTTTCCAAAGAAGACATACAGATGGTCAAGAGGCACATGAAAATATGCTCAACATTACTAATCATCAGGAAAATGCAAATCAATACCATAAGAAGATATGACCTCACACATGTCAGAATAGCTATTAGCATAAAGACAACAAACAAGAAGTGAAGTGTTGGCAAGGATGCAGAAAAAAAGCAACTCTAGTATACTGTTTGTGGTAATGTAAATTGTTGTAGCCACTATAGAAAACATGATGGAGAATCCTCAAAAAATTAAAAATAGAACAACCATATGATCCAGCAATTTCACTCCTGGATATTTAAAAAAAAAACCCAAAACACTAATTTGAAAATATATATGCAGTTCTTTGTTCACTGTGGCATTATTCACAATAGCCAATATATGGAAGGAAACCAAGTGCCCATCAACAGATAAATGGTAAGGAGGATATGGTATATATATATACACATACCACACACATACATATACATACACACATAACAGAATATTGCTCAACCATAAAAAAGAAAGTAATCTTTCCATCTGCAACAACATGGATGGACCTAGAGGATATTATGCTAAATGATAGTCGGATGGAGAAAAACAAATATTGTATGATTTCACTTACATGTGGAATCTAAATACCAAAACAAATGAACGAACACAACAAAACAGACTGAGTCATATAGACAGAGAACAAGCAGGTGGTTGCCATAGGGGAGAGGGTAGAGAAAGGGAGAGAAATAAGAGAGGAAAATTAAGAGGTAGATACTAAATAAATGAGTCAGAGGTATATACATTGTGGGGGATATAGTCAATATCTCTGAATGGTGACAGGTTAATTATACTTCAAAAACAAACAAACTCATAGAAAAAGAAATCAGATTTGCAGTTGCCAGAGGCAGGGGCTGGGAGGATTTTGAATTCAATGAAGGCAGTCAAAATGTACAAACTTCCCCTTAGCAGTAGGTACTAGGGATGTAAGGTAAAACATGATAAGATTAACACTGCTATGCATAATATAGGAAAGTTGTTAAGAGAGTAAATCCTGAGTTCTCATCAAAGGGAAGAATTTTTTTCTATTTCTTTGATTTTGAATCTGTATAAGATGACATATTAAACTTATTATGGCAATCATGTCATGGTTATGAATATAAAACTATTACATTGTACACCTTACACTTATACAGTGCTATATGTTGATTATATCTCAAGAAAATTAGAAGAAAAAAAGTTACTGGTAGACAACAGAAAAGTGCTGTCTCTCTCATTTTATTGATATGAGAAGGTAAATTACTGAACTCAAAGGAAAAGACTGTCATTTTATCAACCAGATAAACCTGGGAAAATGTACAGACTCTACTCTCTGAAAAATCATATTTCCTACTGCTGGTTCTACATACATATTCAGAAAAGACACATGCACCACAGTGTTCATAGTAGCCCTATTTATAATAGCCGAGACATAGAAATAATCCATGTTCCCATCAATTGGCAATTGGTTTAAGATGTGATATATAAATGCAATGAAATGTTATTCAGTCATAAAAAAGAATTAAATATTGCCATTTGCAGCAACATGGCTGGATCTAGAGAAGTTAATATCAAGTGAAATAGGTTAGAAAAAGACAAATATTATATTATATGTCCTCTATGTGGAATCTAAAAGATAATATAAATTAATCTTACACAAAATAGAAACAGACTCATATTTTATAAAACAAACTTATGGTTACCAAAGGGAAAAAGGAAGGTGGAGGGACAAATTAGGAGTATGGGATTAATAGAGGCAAACTACTATATATAAAATATATAAGCATCAAAAGGAACTATATTCAAAATTTTGTAATAACCTACAATGGAAAATAATCTGAAAAATATGTGTATACATACACATTTATAACTGAAACACGTTGCTGTATACCTTTATAAATCAACTATTCTTAATTTTTAAAAGGAAAAGACCATCATTTTATCGAGTTAAACCTATAAAAATGTATAGACTATTTTCTGAATAGTCAGATTTATGTTTCTGTAATATTTGTCAATTTGGAAAATACACTCTTGCTATGTTGTCTTAACATTTGATCCATCCAATTTAGAAAAAAAGAAAGGCAGTTGCAAAAGATGTATGTGTGTGTGTGTGTGTTTGTATGCACAGATACATAGAAGTCTAATGGACACTTAAACAGCTCCAGGGTTGGGGTGCTGACTCCTGCAGCAGTCAAAAAAGTGGGTATAATATTACAGTTGGCCCTCTATATCTGTGGTCATCATCTGCAAATTCAACCAGCTGTGGATCATGTAATAACTCAGCGCACATTTAGTGAAAAAAAATCTGCCTATAAGTGGACCTGTGCAGGTCAAATCTATATTGTGAAAGGGTCAACTGGAAATTTAGAAAGGAAAACGCTCATCCACTTTTCCTAAATAGTAGCCTAATCCTAGACTAAATAATAAATAACGAAATAAAGAATACTCGTCATATGAAATATACCAATTTCTTTCAAGATAGCATTACCGGTTTCCTTAGTAATCACACTTGGATTTTTCATTTTTATAATAAAATGTACATAACTACCTTTTCAGATAATTTTCTAATATGTAAAATTATATTTGTAATTACTCTCTAATGTAAATGAATAGCAATTAATCAAATACATTACAATATTTCTGAAGATATAATATGCCTCTTCAGAACATAATTATTATTGAATTTGTGATCTTCAAATATTGGTAGTGTTTTAATTCCTGTAATACACTTGGAGAAAATAAATTAAAAGCATCCATAACCTCCTGGCTCATTCTGTTGGGTAACTTTAGTTATATTTTACATCTTAGAGTATTTTTACTTTGGATACCAATCAATATGGACTGATTCTCTTATTTTTTTTTCTTTTTCATTTTATGGATACCAGGATAACAGTTATTTTTGCTAGTAATGAGAATATAATTTTTCCAAAATTTGAACACATGCTTATTTACATATAAAAGAAGGTAAGCCTTAGTGTAAATATACTACAATAGTACATATAAATATATTATAGAAAAAGCAATGTGTCCAACTATAGTCATATACAAAAATAATATGTACAGTAATACAAATATCATTCTAAATTGTTGAATATATAAGTAAACAATTCCTGATAGGAAAATGAATGTAACCAAGTTACACATTAAAATAAATATGGAAATTATTGACTAATAAGCTGTACAACCAATACTTTTATCTTGCAAACCAGGTAAGAAGTGCTAACTCTGGAAGGCTGCTATGCTCACCACTGTAGAACCAACCCAAGTGCTAACTTTGGAAATTTTACAATATGACAAACAGTATTTGACCTGTTTTGAGAATAGGAAATTTTGACTCAGAGTTGTTATTTAATCTGCCCAATAACTCACAATTAGCAAATGATGGAGTCAAGAGTTGCACATGGGATCTTTTCTGATGAAGTACTCAAAACATTTTCCAACATGGAGAGTACTGGGAGGGCCTCTGGGGAAGCTGATAATTTTTTGAGGTACTACTGAGACTCTTCGATGAAATCAGAGAGTATAAATATAAGGCAGGGTGGAGTGTGAAAGGCTATTATTTTTATTTTTGAATTTTTTCAATTCACAATAGCTTATTTTTAATGAAGTATAGTTGAAATACAATGTTATTTTTATACAATGTTATATCAGTTGATGTATTATTGTTTTATTAGTTGATATGACTACTATATACATTATGAGATGATGACCATAGTAAGTTACTGTTTAACATTACTACAATATTATTGACAAATTCCTTATCCTATGTATTACAACACCATGATTTATTTTATTATTTTATTTTATTTTATTTTATTTTATTTTATTTTATTTTATTTTATTTTATTTTATTTTATTTTATTTTATTTTTTGTCTTTTTGCCTTCTCTAGGGCCACTTCTGCGGCATATGGAGGTTCCCAGGCTAGGGGTCTAATCGGAGCTGTAGCCACCGGCCTACACCTGAGCCACAGCAACATGGGATCCGAGCCACGTCTGCGACCTACACCACAGCTCACGGCAACGCCGGATCCTTAACCCACTGAGAAAGGCCAGGGATCAAACCCACAACCTCATGGTTCCCAGTAAGATTCGTTAACTACTGCGCCACGAGGGGAACTCCGGACACCATGATTTATTTTATAACTTAAGTTTGTGCTCTTTAATATCCTTCACCTATAAAACACATCCCTCTACCCTCCTCCCTCCTCTGACATCCATGAATGTGTTCTTTGTATCTATAAATCATTTTCTATTTTGCTTTGTTTGTTCTCTTGCTTTGCTTTTTAGATTCCACATATAAGTGAAATCATACAGGGTTTATCTCTCTCTGACTATTTCATTTAGCATAATACCCTCTAGGCCCATCCATCTTGTTGCAAACAAAGAGATTTCTTTTTTATTACTAATATTGCACTGTGTGGAATACATACACCCAAACCACATCTTTACTATCCGTTTATCAATTGAGGGACACAGGTTACAGGTTACTTATCCAATATCTTGGATATTGTAAATAATACTAATAAGAAAATATAGGTAAATGTATCTTTTCAAATTAGTGTTTTTTCTTTCAGATAAATATCCAGAAGTAGAATTGCTGGACCATATGGTAGTTATACTTTTAATTTTTTGAGGAACATACATACTGTTTAAATAGTGGCTGCAACAATTTACATTATCACCAAGAGTAACAAGGGTTCCTTTTCCTCCACGTCCTTGACAATACTTGTTATTTGTTGTCTTTATGATAAAGGCCATTCGGACAAGTGTGAAGTAATCTCTCATTGTGGTACTGATTTGTATTTCCCTTATGATTAGTGGTGTTGGGTATTTTTTCATGTGCCTGTATAGCTTCTTTGGAAAAATATCTGTTCAGATCTTCTGCCCATTTTTAAAATCAGATTGTCTGAATTTTTTGATATTAAGTTTATGAATTATTTATATATTTGAATATTAATCCCTTTTTAGATACAAGATTTGCAAATATCTTCTATTCAGTAGGTTGACTTTTTATTTTATTGCTGGTTTCCTTCATTGTGCAAAAACTTTTTAGTTTGATGTAGTCCCACTTATTTATTTTTGCTTTTGTTTCCCTTGCATGAGGTGACATATAAAAAATAAATTACTAAGACCAATGTCCAAGAGCTGAATGCCTATTTTCTTCCTGGAGTTTTATAGGTTATGGTCTCACATTCAAGCTCTTAATTCATTTTAAGCTTATTTTTGTGTACAGTTAAAGATAGTGGCATGGATTCCTTCTTTTGCAGGGAGCTACCCAGATTTTCTCCATTTACATTCCTGCCTACATTGATGTACAATAACTGACCACTGATCTGCATACCTGCTTTTGTTCCCATACAATACTGTTTTAATCACCATAGCTTTTGTTCTTTCTCAAGGATTCTTTGGCTATTTGGGGGTCTTTAATGGTTCCATGCAAATTTGATGATTATTTCTTCCAGTTCTATAGAAAATGTCATGAGTACTTTAAGAGGGATTGCAATGAATCTACAGATTATTTTGGGCAGTATACACATTTTAATATTAATTCTTCCAAAACATGAGCATGCAGTATATTTCCATTTATTTGTGTAATCTTTAATTTCTTTCATTAAATGACTTACAGTTTTCAGAGTAAAGGTCTTTTACCCCCTTGGTTATATGATTCCTACACATTTTATTCTTCTTGGTGCAATTTTAAATGGGATTGTTTCATAAATTTATCTTTCTTATAGTTAGTTACTAGTGTATAGAAATGCAACAGATTTCTGAGTATTAATTTTGTATCTTGCAAATTTACCAAATTAATTTATTACTTCTAATATATCTTTGGTAGAATATTTAGCATCTCCTATATATAGTGTCGTGTAATCTGCAAACAGTGACCCTATTATTTCTTCCCTCCCAATTTGGCTGACTTTTTTTTCTTGTCTAAGTAATGTAGCTAAAACTTCCAACACTATGTTAAATAAGACTGGCAAGACAGGCAAGAGTACACATTCTTGAATTTGTCCTGATTTTAGACAAAAGCTTTTAGCTTTACACCACTGACTATGGGGTTAGCTGCCAGTCTGTCATACATACTGTTTAATGTACCACCTCTATATCCACTTTGTTGATTTTTTAAAAATAATGCCTGGGTATTTAATTTTGTAAAATGCTTTTCCTGCCTCTATTGAAATGATATGGTTTTTTATCCTTTATTTTGTTCAAGTTGTTTGTCATGTTAATTGATTTGCTAATGTTGAGCCATCCTTGCATTGCTGGAGTAAACCCCATCCACTCATGATATAGGATTTTTTCAATCTTCCATTGAATTTTGTTTGCCAATAGTTTGTCGAGACTTTTGCAGCTATGTTCATCAAATACGTTGGCCTGTAATTTTCTCTTTTTTGTAGTCTTTGGCTGATTTCAATATCAGGGTAATGCTGACATGTAGGTTGACTACAGAAGTTTTCCTCTCTTCTTGAATTTTTTTGGAATAGTTTGAGAAAAATAGGTATTAACTCATCTTTATTTTTTTCAATTTTGGGTCTTTTTAGGGCTGCACCCGCAGCATATGGAGGTCCCCAGTCTAGGGGTCCAATTGGAGCTGTAGCTGCTGGTCTACGCCAGAGCCACAGCAACACAGGATCCAAGGGACATCTGTGACCTACACCACAGCTCAGGACAATGCTGGATCCTTAACCGACTGAGTGAGGCCAGGGATCAAATCCACACTCTCATGGATGCTTGTTGGGTTTGTTAACTACTGAGCCACAATGAGAACTCCTTAACTCAGCTTTAAATGTTTGGTAGAATTTACCTATAAAGTTGTCTGGTCTGGCTCTTGTTTGTTGGGAGTTTTCTTGACTTTTCATTCAATTTCATTATTGCTATTCATTATAATTAGATTTTCTATTTATTCCTGATTCAGTCTTTTAAGATTGTAAGTTTTTAGGAATCTATCCACTTATTATAGGTTTTCCAATTTGTTAGCATATAATTGTTTATAAAAGTCCCTTATGAATCTTTTTATTTATGTAGTATCAATAGCAAATTCTCCTCTTTAAATTCTAATTTTATTTATTGGAGACCTATTTTTTTTCTTGATGAGTCTGGCTAATGGTTTATCAATTTTATCTTTTCAAAATAATTAGCTCTTAGTTTCACTGATCTTTTCTATTGTATTTAAGTTTTCTTTTGATACCTGTAAGATTCTCTCTTTATATTTAACATTTTAATAATAATGTGCCTTGGTGTGGGTTCTTTGGGGTTCATCTTGTTTAGGATTTTCTTTGCTTCCTAAACTTGGTTATCTGTTTCCTTCACCAGTTTGGGGAATGTTTCGGCCATTATTTCTTCAAATATTTTCCTGTCCTTTTCTCTCTTTCTGGGACCCATATAACATGAATGTTAATACCCTTCATGTTGTCCTAGAGATCCAGCTATGCTCATTTGGAGAGCTTATTTTTAAGTTTTGCTGTTCCAATTGGGTTATTTCCACTACTTTGTCTTTTAGACCACTTATTCATTCTTCTGCTTCATCTAATCTACTTCTGACTCCATCCAGTGTATTTTTCATTTCAGTTACCGTATTCTTCAGCCCTTGCTGGTTTGTTTGTTTTTTAATATATTCTATTTATGAAGAATTCACTGAGTTCAATTCTTCTGAGTTTGGCAAACATTCCTTTGCATTCCTTGCATTCCTTTGGATTCCTTCATTGCAAAGTAAATTATTTATCTCTAGGTTAATTCTTTTTTTGAGGGTTTTGTCCTCTTTCTTTTGGGACACATTCCTTTATCTCATCATTTTGCCTTATTATCTATGTTTATTTCTATGTATTAGGTAGATAAGGTATGTCTCTTGGCCTTGAAAGAGTGATCTAATGTAGAAGGTTTCCTGTGAAGCCTAGAAGAGCAATTACCTCTAGGAAACCAAGCTAGGGGTTGAATAGGAGCTGTTGGTGCCAGCCTATGCCAAAGTCACAGCAATGCCAGATCTGAGCCACATCTGAGACCTATGCTGCAGCTTGTGGCATTGCCAGATCATTAACCCACTGAGAGAGGCCAGCGTTTGAACCCGCATTCTCATGGATACTACTCTAGTTCTTAACCCACTGAGCTACAATGGGAACTCCCCAGGAGAAAGTTCTTATATGTTTTCTTTAGGTTCATTGTTGACATTCTAATGAAAATGGTGGTAAAATAATCAGAAAATCCTCTTTCATAACAACCTGAATAGTTGTTATCATCTCCACAATGTAGTTTTTTGTATTAGAACATGAATATCAAATCTCCAGTCTATGTACACCCTTTTATAATACATGTTAGTCTCCACATTCCTTTTATAATTCACCTTACCTATCATCAGATGAAAATTTTGAGTAGGGTAGGGAAAAGAGAAAAGCAAATTTATAGTAAATAATCTTGTGTCACTAAGATTCATAACTTTCAAATTTTTGGAGAGAGTATACAAGAAAACTAACTTGCAGAGGAAGTGCTGTATTTGTCCTATAGTACAAGAAATATGATTTCCATATTTTTCCTTAATAATTTGACATTTTCCATAAATTCTCTAAATAATTTACATAATTTATGGTATTTTTCTAACATATAAAATTAATATAATTTCCTAATATACAAAATATATCCTGACATTTTAGTGTACAAAAGGAATATCATTTCTAGAATGCTAAAAGTTATTGTTCCTAAGAGCATAATCTGAGAAGAAATCACCTTCCATTTGAATCCATTTTTTTAAAAACAACAGTCAATATACTACTTGTAACTCTAATTTTAAGTCTTGCCAAGAAATTTTATCATTGGTGACAATGGGAAGCTTAAATAATATTGAATAAGTTTTTTAAATCTTATTATTTTCAAAATTAATCTTGGAAATTATGTTCTACAAATTATGTTCTTGTGGATCTATTTCCCACAGAAACAAATGAACAATCAATACTAGTAGCAGCAGTAATTATCACCAGTAGTAGATCAAAATATTTAAAATATTTATACATCTTTATACACCTTCACAATTTTAATCCTTCCTTAGTAGATTACATTTTTCTGATTAAGTACACAATAAATGTTAATGTTTGTTAATGGCTCAAATTTTTTAACTTGAAATATGTTGTTCTGGGAGTTCCCACTGGAGCTCAGTGGTAGAAAACCAGACCAGTATCCATGAGGATGTGGGTTTGATTCCTGGGCTTGCTCAGTGGGTTAAGGATCCGGTGTTGCCATGATCTGTGGTGTAGATCACAGAGGCAGCTTAGACTCTGTGTTGCTGTGGCTGTGGCGTAGTCTAGCAGCTGCAGCTCTGACTTGAACCCCTAGCTTGGGAACTTCCATATGCCACAGTGTGGCCCCTAAAAAGCAAAAAAAAAAAAAAAAAATGCTCTTCATATAAAGATGCTCAAAATTGATTAAATATCAAAGAGAGTTTGATAATCTTTTTTGATAAAACAGCCAAATATAAAATAATATTCTGGAAATTTCTTTTGTTTAAAGTGGCATTTAATTTTAAAATAAGTCTTCTTTTGAAAATAATTTTTGTGGTTTTTTTTGCAATATGACACTTGCCAACTCTGCATTCCTACTCTTATATATACCGTGCCACGTGATTAATTGGGAAAATATCATGCAACAAAGTGTTATAAGAATATAGATGCCGTTAAAGTTCTAATATATGCCATGGATGCTCCTACTCCTTCACAAACAATATGCTTACCTTTAATTTATTGTATATCTTCATCAAGAGAAGTCTTTTCCAGAAGGAGAGGTCAGGATGGTGAGGTATGAAGAGCCTCAGCTCATTTCCTCCCACAGACACAAACTACACTATGTATAGAACATCTTTTTGAGAACAACCTGAAGACAAGCAGAATACCTCTTCTACAACCAAGAATATAAAGAAAAATCCAAACTGAGATGGCTGGGAGGGCTATCTCAGTCTAGTCAGCACCCACATCCCTGAAGCGATGACCCAGAAGTGGGAAGGGATATCACAAACACAAAGTCTTGGAGTTCCTATTGTGGCTTAGTAGGAATGAATCTGACTAGCATCCATGAGGACACAGGTTTGACCCCTGGCCTCACTCAGTGGGTTAAGGATCTGGTGTTGCCGTGAGCTGTGGTGTAGGTCGCAGATGCAGCTCAGATCTGGCTTGCTGTGGCTGAGGCATAGGCCAGTGGCTACAGGTTCGATTTGACCCCTGGCCTAGGAACCTCCATAGGCCACAGGTGTGACCCTGAAAAGAAAAGAAAAAAAAAAAAGAGCATTCTCCTGGAGGGTGGACAGTAGGCATCATCTACATGATTCATTATGCTTGATTATGGTAAGATGAGATTGCATCCTTTTTAATTTGGTGATATCTGAGGAATGAGAAGGGAAAAAGTAAAAAGAGAGAGAGGGAAAAGGAGATCTGAATGTGTCTCATCTTCCACCTACATAGTCTTTAGCATAAAGAAGGGGATTTATGTTATATCAGGCAAGGTGCTACAAGGGCAATGATAAGAGGGAGAGTGAACTGACTCTGCTCTCTAAGCTAGCACCAGGGAAGTGGATATCCGGAAGGCTTCCACATAATAATAAGGTGCACAGACAATGCCATAAAACCTTAGCTGCTTAATGTTCTTAAGTATAAGGAGTAATGAGCCTTTTAGATCCAATGAATTTAGAATTAAGAACTACTGCACAAGCAACATGGCCCACATTGGCATAATTGTGATAAAAACGCTGAGCAAAAAACTAGTGAGTCAGATGGAAAATTTTGTGGGACTTAAGGTTTGTTTTCACCAAGAATGGATAAGAAGCTGAGTTACGTATGCCAAAGAGTGTTCCAGGCTATGCCTTCTGGATGTGATTATTATTAATAGCAACTCCTTACGGTCAAAGTACTCCATTTTGAATAGCAAGTCAGATGACCACCACAGATAGTTAATATTCTCCAAGGGCTTTGCCATTGAAATTATAAAAGTAGAAAGAGGAAAAGAATGCTGAGTAACTATATGAAATTATCTAATAGATACAAAAAGTTACTTAAAAGAACTATAAAAAATATATAATTTTTGAACTTTGTATAAGAGAGTTTCTTTATTTTTCTCCCTCTTCCATACATATGTTCTCTTGATTCAGACTATATTAATCTATAGCTTAACTATAGAAATTATGCTTTCCAGCACATAAGTATTATAGTAGGAAATAAATTTTGCAATGTCACTGCACTGCACTATTTATAAGATTTAAAGATAATGGAATGAGATTGTATTTTTACATATTTTAAAATATGCATGGGGAACTGAAAAGTTACTCATGAAGTAGTTTCAAAGATATATGCCCCCTCATTTGAAATACAGAATAAACATTAATTCCATTTGTTTTCATTTTCCTACTCATTGTGTCCTTCATACCGGCTTTATGGTTTCTGGAGCTAATATGAGTTTTGCTCTTTGCTATTACTACAAATAAATTATATTTTACATTTGTATATTGTTAAATGTAGCTACTTACAAATAGAGCACATGTTTCAACCTAAAGATGGAGATAATTAGTCTTTCACCTGTATATTGGTATATACATTCCTAGTTAAATCTGAAGAAAAACTGACAATCAAATTACAGAGGAAATTAAAATGCATTAAGTATGCTTTGCAATTATTTTAAAGAAAAAAGATTTTTGTTCAAATACAGAAGGTAACAAATGTTTCTAAATGTGTGATAATCCAATATATTCTGCAAAGCTGTGTTAAAATTATTCTTTTGGAATTATTAAATGTATACTAATGCCTCCAAGGTATAATATTATTTCAGCGTTATTTTTACCAGACAAGACATGAGATGGCAAGAAAGTCCTTTCACTTTCAGGGGTAATTTTAACATTTTTATAAGCAACTGAGTCATAGAAGACATTTGCCAGCTTAAGATAAATGTTACAGTGACCTTGATAAAATATCAATGCCAACAGAAGAAAGCCATCATATGATAAAGGTAAATGTGTGTGTGTGTGTGTATGTGTGAGGGTAGGGGTGTGTGTGTGTACATATATTATACATATATATGTGTATATATACACACATATATGTATAAATATATACACATACATGTATACATGTATGTTTACATGTATGTATATGTATATATGTATGCACATATATACATATATTATACATATATGTGTGTGTATATATACATATATATAAGGAATATATATCTATAAATATTATTTTACCTCAAAAACTGTTCCATTTATAATTTTAATCCAACACACAAAGTAGGAAATATAAAATGTTTTTTAAAAGTTTACATTTGAAAAGCATCTTTTAAAATTTTTAAATCCTATAAATCTGTATTGTTTTTTGAAATTATCATAAGTGAATAATTGCTATTCAACTAAAATATGGCTATTGATTAATTATAATCCAAAAGCAAAGGATTTGGGGCAATATTTCGGGGGAGGATTTTAAAATCTTATACCAACTATATCTTTATATATCCCCCACCCATATATTTTTAAATGATTTATTTATAAATTACACAGCTGTTGAACTCTACATAGACTCTTATGTATAATGAGATTAAATAGGTATAAATTTTATATTTAAATTATAGATTGGATCAGATTAGATACTTTAGTGAAGAATAACTTTAAGTGATATTACCTAAGTGAACATAGGACAAAGAGGATTTTTACAAAGGCTGTGAAAATACTCTATGATACTAAAAATGATGTGTACACGTCATTGTACATTTTTCCAAACCCATAAAATATACAACACTAAGGGTGAACCCTATGTAAACTATGGACTTTGTGTGATACTGATGTGTAAATATAAGTTCTTCAACTTTAAAATGTGTACCACTTAGGGGTATGGGGATTCACAGTGGTGGATGCTATGTGTGTGTCTGGACAGGGAGTATATGGGGGGAATTGCTATACTTTCCTCTCAAGTTTTCTGTAAACCAAATGCTGTTCTAAAATAATAAAGTCTTAAATAAATTAAAATGTTGATTAAGTCATGCCTGATTTAAATCCAGTATACATTTATCGTGTTTTGTGGAAATTAAAAGTAAATACTGTGAGTAACAGTAAGTTGCAAATTGAATTATTTTTTAAAAATTAACACAATTTATTTTATAATAATAATGGAATACTGTGTAAATCATCAGCAGCAAAAAAATCCTGGTAATATTAAATACATGGCTACAGTTTTCTTTTTAGTTACCATCATACTTTCAATCCAAAATACATTCTACGCATGCACAAATGGTCAATTAATCTACAAAGGAAGCAAGGATATACAATGAAGAAAATATAGTCTTTTCAATAAGGGGTGCTGGGAAAATGACACCTAGATGTAAAAGAATGAAACTAGAACACTTTCTAACACCATACACATAAATAAACTCAAAATGGATTAAAGACCTAAATATGAGACCAGACACTATAAAGCTCCTGGAGGAAAACATAGGCAGAACACTCTTTGACATAAATCACAGCAATATCTTTTTTGATGCAAGAGTAAGGAAGATTAAAATAAAAATAAACAAATGAAATCTAGTTAAACTTAAAAGCTTTTGCACAGCAAAGGAAACCATCAACAAAACAAAAAGACAACCCACAGAATGGGAAAAAAATCTTTGTAAACAAAGTGATCGACAAAGGATTAATCTCCAAAACAATAAAGATCTGATATGGCTTCATATGTTTATTTATAAATATATTCTTTATATTTATAAATAAAAGTGTAATATATATACATATATATATTTATATTTTGACCAGTTCAAAATGGTCAAAAGATCTAAACAGACATTTCTCCAAAGAAGAAAAACAGATGGCCAAAAAGCACATGAAATGCTGCTCACATCACTAATTATTATAAAAATGCAAATCAAATTATAATGAGGTATCACCTAATACCAGTCAGAATGGCCGTTGTCAAAAAGTCTACAAATAATAAATGCTAGAGAGGTTATGTGGAAAAGGAAAGCCTCCTACACTGTTGGTGCGGATTTAAGCTGGTATAACCTTTATGGAGAACAGTATGCAGTTTCCTTAAAAAAAAAAAAAAACTAAATACAGAAATACATATACTCTACCGATCCCATTCCTGGGCATCCATCTGGAGAAAATCATAATTTGAAAAGATGCATGCACTCCAAGTTCAATGCAGCACTATTTACAACAGCCAAAACATGGAAGCAATGTAAATCTCCATCAACAGAAGATTAGATGGAGAATAAGACATGGTACTAAGTGAATTAAGTCAGACAAAGACAAATGTCACATGAGATCACTAATATATGGAATCTAATAAAATGATAAATGGAACTTAAAATCAGAGACAAAGATTTTGAAACCAAACAGTGTTTACTAAAGGGGAAATAAGGGGGTGGTGATAATTTAGGGGATTAGGATTGATATATACACAATACTATATATAAAATAGATGGGTAACAAGGGCTTATTTATAGCACAGGGAAATTTACTCAATATGGTATAATAATCTATATAGGAAGAAAATCTGAAAAGGAGTGGATATACGTATATGTATAACTGTTTACTTTGTAGTATGCCTGAAATTAACACAACTCTGTAAGACAACCATATTGCAATAAAATTTAAAAAAATAAAAAAGTCCATTTTAAAAATAAAAAAGTCCATTTTAAAAATAAAAAATTCAACTCATTAGCATCTCACTATATTTTCAAACATAACTAAAAAATTCCATTGATATGTACAACTTTGTTATAATCAAATGTTTTGCAGATTAATTTATTAATACGATGTTTTCAAACCATTAAAAGCAGAAAACCAACACAGAATTAGGCAACACACAAACACTTCACAAAAGTAATGTCTAAGTAACCAACAAGAGTTACTGGCGTGGCTCAGCAGTAACAAACCAGATGAGTATTCATGGGGACATGGGTTTGATCCCTGGCCTCACTCAGTGGGATAAGGATCCAGCATTACTGTGAGCTGTGGTGTAGGCCAGCAGCTGCAGTTCCAATATGACCCCTGCCATGGGAACTTCCATATGTTGCAGGTATAATCCTAAAAAGACAAAAATAAATAAATAAATAACCAAAAAGCATTGAAAAATTGAGTAATATAATTAACTATTATCAATATGCAAATTAAACCAAACTATTTATCATCACATATCAAATGCAGGATTAAAAATATCAGAGACATCAAGTTCAGGAGCATGCAGTACAAACAGAACTATACTGAGGTTATAAATTAGCACATTCATTCACTTTCATAGAATGTTCGGCTGGCATGTAAATGAGATATAGGCATGCTCAGGGACCTAGCATTCTACTCCTAAGCCCATATGAACATATATTTACTCCAAAACACATTTATTATGATCTTCTCAGTAGCACTATTCATCATAGTCTCAAATGTCAATGATCACCAATACAATTTGTATGTTTATATAATGGAATACTATACAGAAGTGACAATAAATGACCTACGATTATATGATACAAGGTGGCTGTATTTTGCAAATGGAATATTGAGGAAAGGAAATTCAGACACCAAAAAGTACAACACTTATGATATCTTTTTTTTTGTAATGTACAAAGTGGGCAAAACTAATTTATGCTATTAGAAGAACAGAGGTTTTCTTTGGCAGTTGCTTAAGTAGGAGGGAAGACAAAAGAATCACGTAGGGTGCTGAATATATTCTATTTCTTGATCTGAGTACCTGATACATACATAAGAACTAATGTATCATTTCTGTTTTCTGCACTATTTAGTTACTTTTGATAATTTTCTATGCTTTGATAATGCACCTCTTAAAACATGGATTTATTCTCTACCTTTATTTCATGTTTTGATGAGTAAAGTTTTTATATAATTATACTATTTTATTTAATATAATCAAATTAAAATGTTAAAACAAAAAACTAAACTATGAAAAATAGTAATCTCACGTTGTCATAAGTGCTTCACGTAATATGTGAAGGTATTTAAACTACAAGGTATTTAAACAGCCTTTGATTAAACAGAATTATACTATACTGGAAGAGTAGGATTCTTAAGCTAACACATAAGGGCTTTAAATAACTTTTTATTTGTATGGAACACATTACAGTGTTTTAAAAATAAGGTTCTTCTTTCTTATCCCATAACTTTTATTTCTTTGAGGTATTCAGGAAATATGGACTATCTTATCCCTTAATAAAACATGTTAGAAGGGTTTCTGAAGGCCATCTCAGTAATAGCAGTTCCATCATTTTTACTGTCTGTTGGTAAATTCCATTATTTTACCTTTAAAGTTAACGCTTAAAATACCAAAGTGCTATCAGAGATAACCCCAAAGTGCAAGCAGCATGGATTCCATCTGTATAAAACTGTAGGAGAAGATTTGAAATAAAAATATTTCACTATAGTGAAGAATACCTCAACAGACAGAAAAGGCTAACCTCGTATTTGGGATGGAGAATTTGTGATGGAGATCAGAAATCCCTTTCAGAAATATTACTCATGAAATTTAGCTCAATAGGTATCTGGTAAATATCATATTGCTAAAAGCCATCCAATTAATAAATTACTTGATCTTGGTTTTCAACATTACAAAAATGTAAATAAATTAACAGAAGAAACTGTCACAAACTTGCCAGTCAGTAGTAATTCAGGTAGAGGCGGTAATATCTTTTGGGCAAAGAGTTTTATTTGGTTAGAATATAGAGGCTGGACAAGAACAAATGTCCAAAATTATGCGAAGTTCTCTTAACTTAGCCTTGGATTTTCTTCAGAGGACAAATGTAGTGAAATTTTGACCTTAATGTCCAAATCTTTATTTCTAAAGTTTAAAAGTTTATGTTGCATAGAGACTAATTTGTTTTGTTTCCTTCTAAATTTCTTTCTTTTTTTTTTTTTGTCTTTTTGCCATTTCTTTGGGCCGCTTCCATGGCATATGGAGGTTCCCAGGCTAGGGGTCTAATCAGAGCTGTAGCGCCAGAGCCACAGCAACGCAGGATCCGAGCCGCGTCTGCAACCTACACCACAGCTCACGGCAGCACCGGATCGTTAACCCACTGAGCAAGGGCAGGGACCGAACCCGCAACCTCATGGTTCCTAGTCGGATTCGTTAACCACTGCGCCACGACGGGAACTCCCTAAATTTCTTTTTTTAACACACTTAGTTACTTGGAAATTCTATTCATTTCATGCTATATTTAACTAAGCTGTTGATTTCTTTTATCTGAGATTAAATTTATTATGTTATTTCTTTTTACATGATTTCTCAATGTCCTCCTTATGTACATTCTTTTCTACTGGTAATTTTGGGAGAACTGTCTAACCAAATATTATTTTTAAGATATTAACATAAGTTCCCATGTGGTGCAGTAGGTTAAGGATATGGCATTGCCATAGTTGTGGCACAGGTTACAACTGTGCAGGTTTGATCCCTGGCCTGGGTGTGGTCAAACTAAGAAAAAAAAAAAAAAGAATTTTCCTAGGATATATCAGGTAAGTTTGTGGGTACTACAGGGTTTAAGAACATAGGCCTGAACCTAGACTCTGGGTTACAAATCTGGCTTTGCCCTTACTAAATGAATTATCTTGGGTAAAATACTGAACTTCTCTGCTTAGAGACTTTATCCGTAAATGGGGTTATAGGTGAAAGATTAAATAAGTCAACCCATGAAAATCCTGAGCAGTGGAGAGCATGTAAATTATCAATAAATGACAGGCATTAAAATTTTTATATTTATGTATCTTTTTGTCTGTCTTAAAGTATTGCTGGTTGCCTGTCTAACCTGTATTTTACAGCCTGTCACTGTGCTATGCTTCCTGCTCATTTTTCATAAAATGAGAACAATCTCAAAAACTTTTCCTGGATTATTTCAGTAATGTCCCAAATGTTTGCCCTGTGTCTGATCAATCAGTTCTCCAGTGATGTCAGATTACTGTGTAAATGAATATTTTCTAAAATACATTCCATTAAATCTTGCTCTTTTTTGGTATATCATGGGAGAAAAATATTATGTAGTTTAAGTTCAGAAAGCACATATTTGATATGATCTTTTTGGAGAGCCATATGAATTCTATCAAAATGCAGCTCCCGAGAGCAATGAAGTTGAACTTTATTTACCTCATAACTTGATAAGTTTATTTTAGCAGAAATACCTTTGTTCCAACTAAGAGAGAGTATTACTATTATTAACTACTCTTCTTAGAAGCATGTTATAAAAATGCCCCAGTTGCTTTATCATGAATTAATAATTTTTTTCTCAGCATGTAGAGCAAGGGCTTATAAGACATTCATGGGATTTAGGGACAATGGGGTTACTGCAAGTATCCACAAATATAGACAAGCATCAAATACCGTCTGTGTAATGGATTAGATAATAGCTTGAATATATGAACTAATTTTAAAATATATACATGTGTTTTATTATTAATATAATCATCACATGCTATTTAATATATAGTAATTTAATGCTACATTAATGCTAAAATACAACTAAAATCATGTAAGACTTCGTAATATACCTCACTGTTACAAATAAAAAGGGTAAGAACTATACATGAGGAGAAAAGGTCTAGTTTTGGAAATCAGCTAAACATGAACTAAATCTCTTTACCAGATTAAATTACAACAGAATCGGGTATTTATATAAAACCTCACTTATAAGGCTGTTATGAGCACTAAGTTTTTCAAAATTAGTGAAAATTTCTAGAGTCCATATTATCAAGTACATAATAAAATGTTAATTCTTTCATTCTTTCCTTTTGCTTTCAAAGTGTAATTTTATGAGGGTACAGACTTCTCTTTTTCATTTTTATTTTCATTAGTATATATAGTTCACCATATACTTTATACTATATATTAGCTCTTTAAACTATATTTGCCAAAATGAACTGACTGTAAAATTGGGATGATAGTTACAAAAAGCTACTAATATAGAAATATGTAGCCAATAATCATGTTACTAATATACACATTTATGGAATTTTAATTTTTAGTCATTAAAGATGAATATTTGTTCTATTTGCCTTATGTAAGTATAAATAATTTTCTAGTTCATTTGTATAAGCACTTATAAATCTACGGCTGCTTATGGAGTCCCAGATGGCAAAAAAGGCAATTTTCCATGTTTGTCAGAGATAATCGGAAACAGATGCAAATCTCACCTGAGCACTCACACTATTCAAAACTCCAGAGAAACTCAGAGCATTAACATTACTTCACAGTCTTAGCAGGAATCTATCTTTATGTTTAGTCCTAGGTGTAAAAACAAATAAATTTGTCCATTTGAGAAAGTCAGCTACACACAGTCAACCCTCTTTGCCTGAGTTGCTAGCAATTTGTTTAATGTAAATTATATACACAAAGCAAATTCATGAGTCATGAGAGAACCATACAGTAAACCCCCCAAAAGGGCACAGTGCTCTGGGTAAGATGATTTTCCTATTGCAGCATATGGGCTAAAATTTAAAGATTTTTGTAAATGTTTATAGTTTATTATAATTACCATCAAAAATCACTGTGTAAGACCAAACATACTATAATATTAGATGGTTATTGTTCAGGATTCCTGGCTACAAACACTGTAATTCTCACTGAGTTACTTAAACAGAAATGGAATTCGTTAATAGATACTGGCAGCATAGGACAGGGCTATAGTTTTGATTAGACCCCTACCCTGGGAACCTCCATATGCCATGGGTGTAGCCCTAAGAAGCCAAAAAGGGAAGGAAGGAAGGAAGGAAGGAAGGAAGGAAGGAAGGAAGGAAGGAAGGAAAGAAGGAAAGAAGGAAAGAAGGAAAGAAGGAAAGAAAGAGAAAGAAAGAAAAAAGAAAGAAAGAAAGAAAGAAAGAAAGAAAGAAAGAAAGAAAGAAAGAAAGAAAGAAAGAAAGAAAGAAAGAAAAAGAGGATTCCTGTTATGGCACAATGGAAATGAATCCGACTAGGTTCGATCCCTGGACTTGCTCATTGGGTTAAGGATCTGGAGTTGCCATGAGCTGTGGTTTAGGTTGCAGATGTGGCTCAGATCCTGGACTGCTGTGGCTGTGGTGCAGGCTGGCAGCTGTAGTTCCAATTTGACCCCTAGCCTAAAAACAAAACAAGAAAACAAACAAACAAAATGAATCATGAAGATGAAATGACAGTGTAGGGAATATAGACAATAACAATATAAAATGTTTGGATGGTGATGAACGTGGTCAAAAATACAAACTTCCAGTTATATGATGAATAAGTACTAAGGACATAATGTGAAACATGATTAATATAATTAACACTGCTATATGTTACATATGAAGTTGTTGAGAGTAAATCCTGTAAGTCGTCAAAACAAAGAAATAACTTTTTTCTTGTTATTTTATTTTATATCTAGAGATAATAACTGTTCATTAAATTTATTGTGGTAATTTTTCCATGATGTATGTTCATCAAGTCATTCTGCTGTACACCTTACATTCATACAGTAATGTATGTCAATTATATCTCAGTAAAACTGGAAAAGAAAAAAATTAAAATAAACTATAGTAATACTCATAAAAAAATGATATTGACAGCTTATGGAATCTCTGGTAAGGCCAACAAGCCAGAAAGAGAAAGCGACAGTGCTTCATACACTGCAGTGATTCTCCACCTAAATGTGACTGCCATTATCAGTGGCTCTTAAGGAATTCGAGAGTTGGTATCAGAAACTTTACTACTGCCATCCTTGAGGAGTAGGACACTTTATCTCATAGGTTGCCAAAAGACTGATTTCCTTCCAAGTGTTGACCAGGCCTCTATCTAAACCTTGCTTGGTTTAATCTCATTGGAGTAATGTGGATTACATAACTGTTCTCTACTTGAAAGGGAGCCTGTGGATGTAGGCTTTCAATTCCCTTTGAGAAGGTAAGACTCGTAGTGTGGAATATTATCATGATATACAGAGAGAAAGAAAAACATATTAGGTAGCTTTAGGTAACAAATGACCTCAGATAGAAAACAATATTATATAAGGATGGATATGATTTCTAGGAATACATGCACTTTTACCGAAACAATGAATGTTTATTTAGATCACTGGAAGACTCACTTTAATCATATATTTAGCTATTAAGTGATCTATTATTTATCAATTGTGACACTGTAACGCGTGTTTGTGGCACAGAACTATACAGATGCCATTCCGAACTATTGCAAATACAGAATAGAGAGTAGATATATGGTGGAAAGTTCACAGAAATAAGACAAGTCTCTGATGACAGTATACACATGAAAAAAAGAGGGGAGATTTGATGTCTTCATGGGAATGTCAGAATTATCTTAAAAAATGAAGCTTTGGGGACAGATCTTGTGACAATAAAAAAGTAAATGTTCCAAAGGTGGACAAAGGGACAAAAGGTATGTTTTTCTCAAGAGAAGCATGCAGTTGAATTAGAAACCATCACATTGTATCCAGAATTTTCTTTGGTCTAAATTAATTTTATGAGCCATTAATACAGATATTCCTTATTTTTTTATTTATTTATTTTTTTGTCTTTTGTCTTTTTGCTATTTCTTTGGGCCGCTCCTGCAGCATATGGAGGTTCCCAGGCTAGGGGTGGAATTGGAGGCTAGGGGTCAAATTGGAGCTGTAGCCACTGGCCTACGCCAGAGCCACAGCAACGTGGGATCCGAGCCGCGTCTGCAACCTACACCACAACTCACGGCAACGCCGGAACCTTAACCCACTGAGCAAGGGCAGGGATCGAACCCGCAACCTCATGGTTCCTAGTCGGATTCGTTAACCACTGCGCCACGACGGGAACTCCTCCTGATATATTTTTATTAATGTTTGCATAATATGTTTCCATTACTTTATTTCAACTTGTGTATGTGTTAAATTTGAATATAAATTCCTGTAAGCAACATATAATTGAGTTGTGATTTTTTCTTTCCACTTTGACAATCTATCTTTAGATTGGCCCCAAACAATAAATGCATATATATTCAGAGAATCATGATAGAAACAGACACTGGCATGCTTTAACCTTAAGATTCCAGTTTATAATAGCACAATACAGTGAGTATTTCTGATTTTGCTTCATTTATGTTATAATTCCTCCCTCTTAAAGTTTGAGAATGGCAGGGAATGACATGAAACAGGAATAAATTATTCATCCATCAAATCATTGTCAAGTACCTATCATGTGCCAGACTGTGATAACTGTTGGGGGTACAGTGATAAATACTCAAAATCTGAACTTGTTGTCAGAAAGAGGGCTTACAATGTAATAGTATCAGAGAAAGTTCTATAATGTATGCCTTATTAAACTGTTTTAAATAAACAGGTCTATTGTCAAGACTGGCCCTAACACTGAGTGACAGAATTGGGATGGTGTTATGGCAATGGTCTCAACTGAAGATAGAAGAGGAATTCAGAAGTTAAAAACCAGGAATATAAAACATGAGCTATTCCAGGATACGTTTTCTTCTTCTCTCACTTTTTGGTTGTCAAATAGTCAAAAATCAAAATATTTTTCTACTTCTTAAATACTCTGATAAAATTCCAGTTGAAAACTTCCCACTAATTTAAACCTATGAAGTTTTTAAAATAGTTAAAATTTCAAAATTAAACTCTACATAAAACAATATCAAATTTATCAGTTTTGTTTCATTTAATATATACATACAAGTCAATCTGCTTATAAAAAAGTGTGTCCATTTTTAGTGTTTATATATGAATCCATGTTATATGAATATCCTGAAAATATCACAGGATCAATTCAGATGATACTTACAACAAAGATATAATTTAAATACTTTTTCCTATTGCTTACTTTTCCCTTGTTCTTACCAAGTTTTGAATGTTTGTTTAAAAAACTAATTAAGTTAAAACATAGGAAATACAATTTTATGATTTCAATCTTCTGCTTCATTGACTGTCAAGAAGTCCAGGGTCTTTAGCGAATACTTTACTCTGACTGTCCTCCATCTAAATTTTTCTGTTTTAATCCCTTGTCCTTAGGGCTATGGATATAAATTAAATGTTTGTGCTGAAGATGGTATACATCTTTATTGATTCAGAGTAAAAAAAAAAATCTCCCCAAAGTCAGGACCTTTGTTCTGTTTCTGGATATATCTTCAACACTGGAAGAGTATGCTGCACAGAGTAGGCAGATTAATATTCTTTGACTTAAACACTTTAGACTTTCAGACATAAGTATCATGCTACAGGATCATTCATCAGAAAAGTCTTATATTAGCAATCATAGGGTATTTAACCATGGTTAACTGAAGGTTAATTTCCAAAAGAAAAACAACCTACTTTCCTTATATTTATAGGAAGTGGAAGTTACATGATTAAGATAACAAAGCTTACTTAGCCTCTAACACTATTAATTTGGTTCACCTAGTGAAGACACCTTAAGGGTAAACCAATATACAACCACAATCTAATAATGCACTTTACAAATTCCCTGATTACCCCAAAATATATTTATTTTTGTAGAACAATCTTTGGAAAATATTGCAACTAGCCATCCTTATTATAACTTATTATAACAGAAGTTATCCTTATTATATATTATAATATTATATATTATATTATCATCCTTATTATAACAGAAGTTATATACAAATATAACTTCTGTTATATTTGTATATAACACACTTTACCTGAAATAATCATTAGCATTAATAGGTTCTTTTTTTAATCCTTAGGCACACTCTATAATTTTGGGAAACTTCAAAGACCAATGTAATAAAGAACTGTAGTACAAATCAACTATTTTTTATAATGGCACTGATTTCTCTAATAGACTTACTCTATATTTTAGCTTTGACCAATATGTAAATTTTGGTAGAATAGTTTAAACCAAAATATATATAGAAGCTAGTATTTGTTAAAATATTTGTTTAAAATACTGTATTAAAGATAAAACCACTTTCAAAATAAAAGAGCCAAGTACTAAAGAAGTAGAACATGCTCTCCAGCTGAGCTAATAGCAATGAAGAACTTTTTTTGAGATTTAGTCATGGCACTGGGAAGTTGAATGACAGGTTGATGGCCTTGGGGACCAGCAGCCTTGACAGAGACTCTGAGATCTGTCAATCAGGGATGAGTGGACAGTGCTAAGATCTAAGGGACATGAGAATAAAGGTAACAAAGTAGAGAGAGCTTTGTCTCAGGAGAAGGACAAAAGTTTATGAAATTACACACATTCCTAAAAGCAGCAGCAGTATATGAGTATAGCAACTGCTCATAATGGAGCCAGGAATAACCAACTAGGTAATTAAATGCTTCCAGTTTGTTGATAGTCCACTTACCTCCATAGGAGAAAGTGTTTAAAATTCAGCAGAATGAATTCCAAAGGGGAGGGAGACGTTTTTATCTCTGCATTTAAAAGTTATTGGGCTTTTGCCTCCACTTTCAAAACTATTATTTCCCATTCTGCCACTTCACATCACTGAAAACAGTGGCTTCAAATGTAATTAAATTACAAAAGAACAAAAATTATCTCCACAGCTCAAAGCTTTTGAGTTAAGCTTTGAAACATGGTCAGTGCTGAAATGAATATTTCCCAGATGCTCATTACAGCTAAATACTTGAATTCACCCTTTATCTGAAAAAAATTTTTTGTTTAAAGTTTTATTAAAACATGACCATCACAATCCAACTTTACAGGATTTCCATTGTACAACTATAAAGGTAATAAATTCATTGAGTAATAAAAAAATTTTTTTAAATTGAGTTTTATTAAAGCATCTAGATACATTACAAATTTAATTTGATCACTTATATCAAGTAACATTGGTCACAGAAAAAACAGAGTTTAAAACTTTACACAAGCTGGAAGCTTTGCCTCTTGATAAGATTCTTCCATGGAAAAATGTCACAAAAATTTGTTCTTCGAAAAATAAAATGTATAGAGAAAAAAATCAATTTGCTTTTATTTACTTATAAGCTCTGAATACAGATGGAGAACTCAAATCTTTTATTTATTTTTTAAAATGTGTTTTATTTATTCATTTTTCTTTTTTGGCTGTACCCATAGCATATGGAAGTTCCCCGGCCAGGGACCAAATCCAAGCCAGAGCTGAAACCTGCACCACAGCTTCAGCAGCACTGGATCCTTAACCCACCATGCTGGGCTGGGGATCGAACCAGGCCTCCAAAGAGAGAAGCCAGATCATTAACCCACTACACCACAAAAGAAATTCCTCAAATCTTTAATTAATTAATTTGTTTGGACTAATCACCAATTATTTTAAAAACTTAAAATTAATAAATATATACTTGAAATAGTTTAAACTTATAAAAGACTTGGAAACAAATTTGAAATATCAATATTAACTCAAGTTCATAAAACTTTTTTAAGTACAATGCTTCTTATGAAACTCAAAGTGATGAATATATAATATTTTAGCAACTTTAGCTACCTAAGAAATTAATCCACTCATAAATAAGAACACTAAAAATAGGAGTTCCCATCATGGCTCAGTGGTTAGCGAACCCAACTAATACCCATGATGACAAAGGTCTGATCCCTGGCCTTGCTCAGTGGGTTAGGATCTGGCGTTGCTGTGAGCTGTGGTATAGGTCACAGACACACGGCTCAGATCCCACATTGCTGTGGCTTTGGTGTAGGCCAGCAGCTACAGCTCCCATTTGATCCCTAGCCTGGGAACCTCCATATGCTGAAAGTGTGGCCCTAAAAAGACAAAAGTCCAGGAGATCCCCATCATGGTACAGTGGAAACGGACCCGACTATGAACCATGAGGATGTGGGTTCGATTCCAAGCCTCGCTCAATGGGTTAAGGATGCGGTGTTGGCATGAGCTGTGGTGTAGGTTGCAGACACGGCTTGGATCTGATGTTGCTGTGGCTGTGGTGTGGGCCGGCAACTGTAGTTCTGATTGGACCCCTAGCCTGGGAACTTCACTGATGGTACTGAAACATCACTTTTTCTATTAATAATTTACATTAATCTAACTCATATTTTTACAATCCTAACATGACCCTTTGTCTTAGAATTGACAGATAATTTTTAGGCTTGTTTCCTAACATTCTTTGAAGTCTTATGATTAATTTTTGTAGTGAATACAAAAAGAACAAATGGTGCAGCCTATGTTTGCTTATAAGTACAAACCAACCAAACTAGTACTTAAAATAGACAGTAATTACAATAAAATCTATACAAAACTTACAAATCAATAAACTGAAATTACTGTAAAAATTTAATTTTTTTTTCAAGTGACCAGAGATTTCTTGCTATTCTTGAGCATGTACTGCCCTTATTCACTGTATTGACTTTTGTTTTCTCAGTCTCTTATCCCTGCTCTTTTAACCCTGGTATTCCATCACCACGGATGATTTCAGGCATCTGTTTTCTTCCCCTTTTTTTCCTCACTCTTATTTGTAGTTGCATTATCAAACCTCATTTTAACCAATTACATTCATACAAGTACAGTGTTTTATTCCATTTCTGACCTTACCTACACCTATAGTAATCAACAAGGCTAGCAAATAAAACAAAACTATTGTAATTGTTCTCACTTTAATGATCACAAGCTTCAAATGGATTCTTAATGGAATGGAGTGATCACAAAACTCTTCCCCAGTCCATGCACTTGTGCTGATCTAAAACATTCTATACTTTCTCCCCAAACTTTACTCTCACCTTACGATATTGATATGTGTCTCATTGAAAAAAATAAATCAAAGGGAACTCTGAAAATCTCAAACCACTACCCATGTCTCCCAAGGTAACCAATAGTCATTTTTATTAAATTACAACATCCTCTTTCATGGTACTTTTAATAGTCTTACTCTTTCTTCACAGCACTTTCATCACTTTCTATCATAATAAATACTTTACTTATCTGTGTTGTTTACTGCTTGTCCCCATCTGCTCTATCTCCCAGTGCCTAGAATAGTGCCTAGCTCATGGTAGACCCTCAATAAATATTTGCTGAAGTACTCATTCATATAAATAACTTCTAAATCTTTACTTTAAGATCTCCCTTATGTTCTAATTCTGAAGTCCTATTATTAATTATCCACTAGCTGGAAATGTAAACTTAATTAAATAACTCAATATATTTTATTAGGTATATATTATTCATTGAAATTATTAATTATGATTTTCAATGGTTATTTATGACAAATAATTGGTGCTTAATAATTAATTGGTATTGATAGTCTTTATTCATCATTTGTTTAAATTTATTCATGAATCATTTGATGTAGAGCCAAGATTATTTCTATATGATTTCATTAATTGGAGCACTATATGAACTTCCTAACTATGTCCAAGATGCATTACCTATGAGTTCTTCTTTCAGGTTCCCTAAAGACGGGTTAGACATACTTCAGTTGCATCATTTTGCAGTGTTTTCTGCCACCTATGAAATCATGTTTTTTTTTTTAACATTTTCTGAACCATCTTCTCCAACTGCCTATCCCATTATTTTAGTTACACAATTATCTTTCGACAGTTTCTAACTAAGGTAATTTTAAAAACATCTGAAACCAGGACTCTTCCAGGTTATTAAGTTTTGCCTGGTTTGATAGTTGCCCTGCCAATTCCTAATACAGTGTATTTTCCTTTCCTTACCTTGATCAAGGCCATCAAAAGCATGAAAAGTACAATTATCTTTGAATATATATATATTATTGGTTAATGCAATGCTTAATTAAATTAATATAATTAAAACTATAAAATAAATTGTCATTAAAAAGTTTAAGAACCAAGAAAACTGACTGAACTGCCTTTATTTTTTTATTTTATTTTTATTTTTTTAATTTTCCCACTGTACAGCAAGGGGGTCAGGTTATCCTTACATGTATACATTACAATTACATCTTTCCCCCAGCCTTTCTTCTGTTGCAACATGAGTATCTAGACAAAGTTCTCAATGCTATTCAGCAGGATCTCTTTGTAAATCTATTCTAAGTTGTGTCTGATAAGCCCAAGCTCCCGATCCCTCCCACTCCCTCCCCCTCCCATCAGGCAGCCACAAGTCTCTTATCCAAGTCCATGATTTTCTTTTCTGTGGAAAGGTTCATTTGTGCTGGATATTAGATTCCAGTTATAAGTGATATCATATGGTATTTGTCTTTGTCTTTCTGGCTCATTTCACTCAGTATGAGATTCTCTAGTTCCATCCATGTTGCTGCAAATGGCATTATGTCATTCTTTTTTATGGCTGAGTAGTATTCCATTGTGTATATATACCACTTCTTCCAAATCCAATCATCTGTCGATGGACATTTGGGTTGTTTCCATGTCTTGGCTATTGTGACTAGTGCTGCAATGAACATGCGGGTGCACGTGTCTCTTTTAAGTAGAGTTTTGTCCGGATAGATGCCCAAGAGTGGGATGGCGGGGTCATATGGAAGTTCTATGTATAGATTTCTAAGGTATCTCCAAACTGTTCTCCATAGTGGCTGTACCAGTTGACATTCCCACCAGCAGTGTAGGAGGGTTCCCTTTTCTCCACACCCCCTCCAGCACTTGTTATTTGTGGATTAATGATGGCCATTCTGACTGGTGTGAGGTGATATCTCATGGTAGTTTTGATTTGCATTTCTCTTATAACCAGCATGTTGAGCATTTTTTCATGTGTTTGTTGGCCATCTGTATATCTTCTTTGGAAAAATGTCTATTCAGATCTTTTGCCCATTTTTCCATTGATTGATTGGCTTTTTTGCTGTTGGGTTGTATAAGTTGCTTATATATTCTAGAGATTAAGCCCTTGAAACTGTTTTCTCCCATTCTGTAAGTTGTCTTTTTGTTTTCTTTTGGGTTTCCTTTGCTGTGCAAAAGCTTTTCAGTTTGATGAGGTCCCTTGGTTTTTTTTTTTTTTTGCTCTAATTTCTATTGCTTTGGGAGACTGACCTGAGAAAATATTCATGATGTGGATGTCAGAGAGTGTTTTGCCTATGTTTTCTTCTAGGAGTTTGATGGTGTCCTGTCGTATATTTAAGTCTTTCAGCCATTTTGAGTGTATTTTTGTGCATGGTGTGAGGGTGTGTTCTAGTTTCCTTGCTTTGTATGCAGCTGTCCAGGTTTCCCAGAAATGCTTGCTGAAGAGACTTTCTTTTTCCCATTTTATGTTCTTCCCTCCCTTGTCAAAGATGAATTGACCATAGGTGTCAGGGTTTATTTCCGGATTCTCTCTTCTGTTCCATTGGTCTGTCTGTCTGTTTTGATACCAGTCCCACACTGTTCTGATGACTGTGGCTTTGTAGTATTTCTTGAAGTCTGGGAGAGTTATGCCTCCTGCTTGGTGTTTGTTTCTCAGGATTGCTTTGGCGATTCTGGGTCTTTTGTGGTTCCATATAAATGTTTGGATTGTTTGTTCTAGTTCTGTGAAAAATGTCATGGGTAATTTGATAGGGATTGCATTGAATCTGTAGATTGCTTTGGGTAGTATGGCCATTTTTACAATATTGATTTTCCCAATCCAGGAACATGGAATATCTTTCCATTTCTTTACATCTTCTTTGATTTCTTTGATTAAAGTTTTATAGTTCTCGGCATATAGGTCCTTTACCTCCTTGGTCAGGTGTATTCCGAGGTATTTGATTTTGTGAGGTGCAATTTTAAAAGGTATTATATCTTTGTATTCCTTTTCTAATATTTCATTGCTGGTATACACAAATGCAACTGACTTCTGAATGTTCATCTTATATCCTGCTACTTTGCTGAATTTATTATTCAGTTCAAGTAGTTTGGGGTTGAGTCCTTAGGGTTTTCTATGTATAGTATCATGTCATCTGCACACAGTGACAGTTTTATCTCTTCTCTTCCTATATGGATGCCTTTTATTTCTTTTGTTTGTCTAATTGCTGTGGCTAGGACTTCCAAAACTATGTTGCATAACAGTGGTGAGAGTGGGCATCCCTGTCTTGTTCCAGATTGGAGTGAGAAGGCTTTCAGTTTTTCCCCATTGAGGATTATATTTGCTGTGGGTTTATCATAAATGGCTTTGATTATATTCAGGAATGTTCCCTCTATACCCACTTTGGCGAGGGTCTTGATCATGAATGGATGTTGGACTTTGTCAAATGCTTTTTCTGCGTCTATTGAGATGATCATATGATTTTTGACTTTTCTTTTGTTAATGTGGTGTATGATGCTGATTGATTTGCGTATGTTGAACCATCCTTGTGAACCTGGGATGAACCCAACCTGGTCATGGTGTATAATTTTTTTTGATATATTGTTGGATTCGGTTGGCTAAGATTTTGTTGAGAATTTTTGCATCTATATTCATCACTGATATTGGGCGATAGTTTTCTTTTTTGGTGGTATCTCTGTCTGGTTTTGGAATGAGGGTGATGGTGGCATCATAGAATGTCTTTGGGAGTATTCCTTCTTCTTCAACCTTTTAAAAGAGTTTCAGGAGGATGGGCACCAATTCCTCTTTATGTGTTTGATAGAATTCACCTGTGAAGCCCATCTGCGTCCTGGACTTTTATTTGTAGGGAGTGATTTTATGACCTCTTCAATTCATTTCTAGTGATCGGTCTGTTCAGTTGGTCTGTTTCTACTTTTTCAGTTTTGGCAGCTGTAAGATTCTAGAAAATTGTCCATTCTTCCAGATTGTCAAACTTGTTGCCGTATAGTTGTTTCATAGTATTCTTTTATGTTTTTTTGTATCTCTGCTGTATCCGTTGTGATTTCTCCTTTTCATTTATAATTTTGGTTATTTGGGTTTTCTCTCCTCTTTTATTGAGTCTGGCCAGGGGTTTGTCAATTTTGTTCACCTTTTCAAAGAACCAGCTCTTGGTTTTATTAATTTTTCTCTTATTGTTTTGAGTCTCTATTTATTGATTTCTTCTTTGATCTTTATCATTCCTTCCTTCTGCTGACTTTAGGACTTTTTTGTTCTTCTTTTTCTAATTCATTTAGGTGGAGGGTTAGTTGTCCATTTGGAATCTTTCTTCTTTTTTGAAAGGCCTGTAGTGCTATAAATTTCCCTCTGAGCACTGCTTTTGCAGCATCCCATAGGTTTTGAGCGGTTGTCTTCATTACATTTGTTTCAAGGTAGTTTTTAATTTTCTCTTGATTTCCTCATTGACCCATTGGTTTTTTAGTAGCATGTGTTTAGTCTCCATGCAGTAGGTTTTTTCTCTTTCCTTTTCCCAGGTGGTTTCTAATTTCATGGCATTGTGGTCAGAGAGATACTTGAGAAATTTCTATGCTCCTAAATTTATTGAGGTTAGCTTTGTGTCCCAATATGTGGTTGATCTTGAGAATGTTCCATGAGCATTTGAGAAGAATGTGTATTCTGCTTTTTTTGGATGTAGGGTCCTGAAGATATCAGTTAAGTCTAACTTTTCTATTGTTTCCTTTAGGATCTCTGTTGCTTTTTGGTTTTCTGTCTAGAGGATCTGTCCATTGATGTGAGGGGGGTATTAAGGTCTCCTACTATGATTGTATTCTCATCAATATCCCCTTTGTGTCTGTTAATATTTGTTGTATGTATCTGGGTGCTCCTGTATTTGGGGCATATATGTTGACGATAGTAACATCCTCTCCTTGATGGATCCCTTAATCATTCAGTAGTGTCCTTCTTTGTCTTTCTTTATGTCTTTTGTGTTAAAGTCTATTTTGTCTGATATGAGCGTTGTGACTCCTGCTTTTCTGTCGTATGTCATTGGCGTGAAATATTTTTCCCCACCCTTTCACTTTCAATCTATAGGTACTTTTTCCTAAGGTAGTTTTTTGTGTGCAGCATATCGAAGGTTTTTGCCTTTTTATCCACTCAGCCACTCTGTGTCTTTTGATTGGGGCATTCAGCCCATTGACATTTAAGGTGATAATTGATAGATGATTATTTATTGCCATTTGAACCTCGTGTTCCAGTTGATTCTATGGTTTCTCCATCTTCCTTTCTTTTTTTTTTTGTTTTTTTTTGGTTGGATGGTCTCCTGTTATTATCTGCTTGAGTGTATATTTTTTTTTTCATTTTTTGCAAATGCAATATTTGGTTTTGGCTTGTGTTGCCCTGTTTTTAAGTATGCTAACTCCTTCCCTAATTGTGTGTTTTAGCCTGATGGTCCTGTAAGTTCAAACCCTTCATTACTATATTAAAATTAAGAAGAGAAACATACAAACAAAAGGGTTATTTACTTCCTAACATCCCTTGCCCACATGTTATGATTTTGATGACTCTTTTTTATTTTTTTCTTTTTATTTTTATTTTGTTTGAGGCCTGTTCATGATTAATCTGTATGCTGGCTATTTGATGACTGCTCTCTGATTGCAGTTTCCTCAGTCCTAGTTCTTCCTCTTCTTCTTTTTTTTTTTTTCTTTTCTTTTTTCTTCTTTTCCTTCCTTTCCTTTTGGTATGAGAAGCCCTTTCATATTTTCCTTGAACCTGGGTTTTGTTTGCAGTATTCTTTAAGTTTTTGTTTGTTGGAAAAAATTTTTATTTCCCCTTCTATTTAAATGATATTCTTGCTGGATAGAGTATTCTAGGTTGCATTTTTTTTTTTCTTTAGCACTTTAAATATCTCTTGCCATTCCCTCCTGGCCGGTAGTGTTTCTGTAGAGAAGTAAGCTGATATTCTTATGGGGGTTCCCTTGTAGGTAACATTCTGTTTTTCTCTTGCTGCCTTTAATCCTCTCTTTATCACTAACTTTTGCCATTTTTATTATGATGTGTCTTGCTGTGGGTCATTGTGGTTCAGCTTGTTTGGGGCCCTCTGTGCTTCTTGTATCTTGAACCCAGCATCCTTTAGATTTGGGAAGTTTCCAGCGATAATTTCTTCAAATATATTTTCCATCCTCCTTATCTTTTCTACTCCTGGAATTCCTTTTATGCGTAGATTGGCCCGTTTATATTATCCCATAGGTCTCTTATATTGCCTTCCAGTTTTTTGATTCGGTTTTCTGTCTGTTGACCGGATTGAGTGATTTCCATTATTCTATCTTCCATGTCACTGATTCGTTCTTCTGCATTATTCATTCTGGTTTTTACTGCCCTTAGTTCAGTTTGCATCTCTGCAAATGAATGTTCTAGTTTTTCTTGGCTCCTCCTTATATGTTCTAGTTCCTTTCTGAGGGTATCTGCATTACTGTTCATATCTTCTCTTAATCCCTTCAGTATTTTCACTATTTCTCTTTTGAACTCCAGGTCTGTCAGACTGCCGATATCTGTTTCATTGTTGACTGTTTTAGGTGAGTTCTCCTGTTGGTTTGACTGGGGGCTGGTTTCTCAGCTTCTTCATCTTGCTTGTTGTTTTCTTTCTCCTGAGGGAGTTGTACTCTCCGTTATGGGGCAGTGATTGCCTTGTCACTGCCGTGGACTATTTCCTGAGGGTTGGCGTTGTTGGTCAATCTTTTTTGAGGCTGTGTGGCTTTTCTGGAGTGTTGATGGGGCTAACAGTGTTTCTTTGAAGCAAAGGAGGACTTCCTGAGGGCAGACAGGACTGGGAGGTCCACACCACGATGGTAGCAGATTTCACTTGGTCATGCAGAGCTTGCTCTGGTGTTTTTAGGCTGTGGGGTTCTTGCAGGGGTTTGGTGGTGTTGGGCAGCTGTTTCTCAGGAGTGTAGCACCCCCTGGGGGCTGGAGTAGCTATCTGGGTCACTGAGAACCTAAGAGGCTCTTCCCTAGGGCAGCCCAACTCAGAAGGATGGCCTGAGAATGTAGGCAGATCTTTTCACAGTCTGGCCAAGCTTGTTGCAGATTTTCTGGGCTGCAGCGGCTCTTCCAGGGGGCTGGTGGTGCTGAGCAGCTATTCGGCGGGAGTGGGGCACCCCCTAGGGGCTTGGGCGGGTAGCAGGGCCGTTGGAAACCGAAGAGGCTCCTCCCCGGGGCAGCCCGACTCAGAAAGACCGTCTGAGATCGTTTCCCGGCTTGGCCAGGCTTGTTGCAGCTTTTCTGGGCTGCAGGGGGTCCTGCCTGGAGCTGGCGGTCCTATACAGCTGATCCACTAGGGCACCTCCTGGGGGCTTGGGCAGGTAGCAGGGCCACTGGAAACTGAAGAGGCTCCTCCCCAGGGCAGCCTGACTCAGAAAGACCGTCTGAGATCGTTTCCTGGCTCAGCCGAGCTTGTTGCAGCTTTTCTGGGCTGCAGGGGGTCCTGCCTGGAGCTGGCAGTCCTATGCAGCTGATCCACTAGGGCACCCCCTGGGGGCTAGGGTGGGTAGCAGGGCCGTTGGAAACCGAAGAGGCTCCTCCCCGGGGCAGCCCGACTCAGAAAAACCGTCCGGGAATTAGGGAGATCTATTCACTGCCTGGCTAGTCTTGTTCTAGCTTTTCTGGGCTGCAGGCCTTTTCTTGGGGGCTGGTGGTGTTTGGTGCTACTCTGCGGAAGTGTAGCCCCTCCAAAAGGCAAGCAGGCCTGTGCAGGGACAGCCCCTGTGGTGGTAGGCTTCAGGCAATTGTTGAGGCCAGCCTTCCTGGATGGCAGGCAGCCCCAGGTTCGGCGAGAGCGTAGGGGGTGGTGGGGGTGGGGGGAAGGGATGCACTGGGAAGCACAGCTTTCAGGTAGCTAGCGGGCCTGTAAGCTTGCTGTGGCGTGGGGGGTATTCTATGGGGACCCACCCCTTCTTCTCTCCCCTCCCCAGCACGGGTGCAGACCAGGCTCTTTTCCCAGGTTCCCTCTGATGCGGCTTTCCACTTCCCCACCCCTAGAGTATTGCTCCCTTCCTCTGCGACAGCTTTGTTTTCTAGTCTCCCAGGCTGTCTCTGCCCCCTCAAATGGTTTCTAGACCTCCCAAGCAGTTTCCGCCCCGCCCCACCTCCCCAGCCCGGGGACTAACTTCTGGAGCCTAGGTCTCGGTGCCCAGCCCCCACCCAGGCATCCCTCGGCCCTTTCTCGGTGACCAACCTTCGGAGGCGAGGTCTCGGTGCCCAGCCCCCACCCAGGTGTCCCCCGGCCCTTTCCCCGGTACTAACCTCTGGAGCCGAGGATTCGGTGCCTAGCCCCCACCCAGGCATCTCAATTTTTGGTGACTGTGCCCATAGTTCAGATGGTCCGTTGGGTTCTTGATCGGCTTTTCCGTACACCAACTTACTGCTACACTCTTCTCTGCATCTGGAGATTCCTCCGGTTCGTTTGATCTTTCCCCCGTGTAGGTGACTTTCCAGGGTGCGGGATCCCTTTCTCCTCCGCAGTTCCCTTTCGGGAGCACCCGTCCCGCTGGGATTCACCTTCTCTCACTCTCCTCTTTTCTCCCGTTCTGCCCCGTAATGTCACGAACTTCTTGCCGTTATTGGAGTTTAGGTTCTTCTGCCAGCGATTGGTTGCTGTTCTCTGTGAGTCATTTATTCTGTAGATGTGCTTTTTTTTTTTGTTGTGTTTGTGGGAGAGGGCGAGCGTGTCCCTCTACTCCTCCGCCATCTTGTCTCCTAGAGCCTGAACTGCCTTTAAACAGCACAAACGAATTATCTTATAGTTCTAGATGTCAGAAGTCCAAAACAGGTCTTACTAAGCTAAAATGGAGGTGTGAGCAGAGTTGTACTTCTTTTGGATGTTCTGCAAGAGAATATTTCTTTGCACTTTTTAGATTATAAAGTCCATTTGCATTCCTTTCTGGTGACTTCTTCCATGGCAAAAGTCAACAGGACCAGCTCTTCTGTTCCCTCGCTGACTGTGTTTTCTTATTCTGTATCTATCTCATTTTGACCTTCTGAATTTCATCTTATAAAGGACCTTGTGATTATACTGTATCCATTTGGATAATCTAGATAAATCTCATCTTGAAAATCCTCAACACATCTGCAGAGTACTTTGTCATGTAATATAACATATCAAAGGTTCTGGGAATTAAACTACGGACATCTTTGGAGGCATTATTCCATCTGCCATACTAACCATACATCTTATCTCAGGAAAAAACATACACCTAGGTACTGCTCAGTATAACCTGCAAGTGTCCAGTGGCAACTGAGCATTGAGCTTCAGCAGAAAAGTTTTAAAGAGGGAAAGGAGAGTATCTGTTAATCTGAAAAATCTGTTAACTAGAAGTCTATTAAAATATTCTTCTTTGAATGTCTATTACATTTTATTTTTTATGCTGTTTAACACTGTATTATGAATTTTCCATGTTAATAGTGCATTTTTACATATTAAAAATGAAACGATTTATTTAATCATCTCTGTATTGATAAGATTTTATATTTTCCAGATTTTTTTTTTGCAATAAAGAGTACAATAAATATCCCTACAAATCTGTCCTTTGTCAGATATGTATATAAATTGTTTTCTAAGACACAGTGTATAGAACTCTATTTTTAGTGGAATCAATTCCTGATAAATTAAGCTAGTGTACTACTGGATCCAAAGAGTTCTCCAAAATGACTGCAACAATATACATCTCCACTTCTACCTTAGCACGTCTTTTCTACACACATTTAATAAAACTGGATGATGCTAAATTTTATTTCTTCTCAATTTAATTAATGAAAATATTTCATTGTTTTAATTTACCTTTCTCTATTAACTAATGAGAAAGGGACATTTTTCATATTTAAATACATTTAAATAATAATTTTTAAGACTCTGAAGTTAAAGTGAGTCAAATTACCAGTTTACAGCACTGTGGTAATTCTGCCAGAATCTATTGTATAGCAGCAGCATTTGATGCTTACCAGCAGTAGTGGCCAAGGATGAAAAGTAGATTTCAGTTCACTAATGCTCTATGGCAGTGCCGTGAGCAATGATCAATGTAAGAAGGACCGCAGAAGAATGTGTTCAACAGACTCTGTGGCACCATTTTGGAACACTTTCCCACAATCTGAACTTCTCTGATTCCTTACCATTTTGAGAAAGACTCTCCAGCTAACTTTACAACTAATTCCAAATTATTTAACGAATTCTACGAGATATCCAACACACACACACAGACACACACATGGTTTAGGGTACAAGTTTCTATTAAAGTCATCCACAGTCAGTTTCAGTTACTTAGCAGTAAGAAACCTTTGTAAATGATATATTTTCCTCATCTGTAATGCAGGGCTCTGGTGACCTTATTCACCTTAAGGGCTCTAGTGAGGGTTAAAATAAAATATATACAAATTCCTTAACACAGTGTTTCTCAGTAAAAAAACTATTAACATACTTTAATATAATTTTCACTCTTTATAACTCAAACAATTTATACAGGTCATGAGAGAAAAAAAATGTGTCCAGTGGCATAGCACAGTGCCTAGTATCCATTAAGTTTTACAATTTCATTCATTCAACACATATTTATTTAGGGCTTACTATGTGCCAGAGTCTGTGAGGTGCATGGGATGGATTAGGATATATGTGAGATAAGCCTTCCTGCAGGACACATACAATTAACAATTAATAAAGGAAATAAGTCAATGGCACAGTATGGTAGAAAGTTAATGTGCAATTCTGGTAGGTTAATGTATATGGAATAGTATGGGTTAAGGAAGATAGGGAGTGTCAGGAGAAGCTGGGGGAATTTCCAATTTAAAACATTCTAGTAAGGATGGGCCTCAAGGGCAGATATTTGAGATTATTGGAAAGAAATGAAGAATTTTGCCATGGGCGTTTTAGAGAGGAAAAAAATTCTAAAAAGGATAAAATTAATGCAAACTTGCTAAAATGTACCTGGTATTTTAAGAGACGCAGATTGAGAACTTAAAGAAATGTTTAACAAAGAACTAGAGGATTTGAAGACCAAAATGAATAGTGCAATAGCTGAAATGAAAAATAATCTAGTGGGAACCAATAGCAGGCTAATGGAGGCAGATGAATGAATAAGTGAGGTGAGATGACAGAGTGGTAGAAATCACTGCTACAGAAAAGAATAAGGAAAAAAGAATGAAAAAAACTGAGGTGAGTCTAAGAGACATCTAGGACAATATTAAATGTACCAACATTTGCATCACAGGGGTTCCAGAAGGGGAAGAGAAAGAAAAAGGGTCAGAGAAAATATCTGAAGAGATTATAACAGAATTTCCTAAAAATGGGAAAGGAAACACTCCAAGTGGAAGAACCACAGAGGATTCCTTACAAAATAAACCCCAAAGAAATACAGCATAAAATATATGAACAAACTAACAAAAATTAAGTTCAAATAAAGAATACTAAGAGCCAAAGGGAGAAGCAACAAATCACACATAAGGGAATTTCCATAAGGATAACAGCTGATCTCTCAGCAGAAACTCTACAAGCCAGAAGGGAGTGGCAAAATATATTTGAGATGATGAAGAGGAGGAACCTAGAACCAAAAATTTCTACCCAGCAAAGCTGTCCTTCAGATTTGATGGAGAGATAAAAAAGTTCACAGACAAGCAAAAGCTAAGAGAATTCAGCACCTCCAAGCCAGCTCTACATCAACTAGTATAGGAACTTCTCTAAGCAGAAAGGGAAAAACCACAGTTACAAACAAGAATATTAAAAATGAAGAAGTTCACTGGTAAAGGTAAAGACAATTTAAAAGCTGGAAATCACCTACTGACAGATATGATATCTAAACTAGCAAGCATGAGAAGAGGAGAGGACAAATGCAGAACAATGAAAATGCATTTGAAACTAAGTAAACCAACAAGATGAAATAATTCCGCATGAATATAGATGGGTATATCAACAATAAGGGGAACCAGTAGTCAAATCACTATAATGGTCACACACATAAAAAAGAAAAACCAAGCCAAACATAACACTAAACATGGTCAGCAAATCACAAGAAAAGACAACAAAAAGAGGAAGGGAAGAATAACGACCCCAAATAGCAATTTAAAAAAAATAAGTAAATGACAATAAATACATACTTAGTCATAATTACATTGAATGTAAACAGATTAAATGCTCCATCTAAAAGAGAAAGAGTAGCTGAATGGATTCAAAAGCAAGTCCCGTATATATGCTGTCTACAGGATACCCACTTCAGATCTAAGGACACATACAGACAAGGTGAGGGGATGGAATAAAATATTACACGCAAATAGAAATTAAAGAAAAGCAGGAGTACCAATACTCATATCAGACAAATTAGATTTTAAAACAAAGAAGGTCACAAGAGAGAAGGACATTACATAATAATCAAAGGATCAATAAAATAAAAAATAACAGTTTTAAATATATATGCACCCAATAAAGGAGCAGCACAGTATATAGAACAACTACTAATGTCCATAAAAGGGGAAATTGACAGTAACACAATAATAGTGGGGTACTTTAACACCCCACTTACAGCAATGGACAGATAATGCAGACAGAAAATCAGCAAGGAAACATAGGCCTTATATGATACACTAGACCAAATAGACTTAACTGATATTTGAAGAACTTTTCACCCCAAAGCAGCAGAATATACTCTCTTTTAAAGTACACATGGAACATTCTCCAGGAGAGAACATATCTTGGGCCACAGATCATGCCTTGACAAATTTTAAAAAACTGAAATTATTTCAAAGATTTTCTTTAATCACAATGCTTGTAGGCTAGAAATCAACTACAAGGAAAAAAAAACTCTTGGAAGCTAAACAATATGCTACTAAACAATCAACTGATCATTGAAGAAATCAAAGAGGAAATTAAATGATACATAGAGACAAAGGACAATGAAGATACAATAATCCCAAACCCACGGGACACAGCATAAGCATTTCTGAGAGGGAAGTTTATAGCAATACGATCTTAGCTCAGGGAAGAAGAAAGAATGCAAATAACCTAAACTTATACCTTAGACATCTAGAGAAAGAAGAATAGACAAAGCCCAAAATTAGTAGAAGGAAAGAAATCATAAAGATTAGAGCAGAAATTAATAACACAGAGAGCAAGAAAACAACTGAGAAGATCAATGAAACTAAAAGTTGGTTCTTTGAAAAGATCAATAAAATTGATAAACCATTAGCCAGACTCATCAAGAAAAAAAGAGGGTTCAAATTAACAAAATTAGAAATGAAGAAGAAGTTACAGCTGACACTGCAGAAATACAAAGGATCATGAGAGACTACTACGAGCAACTGCATGCCAATAAAATGGACAACTTAGAAGAAATAGACAGAGTCTCACAAAGGTACAACCTACCAAGACTGAAGCAGGAAGAAATAGAAAACCTGAATAGACCAATCACTAGTACTGAAATTGAAAATGTGATTAAAAAACTTCCAAAAACAAAAGTCCAGGACCTGATGCCTTCACAGCTGAATTCTACCAAACATGCAGAGAAGAGTTAACACCTTTTCTTTTGAAACTTTTCCAGAAAAGTGCAGAGGAAGGAATACTCCCAAGCCCATTCTATGAAGCCACCATTATCCTGATACCAAAACCAAACAAAGATACCATGAAAAAAGAAAATTATAGGCCAATATCACTGATGAACATAGATGCAAAAATCTTCAACAAAATATTAGCAAACCACATACAAATATACATTAAAAATATCGTACACCATGATCAAGTAAGATTTATCCCAGGGATGCAAGGATTCTTCAGTATCTGCAAATCTATCAATGTGATACAGCACATCGACAAACTGAAAAATAAAAACCATATGATCACCTCAATAGATTCAGAAAAAGCTTTTGATAAAATTCAACACCCATTCCTGGAAAAAAACTCTACAGAGAGTGGGCATAAAAACTCTCAATATAATAAAAGCCATTTATGACAAACCTACAGCTAACATCATTCTCAAAAGTGAAAAACTGAAAGGATTTCCACTAATATCAGGAACAAGATAAGGATGTCCTCTTTCACCAATGTTATTCACCATAATCTTATAAGTCCTAGCCATGGCAATCAGAGAAGAAAAAGAAATAAAAGGAATACAAATTGGAATAGAAGAAGTAAAACTATCACTGTTTGTAGATGACATGATTCTATACCTAGAAAATCCTAGAAACATTAGAAAACTATTAGAGCTCATCAATGAATTCGGCAGTCGCAGGACACAAAATTAATACACAGAAAACAACTGAATTTCTGTATACCAATGATAAAAATCAGGAGTTCTGTCATGGTGCAGTGGAAACGAATCCAACTAGGAACCATGAGGTTTCAAGTTTGATTCCCAGCCTCACTCAGTGGGTTAAGGATCTGGTGTTGCCATGAGCTGTGGTGTAGGTCACAGACACAGCTCCTATCTGGTGTTGTTGTGGCTCTGGCATAGGCCAGCAGCTGTAGCTCATTAGTCCCCTAGCCTAGAATCTCCATGAGCCATGGATGTGGCCCTAAAAAGACAAAAATAATAGTAATAATGAAAGATGAGAAAGAGAAATTAGAGAAAAAAATCCCATTTACCACTTCAGTAGAAAGAACTGAATACCTAGGAATAAACCTCCCTAAAGAGACAAAAGACTTGTGCTTTGAAAATTATAAGACACTGATGAAAGAAATCAAAGAAGACACAAATATATGGAAAAATATACCATGCTCTTGGATTGGAAAAATCAATATAGTCAAAATGACACACTGCCTAAGGCGATCTACAGATTCAATGCAATCCCTATCAAATTACCAATGACATTCTTTACAGAACTGGAACAAAGTATTTTAAAATTTGTATGGAAACACGAAAGACCCCAAATAGCCATAGCAATATTGAAAAGAAAAAAACAGAACTGGAGAAAATCAGGATCCCTGACTTCAGACTTTACTACAAAGCTACAGTCATCAAGATGGTATGGTACTGGCACAAAACCAAAATATAGATCAACGGAATAGGATAGAAAGCCCAGAAATAAACACAAACACCAATGGTCAATTAATCTCTGACAAAGGAGGTAAGAACATACAATGGAGGAAAGATAGTTTCTTCAATGGAGGAAAGATAGTTTCTACAATGGAGGAAAGATAGTTCCCTTATCTCCACAACCCCTCCAGCCTTTGTTATTTGTGGACCTATCAATGATGCCCATTCTGACTGGTGTGAGGTGGTATCTCGTGGTAGTTTTGATTTTCATTTCTCTAATAATCAGGGATGTTGAGCATTTTTTCATGTGCTTCTTGGCCATCTGCATATCTTCTGAATAGAGAAATGTCTATTCAGGTCTTTTGCCCATTTTTCATTTGGGTTGTTGGTCTTCTTGCTGTTGAGTTGTATAAGTTGCTTGTATATTCTAGGGATTAAGCCCTTGTTTGTTGCATCATTTGAAACTATTTTCTCCCATTCTGTACGTTGTCTTTTTTTTTTTTTTTTTGGTTTCCTTTGCTGAGCAAAAGCTTGTCCATTTGATTAGATCCCATTTGTTTATTTTTGCTTTTATTTCTGTTGCTTTGGGAGACTGACCTGAGAAAATATTCATAAGGTTGATATCAGAGAATGTTTTGCCTATGTTCTCTTCCAAGAGTTTGATGGTGTCCTGTCTTAAAACTTAAGTCTTTAAGCCATTTTGAGTTTATTTTCGTGCATGGTGTGAGGGTGTGTTCTAGTTTCATTGATTTACATGCAGCTGTCCAGGTTTCCCAGCAATGCTTGCTGAAAAGTCTGTCTTTTTCCCATTTTATGTTCTTGCCTCCTTTGTCAAAGATTAATTGACCATAGGTGTCTGGGTTTCTTTCTGGGTTCTCCATTCTGTTCCATTGGTCTGTCTGTTTGTTTTGGTACCAGTTCCACACTGTCTTGACGAGTGTGGCTTTGTAATATTGCCTGAAATCTGGGAGAGTTATGCCTCCTACTTGGTTTTTATTTTTCAGAATTGCTGGTTTTTTTGTGGTTCCATATAAATTTTTGGATTGTTTGTTCTAGTTCTGTGAAAAATGTCATGGGTAACTTGATAGGGATTTCACTGAACCTGTATAGATCCTCTAGACAGAAAATCAATAAGGCAACAGTGATCCTAAAGGACACAACAGAAATGTTAGACTTAATACACATTTTAAGGACATTACATCCAAAAAATAAGAATATACATTCTTCTCAAGTGCACATGGAACATTCTCAAGAATTGATCACATACTGGGTCACACAGCTAACCTCAAAAAATTTAAGAATATAGAAATTATTTCAAGTATTGTCTGTGAGCACAATGGCATGAAACTAAAAATCAACCACAGGAAAAGAAATGAGAAAAAACTTATACATGGTGACTAAACAAGATGCTATTAAAAAACCAATGGGTCAATGAGGAAATCAAGAAGGAAATTAAAAAATACGAGACAAATGATAATGAAGACACATCCACTCAAAATCTATGGGATGCCACAAAAGCAGTGCTCAGAGGGAAGTTCATAGCAATACAGTCCTTCCTCAAAAAAGAAGAAAAATCTCAAATCAACAACTTAACCCAGCACCTAAATGAATGAGAAAAAGAAGAACAAATGAAACCTAAAGTCAGCAGAAGGAAGGAAATCATAAAGATCAAGATGAAATCAATAAAATAGAGATTCAAAATCAATTGAAGGAGTTCCCGTCGTGGCTCAGTGGTTACCGAATCCAACTAGGAACCATGAGATTTCAGGTTTGATCCCTGGCCTTGCTCAGTGGGTTGGGGATCTGGTGTTGCCGTGAGCTGTCATGTAGGTCGAAGACACGGCTTGGATCCTGCGTTGCTGTGGCTGTGAGGTAGGCCAGCAGCTACAGCTCCAATTCGACCCCTAGCTTGGGAACTTCCATATGCCGCGGGAGTGGCTCAAGAAATGGCAAAAAAAAAAAAAGACAAAATCAATTGAAGAAATCAATAAATCCAAGAGCTGGTTCTTTGAAAAGGTAAACAAAATTGACAAACCTCTGGCTAGACTCACCAAGAAGAGGAGTGAAAAAGCACAAATAAACAAAATCAGAAATGAAAAAGGAGAAGTCACAACGTATACTACAGATATACAAAAAACCATGAGAGAATACTATGAACAATTGTATGCCAACAAATTTTACAACCTGGAAAATGGCTTGATATATTAATTGCCAAAAATTTTTATCAGAAAACTATCACTGTTTGAACATGATAAAATATTATATATAGAAAATCCTAACGATTCCACCAGAAAACTGTTAGAGATCATCAATGAATTCGGTAAAGTTGCAGGATACAAAATTAATACACAGAAATCGATTGCATTATTATATACTGATAATGAAAGATCAGAAAAAGAAATTAAGGAAATAATCCCATTTACTATCACATCAAAATAAAATAAAATATCTAGGAATAGACCCACCTAATGAGACAAAAGCCAATACTCTGAAAATTATAAGACATGGATGAAAAAAATCAAATATGGCACAAACAGATGGAAAGATATACTATGCTCTTGGATTGGAAGAATTAAAATTGTCGAAATGAGTATAATTCAAAGGGAATCTACATATTCAATGTCATTCCTATCAAATTACCAATGGTATTTTTCACAAAAGTGGATCAAAAAATTTTTAATTTGAATGGAATCACAAAAGACCCTAAATAGCCAAAGCAATACAGATAAAGAAAAATGGAGCTGGAGAAATCAGACGCACTGACTTCAGACTATACTACAAAGCTAGAGCTATCAAAACAGTATGGTACTGGCACAAAAACAGAAATATAGTTCAATAGAACAGTATAGAAAGCCCAGAAATAAACCCATGCACCTGTGGCTAACTAATCTATGAAAAAGGAGGCAAGAATATACAATGGAGAAAAGACAACCTCTTCAATAAGTGGTTCTGGGAAAACTGGACAACTACAGGTAAGGGAATGGAATTAGAATACTCTCTAACACTATACACAAACATAAACTCAAAATGTATTAAAGACCTAAATGTAGGACTGGATAGCATAAAACTCTTAGAGGAAAACAGTTTTCCCAATGTGAACCACAGCAGTATCTTCTCATATTCACCTCCTAGAATAATTAGAATAAAAACAAAAATAAACAAATGGGACCTAATTAAACTTAAAAGTTTTTGCACAGCAAAGGAAACCATCAACAAAACACAAGGCAACACCCAGAATGGGAGAAAATATTTGCAAATATGCTACTGACAGGGGATTAATCTCCAAAATATATTGACACCTCCTGCAGCTCAATATCAAAAAAAAAAAGCCCAATCAAAAAATGGGCAGACCTAAATAGACATTTATCCAAATAATACATACATATATTCAAAAAACATGAAAAGATGCTCAACATCACTAATTATTAGAGAAATGCAAATCAAAACTACTATAAGATACCACCTCGTGTCAGCCAGAATCAAAATGGCTACAAGCAAAAAATGCTGGAAAGGGTACAGAGAAAAGTGAATCCTCTCACACAGTTGGATATTGTAAATTCGTTCAACCACTATAGAAAACAGTAAAGAGGTTCTCAAAAAAACAAAAAAAAAACAAAAAAAACCTAAAAATAGTACTACCATTCCACTCTTGGGCATCCATGCCAGGAAACCATAATTCAAAAAGATACATGCACCTCAATGTTCATTGCAGCAATATTTATAATAGCCAAGACATGGAAGCAACTTTAATGTCCATCGACAGAGGAGTGAATAAAGAAGATGTGGTATATATATACAATGAACTAGTACTCAACCATAAAAAAAGACTAAAATAATGCCATTTGGAGCAACAAAGACAGACCTAGAATCTATCATATTAAGTGAAGTTAGTCAGACAAGTATCATATGATATCACTTATATGTGGAATCTAACAAATGGAATCAAATGAACTTATTTGCAGAAAAGAAACAGACTCACAGACTTTGAAAACAAATTTGTGGTTGCCAACTGGACAGGTGGCGGAGGGTGGGGGAAGAAGGATGGACCGGGGTTTGGGACTGGCATAAGCACACTGTGTTATAGGGAATGACTGGACATCGGGGACCTGCAGTATAGCACAGAGAACCCAATATTCTGTGATAATTTATTTGAGAAAAGAATCTGAAAGAGAATGGAAGTGTGTACATGTATGGCTGAATCACTCTGTTGTACAGAAGAAATTATTTTAACATCGTAAATCCACAGTCCTCCAAAAAACTTTAAAAAATGAAAAAAAGTCAGTGTACGTCTAGTTTTAATTAGATTTAACTAGCTTATGGGGACAAACTGTTCTTTAGAAATGGATATGATCTAGTTCACAGAATAGTTTATTAGTCCACAAATAAGCAGTTATTTTATTTTGCCCCAATTTTACAACATGACTTTTTTATATCTGTTTTCTATTGTTTAAAATTCTATGATACTACACTATAAACTAGCTAATATGTTATGATCTTCTTTGCATGGATTTTCCACATTTTAATACTATCGGGAAAAGTATAATTCTATAAAATTGAATTACCTCAATAAATAATTTTGACTGAATACATCAAATAATATTAATTTTCATTTTTTTCACCTCTATTCTACAATGTTCAATGTTTGTACCTTTCTCTGTTTGGAGAATATTCTATTTATACAAGCCATTTACCAAGCTGCTAAATATTTTAATTTCTCAATCACCATGGCATCTCAGACAGTGTGCTATGCAAACTTTCTCTCAGGGTACTGCCATTTATTCAGCAGCATAAAATGTGTTGTATATCTATCCTTTAAAATATAAAGCCTGCAAAAAGTACATTTCCTTATGAAAAATAATAAGATGATGTTAATGATGAATTCTTGGAAGCTTTGGTATAATGTAAGGAATCTTTATCTTACTATTTTTTTTTGTCTTTTTTTTTGTCTTTTTAGGGCCACACCCAGGCTAGGGATTGAATCAGAGCTACAGCTGCTGGCCTACGCCCAGAGCCACAGCAACACCAGATCCGAGCCATGTCTGTGACCAACACCACAGCTCATGGCAACACTGGATCCTTAACCCACTGAGGGAGGCCAGGGATAGAACCTGCAACCTCATGGTTCCTAGTAGGATTCATTTCTGTTGCGCCATGACGGGAACTCTGAGGCATCTTTATCTTATTTTGTCTCCTAGTTCCTGCTTACCAAACCAAAAAAATATGCAAGTCAATGGAGTGAATTTCTTTATGACACTGAGAAGAGAGGGATAAAATGTATTACAATAGACTTCTTTCCCAGTTCACAAGAAGTCCTGACTCTGTTCTATATTCAAGATAAATGTTCAGGTACTTGTTACATTAAAATTATAATATTTACTGCTGAGAATGTATTAATCATGTAATTTTCAACTACATTTTACATATACATTAACTAAGAGACTATGGAAGTAATTTAGTGAACAGTACATTAATAGTTTTTTTAAAAAAGCTAAAATTATATTAAATTTTCTTGATCTCTGTTTATGCACTTTTACTATTTCACTTTAGAACATGGGTGTACAAAATTAAATGAACTCAGATTTTTTTTTTTTAATTTTAGGTTTTAATAGCCTTTTGTACACTTGATTAAATGGTTTTCAACTATATCGTTAAAAAAAAGATAGCAGGCCTCTTGTCTTAAATGTTTGGGAATCCAGTCTAACATAATTCTTCATAAGAGAAGAGCACATCTGAGATATTTTGACCATAATGGTGTGACAGTAAATGCTTTTTTTCTTTTAATAAGGCGACTTAATTGTCTAGAAACTGTAGAGTATTAACAAGTTTGAAAGAATATGTTGCATTTGTCCTTCACTGTCACGGTATACTATTCTTACTTAAACACCACTATAAAAGAGATTGAGGTTTAAATAAAGTCAGAAAATGAGTTAATTTTACAGTTTAGCTCAACCAGGAGAATAGCTATTCTTTGTCTTGTATTAATATTAAATACCATAGATTTACACAAACATTTACCAACATCTTGAAATTAATTATCTAGTCCATCCTATTTTAACATAAAAAAAGTATGGCTCTGTGTTTGAAAACTCTCATAAATTATGAAAAAGTTTAATCTTTATGAGAGAAGGTGGACATGCTCTTATATGTAATCTTCCAAATATTTACTTTAGAAAAACAAAATAATTTATTTGACCTTCACTGAATCTAATTTTAATTATAGATTATATATATATATAATTCTAAACTCTTATTAAATCTTTACTAACAAAAATATTATTTTCAGAGCTTAGAGATAATAAACAGAAAATCTAATCACAAATATAGGTGAAAGATAAAATTCCTGTATAAAAAGAATTCTCCAAGGATTTAATAGCATGCAGAAATCCAACCTGCGGAGAATTTTACGGTTTTTCTTAATCCTCTTTCTTTCTGGTCTATGTATTGTAATATTTTTTCTTTTATTTTAAAGAACCTGCCTAATGAACCACTTAATCATTGCCTTCCTTTCTGCTTTTTTATTTTCTTTCTTTTTTCTTTCATTTTTAAGCCCACACCTGGGGCATACAGAAGTTCCCTGGTTAGGGGTCAAATCAGAGCTGCTGCTCCTGCAGGACTATACCACAGCCACAGCAACAATGGATCAGAGCTGCTTCTGTGACCTAAGCCACAGCCTGAGGCAATGGCTTACAACCAACACTGCATTTTATTTTTCCATTAAATATATTTTTTGTAGGTTTTTTGTTTTGTTTTGTTTTTTTTGACTTTTGTCTTATTAGGGTTGCATCCATGGCGTATGGAGGTTCCCAGGCAAGGGTCCAATCGGAGCTGTTGGTGCTGGCCTACGCCACTGCCATAGCAATGCCAGATCCAAGCCGTGTCTGCGACCTACACCACAGCTCACATCAACGCCAGATCCTTAACACACTGAGAACAGGAATGGAACCCACAACCTCATGGTTTCTAGTGGGATTTGTTTCCACTGCGCCACAGAGGGAACTCCATTTTTCCATTAAATATACTGTTAATTAGTCTTAATGTTTAAAGCATTTTGTCTCTCTTATCATTTCAGAATTACTCCCTTCAGAATGTGGTAAAAGACTGAAGTCAATTTAGGGTTATGATCTAATTTTTCTTATATTTTCTAATAAGAAATCAATACTAAAATCTGTACAAGGGTCTTGTTTTTGGTAGTTTTCTTTTCTTTTTTTTTTGTCTTTTGTTGTTGTTGTTGTTGCTATTTCTTGGGCCGCTCCCGCGGCATATGGAGGTTCCCAGGCTAGGGGTCCAATCGGAGCTGTAGCCACAGGCCTACGCCAGAGCCACAGCAACGCGGGATCCGAGCCGCGTCTGCAACCTTCACCACAGCTCACGCAACGCCGGGTCCTTAACCCACTGAGCAAGGGCAGGGACCGAACCCGCAACCTCATGGTTCCTAGTCGGATTCGTTAACCACTGCGCCACGACGGGAACTCCAGTTTTATTTTCTAAATTGAGGATGTGAGGAGGTTTAAAGGTACATCTGAAAGAATTTTGTTGCAAGTGAGAAAATACGGTATATATTAGATATGTCCCTTACCATACAGATGAGGCTCCACAATTAGTTCCTGGGGGAGAGTATCTATGTCATATTCTCAATCTGCTCAGTAAATCTTAAACCCTAGGACTTAAGTCCAGTCTGCATGTCTTATGTTGTTCCCAAAATATTCTAGATCAATCTCTTTTCATACTTTACTCCCTTTGCTCTTTCATTTTCCAAAAGGAAACTCCTCGAGGATAATGAGTAAAACACACAAATTTAAATTCTGCATCATTAAATGATCACTACCCACTTTTTCAATGACTCTAGGAAGGATATACAATTGGTAGCAAATATAAAAAGAGAGCAGAAGAATTTAAACCATTCACTTTTATCACTAACAGGCCAGGAACAGATTACGTCTGCACTACTTCTACATGGCTAATTGTTTTTCGTATGGAAATTTTTTTGTTGCATTATGGAATAAGAATAGAAATGTGGTGTGGCTAATTCTATTTGTAGGAAGTCATTTAACCAAATGATAACAATTTATCCTATCTTAAAATAGTTTGCTTTTATTCTTGTCATGATCCATCTTCTTTATAAAGTTCAACCTATGTTAGTATGTGCGTAAATCAATACAGAAACACTAGAGGTAATTACTTCATGTTAATTCCACTAACTAAATATTTGCCACATACGGAGCACTATGTGAATCATGTTCCCTCTCCACGAGACTTCTGAAAAAGCCAAAATTATCCACCACGTGTAGAAAAAACCAGAGAGCACATTTTGAGTGTTAAGTTCTTTGCTGAGTTTAGCTAATTTTATATCTTTATTTTCTTTGTATCCTCATTTAATTAAGAAATTTTATTTTTTTCCATAACATGTATTTTTGTAAGTCATTTTAGATTCAGTTAAATATAGTCATGTAAAAATAAATAATACTATGGTTT